>NC_084460.1:30385000-31010000 GCF_027409185.1 Cynocephalus volans
TGGGTGTCCTAGACAGAGAGGGTAAACGTGGCTCAATGCTTGATCAGCCACTGGTCCTGCATTCAAACCAGGCCAAGACTGGGCTTAGTTCTGGATCAGGGAACCTGGAAGCTAGAGCCACACAGCATGGGAGAATGAGAAAATGGCCAGGCTGGGATTCCCTGCCCTCATCAGTCCACTTCTCCCTGAAGAACCACCAACTACCTACCCTGGATCTCCTAGAACCTTCACATCATCATTCTAGAAGGTAGAATCAAGTTATTCTCCTTTAGAGATTTTGACACTGAGGTTGAGGTGACTTTGCCTAAGACTCCCAAAGCAAGTTGTTGACAGAATAAGAAATAGATCCTTGATTCATCTGCCTCCGACCCTAAATTATTAACTCCTACCCCCAGATCAGAGCTAATTTACCCTGTTGGCACTCCTACCCCCAGATCAGAGCTAATTTACCCTGTTGGCATTAGCAAGAAGGTTAGAATAGCATAGTCCAGTCCTCAAAATGTGATCCCTGGGCATCAGGATCACCTGGGAACTTGTTAGAAATGCAAATTCTCAGGCTTTGTATTAGTCTGTTTCTGTTGCTTATGACAAAATACTTGGAACTGGTTAATTTGTAAGAAAACAAAATTTATTGCCTACAGTTTCAGAGACTGGGAAGTCCAAAGTCCAGGGAACACATCTGGTGAGGGTCTTCTTTGTTCGTGGCTTTACAGCACCTGAGGGTATCACATTTTGAAAATGGTGGAGCAAAGAGAGAGGGAAAGAGAGACTGTCATGAATTCTCCTTTTCAAGTCCTAGAACCATGCACAGGAACAAGGCTCGGTCCTTACAATCTAATCACCTCTTCATACCCCACCTTTCAATTATCGTAGTAGGATTTCTCACTCTCAACAGTTACAGTGGGGATTAAGGTTCGATGAGCTTGGGGGTGGGGAGCATCCAAACTACAGCAGTCCCTGTCACAGAACTTCTTGACTCAGATTCCCCTAGAGTATTGTTTAGGGGTGGAGAAGAAAATTTTTAAACTTTTTTTTAATGTATAAAGAACAAATATACATACAGTTCATAAATAGATATACAGTGTGTGTGTGTGATATTAAAATTTCATGGAGGGGAAGATTAAGAAAAAAAAAGTGCCTAAAAATGCTTGTTAGAGAGCTGATTAAAAACAACCCCCCCCCCCCAAAAAAAAGAAGTCTTGGGAAAAACTGTCCTAGAGCAGTTATTCCACCAGTGTGGGTCTTGCTTAAAAAATCATGCCAGTTCAGGCTGGCCATTAACTCAGTTGGTTAGAGCAGGTGTTGATAACACCAAGGTCCAGGGTTGGATCCCTGTACCAGCCAGATGCTAAGAAAAAGAAAAAGCAAATTCTCCCACCCCACCCCAGGCCTACTGAATCAGAAACTCTGGGGTTGAGGCCCAGCAATCTGTGGTTTAACTAACTCTCCTGGTAATTCTGATAAACACTAAAATTTGAGAACCACTGCCCTAGATAATCTGAATAGGGCATGGGCCCAGGAATCTGTATTTATTTATTTATTTATTTATTTGGCCGCTGGCCATTACAGGGATCCAAACCCTCAGCCTTGATGTTATGATACCACACTCTAACCAACTGAGCTAACCAGCCAGCTGTGTATTTTTAAATAAGGTCTCCTAAGGCGTTTTGTATGAAACATTGACATGGTGGTTTGGAAAGTACTTTGTGTAAGTAACTTTCCAGATGGTAAATATTATTTTCAGTAGAAAGAAACAGGTTAAACAATAATAGCAAATGTCACTAATTACTGAGCATAGTCATGCCTCTGAGTCTCTACTTGCACAACCTATTCTCACAAACAGCCCATAAGGAAGGTTAAGAGGATGGACTCTGAAGCCAGACTGCCTGGACTCTTATCTAGCATATGACTTCGTTTACACATCTATAAAATGGAGATAATAATGGGACTTCTCTCATAGGTTTGTTGTGAGGATAAAGGGAGCTTGCTGATCAGCTCTTAGAACATCTGCCATGTTGGCGCCACTAAGCCACTATCAACATCCCTAAGTGCACTCTCTTAAAAGGTAAAGAAGTATTTGAACCCAATCAGTGTAACTCCATAGTGTACAATCTTTTTGCGTTTATTTTTTTCGTTTTTTTATTTTTATTTTTCTGTTGAAGTGTACATTCTTAAGAACTATGCTGTGTAGTCCAGTGGTTCTTAAATTGTGATCTCCGCCAGCAGCGTCACCAGAGAGCATGTTAGAAAAGCAAATTATCAGCCCCTGTTTCAGATCTAGTGAATCAGAAACTCTGGGGAGTGGGGCTCACCAGCCTATGCTATAACAAGACCTTTAGGTGATTCCGATGCAACTAGTGTTTGGGAACCACAGCTACAATCTTTAGAGGTTCTGGTGCGCGGGGGGGTTAATAAACAGCCTGGAGGTGCTGGGAACAACTGAAGAGTCCGTCTCATCAGAGGTGAGGAAAACTACGATTTAGCTGCACGCACCAGCCAGAGCCGCCTTGCTCTTCAGGCCGGGCTGCCGGCTGGAGCGCAAGGCCTGCTGGGACTTGTAGTCCGGACGGCTCCCGAGCGGAGGCGCCTGCGCGTTGGCCACTAACTCCCTCTAGTCGCTGTGGTCGGGGCTCGGGACCGGCTGCCATCTTAGTCGAGGGACTGTGGAGTCGACGCCGCCCCAAGTCCCGGTAAACACCCGCGGGCGGACTGGGGGCAGTTCTGGGCAGAGGGAGGATCTCGGATGAGAGTGTCCGGGGAGAACGAAAAGTAGAGGAGTGCGGCGCGCGAGTCGGGACCCAGAGCTACTGCTGCTCCTTCTTCCCTCAGAGCCGGTGCCCGTGGGGGGCGCGGGGAGCTCGGACTAGTGGCTCGGGCCGGGCGGGGGTGGGTCGGCGGGACGCACGGTGCAGCCAGTGCCGGGCCGAGGCTCCAGGAGCGCCTCGCTTCGCGGGTTCCGAGTTGTGAAAAGGCTGGGCCGCGGCGGGCGTGGGCAGGGTCCGGCCCCGTGCCCCTCTGCCCCGCCCCGGGGCCACTCTCCCCCGGCCCGGCCTACGCGCGGGGCCCGGCGGCAGCGGCCGGCACGAGCGACGTGGCCTTGTGAGGGGCGGCGGCCGGGCCCACCTGCCACCCGGCTGGCGGCCTTCCCAGCACTTTTCCGAGTCCCCAGTCGCGAGGAGGGCCCAGAACAGCGGCCTCCTGCCCTTCTGTCTTCCACTCCCCTCCTCCCTCCATTGTCCCCCCGCGTGGTGGTCCCGGCCCGGGCGCCCTCTACGGCGCCCGCCACCGCCGCAGCGGCGCCGACTTTTGCAGACGTGGAGCTGTCACTGTCCTTCCTCCTGAGAGTTCCCTTTTCTTCAGCAGAGAAAAGAAAAAAGTAGCGTGGACGTATTGTAATGGTCGAAACATGATGAGGACATGACTTCTAAGTGGAGAGCTCAAGTTTTCAGACT
Source organism: Cynocephalus volans (assembly GCF_027409185.1). Classification (NCBI taxonomy): domain Eukaryota; kingdom Metazoa; phylum Chordata; class Mammalia; order Dermoptera; family Cynocephalidae; genus Cynocephalus; species Cynocephalus volans. The sequence continues at coordinate 30,388,453 of NC_084460.1, forward strand.
TAGTTCCGAGCTGCGACTTAAAGAGGGAGAAATACAGGGTCTGTGCGCCCGAGGTAGACGTTGGGCTTAAAGTTAGAGCTCTAACCAGGTGAACTTGAAAAGTCCCCGAAATTCACGATTCCCCGATTACAACTCAAATTGTTGTCTTGATTATATTCGTATCCTAATCTTGTCACATTTTCTGCCAATCTTCCACTGTTGCAGTATACGTGTTTTGGAGTGGGGGATGGGGAAGGAAGAAAGATTTTTCTTTGAAAATTAGTGAAACTCTGGATCAAACCACTTATTGCAGTTAGGTAGGTTCTCCCGCATGTGTTCCTAATATAATTCGATTTTAAGGAAGTATGTAGAGGCAGTGTATTTCCACTCTCAAAATCGGCTGAGGACTTGATTCCTCAGCCTAAAGTTTTTATGGCAGATCTGGCGAGAGCCTGCACTGTATTCATGGGTTTACTGAAGGTACAGTTACTTCATTTTTAAGATTTAGAAACGAAGATGGAATTTCTACAGCTTTTTTGAACAGTGAATATATGTTTTTTGAGTGAGTTGAGTAGAGAATGCATAGTTTTGGGGTTTGAGTGCAAAAGGAATTTCTTCATCTTCAGCATACAAGTCAAGTCAGCAAGGGTATGATATGAAATAAAAAAACGAGTGCAGAGTACTTCTGCACTGTATTCTAGAGTATATCATTTCTACAGTCTTTAAAAAATCGTATGTTTACACCAATTGGGAGAGACAGGCAAATCAGTGGTCCCCAAATTTGACCATTAGAATGATTAGGACAGTTTTTTACTAGTAGAAACTCCAGGGTCTCACTTTCTGAGATTGATTTAGTACGTCTGGGTTGGCTCATAACAATTTATTTTTAAAACATGCCTCAGGTAATTCTTACGGTTTTGGGAGCTGTGGAGGCAAACAATACTGTGCACATACCAAGGACAGCTCAAAAAACTTTGAGACAGGGGAGGAGGAAGTGGCCAGTTCTGTCTGGGGGTTGGCCAGAGGAGGAGGCAAGACCTGACCTTGGACCTGACTTGGGTCTTAGATGATGAGTAAGAACGTGACAGGGGTGGAGAAAGGGAAGGACAGGTAGGCAGAGGAAATGCCTTAGTGCTGTGTAGAAATGCAAGGGGTTGTGGAAGAAAAAGAGTTCTGGGAGCAGGGAGTGGGATAGAGAAAGAGAGTATATGGAATGTGAGGCTAGAAAGGTAATTGGAGGCAGCTATATAAAAGTTCTAAGTATAATGCCAAAAATTTTGACGTTTATGTTGTTAGAAATAGATACAGGTTTTAGACAGGAAAGTAATGTGAGTACATGTGTATTTTAGAAAGATTACTCTGCTGATAAGAGTGAAAGGGTGGGAGAGAGGCTGTTGCAGAAGTCCAGGTGAGAAGTGACAAAGCCTGACCTTGGAGAGAGGCTGTGGGGATGATCAAGGAATTGGATTTAGCTCTTTTACTAGTGCAGTATTGTTGCCATACTTTTGTATGAGGATTTTTATAGAGCTCGTCTGGGTAAATCACTCATTTTCTGTCAAAAGAACCTATTAGGAAGTCTGCATAATGTTGCCTGGTTATATATATGAGAATGAATTGTTTATTAGCATCTATGAGAAATTAGAACTTGGTCAGGTGCAATTTGGAAGAGAACTGAAAGTTATGACTATCAATGCTATAAGTCTAAGCTTGTTGGCAATGTTTTTCTCTTAGCCTACAGAAACTTTTTTTTTTGGGCGGCAGGCCAGCATGAGAAGCTTGGTATTTGAACTTTAGAGTTGGAAGAGATTACAGAGATTATTTAGTCCATAGTGGCAAATATATTTTGGTTTACAGGCCAACTCTAATTGGAAGTAGCTGCCAGAAGCACTATGTTTTAAAGGATTCTGGTTGTATAGGTTCTCTGGGAGAGTGTGTTATAATTGATGAATGATGCTTCCTATGGACAGTTATCTAGTGAGTGGCATATATGTATATGCTAGGAATATGCTTTTCTTAGACTAGTCCAATTTTTTAGTTTTCTGCTTATTTTTTAAAAGTTTAAATAATTTACTAAAACCAATTAAGAGTCAGAACTAGAACTGGAACCAGATCTGGTACTCTCCAATTTACCAAGATGATTGTGTGCTACTAAAGATCTTCTGGTATTATTAGACTGGGAGAAAAAGAAGGGTATTTCTAGCCTGTACCTCTTGACTGTTTAGGCAAAAGTTTAACGAGAAACTTTGGCCTAGAAGTAAGTTTTGTTTTATTCATTCTAGCTTAAGAAACTTACGTTAGTACTATTAGGAAATAGTCACCTGGTTTTTGTTCTTTTTTCCCCACTTCCTTTCCTGTTCCTCACCTCCCCTACCCCCCACCCCATTTTGGGTTTTGAGGATTGGTTTTCTTTACATGATTTAAGGCAAGAAGTATATAAAGTTATTATTTTCTGTATTTGTAGTACTTAGTCAAATTCTGGACTCATAATAAACACTCAGTAAAGGCATGTTGATTTTTGTGGCTGTAAATGATACTGGCTTTGAGTTAGTAGAAATTAGTGAGGAGGTTCACAGAACTGAATTGCAGTGTTCTCTGGTTGAGAGGTCGGCCCTCAGCTGAAAATGTTAGGTTGGAAACTATCTTCACAGCTAGAAGCAGTTAACCAGAGCTATTCCTGCCTCTGTCCTCCAGTCTAGCAGTAGTACACTGTCCTTGGAAAACTGCTGCCAGCTCAGCTCTTATGGTGGTTTTCAGAACTGACTAGACCCATATGTTATGGAGTCTGTGGAGTGCTTTTTCTTTTCCTGTTCTTAGGAGCCTCCAAGTTGCAGGGACTGTCCTTACAGTGACCCTTATAGGCAGGGTGTGTGTTTATATGGCCATCCTCATTTTGCCACGTAACCATTATACCCAGGTGGGTATCACCCCGTACTATGTATGAGTCATTTCCTCCTAACTCACCCCCTTATCCTGCCTGTCCCATCAAGAATTATTTATCCCATGAAATTTTTTAAAAAGACGTGTGCTGTCAGATCCTCAAGATCTGCAAATCTGATGTGTTTAACCATAGGAGTAATGTGTTAATGCATCCTCTTTCCTCTCTTAGGTAACATGCATTTCACAGTGGCCTTCTGGAGACAACGCCTTAATCCAAAGAAGTGACTCAAACAGTGAGAAGTTCAGGTATGGTGACATTCCTGTGAGAGAGGTTTGGGGGCAGGAGTGGTGTAGAGTGCAAGCCCTGGTCATATAACTGCTATGGAGAGGTGTGGGGAGAGAGTTGATGCTGGCTACATCAGTTGGTTGAAGAAATAGGCAGTTTCCACTTGGATACGAAACCCAAAGCCTTCTTTCTAAGCATTAACCTGTGAGCCATACTATGCTCTTAATTTCAGTCTTCTGACTTTTCTGTTTTTATAGTTCCCTTATACATACACACACTGTTTCCACTTGTTTTGTTTTATGAACATTTATCTCTGTATATTTGTCCTGACATGTGCATGTGTGTGGTTAAGAAGTAGAGGAATTAAAAAGAAGGCAACATGGGGCAGTGGAAAAAAAATAGAGGACTGGAAAGAAAAGATCTGGGTTCTAATGTGATTTTACAATAAACAAGCTGTGTGAATTTTGGCAAATTATTTAATCTTGCCAGGCCTCAGTTTATATATCTGTAAAATAGTTGTATTGATTCTTACCTCCCTCCCTGGCATTGTGAAGATCCAATAAAGTAATATATATTAAATCTTTAGAAAAGAAAATGAATTCAGAACCTAAGACATTATCTAGATCCACAAGGGGAGAGAAGTTGGTAATAATATTGTGAAGGAAAACATGAGGGCAAGACAGATTTACTTTAAAAGGTCAGGAGAAAGAAAAGGAAGACTACTGGGTAAGAAAAAGTAGAGTGTAAAGTCAAGCAATAAGAGAATAGTGAGTGAATGAAGTAGAGCAGGTAAATTGCTAGGTATGAAAGCTGAATAGGAAGACCATTAGTAAGATAGAACTACATATTTTCCAGCAATCCCACTTATGGGTGTATATCCGAAGGAAATAAAATCACTATCTTGAAGAAATACCTGCACTACTATGTTTGTTGCAGCATTATTCACAATATCCATGATAGTGAAAACAACCTAGGTGTCTGTTGACAGATGAATGAAGAAATTGTGATATGTATATATATACAGTTGTCCCTTGGTATCTTCGGGGGATTAGTTCCAGGATGCCCCTTGAGCACCAGAATCCACAGATGCTCAAGTCCCACAGTTGGCCCTGCAGAACCCGTGGATATGAATAGTCGGCCCTGCATATAGGCGTGTTCCACATCTTACAAATATTGTATTTTTCATCCAGAGTTGGTTGAATCCACTGATGCAAAAACCCCATATAGGGAGGGCTGACTGTGTATTTATTGGAAAAAATCTGCATATAAGTGAACCTGCGCAATTCAAACTTGTGTTGTTTAAGGGTCAATTGTATATATAATGGAATATTATTTAGTCTTAAAAAAGAAAGAAGTAAGGAAGTGCTGCCATTTGTGACAGCATGGATGAACCTGGAAGAAATTATGCTGAGTGAAATAAGTCAGACACAGACAAGTACAAATACATTTATATGTAGAATCTAAAAAATCCAACTCATAGAAATAGTAGAAGGGTGGTCATGAGGATTTTGGGAGTGGGGGAATGGGAGAAATGGGGAGATGTTGGTCAGAGAGTACAAACTGCAGTTATAAGATGAATAAATTCTGGAGACCTAATGTACAACTTGGTAACTATAATAAGTAATATGTAATATATTGTATATTTGGAATTTGCTAAAGGAGTAGATATTAAGTATTCTCACCCCACAAAAAAGGTAACTGTGTGGTGATGGATGTGTTAATTAGCTTGATTTTAGAAATCATTTCATATTGTATAGGTATATCAAAACATCATGTTTTACACCTTGAATATATACAGTTTTTGTTTGTTAATTATACTTCAGTAAAGCTGACAGTAAAAAAGAAACTTAAGGAAGCAAGTGGTTCCTCATTTGTCTAACCGTAACCTTGAGACTATTAGTTATCATTGTCTTTACCATCTGCCTTTACATAAATGTCCCATGCATGCTTAGGTTCTTGTCTCCACTGTAAACATTAGTGTTTATTATTCATTCATCTGTGTGACACTTTGTGTTTAGTTTATATTTTTGTTAACAAATTGCCCTATAATGCTGGAGACCAGGCTGTGATTTGCTTACTGTGGTGTCCCATTTGCTGTAATCAAATGTATGCTTAATCTGTTCTTTTTGGTAATTGTGGAGAATAAGGAAGGAGATGGTGGGCAATTTGTGAGAGATATTAGAAAGGAAGTGGGTGATAGGGAAAGTAGACAGATGAGATGGTGAGGAAGAAGTCTCAGAAGGTGACAACAGGAGAGACATGAAAATGAAAAATATGTACAACAGAAAAGAAGGGGAAAAGGAGATGGTGTTTTCTGCAATAAAGGAACAAGGCAGCTTTTATGTCTTTAATGGTGATGTAATACCTCACAAAAAGTTATATGGTGGAAAGATCATTCTCCATACCAAATATCTTTAAAATATTTTTCAAAGTATCCATTTCATGCTGAGCTTACAAAGCAGTTCTTTGTGGAAAGATACCTAGGCCAACATTCAGAAGAGCTTGGTTCTATCTGTGGTACTGCTCATTTCTTAAATTCTGTGATCTTGGGCAACTCAGTTAAATCTCTCTGGGCCTCGTTTCCTCACTTGTCTATTGAATGTTTTGAATATGATCTCTCAGGTTTTTTCTTTTTATTTTGTTTTGAAAAGAACATCAATCCCACTCAGGTGTTTTCTAGCTCACTCTATGATTATACTTTGTGCTTCATGTGCTGACTCACTAATTTTTCTGGACTTTGTTGATATCACAATGTAGGATGGGTATCAGAAATATAATGAGACTTTATAATATCCATCGCTTTATAAATGAGAAACCATATTATTTTAAGTTCTGCTTTAAACAGTGGCACAAAGAGAGACTTGTAGGAAACCTAAGTGTAGAAACGTTAAGTTTGTAATATTCAGCAAGCATTTTTGACCTGCTCTTGTGCTGTGTTCCAAGGGGTACTGAAATATAAATTTCCTGTTTCAAGGATTTTGTGTTTTTGTCAGGAAAACAAACTTGTTTGCTAGTAATTATCATAAAAAGCAAGAGGATAAATTCTGTAATAAAGGTTGCATTGCATTGCAATTTAAGATATTAACTTCAGATTTCTTAGGTCCTTTAACGAAGTTGAATATATTCTAAGTGCCACTCTGTACTAGGCATTGTAGGGGACTCATGACAAAAAGCAGTCCCTGCCCTCAAGAAACTAGCGCTTCTTTTTCATGTCTGGGAACTGCTTACCCTAGTAGATATATCCTTCTACCCCAAGAAAGAGATGATTTTTGTATATATCATCACTTTATAGGATAAGAATTCATCTGCATATTGAGATTACCTCAGTCCAGAAATATCTAATAACATGCTTGCTTTCTGAGAAAATATAATTTTATTGAATTCCATAATCTTTTCTCAGTCAGTTACAAAGAACTTTTTTTTTAAAGGCGAGAAAAATTTCAGAAATGCCACCTGCACTTAGGTGAACTTTAGTTTGCTTCTTAGTCATTCATGCGAAGAAAGAGAGTAGATTCTGAAATTTTGTCTTTTGCTTCTTTGTTCCAGAGAATCAGTTCACTTGCTAACAGAGGAAAGGATGTTAGTCTAAAGGATCATATTGTAGGGATTAACAGTGTGCACTAAAGTTAGGTTTATTTTGAATTTCGGCTCTAGCATGTACTGGCAGTATGACCTTGGCTGAGTGATGTGACTTCTTTGCATCTTTGTTTCCACATCTGCAAACTGGGAATAGTAATAGCATATAACCATAGGGATAATGTGTTTCTGTTTGAATTAAACTTGGCTCACAGTAAGCATGAAATGTTAGTTGTTGGTATTATTGTCATTATCATCATTACTACCAACCTTGTCTTTTATAAAATTGTCATCTTAGTTCAGTAATTCATTGAATAAGCTTATCTAGGGTGAGCATTGTAAATTCAAATGCCTGTAGGGCTGGGTAAATATTTAAGTCAGTAATGGTAAATCAGGTTGGGACTGTAAGTGAAGTAGCCCTCCAGGGGAGCTGTTGTTAAAGCAGTTTTGGTTCCCTATTTTTTAAAAAAATTGAGTTAAAATTCATTCTTACCACAGAAAAGGAGTATGTGAGGTTATACATTTGTTAATTAGCTTGATTTAGCCATTCAACAATATATATCCATATTTCAAAACATGTTGTACATGATAAATGTATATCTTTTTGTCAGTTAAAAATAAATTAATTTAAAATATTAGGTTTTGGGAATACACTCACAATGTATTGGTGATTGAAATTTTTCAGAAGGTTAAAATTAATTGAGGTGAAATTTACATAATATATAATTCACCATGTTAAAGTATACAATTCATTGTTGGCTCACTATTGACCTAGGGGAGGCTGCAGACCGAATGTCGCCTGAACATCTTAATTTTTTTCTAAAGAAAAGCTGGAAGTCCAGATTTTGTAAGAAATTTTTATTTTTAGATTTTGGCAACTTATGAAATTGTAGTATAAACACTGTGGGCCAAACAAATCACCACTGTGGGCAGAATTTGTCTTGTGGGTTGCCGCTTTGCAACCTCTGATCTGGGGCTTGACTTTGTGCAGCATAACCCATGTTCCCGGCCCTCCAGGAAGAATGTCATTACCCACACCAAGATTTAAAACCTCAAAGCAGTCTAGTGCTGGACAAGAGGTATGCAGAATAAATATTAAGGCAGAGAGAAGGAGGGAAGTTATTTAAGATTGGGATTCAGAATGCACAAAGGTGCAGAGGCAGGAACGAACCTTGAGGTGGTGGTAGTGCAGTGAATAGATCAGTTGCAGTTTAGTTTAAGAGGGTTTGTGTGTGGGCCTGGTAATAGGAGAAAGTTTGGAAAACTTGAGGAAACCAGCCTCTAATTTTGGGATAACTGAGACCTATTGGCTGATAGGATGAAATGGTGTTTTATGAGGATTTATTTGGCAATCTTGAGGTCTGTGGTATTTACTGGCGTTGGGAAGGGCTGGATGCAGGGAGACCAGTCTATGGAGGTGGCATTGGGAATGATAAGAAAGTGGCAAAGGCTAACATAAGAGACAAAAGCTTGCAGTAGATAAAGAGGGTCAGTTTTGAAAGGTTTTTTTCCTATTCACTCTTATAAAAACTGGGATATGTGAAGATAATGTATACAAGCTGTTCCTCTTTTCATGTTGTGCACCATGCTTCATCACTCTCATCCCCAGCACTCTCCTTAATAATGGATCACATACACATTCTTATGATTCCCCAGCTTGCACAAGTAGAATAGAAAGAAAAAGAAAAACCGAAGTAGTTCAGTTGCTTATCACATTTCTAATTTCAGGTTTTTGATGATCTCAGTCTCTGACAAGTTTCATAGTAGACCTTAGTTTACACGTGGAATTTTTGTATTTACAAAGTCTGGAAACACTAACAAACGGTTTGCTCTTGGAAAAGATGTAGAATTTTTCTGTAGAAACTTGATACAATAGTTCATGATTCAGAATGTTTGAAGAAACCAATAAACATTGTAGAAAAGTGGAATGTGTTTATTCTGTATAACCTGAGAAAGTGATTTTTAGGATTTTATTTTCACCAGGCCTTTTATTCTGTTCATACTTTCTCATGAACATTTTCTTGACATACACAGAGAATTTATCCTTATTCTTGGCTAAAATGCAAAATGTTGTTATTTTAAATACTCTGTTTAGCAAGTAAGCTGACTAGTGTGTTATATATAGTCTGGATAATATCTGAGATGTGGCAATGTTTTCCTCATAGATGAATAAGAATACTGAACTGATCTTCTGAAAAGTACATCAAGTTGCCACCATCATAGAGATGCAGCAATAGGGTCAAATGAGCTAAATCTAAATCTCATTTAATGAGGAAGGGAGTTTTTTTTATTTTTGAGGTATGGTCTGACCTAGTTTATGGAGTTCATTTGTTATGAAAAATTAAAAGGAATTTTCAGGTGGTTCTTTTAATTATAGCTATGCTTTGGAAATGGGAGGACAAAGAATATGAGAGAGGGATTAGCTGCATTTGCCTCTGTGGAAAGTCAGTAGTCAAAGGGAAATCCCAGATTATTTTTTTCTGTTCTTGAATTTTTTTGTAGGAAAGATATTTACAATAGGTCTTAGTTTAACAACTATATTCTGTATATATTTAATGTGCAGAACCTTGCTGCTACTGTTTTTTATTGTCCAGAATGTTGCTGACATTTATCTTGTCATCTCCTCTCCTTTTGTTTTTGCCCTTGGGAGGGTTCTACTTTTCATTTCTTTCTTTCATTTTGCTGGGATTTCAGGAGAGAATGGAGATGGCATGTGTTCAAACTGCCCTGGTTAGTTGATTTTACTATATAAATTGATGTGTTCATCTCTGAGAGACAAAGAAAATTATGAAGATATTTGTCTAATTATTTTTTTATTGTGGTAAAATATACATAACATAAAACTTACCTTTTAACCATTTTTAAGTCTTCAGTTCAGTGACGTTAAGTACTTTCACCTTGTTGCGCAACCATTACCACTGTCCATCTCCTGAACTTTTTCTTCATCACAAACTGAAACTCTGTACCCATTAAGCAGTAGCTCTTCATTTCCTCTCCTCCCATCCCCTGGTAACCACTGTTTTACTTTCTTTCTCTATGAATTCAACTGTTCTAGGTACCTCATATAAGGGGAATCAGGGTCCGCCTGTGGCTCACTAGGGAGAGTGTGGTGCTAATAACACCAAGGCCACGGGTTTGGATCCCTATATAGGGATGGCCGGTTGGCTCACTTGAGAGAGCATGGTTCTGATAAGGGGGATCATATAATATTTGTCTTTTGTTGCCTGGCTTATTTCACTTAGCATAATGTCTTTAAGTTTCATGTTGTATCATGTATCAGAAGTTCCTTCTTTTTAAGGCTGAATAATATTCCATTGTGTATATATATATGCCACATTTTCTCTATCCATTGATCAGTTGATGGAGGTTTGAGTTATTTCCACCTTTTGGGATACTGTGAGTAATCTGCTATGAACACTAGTGTACAAATATCTTTTTGAGACCCTGTTTTCATTTCTTTTGTGTAATACCCAGAAGTGGAATTGCTGGATCATCTGGTAAGTCTGTTTTTAATTTTTTTGAGGAATCACCATACTGTTTCCACAGGGGCTGTACTATTTTACATTCCCATGAACAGTGCAGAAGGGCTTTAATTTTCCACATTCATGCCATCATTCGTTATTCTGTTTTTAGCTTTTTCTTTTTTTTTATAATAACCATCCTAATAATTTGTATTTTTCTAGTGATAGTGATGTTGAACATCTTTTCATGTACTTTTTGGTCATTCGTGTATCTTCTTTGTATAAATGGCTGTTCAGGATTTTTACACATTTAAAAAAATGGATTGTTTGTTTTTTCGTGTCCTAATTATTTTGTAGGCTGTTGCCCATATCTTTTCTGCTTCTGGGTGTACTGCTACAGCTCCTTCTCCTTTTTTATTGTTGACAAAGCAGCTGGAAACATTCTTTCCAGTGTACTTGTACAGTTCCACAGTAAATATTTGCTGATAAAATGTTAAACATAGTGCTTTCTGGAAAGATGAAGGTTGGTCTGGAGCAGGACCTCCTTTACATTTTTCTCTAGTTTTGGATTTGTCTGTTCTTCCCTTTAACCATTTACCTACTCGGCTAAGCATTTATAAAGAATTAAACTTTTAGGCAAATAAGTTCCTGTGTCATTTAAATTTCATTTTAGAGAAGGAAAATGTAGGATCTTATTAAAAGAAATTTGATTTCTTTTAATACAAAAATACAAGCCTTAGGTGTTCAAACAAGGTTATTACCTTTTGAAATTCTGAAGGGGAAAAAAAATCTCTTTTAATCACTTCAGTGATTTACTTAACTTGATTTAAATTTCTATTCTGAGACTGTGCCGTTTGTCAGAGCTTTTTGATTTTTGTCAAGTGAGGAGGTTGGGAGTGAGCCTAGTCTCAATTTGAAAAGGACTAAACTGAATAGGTTCAAGTGCAGCAATATTTTTTGTTTGGTTGTTTCCCTGTTATCTTTTTGGCTCCTTTATGGAACCATGGTTTTAAATCATGAAATTAACGTTGAGCAAGGCTAGAAATCTCAGTTTTTGGCCACATCTTCTGTTCTGATCTTGGGTGATCCATTTTGATTGGGTCATTTGTCCTATTATTGATTTATTAGAGTTCTTTGTAAATTCTGGATATAAGTTCTTTATGAGATAGATATTTTGCAAAATATCTCTCTGCCTTTTGCTTGTCTTTTCATTTTCTTAATGGTGTCTTTTAAAGAGTAGGAGTTCCTAACTTTGATGAGGCTCAATTTCTCAATTTCTTTTCCTTCATGAATGATACTTTTGGTGTGATATCTAAGAAATCTTTGCCTAATTGTCAATCCATGTAACTTTCCTAGATTTCCATTTGCTTACCTGTAAGAGTAAATAAGGTGTGTGGTACTTCGCCTTCTTTGGAATAATATTTTTATTCTGTTCCTTTTTGTATTCAGTCAAAGTAGAGGAGGTAATCTTAGAATAGAATACTAAGGTGAAAATCTACAGACCTAAATTGGAATATAGAATTGGCTCTGCTTTCATAATCCTATTTGTTTCCTAATGGATAGATGGTAATTTGGTTCCTCCCCCATCCCGTAGTTAGGGCTCTTGGGTGTAAAGGATTGTCTCTGTGTCATTTTCTTCTGAGTTTTTAATACAATCTGAATAACAATGATTTTAGCTCCTTTTAAGGGAAATGCATGAATTTTGTTTATAAATTATACATACATTTTTATTCAATAACTCAATATTGACTTCCAGTTTACGTGATGTTTAGAAATGATTTGAGAAAGGTTTGCTGGAAGAATGGGAGATGGTGGACATTAGTGATATGTTTTGAGGACTCATAGGGGTTAAGCAATGATCAGAAACAAAAATTTCTTGGGAGCCAGGAAATTCAACTTTATAATTTGGTAGTATAATTTCATACAAGCATTGTTTGCAAGACAGTGATATTTATAGTGGCAAAACAATAGTTGTATGTATTGTTGCTTGTCAAATCCATTAAATTCTAGCAGTAAACAGTCAAAGGCAGAAAGAACTTGTAATAGTAGTTAATATTGAAATGTTTGTCAGAAAGCTATTTGGGGGAATGGGAAGAGATTGCCTTCTGGGATACCGGATACAGAGTTCAAATGGATGCTAAATGAATGGTGCCAATTTCCTTAGACTCTGTTTTCTTACTGTTGAACCTTGAAATTGTAGCTTCCTGTTTTTCTCTTTGAATAGGATAATCATCTTTTTAAGCATATGCTTTAGAATCTGTGCTGGTATATTTGGTTGAAAACTGAAAAAGGAACTTTCAGTCATCTGAGATCATCGTGTGATCAGAGCCAAGGTGTCTCCTATGGGGAGAGAGGATGTCTCACCTCCTACCTCCCTGTTAAGGTAACTTTCTCCAGTAAACAGGAAAGTAACGTTTCCCCATCATAACTGGGTTTGAATTTATTCCCACTTCTTTTGCTGAGAAATTAAATCATGGAAATGGGTATATACCCTCTACCCCAACCTGAAGAACTCTCATCCCCTCTGCCAATACCTTTAGCAGCCCATACACCCATTAGTAGAGAATGGGATCTAAAAATTGTTTCTTCTAGCTAGTTTCTGCTGCCGTGCCCCTAGTGAACAGGATCTAGTTTTCATCCTAGCTGGATGGTGTGGCTACTGATTGCATACACAAAAACCACTATCAACTCCGTGGTTCCACTTCCAGCTGAATTGAGGCTGTAGTCTATTCTTCACTTTTTGCTTTTAACTCTTATACACACAAACTCTTACTTCCCTTCCTTTGTATTTATCAAATTCAAGGAAGGAGAATGAAATTTATCAAAATTTGATAGCTACAAGTGAACTGTAGTGTCTGGTGAGTGAAGAGAGGTTTTTCAATACAGTATCCTTTGATCCATAGCTCTTTCACTTGAGTAGGGGTTTGGGAAAATGGCAGAGTAGCCCTACCCAAGGATGACTACTCAGAATGTATTTCTAGTTACCATGTGTGCCTGTGTATTTCAGTAAGGTCGTTTGAGACTTTGACTTCATTAGGTTTTAGTTCTCTGTGCCACTGTGTACCTTAGCTCTTTGAACTCTGTACTTTCTGCTTCAGCAAGGAATTTTTCTCCATATAGGTTTTGTATCTTTTTTGAAATGTCTTTTTGGTGGTTTCTTTTGAGGAACTATAGGCCTAGAGAAAGAAGGAAGAAAAGAAAGACCACAGTGGGGCGTTGGACTTGCAGAGGGAGAGAACATACCTAGGGATACAAAGTGGAGTGGGGAAAGGGGGATGGGGAGGGAGGTTGGGGATAATTGGGTGGGGGACATGGGGTTTAATCACAATTTGTGGTAATGGACATGCTGCCAGTATGGATCTGGCCATCACATTTTAGGCACGAGTGGTGACAATTTGCTCTGTATGCCATGAATATTCATAACCAATAAAAAAATAAAAATAAAAAAGAAAATTAGAAAAAGAAAAACTGTAGGTCCATATTAAATTATTTAAAGGTCTTCTAAGCCAAAATAGATGTGGCCTATATAAATAGCTGATTATGTTGGATGTGTTATTTCTGAAAATAAACCAAGCAAATTTCATAATATTCTGACTGTTTAATAATTTGTCTATTAAGGGTCTGCCCATGGCTCACTTGGGGGAGAGTGTGGTACTGATAACACCAAGGCCATGGGTTTGGATCCCTATGTAGGGATGGCCACTTAGCTCACTTGGGAGAGCATGGTGCTGACAACATCAAGTTAAGGGTTAAGATCCTCTTACTGGTCATCTTTTTTTTTTTTTAAAAGTGTCTATTAATAAGATACATATTTTAAAATAAGGCTGTAAATGTCTGTTGCTTATGGGACAAGATATTACTAAAATAATCTTGTGAAGTGTGTCTGTCCCTTTCCACATTTTTCTTTCCACTGCCTTTCAGGAAGATGTTAGGATTAGTTTTTACCTCTGGCAATATTTTAGCACCTTCTTTCTACATTAGGCATTCTATATCACATTTTTCTAGTGTGATAGTAAACATTACTCAAAATAAATGGTATGAAAGTGTTAAGAGTTGATATTTTAAGTTTCTTTTAGCTGACAGACTAATAGGTAATAGGTTATTTTAATATTGTATTAGATCTAGTTTCAAACTGATATCTTCATTGGTTCCAGTCACAATAGTTTACTAAATAAAGTTATCAACTGCATACCACTGTACTTGATTGTGAAGGTTTTTAAAAAGTCATATGTAAAAAGTCATTTTTCCCCATAGGAAATTTATGCAGAGTCATCCATCTCTGTGTCTTATGAGTTTTAAAGCTATGAGATGGAGGCATGGTTGAAATTGGGTTTAAAAACTGAGAGTCAGGCAGGAGGAGATAGAGGAGGTGAAAGAAGGGGATAGATTATAAAATGAGAGAGACACTGGAAAAGATTAATTTAGCAGTGAGATATGGAGATGGAAGGGAGATGTTAGAAAAGAAGAATAGGTCTTGGAGAGGTATCCCCAAGATAGGTAGGCGATCTAAGGCTAATTTTTGTTTCTTGTTATCGTGGATACTAGATTAACAGCATTTTCGACATTCACATTGGGAGTAGTCTTCTTTTTGGGAGTCATGTTTATTGAGATGAAACTTATATGTAGTACAATTAATTCACCCTTTTCAAGTATACAGTTCTTTGAGTTTTTTAAAAAATGTTTTATTTTCTCTTCCAGTGTTCCCTTATACACAATATGTGCATAACTGTGCCTGAGGTGCTCCCAATTCCTATCACTCGTAGTTTTCTCTCCAGTGTGAGTTTCTACATGTACACAGTTCTTTGAATTTTGACAAACACATGGCAGTCTTTGTTTGCACTCCTTTATAGTCATTCCTCTCTCCTTACCTTCACTCCTAGGAAGCACTGATGTGTTTTCTGTCCCAATAATTCAGATTTTTCTAGAATGTCATATAAATAGAATCATAGGATATGTTAGTTTCCTAGGACTGCCTTAACAAATTACCTGGTGGTTTAAAACAACAGAAATTTATTCTGTCATAGTTTAGGAGTCCAGAAATCCAAAATACAGTGTCGGCAGTGTTGGAGCCTCTCAGAGAATCTGCTCCATGCCTGTCTCCTAGCTTTGGGTGATTGCCAGCAATCTTTGGTGTTCCTTGGCTTGTATGTACATCTCTTCAGTGTCTGCTTCTATCTTTACATGGTGTTTGCCCTATGTCATCACATCATCTTTACTCTGTGCGTGTCTCTATGTCCAAATTTTCGTCTTATAGGGTAACTAGTCATTGGATTAGGGTTCATCCTAATCCAGTATAACCTCATTTTAAACTGATTACATCTGCAAAGACTCCAAAAGACCGAATAAGGTCACATTCTGAGGTTCCTGGTGGACATAAATTTGGAGAGTTTCTGTTCAACCCAGTACCTAGGTATGTACCTTCTTAATGTTTTAAATGTTACTTAAAAAAAAAATCTTCATACAGTGAAATTGACCTTTTTTGTATACAGTCGTATGAATTTTAACACATGGATAGACTCTTATAACTAACACCATAATTGGGGTACAGAACAGTTTCATCACACCAAACCTCCCTTGTACTACCTTCTTGTAGTCATACCCACCATCCCCTCTTAACCACTGGCAACCAATGATTTGATCTCCATCCCTGTGGTATTGTCTTTCAAGAGTGTCACATAAATGTGATAATATGTATGTAACCTTTAGCATGATGGCTCAGCATGATGGCTTTGAGATTTGTCCAAGTTGTTGCATGTATCAGTAGTTCATTTGTTTTTATTGCTGAGTAGTACACATTTCAATATATAGATGTACCACAATTTATCTGTTCACCTGTTGAGGGACATTGGGCTATTGCACACTTTTGGTGATTCTGAATAGAGCTGCTATTAACATTTCTGTACAGATTTTTTATGGATAAATGTATTTCTCTAGGCAGGATTTCTCAGTCTTGGCACTGTTAACGCTTTGGACTGGGTAATTTTTTGTTGTGGGGGGTTGTCCTGTGTGTTTTAAGATGTTTGATGGCATCTCTGACTTCTCCCAACTAGATACTAGTAGTACTTCCCTCTCCCAGTTATAACAAGAATGTCTCCAGATATGGTTCTGGGGGGCAAAATAGCGCCTGGTTGAGAACCTCTGCTCTAAGGTAAATACCTAGGAAGGAGATGGCTGGGTTATATGATAAGTGTGTTGAACTTTATAGGAAATAGGCAAAATGTTTTCCACAGTGGCTGTACCATTTTATATTCCACCTGGCAGTATATGAGGATGCTCTGCATTCTTGCCAGCCCTTGGCATTGTCAGTATTTTCTTATTTTAACTAGTATAATAGGAGTGTCATAATATCTCATTGTGGTAGGGTACTCTTTATATTCTTTTTTCTTTTTAACCAGCTTTTTATTTTGAAAAAAATAAAATAAAATCTACACAAAAATTGAAAGAATAGTATAATGAATACCATAAACACTTTGCCTACATCGACCAGTTAATAACATGTTTACTTGCCATGTTTACTTTCTCTATTTAGAGAGATATACTTTCAATTTTGTTGAAGCATTAAGAAAGTAAGTTCTAGTCATCCTATTTAACTGCTAAATATTTTTGCATTACTTCTCCCAAGAAAAAGGATATTTCCTATATAACCGTAAAAGTATACAATATCACCTCTAAGAAAATAAATCATAATTCCATCGTATCAGCTGGTATTCATATTCAAAATTTCCCAGTTATTTCCAAAAGTTTTCTCCTTAGATCTAGGAACCAATCAAGGTTTGCATATTACATTTGGTTTCACATATTACATTTAGTAGTTACAGTCTCTCTAGTCTCTTACTTTGTAATAATCCTCTTGCCTGTTTCGTTTTTGAAGAGTCCAGGCCAGTTGACTTACAGAGGGTCACACAGTTTGGATCTAATTATTTCCACATTGTTAGATTCAGGTTAAAAAATTTTTTTGGCAAGTATACTAAATAGTTTCTATTGCTGTGCAATAAATTATCCCAAAACTTAGTGACTTAAAATAAGTTGTTGGCTGGTTAGCTCAGTTGGTTAGAGAGTGGTGTTCTAACGCCAAGGCCAAGGGGTCGGATCCCTGTTCTGACCAGCTGCAAAAAAAAAAAAAAGAAAGAAAGAAAAATTCTCCCTGGGCGGAAAAAAAGTTGTTCGAAAATAACAATCAAAATAACAGTCATTTATTATCCCCTTCAATTTCTGTGTGTCAGCAATTTGGAAGAAGCTTGGCTGAGCAGTTCTTGCAATTGCAGTCAGATGTCAGATAGGCTGTTACAGGCTACATTCATCTGTAGTCTTGATTGGAACTAGAGGATCTGCTTCCAAGTTGATTCACTGCTGACTGGCAAATTGGTGCTGGCTCTTGGTAGGAGGCTTCAGTTCCTCTTCACTTGGGCCTCTCTATAGGACTGCTTGAGTGTCTTCATAGTGTGGTAGCTGGCTTTCCACAGAGGAAGCAATCCCAGAGATCAAGGCAAAAGTTAAGATGCCTTTTACGACCTAGCTTTGGAAGTAGTACACTGTCGCTTCCATCATGTTCTCTTGGTCATGCAGGCCAGCCTTGTTTCACTGTGAGAGGGGAATTGCATAAGTGTTTGAATAGTAAGAGGTGAAAATTGTTGGGGGCCGTCTTGGAGCTGGCTAGCACAGCTTCTAAAATTGTAACTGGTCAACAGTTCAACTCTTTCTATATTTTCTTTCTTTTTAAACTCTATCTGGATTCCAGTGGTGCCAAACTTGTTTTTCTTGCTCTTTGTGTTGCCCCATTATAAATATGTTTTATGTTCACAAGTTTAAATAGTTGCCCCAAAGTAGTTGGCTTTTGAGATAAAAATTCCCGTTTTTCACCTAAAAGGCTTTCTACTTTTCACTGTGTCTGTGATACTGGTCAGTTTTCTATGTTGTTATTAGTTGTATTATGTAGAGTCTCTTGGTTTTCTAGGAGGACATTCACATTGCCTGTGAATTATACATTTTGTATCTAATAAGTAATGGCAGAGCTGGTACTTGGTGCTCAGTCCATTGATTTTGTAGTCAATTCTTTTTCTATTGTATTATTTTCCTCTTTGTGCCCTGTTTGTTCACCAAATTTGAGCAAATCCCCTATTTCCTGTTATCTTTTTCTCCCTCAAGTGCTCTCCTGTGATATCTCTGAATTCTCCCTCCCCACAAAGTCAAAAGTAGTTACTACATTCTGTATTCCCTTACTGTATGTTACTTTTTACATACAGAGAGCATGATGTCAATTTTCTATAATCCTAATTGTTCATATTATGGTTCTCCCTCACATTTTAAATTCTAAGAGGGCAGAAACCCTCTTATTTTTGTAAATCTATAATGTTTACTATTACTATTGGAACCAAAGTGAAACTTTATGCAGTGTGTATTCATGGGTTGCTTTTATGTTGTCATTATGGACCTAAGAACAACAGAAAAAACCCCAGCCTTTGTAACCTCATTTATTCATAAGTAGAGGCTTTTTTATATAGGTTATTAATACTGGCATTTATTTGGCGAAATGTTGGACAGTGGTGAGTGGTTTGGATTATAATAGATAATTTTAAGCCTTAGGTCTTAAAAGAAGAAAGATATCCTAAATTCAAGGGTTTTTCTTTTAGGTATTAAAGAAAAGTTTACCTTGAGTTTAACTTTTTCATGTTTATTTATTTATTGATTGGACAAACATTTGAGGACTTAGAATTAATATGCTTCAGGCACTGTGTTAGGCTCTAGCAACTTAAGGATGAATGGCCCCTGACCTCAAGAAAACAGTCTGAGAGGGGTGGCAATTTTGCAGACAGCTAATAAGAGACATCTTACTTACTAGGTTTAAGACTTACTAGGTTTAGGGAACACTTGTTCTATTTTATGGAATGATGTGTTGCCCGATTCTAGAATCACAATAAAGTCAATTGAGATCTTTAAAAAAAAAAAAAAGACTTACTAGATTTAATACTGTCTTTAACACTTTACAGATATCATCTCCATCTTCAAAACTACAATTAAATTATTTATGGTGGATGAAGAAAATTATATTACAAACTATTACGGATGAAGAAAGTGTGGCTCAGAAATTCAGTAATTTGCTCATGTTCACAGAGTAGTAGTGTTGGAATGTGGATCTAGATCTGACTCCAAAGCCTGTGCTCTTAATTGCCATGTTATACTGTCTCCTGTAATATATGGTGTAGAATTGACAAGAAGAGGAAATTAATTATTTTTGCTTTGGAGTTTAGGGTGGGCAACCAGATAAGGTACTTGAGTAGAGTGAAGGATAAGAGAAGATCAGATGGATGGGAATTTGGGAAAGAAGAGGCCAAATTTGGAGCAGAAGGAACAGGATAAGCAAACCACAGAAGTATTAAACAGATGGTATATTGGGGTACTGTGAATAATTCTGTGTAGTTGGAGCATGGGGTCTGTATGGGAGAGTGGCAGGTGAGATTACAGAATTAGGCAAGCCAGAATCATGCAGGATCATCAGAGATGTTGGGAATTCATCTTAAAAATCCTTTCGGCAGCACTGTAGTAGAAAGATTGGCACCAGGCAAAGAGAAATGTTGAACTTACTCTGATAGTCCAAGGAGAGCCAAATGCAGGAAGGTAGTAATGGGGGTAAAGAGGAAGATGTAAAAATTTAATTATAAAAATTTCCACCCACATCCATCTGTTTTATATTGTTTCAAGAAATTTTGCCTCTTCCATATTTTCCAGTTTTCACCCATGAAGGTGATGTGTGTATGGTGTTGTGTGACTGAGATCATATGGTCCTCAAGACTAAAATATTTACCCTCTGGCCCTTTACAGAAAATCTTTGTAGACCACTATTTCAGATTGGAGACATTTTGTGATGTAATAACTGGTATCAATGTGATGGAGCTTACTTAATACTGTATGTTGGTCATTGTTAATGAAGTGACATAGGCCACATCAGTCATTCAGAATCTACCCATAATGTATTTGTAAATTATATTAGTTAGGCTCTCCCAAGTTGCAAGATTTCTTAATGGGGGCTTAAATATATCTATGAAAATAAAGAATAGGAAATTCAACTGTGCAGTCAGGTCTCAGGAAAAACAGCACATTACTTTTTTTTTTTTTTTTTTTTTTAAAGTCCTTTCAAGGACTAAAAACTAGTTTAACATTGGAGTATTCTAGATTATAGCACAGCTTTGGCAACCAGGTTATTTTGTCAGCCTGGCAATAGCTGGTGTCAGTTGATCCCTATTCCAGTGCTCTGACAAATTGAAATTTATGTACAGAACTTTTGACTTCACACTGCTTAAGAGCCAGCCAAGTTGGTTTAGCCTGTCTCTGTAGCAGATAGGCTGTTCCTGTTAGGGAAGAGTTTACATGAGAGTTTTCCTTTTTTTCTCTGAATGTTCTTTTTTTATGGCATCCTGTTTTTGTTCCATAGATGTAATATGTGTTTATCTCTCTGAGGAAATTAATGTTGGGTTTTTTTGTTTTTTAAGTTTTCTTTTTCTTTGGCATCACTTTTCATGATAAAATCTTTTCACATTGCCTGCTAATGTATCGTGCTTAAGAGTAGCAGACTAAAAATCAGATTGGGAGCTCTGAATGTGTTTATAGGAAGGAGAAGGCTTGTTAACTGAGAACCTCACTACAGAGTTATCTGGTGGACTGTCCAGGAAACTTCCAAGAGAAGACTTGTCCTATCTCCTGCCTGGTTGATTAAGACCTGGTTAACAGTGGGCTGGGAGCCAAGCTGGAAGAGAGGATGGTGAGTTTTGTCATTTAGTTTGCATATATTCTCAATTCTCCTCTGTTTTTGATACTCTTCTCCAGCTTTCAACTGTGCCTGGTATATCTCCCATTTCAGAGATGCTCCGTCACCCCCTCTAGATAGGGGGTGACGGAGCCTTCTGGTATGAAATAGAGGATTTAGGGAATCAAAATGCTTGTTAAGCAGCTTTCAACCAATCCTTCTTCTGTCCAGCTTTACTCCCTACTGCCAGAATTACCTGGTGCTTCCTCTTGGTTAAGGACACTGTAGTGTAAACTATCTTGGTTCTTTGCTTTTCCCTCCTACTAGTACAGGAGTCACCTTTTTTGGGTGTGCTGTCAATTGGCATTAGTCCATCTGCTTTTTAACTTCCTGAAGTCTTGCTTGTTATCTCTACTCCTATTTTTCCTGACCTTTACTATTATTATTTAAAATTTTTTTGAAATCTCTTTGGTAGAGTTTAGAGGAAAGTTTAAAATGGGGTTCAGCATAGGGCCGGCCCGTGGCTCACTCAGGAGAGTGTGGTGCTGATAACACCAAGGCCATGGGTTCGGATCCCATGTAGGGACGACCGGTTAGCCGGGGCGTCACTACAAATTCTACATATGTTGAAAAAATTTAAAAAATAAAGTGGGGTTCAGATGTACTTGTTTAATCTATCATCTTTTTGAGGAAGTCCTTGTCTCACATACTTTAGTTTTCTTTTTCTTTTTGGTCTACCTTTTTCATTTCTTTGAATTGATACTGTTTTTCTTGCAATAAAATTTTTTTCCACACTTGTTTGTAACTTGTACACTTTTTATTTTTTTACTGCTTACCTTTGAAATTTTAACTTGTATATTAACTTCACAAAAGTTAATCAGTATCCTGATTGTCTTGAGCAATACAAGGATCTTGGAACAATTAACTCCAGTCACCTGCATTCCTTACTTTAATGCTGTTTTTCAGTATTTTAGCTTTTTATATTGATTTTTTTATCCCCACATTAGACATTGTTATGTGTTTTTTGGATTTACCTAATGCTTATCATTTTCTTAGTCACTGTTGCATCTTGAATCTCAAAAGTTCCTTTGAGGATCATTCTTCTTATTCCTGAAGTACAGTCTTTAGAAATCCTTCCAGTGAGGGTCCATTGGTAGACTAAATTATTTTAGTCTAGAGAAATAAAAGTTTTCTCCCAATTTTAGTTTAGTTCTGTTTTAAACAGCATTATTGAGGGGCTGGCCAGTTAGCTCCCTTGGGAGAGCATGCTGGTGATAACACCAAAGTCAAGGGTTTGGATCCCTGTATTGACCCCCCTCCCTTGCCAGGGAGCATTATTGAGATATAGCTCACATGCCATACAACACACTCACTTAAAATGTATAGTTCAGTGGCTTCCAGTATATTCAGAGTTGTGCATCCATCACCACAATTTTAAAACATCATTTACCTCCCCCCCAAAAAACCCCTGTGCTCCTTAGCTGTCACTCCCAATCCACTATCCCCTCAGCCCTAGGTAACCAATAATGTACTTACTGTCTCTATAGATTTGCCTGTTTTGGACATTTTATATAAATGAAATCATACAATATATGGCCCTTTGTGAGTGGCTCCTTTCAGTTAGGATAGTATTTTCAAGGTTTATCCATGATGTAGTATTCATCAGTGTTTCATTTTTTTTTTATTATTGCTGAATAATAGTTCATTGTATGAATATACCACATCTTAATTTATTCATTAATTAATTGATAGGCATTTGGTTTGTTTCCACTTTTTGGCTATTATGAATAATACTGTGAATATTTGTGTACAAGTTTTTATGAGGATGTATGTTTTCAGTTCTCTTGGGTGTGTGTGTGTGTGTGTGTGTGTGTGTGTGTGTGTGTGTGTGTAAATATGTAAGAGTTGAATTGCTGGATCATATGGTAATTCCATGTTTAAATTTTTTGAAGAACTGCCAAACTGTTTTCTATAGTGGCTGTACCATTTTACATTCCCACCAGCGATATATAAAGGTCCCAGTTTCTACATATCCTTGTCAACACTTGTTATCTGTCATTTTTATTATAACTATCCTAGTGGGTGTGAAGTGGTATCTCATTGTGTGTGGTTTTTTTTTTTTTTTCTTAATTTTATTTTGTCGATATACAATGTGGTTGATTATTGTGGCCCTTTACCGAAACTCCCCTCCCTCCTCCGTCTCCCCCCTCCCACCCAACAATGTCCTTTCTGTTTGCTTGTCGTATCAACCTCAAGGAATTGTAGTTATTATGTCTTCTCCCCCCTCCCGGTTTGTGTGTGTGTGTGTGTGTGTGTGTCTGTGTGTGTGTGTGTGAATTTATTTATTTATTTTTAGCTCCCAACAATAAGTGAGAACATGTGGTATTTCTCTTTCTGTGCCTGACTTGTTTCACTTAATATAATTCTCTCAAGGTCCATCCATGTCGTTGCAAATGGCAGTATTTCATTCATTTTTATAGCTGAGTAGTATTCCATTGTGTAGATATACCACATTTTCCGTATCCACTCATCTGATGATGGACATTTGGGCTGGGTTCCAACTCTTGGCTATTGTAAAGAGTGCTGCAGTGAACATTGGGGAACAGGTATACCTTCGACTTGAAGATTTCCATTCCTCTGGGTATATTCCCAGCCGTGGGATAGCTGGGTCATATTGTAGATCTATCTGCAATTGTTTGAGGAACCTCCATACCATTTTCCATAGACGCTGCACCATTTTGCAGTCCCACCAACAATGTATGACAGTTCCTTTTTCCCCGCAACCTCACCAGCATTTATCGTTCAGAGTCTTTTGGATTTTAGCCATCCTAACTGCGGTGAGATGGTATCTCAGTGTACTTTTGATTTGCATTTCCCAGATGCTGAGTGATGTTGAGCATTTTTTCATATGTCTGTTGGCCAATTTTATATCTTCCTTAGAGAAATGCCTCCTTAGCTCTTTTGCCCATTTTTTAATTGGGATGCTTGGTTTTTTCTTGTAAAGTTGTTTGAGTTCCTTGTATATTGTGGATATTAATCCTTTGTCAGATGTATATTTTGCAAATATTTTCTCCCACTCTGTTGGTTGTCTTTTAACTCTGTTAATTGTTTCTTCTGCTGTGCAGAAGCTCTTTAGTTTGATATAATCCCATTTGTTTATTTTTCCTTTGGTTGCCCGTGCTTTTGGGGTCGTATTCATGAAGTCTGTGTCCAGTCCTATTTCCTGAAGTGTCTCTCCTATGTTTTCTTTAAGAAGTTTTATTGTTTCAGGGTGTATATTTAATTCTTTAATCCATTTTGAGTTGACTTTAGTGTATGGTGAAAGGTATGGGTCTAGTTTCATTCTGCTGCATATTGATATCCAGTTCTCCCAGCACCATTTGCTAAAGAGGCAGTCTCTTCCCCAGTGTATAGGCTTGGTGCCTTTGTCAAAGATCAGATGGCTATAGGTGTGTGGGTTGATTTCTGGATTCTCTGTTCCATTGATCAGTGTGTCTGTTTTTATACCAGTACCATATTGTTTTGGTTATTATAGCTTTATAGTATAGTTTAAAGCCAGGTAGTGTTATGCCTCCAGCTTTATTTTCTTTGCTCAGCATTGCTTTAGGTATGTGTGGTCTTTTGTTATTCCATATAAATGTCTGGATAGTTCTTTCCATTTCTGAGAAAAATGTCATTGGAATTTTGATGGGGATTGCATTGAATTTGTATATCACTTTGGGTAGTATGGACATTTTCACTGTGTTGATTCTTCCAATCCAACAAGAGCATGGGATATCTTTCCATCTTCTTGTATCCTCTCTAATTTCTTTCAGCAGTGGTTTGTAGTTCTCATTATAGAGATTTTTCACATCCTTGGTTAACTCAATTCCTAAGGATTTTATTTTTTTGGTGGCTATTGTAAATGGGCAGGCTTTCTTGATTTCTCTTTCTGCATGTTCACTATTGGAGAATAGAAATGCTACTGATCTTTGTGTGTTGATTTTGTATCCTGCTACTGTGCTGAATTCATTTATCACCTCCAAGAGTTTTTTTGTAGAGGCTTTAGGCTGTTCGATATATAGGATCATGTCATCTGCAAACAGGGACAGTTTGACTTCATCTTTTCCAATCTGGATGCCCTTTATTTCCTTCTCTTCTCTGATTGCTCTGGCTAGTACTTCCAACACTATGTTGAATAGGAGTGGTGAGAGTGGGCATCCTTGTCTAGTTCCTGTTCTTAAAGGAAAAGCTTTCAGCTTTTCCCCATTCAGGATGATATTGGCAGTGGGTTTATCATATATGGCTTTGATTATGTTGAGATACTTTCCCTCTATACCTAACTTATAGAGGGTTTTTGTCATGAATGAGTGTTGAATTTTATCAAATGCTTTTTCAGCATCTATAGAGATGATCATATGGTCCTTGTGTTTGATTTTATTAAAATGGTGTATCACATTTATTGATTTGCGTAAGTTGAACCAACCTTGCATCGCTGGGATGAATCCCACTTGATCGTGGTGAATAATTTTACGTATGTGTTGCTGTGTTCTGTTTGCTAGTATTTTAGTGAGGATTTTTGCATCTATATTCATCAAGGATATCGGCCTGTAGTTTTCTTTTTTGGTTATATCTTTACCTGGTTTTGGTATCAGTATGATGTTTGCTTCATAGAATGAGTTTGGGAGATTTGCGTCTGTTTTAATCTTTTGGAATAGTTTGTAAAGAATCGGTGTCCATTCTTCTTTGAATGTTTGGTAAAATTCTGCTGTGAATCCATCTGGTCCTGGGCTTTTCTTTGTTGGGAGCTTTCTTATAACAGCTTCAATCTCCTTTATTGTTATTGGTCTGTTCAGATTTTCTACATCTTCATGGCTCAGTTTTGGGAGCTTGTGTGTGTCGAGAAATTTATCCATTTCCTCCAGGTTTTCAAATTTGTTGGCGTATAGTTGTTTATAGTAGTCTCGAATGATTCCTTGTATTTCAGATGAATCAGCTGTAATATCACCTTTTTCATTTCTCATTTTTGTTATTTGAATCTTCTCTCTTCTTTTTTTTTTGTTAGCCATGCTAATGGTTTGTCAATTTTATTTATCTTTTCAAAAAAACCAACTTTTTGATTCATTGATCTTTTGTATTGTTTTTTGGGTTTCAATTTCATTCAGTTCTGCTCTGATCTTATTGATTTCTTTCCGTCTGCTAACTTTAGGTTTGGATTGTTCTTGTTTTTCTAGTTCTTTAAGGTGAAGTGTTAGGTTGTTCACTTGCCATCTTTCCATTCTTCTGAGGTGAGCATTTAATGCAATAAATTTCCCCCTTAATACTGCTTTTGCAGTATCCCACAGGTTTTGGTATGAGTATCATTATTTTCATTAGTTTCAATAAATTTTTTGGTTTCCTGCTTGATTTCTTGTTGGACCCATATGTCATTAAGTAGGATGCTGTTTAATTTCCATGTGTTTGTATAGTTTCCAGAATTTCGTTTGTTATTGATTTCTAGTTTTAACCCATTATGGTCTGAGAAAATACATGGGATAATTCCAATTTTTTGAATTTGTTGAGACTTGATTTGTGACCTAATATGTGATCTATACTGGAGAATAATCCATGTGCTGATGAGAAGAATGAATATTCTGAGGTTGTTGGGTGGAATGTTCTGTAGATATCTGCCAATTCCAATTGGTCTAGAGTCTTGTTTAGATCTTGTGTTTCTCTACTGATTCTTTGCCTACATGATCTGTCCAATATTGACAGTGGGGTGTTCAGGTCCCCTGCTATTATGGTATTAGTGTCTATTTCCTTCTTTAGGTCAATAGAGTTTGTTTTATAAATCTAGCTACTCCAGCATTGGGTGCGTACATAGTTATGACTGTTATGTCTTCTTGATGGATCAGTCCTTTTATCATTATGTAGTGTCCCTCATTGTCTCTTTTTATGGTTTTTAGTTTAAAGTCTGTTTTGTCAGAAATAAGAATAGCTACTCCAGCTCGTTTTTCTTTTTTGTTTGCATGGTAAATCTTTTTCCATCCTTTCACTCTTAGTCTCTGTGAGTCTTTATGGGTGAGGTGGGTCTCTTGAAGGCAGCATATAGTTGGGTCCTCCTTTTTAATCCAGTCAGCCAGTCTGTGTCTTTTGATTGGGGAATTTAAGCCTTTTACATAAAGAGTTGTTATTGAAAAGTTTTGATTTATTCCTAGCATTTTACTGATTGTTGTTTGGTTGTCTTGGGTGTCTTTTGTTCCTTGCTTTCTGATTTACTGTTTGGTTTCTGTGTTTGTTGGTTCCTTAGGTTGTAGATAGCCTTTTTGTTTGTTTGTTTTCTCTTCATGAATGCCATTTTTATTATACTAGTGGGTTTAGATTTTTCTTGGGTTTTTATGGCAGTGGTAGTTATTTTTCAGGAACCAAACCCAGTACTCCCTTGAGAATTTCTTGTAAGGGTGGTCATGTGGTAGTGAACTCCCGCAGTTTTTGTTTGTCTCAGAAATATACTATTTGCCCTTCGTTTCGGAAGGATAGCCTTGCAGGGTAGAGTATTCTTGGCTGACAATCTCTGTCTTTTAGTATTTTGAATATATCATCCCATTCCTTTCTGGCTTTTAGGGTTTGTGATGAAAAGTCTGATGTTAGCCTGATTGGGGCTCCCTTACAGGTGATTTTATGCTTCTCTCTTGCAGCTTTTAAGATTCTCTTTTTGTCCTTGAGTTTTGCAAATTTGACTATAACATGTCTTGGAGAAGACCTTTTTGGGTTGAATACATTTGGAGATCGTAGAGCTTCCTGGATCTGAAGATCTGTGATTTTTCCTATAACTGGGAAGTTTTCTGCCACTATTTTGTTGAATATGTTTTCAATGCAATCTACTTTTTCCTCCCCTTCTGGAATACCCATGACTCGGATATTTGAGCACGTAAGGTTGTCTGGTATCTCTCTCAGATTTTCTTCAATGCCTTTGATTCTTTTTTCTTTTTTTTTTGTCTGCTTGTGTTATTTCAAACAGCCCATCTTCAAGTTCAGAGGTTCTCTCTTCAACTTCGACAAGCCTGCTGGTCAAACTCTCCGTTGTGTTTTTTAATTCGCTGAATAACTTCTTCAGTTCGGCAAGTTCTGCTACATTTTTTTTCAGGGCATTGATTTCCTTGTACATTTCCTTTTTCAGGTCCTGTATACTTTTCCTCGTTTCATCATGATGTCTAGCTGAGTTTTCTTGTATCTCAGTTTCCTTAGAATTATCACTTGAAATTCCTTGTCAGTCATTTCAAGGGCTTCTAGAGCTTGAGATTTATTATCTTTGGGTGGTGTACTTTCTTGATTTTTCGTATTTCTGGTATCTTTTCTTTGATGTTTATTCATTGTGGCAGGGGGTTTCACAGTCCACAGGTTTGACACTATTGACTGAGTAAGATGTTGCTGTGGTTGCCAATTTGGTATGGCTACCTCAGTGACTACTCAGTTGGCCACTAGTGCCTTGTGTGTATGGTTGCCTCCGTTCTTGGGCCTCTCTGGGGAGCCACCTCTCTGGTCAGCTTGGACTCTGCCGGGCTGCTGGGTGACGGGGCGGTACCGCAGGGTGTTGCTCCTGCCGCTTCCCCCGCTGCTTCCCCCGCTGCCGCTTCCCCCGCTGCCGCCGCTCACACCGCTGCTGCTGCTACCGCTGGTGCTGCTTCCCCTGCTGCTGCTGCCACTGGCGCTGCTACTGCCGGTGCCGCTTATGCCGCTGCTGCCGCTGCCGTCGGCTCCTCCTCTGCTGCCGCTGCCACCTGTTCCTCCACTGCCACTGCTACCACTGGCGCCGCTTCTGCTGCTGCTGTCGAGGGCA
The DNA here is from genome assembly GCF_027409185.1 of Cynocephalus volans. NCBI lineage: Eukaryota > Metazoa > Chordata > Mammalia > Dermoptera > Cynocephalidae > Cynocephalus > Cynocephalus volans. The sequence goes on from NC_084460.1 coordinate 30,417,171, forward strand.
CCGCTGCTGCCGGCTCCTCCACTGATATTCACCAGTGGTTTAAGGCAGTGGGAAGATGCATTGCTCCTGGAGCTCTGAGCTGAGCGAGGGTTTCACAAACTCTTCCAACGGATGCCAACTCCTTGCAGGTTGCCGGGCAGGCGGGCGAGCGGGCTGCGCGCGTCCGGCCCCACTCGGACTACCCAGAGTTTCAGTTTTGCAAGATGAAAGAGTTGTGGAGATGGATGGTGGTGATGGTTGTACAACACTGGGACTGTGCTTAATACCACTGAATGGAAGAATGCAAGAACTTGGATGTTGAGTTCACCCTCCTAATGAGAGCTCTCCTAATGAGAGCTCTTTGATCCCTCACTTTGGGTTAGCTCATATTAGATTGTCCTGCTATGTAGAGGGAGCCAAGTGGGATAGGCCACCAGACTATCTTATGCCACCTATGTCCATAATGAAAAATCCATTCCTGAAGGACCATAGAAAATAGTTTCAGAGGCTAGGACGTCCATAGTCCAGGGAACCCATCTGGTGAAGGCTTTTTTTGGTGGTGAATTCAGTGACGACAGGTATCACATTAACCTCTTTATTCACTCTTTTTAAAGCCCTTAGAACCACACCCCTGACCACCATTTTTAATCCACTCACTAGGCATGGTCCTACAATCCAATCACTTCTTCAAGGCCCCACCTTTCAATTACCATAGTAGGATTTCCCACCCTCTTAACAATGTCACAGTGGGGGTCAAGTTTTGGGGGGACATTCAACCCAAGGCAGTTATCCCTTGGCTTTCTAAGTTATACTTCACTGGAAATTCTCTCTGTACAGGGGTTGTCTGTTTAGCTCAGGTGGTTAGAGCACAGTCATCATTGTGGTTTTGATTCATACGTTTCCATTCTTGTACCCTTGTTGAAGATCAGTTGACCATATGAAAGATCTTCAAAAAGTTCATGGAAAATGCGCATTATGAAAAAGCTGTGCATGATTTCAAAATTTTTTTGCACGAAAAGAAACTTGTACTAACTTATTATAACATGTTTGAATGGTATCTAGTTTGAGACACTAAACAGTTTGAAAAGGGACCCTATCTGAGCAACATGAATTATGCCAAAATTGAAGCAAAAACGAACATCAAACTTATGGTGAAGCTTGGGTGGAAGAATGGTGAAATTATTGATGCTTTATGAAGATTTTATGGGGACAGTGCCTCGAAATAAGCAAATTACAACTGGATGACTCGTTTTAAGAAGGGATGAGGTAATGTTGAAGATGAAGCCTGCAGTGGCAGACCATCCACGTCAATTTGTGAGGAAAAAATTAACCTTGTTTATGTTCTTATTGAAGAGGACCGGTGATTAACAGTTGAAACAATAGCCAACACTGTAGACATCTCAACTGGTTCAACTTACACAATTCTAACTGAAAAATTACAGCTGAGCAAACTTTCTGCTTGATTGGTCTCAAAACTGTTGTGTCCAGATCAGCTACAGATAAGAGCAGAGCAGAGTTTTAAACAAGTGGGATCAAGATCCTGAAGCATTCTTTGAGGAATTGCAATAGGAGATAAAGCATGGCTTTACCAGTAAGATTCTGAAGACAAAGCACAATCAATCCCATAGCTACCAAGAGGTGGAAGTGGTCCAGTCAAAGCAAAAGTGGACTGGTCAAGAGCAAATGTCATGATAACAGTTTTTTGAGATGCTCAAGGCATTTTGCTTGTTGACTTTCTGGAGGGCCAAAGAACAATAACATTTGCTTATGATGAGAGTATTTTAAGAAAGTTAGCCAAAGCTTTAGCAGAAAAATGCCCAGGAAAGTTTCACCAGAGTCCTTACCCACGGCAATGTTCCTGCTCATTCCTCTCATCAAACAAGAACAGTCTTGGGAAAGTTTTGGTGTGTAAATCATTATGCATCCACCTTACCTTACTGATTGGTTTCTTCTGATTTCTTTTGTTTCCTAATCTTAAAAAAAATCTTTAAGGGCACCCATTTTTCTTCAGTTAATAATGTAAAAAAGACTGCATTGATGTGGTTCAATTCCTGGGACCCTCAGTTCTTTATGGATGGACTAAATGGCTGGTATCATCACTTACAAAAGTGTCTTGAAATTGATTGGAGCTTATGTTGAGAAATAAAGTTATCTTTTAATTCCATTTCTCCACAGACTTTTTGAAGTCTCCTTGTATATGTGTGGGTTTATTTCTAGGCTGTCAATTCTGTTCCATTGACTTATATTTGTCTCTGTTTATGCCAGTGCCAAACTGATTTTATTACTGTAGCTTTATAATATATTTTGAAATCAGTGTGTGATGCCTCTAGCTTTGATCTTTCTGAATATTGGTTTGGCTATTAGGGGTCCTTTTTGGTTCCATATGAATTTTGGGATTGTTTTTTCTATTTCTATAAAAAAGGTCATTGGGATTTTCTCAACACCGCACTCTCCCGAGTGAGCCACGGGCTGGCCCAGGTCATTGGGATTTTGATAGGAATTGCATTGATTCTGTAGATTGCTTTGGGTAGTGTTAACATGTTAACAATATTGAGTCTTCTCATCCATGAACAGGGGATGTCTTTCCATTTATTTGTGTCTTCTTTAATTTCTTTTATCAGTGTTTTGTAGTGTTCAGTGTACAAGTTTTTTACCTCCTTAGGATTTTATTCCTAAGTATTTTATTCTTTTTGATTCTATTGTTAAGGGGATTGTTCTCCTAATTTCTTTCTCAAATAGTTCATTATTAGTGTATAAAATGCTACTGATTTTTGTTTGATTTTGTATCTTGCAGCTTTACTGAACTCATTAACTAGTTTTAATAGTTGTGTGTGTGTGTGTGTGTGTGTGTGTGTGTGTGTGTGTGGAGTCTTTAGTTTTTTTGTCATCTGCTAACAGAAATAATTTTACTTCTTCCATTCCAGTTTGGATGCCATTTATTTCTTCTTGCCTAATTGCTCTGGCTATGATTTTTCTTACTGTGTTGACTAGAAATAGCAAGAATGTGCATTCTTGCCTTGCTCCTGATCTTACAGGAAAAGCTTTCAGTTTTTCAACGTTGAGTATGATGCTAGCTGTGGGCTTTTCATATATGGCTTTTATTATGTTGAGGTAATTTCTTTCTGTTGCTACTTTGTTGAGAGTTTTTATCAAGAAAAGGTATCAAATTTTGTCAGATGCTTTTCTCCATCTATTAAGATGGTGATGTGATTTTTATCCTTTATTTCGTTAATGTAGTGTATCACATTGAATGATTTTCATATGTTGAACCATCCCTGCGTGTCAGGATGAATTCCATTTGGTCATGTTGTGTGATCTTTTTAATGTGATGTTCAGTTTACTAGTATGAAAACTGGAATTTTCAATGTTAGAATGTGACAACCTTGAAATCAGATTATTTTTCCACCTCATGGTTGGTTGTTGCTGCTTTTTTATGGTTGTTGTTATTTGCTTGTTTAGTGACTTCCTGAGTAATTTTATAAAGTCTGTATTTTTTGCCATGTATGGCCACTGAAATCAGTGTTTGTTAGCTTAGAGGTCAGCTAGTGATTTGAAAGATTTTTTTTTTTTTTTAAGATGACCGGTAAGGGGTTCTTAACCCTTGGCTTGGTGTTGTCAGCACCACACTCTCTGAAGTGAGCTAACCAGCCATCCCTGTGTGGGGATCTGAACCTGTGGCCTTGGTGTTATCAGCACCACACTTTCCCAAGTGAGCCGCGGGCCAGCCCCTTGAAAGATTTTCTTAAACTCCTGGAACTTCCTTCCCCACCCCAACTCTCTCTGTGTTTGCAGATTTGGGTTTTGTTGGGGAACTCTCATGCTTAGCCAGGCAATTTAAAACTGAACTTTAGCTTTTGTTTCCTGCTTGCATGGAGCCTGCAGGTCAGCCAGAGTTAGGAGCATAGGGCCTTCTTAATCTTTTGTGATCATGCATCACCCCTGGGTATGTGCATGGTCTTTGGATTTTCCACAATATCCAGGCTTTTCAAAGCCCTTGTTCCTCCAAGTGTCTCCTTTTTCAGCCTCTTCCTTCTCAGTTTTTTCAGTCTGTCTAATGTGTGCCTACCTGTTATCCCTTTCCTCATGTTGCAGCAGTTAATACATTTGCTTTTAAATGCTTTTGATAAGCACTGCTTGAAAAGCTGCCTTAGCCCTGAGGAAGCTCTGAAGCAGAGGAAACAAAGGCAAGCCCTTGAGCCATTCCTTCTGGGAGCTAGCTACCAGATAGGTGAAAAAACACAACCACAGTTCTTTGAGAATAATGTCTGTATTGCTCTTTTTGATCCATTTTTATTTAGTTTTTATGTATGGTGTGAGGTAGGGATTCAACTTCATTCTTTTACATATGGCTATCCAGTTGTCACAGCACCATTTGTTGAAGAGATAGTGATAAGTTTTTAGATACATCTTCAAAATTACAATCCATGAAAGAAAAAAAATGCTAAATTGGACTTTATTAAAATTAAATCTTCTAGACTGTGAAAAGCACTGTTAAGTGAATGAAAAGAGAAACCGCAGGCTGAGAAAAGACATTTGTGAAACATTCTGGTAAAGGACTTGTATTTAAAATATACAAAGAAATCTTAAAATGCAATAATAATAAAACAACCCAATTTAAAAGTGGTCAAAGCTTCTTAACAGGACCGGCCAATGGCTCACTTGGGAGAGTGTAGTGCGGGTAACACCAAGGCCATGGGTTCGGATCTCTGTATAGGGATGGCCGGTTAGCTCACTTCGGTGAGCGTGGTGCTGACAACACCAAGTCAAGGGTTAAGATCCTCTGACTGGTTATCTTTAAAGAAAAAAAAAAAAACTTGACAGAATCATCACCAAACAATATATATAGATATAAATATAGATAGATGGCAAATAAGCATAGGAAAAAACGTTCAACATCATATTTCATAAAGCTATTGCAAAGTGAAATGTAATGAAATATCACTGTACACCTATTAGGATGGCTAAATTCGAAAAATGTGACAATACTAAATGCTGGTGAGGATGCGAGCAACAGGAATTCTCCTTCAAACCTAATGAGAATGCAAAATGGTACAGCCACTTTGGAAGATCATTTGGCAGTTTCTTACAGAGCTAAAACATAGGCTCACCGTTATCATTCAGCAGTTGCATTCTTATTTACCCATTTGAGTTGAAAACTTAATGTCCACACAGTAACCTGCAAGTGAATATTTTGTAGCAGCTTTATTTATTGTTGCTCCAAACTGGAAGCAACCAAGATGTTCTTCACTAGGTGAATGGATCAGTTGTGATACAACTACACAATGAAATATTATTTAGCCATTAAAAAAGCTATCAAACCATGGAAAAACATGGAGTACCCTTAAATCATATTACTGAAGTGAAAGAAACCAGCCTGAAAAGGCTCTATATTGTATGATTCAAACTATTTGACATTCTGAATGTGGCAAAACCACAGAGAGAGTGAAAAGACTACTGGTAGCAGAGGGTTGGGTTGAAGAGAGAGGGATAAATAGGTGAAGCACAGGGATTTTTAGGGTGGTGAGAGTATTTTGTATGATACTGTAACGGTGAATATATGGCATTATGCATTTGTCAAAACACATAGAACTGTACAAGACCAAAATGGGAACTTTAATGTAAACCATGGACTTCATTTAATTAACGAAAAAAGAAGAGAGAGAGAAAGAAAAACCTACTGTAGAATATTTCAGGCTCTGGATCACAAGATAGAGAAAGCACTTACTCTCATGGACCTTACAGTCAAACAAATAAGTGAGAAAGATTTCAACGATGTGATAGAAAGTAACAAGATGGCAACTTTATTTTTTTTTAATTTTTTTATTTTTTTGATTTTATTTTGTCGATATACATTGTGGCTGATTATTGCTCCCCATCACCAAAACCTCCCTCCCTTCTCCCTTTCCCCCTCCCCCCCAACAATGTCCTTTCTGTTTGCTTGTCGTATCAACTTCAAGTAATTGTGGTTGTTATATCTTCTCCCCCCCCGGTTTTGTGTGTGTGTGTGTGTGTGTGTGTGTGTGTGTGTGTGTGTGTGTGTGTGTGTGAATTTATGTGTTAATTTTTAGCTCCCACCAATAAGTGAGAACATGTGGTATTTCTCTTTCTGTGCCTGACTTGTTTCACTTAATATAATTCTCTCGAGGTCCATCCATGTTGTTGCAAATGGCAGTATTTCATTCGTTTTTATAGCTAAGTAGTATTCCATTGTGTAGATGTACCACATTTTCCGTATCCACTCATCTGATGATGGACATTTGGGCTGGTTCCAAATCTTGGCTATTGTAAAGAGTGCTGCGATGAACATTGGGGAACAGGTATACCTTCGACTTGATGATTTCCATTCCTCTGGGTATATTCCCAACAGTGGGATAGCTGGGTCATATGGTAGATCTATCTGCAATTGTTTGAGGAACCTCCATACCGTTTTCCATAGACGCTGCACCATTTTGCAGTCCCACCAACAATGTATGAGAGTTCCTTTTTCTCCGCAACCTCGCCAGCATTTATCGTTCAGAGTCTTTTGGATTTTAGCCATCCTAACTGGGGTGAGATGGTATCTCAATGTGGTTTTGATTTGCATTTCCCAGATGCTGAGTGATGTTGAGCATTTTTTCATGTCTGTTGGCCATTTGTATATCTTCCTTAGAGAAATGCCTCCTTAGCTCTTTTGCCCATTTTTTAATTGGGATGCTTGGTTTTTTCTTGTAAAGTTGTTTGAGTTCCTTATATATTGTGGATATTAATCCTTTGTCAGATGTATATTTTGCAAATATTTTCTCCCACTCTGTTGGTTGTCTTTTAACTCTGTTAATTGTTTCTTTTGCTGTGCAGAAGCTTTTTAGTTTGATATAATCCCATTTGTTTATTTTTCCTTTGGTTGCCCGTGCTTTTGGGGTCGTATTCATGAAGTCTGTGTCCAGTCCTATTTCCTGAAGTGTTTCTTCTATGTTTTCTTTAAGAAGTTTTATTGTTTCAGGATGTATATTTAAATCCTTAATCCATCTTTAGTTAATTTTAGTATACGGTGAGAGGTATGGATCTAGTTTCATTCTCCTGCATATTGATATCCAGTTATCCCAGCACCATTTGCTGAAGAGGCAGTCCCTTCCCCAGTGAATAGGCTTGGTGCCTTTGTCAAAGATCAGATGGCAGTAAGTGTGTGGGTTGATTTCTGGATTCTCTATTCTATTCCATTGGTCAGTGTGTCTGTTTTTATGCCAGTACCATACTGTTTTGGTTATTATAGCTTTGTAGTATAGCTTAAAGTCAGGTAGTGTTATGCCTCCAGCTTTATTTTTTTTGCTCAGCATTGCTTTGGCTATGCGTGGTCTTTTATTGTTCCATATAAATGACTGGATAGTTATTTCCATTTCTGAGAAAAATGTCTTTGGAATTTTGATGGGGATTGCATTGAATTTGTATATCACTTTGGGTAGTATGGACATTTTCACTATGTTGATTCTTCCAATCCAACAAGAGCATGGGATATCTTTCCATCTTCTTGTATCCTCTCTAATTTCTCTCAGCAGTGGTTTGTAGTTCTCATTATAGAGATTTTTCACCTCCTTGGTTAACTCAATTCCTAAGTATTTTATTTTTTTGGTGGCTATTGTAAATGGGCAGGCTTTCTTGATTTCTCTTTCTCCATGTTCACTATTGGAGAAAAGAAATGCTACTGATTTTTGTGTGTTGATTTTGTATCCTGCTACTGTGCTGAAATCATTTATCAATTCCAGCAGTTTTTTTGTAGAGGTTTTAGGCTGTTCGATATATAGGATCATGTCATCTGCAAACAGGGACAGTTTGACTTCATCTTTTCCAATCTGGATGCCCTTTATTTCCTTCTCTTCTCTGATTGCTCTGGCTGGTATTTCCAACACTATGTTGAATAGGAGTGGTGAGAGTGGGCATCCTTGTCTAGTTCCTGTTCTTAAAGGAAAAGCTTTCAGCTTTTCCCCATTCAGGATGATATTGGCTGTGGGTTTGGCATATATGGCTTTGATTATGTTGAGATACTTTCCCTCTGTACCTAGCTTATACAGGGTCTTTGTCATGAATGAGTGCTGAACTTTATCAAATGCTTTTTCAGCATCTATAGAGATGATCATATGGTCCTTGTGTTTGATTTTATTAAAATGGTGTATCACATTTATTGATTTGCGTATGTTGAACCAACCTTGCATCCCTGGGATGAATCCCATTTGATCGTGATGAATAATTTTATGTATGTGTTGCTGTATTCTGTTTGCTAGTATTTTAGTGAGGATTTTTGCATCTATATTCATCAAGGATATCGGCCTGTAGTTTTCTTTTTTGGTTATATGTTTACCTGGTTTTGGTATTAGTATGATGTTTGCTTCATAGAATGAGTTTCGGAGATTTGCATCCGTTTCAATCTTTTGGAATAGTTTGTAAAGAATCGGTGTCAATTCCTCTTTGAATGCTTGGTAAAATTCTGCTGTGAATCCATCTGGTCCTGGGCTTTTCTTTGTTGGGAGCCTTCTGATAACAGCTTCAATCTCCTTTATTGTTATTGGTCTGTTCAAATTTTCTACGTCTTCATGGTTCAGTTTTGGGAGCTTGTGTGTGTCCAGAAATTTATCCATTTCCTCCAGATTTTCAAATTTGTTGGTGTATAGTTGTTTATAGTAGTCTCGAATGATTCCTTGTATTTCAGATGAATCAGTTGTAATATCACCTTTTTCATTTCTACTTTTTGTTATTTGAGTCTTCTCTCTTCTTTTTTTTGTTAGCCATGCTAATGGTTTGTCAATTTTATTTATCTTTTCAAAAAACCAACTTTATGATTCGTTGATCTTTTGAATTGTTTTTTGGGTTTCAATTTCATTCAGTTCTGCTCTGATCTTAATGATTTCTTTCCGTCTGCTAACTTTAGGTTTGGATTGTTCTTGTTTTTCTAGTTCTTTAAGGTGAAGTGTTAGGTTGTTCACTTGCCATCTTTCCATTCTTCTGAAGTGAGCATTTAATGCAATAAATTTTCCCCTCAATACTGCTTTTGCAGTATCCCACAGGTTTTGGTATGATGTATCATTGTTTTCATTAGTTTCAATAAATTTTTTGATTTCCTGCTTGATTTCTTCTTGGACCCATATGTCATTAAGTAGAATGCTGTTTAATTTCCATGTGTTTGTATAGTTTCCAGAGTTTTGTTTGTTATTAATTTCTAGTTTTAATCCATTGTGGTCTGAGAAGATACATGGGATAATTCCAATTTTTTTGAATTTATTGAGACTTGATTTGTGACCTAATATGTGATCTATCCTGGAGAATGATCCATGTGCTGATGAGAAGAATGAATATTCTGAGGTTGTTGGGTGGAATGTTCTGTAGATATCTGCCAATTCCAATTGGTCTAGAGTCTTGTTTAGATCTTGTGTTTCTCTACTGATTCTTTGCCTAGATGATCTGTCCAATATTCACAGTGGGGTGTTCAGGTCCCCTGCTATTATGGTATTAGTGTCTATTTCCTTCTTTAGGTCTAATAGAGTTTGTTTTATAAATCTGGCTGCTCCAACATTGGGTGCGTACATATTTATGATTGTTATGTCTTCTTGATGGATCAGTCCTTTTATCATTAAGTAGTGTCCCTCATTGTCTCTTTTTATGGTTTTTAGTTTAAAGTCTATTTTGTCAGATATAAGAATAGCTACTCCAGCTCGTTTTTCTTTTCTGTTTGCATGGTAAATCTTTTTCCATCCTTTCACTCTTAGTCTGTGTGAATCTTATGAGTGAGGTGGGTCTCTTGTAGGCAGCATATAGTTGGGTCCTCCTTTTTAATCCAGTCAGCCAGTCTGTGTCTTTTGATTGGGGAATTTAAGCCTTTTACATTAAGAGTTGTTCTTGAAAGGTGTTGATTTATTCCTAGCATTTTATTGGTTGTTTGGTTGTCTTGGGTGTCTTTTGTTCCTTGCTTTCTGATTTACTGTTTGGTTTCTGTGTTTGTTGGTTCCTTAGGTTGTAGATAGCGTTTTTGTTTGCCTGTTTCCTCTTCATGAATGCCATTTTTATTATACTAGTGGGTTATGATTTTTCTTGGGTTTTTATGGCAGTGGTAGTTATTTTTCAGGAACCAAACCCAGTACTCCCTTGAGGATTTCTTGTAAGGGTGGTCGTGTGGTAGTGAACTCCCGCAGTTTTTGTTTGTCTGAGAAATATACTATTTGCCCTTCGTTTCGGAAGGATAGCCTTGCAGGCTAGAGTATTCTTGGCTGGCAATCTTTGTCTTTTAGTATTTTGAAAATATCATCCCATTCCTTTCTAGCTTTTAGGGTTTGTGATGAAAAGTCTGATGTTAGCCTGATTGGGGCTCCCTTACAGGTGATTTTATTCTTCTCTCTTGCAGCTTTTAAGATTCTCTCTTTGTCTCTGAGTTTTGCCAATTTGACTATGACATGTCTTGGAGAAGGCCTTTTTGGGTTGAATACGTTTGGAGATCGTTGAGCTTCCTGGATCTGAAGATCTGTGATTTTTCCTATACCTGGGAAGTTTTCTGCCACTATTTTTTGAATATGTTTTCAATGGAATCTCCATTTTCCTCCCCTTCTGGAATACCCATGACTCGGATATTTGAGCGCTTAAGGTTGTCTGATATCTCTCTCAGATTTTCTTCAATGTCCTTGATTCTTTTTTTCTTTCTTTTTGTCTGCTTGTGTTATTTCAAACATCCCATCTTCAAGTTCAGAGGTTCTCTCTTCAACTTCGACAAGCCTGCTGGTTAAACTCTCCGTTGTGTTTTTTATTTCGCTGAATAACTTCTTCAGTTCAGCAAGTTCTGCTACATTTTTTTTCAGGACATTGATTTCTTTGTACATTTCCTCTTTCAGATCCTGTATACTTTTCCTCATTTCATCATGATGTCTAGCTGTGTTTTCTTCTATCTCATTCAGTTTCCTTAGAATTATCACTTGAAATTCCTTGTCAGTCATTTCAAGGGCTTCTTGTTCTATAGCATCTAGAGTTTGAGATTTATTAACTTTTGGTGGTGTACTTTCTTGATTTTTTGTATTTCTGGTATCTTTTTTTTGATGTTTATTCATTGTGGCAAGGGGTTTCACAGTCCACCGGTTTGAGACTAATGAATAACTAGGATGTTGCTGTGGTTGCCAATTTCGTATGGCTACCTCCGTGGCTGCTCAGTTGGCCTCTAGTGCCTTGTGTGTGTGGTTGCCTCGGGTCTTGGGCTTCTCTGGGGAGCCACCTTTCTGGTCAGCTTGGACTCTGCTGGGCTCGTGGATCACGTACCACAGGGTGTGTGATCGCTGTTGAGCTTTCACTTCCTGTGTAGGACTTCTCCCTGTTCCGTGTGCTCTGGCCCAGGCTGTTGGATCGTGCAGTGGCGACCCCACAGGGTGTGTGGTTTCTGTCGCATCTCCGCCTCCCTGGCCACACGTCTCCCCACTGTGTGTGCACTGTGCTGGGCTGGGGCGTGTCTTCTGCAACCCTCGTCTATCAGCTGGGCCTTCAAGACCCTGCTCGGCACCGCCTTTCCCAGGAAGTCTACCAGGTTTCTGCTAGGCACAGATGACCGGTCGCTCTGGGTGCCTTTGTAGCACTGTGTAGATCTTTCTCGGGACTTGTTCACCTTTGTATCCCCCGGTATAAACCGAGTCTAGCGCCCGCCTGCAGCCAGCTCTCCGGCAGGTTCAAGTGGACCTGGGAACTCTCCTACCACACTATTCACAGAAATTGGTTAGGCTTTTTTCTGAACTGGTGGCTGCAGAGATTGTATCTGCCTCCCAGTAACAGGAATTTTACCGGGGGCCAGAGTCCAGGGTGTGGTGGAGTGACAGTCGGTCCCGCCCGTGCTTCCTTGCCCTCCCGACACTGGCCGGGGACGCCCCCCGCCACCAACCCGCCAGAGAACCGTGGAGGGAATGGGAGGGGAGGCCGGCCCGCAGGCTCCGGAAAGCCCCGCACCAGGCCAAGCAAGTGGGAAGGCTCAGTGACGGCCAAGCCGGGCGGAGCTGCCAGCACCTGGGAAAATGGAGGCAGCCCTGGGGTGGTGAGTGGCCTGGTGATGCAGGCGGGAGCTGGGTGGGCGTCAGCCCCCCAAACAGGGCTGGTCCAGGGGTCACTCACAGGGTTGTGCCAGGTCGGGCACTCACTCTCTGCCTCTGGTTTGCCGCCTTCCCCGTTCTCGGACGCTGCCACCTCAGGCTGTTCAGTCGCGGCGTGGCTCGGGCGCTCCCAGGAATCTTCTTTAATGCCGGCCTGAAACCTCGAATCCTGAATAGGGCAGCTGGCCGCCTTCAGCGCGGCCCCGGCCTCCGGGATCCTGTCTGCATCCACAGCAGCCCTGGAGCCGTGTTCCCTGTTTCGAGACTCGCTTTTGCAGCTAAGAAATAGTTCTTTTCCTGCTCCACACTTCAAAGCTGTTGCCTGTAAATGAGGCAGCCTCTCCTGCCGAGGGCAAAGTGGCGGTCACCCCCCACGACCGGCCACCAGCAGCGGTCCTCCCTTAAGAGATGGCAAGAGGAAGGTCCACAAGTTTCCCGGTTGCCTGAGGCCCAGTGGCCGCCTTTTCCACCTCAGCTACTCCGCGCCAACCACCGCAGCCACCACCATCTTGAAACGCAAATCACATGTATGTCAAGATGCGAACTTTAAATTGGGTAGTTAGGGCAGACCTCTCTGAAGAGGTAGTATTTAAGTTAAGAAGGTGTTAGCGGTTTAAAGATAGAGGAAAACACATTCCTGGCAGAGGGAACAGTTAGTGCAAAGACCTTAGGGTGTTTGAGAAATAAAAAGCTGAAGTTGCAATTGCTGAAGGGGAGAATAATATGAGTGGGGCTTTTGTAAGCTTAAGGTAAGGAATTTGGATATATTTTAAGTGAGATAGGAAGTTAGTAGGTATTTTAAGCAGAATAGAGCATGATCTAATTTTCATTTTAAAAAGATTATTCTAGTTGCTATGTGGAGAATGGGTGGTGGGAGAGAGAGGGAGCAAGTAAAAGGTGAGAGAGACCAATTTAGTGTCTTGTAGTAGTTTGTCAGGGAAGGAATGTTTGTAGCTTGGACTAGGATGGTTAAGAAGAGATGGAGAAAAGTAGGTATATGTTTTAGGGTATATTTTGTAGGTAGAATTATTAGAACTGGTGAGAGAAAGAAGAATCAATGATAATCCCTGTATTTTTGACTTGAGCAATTGGATGAATGGTGGTGCTATTAAGACTGGAGTGGTTTGCCCAGGTACAGAGAGTTTCAATTTAATTATTTGAACCATGTATGCAATTGTAAATAATTGTCAGACCTGAGGAGAGGGTGGTACTTGAAGTATAGATTCTCTATTCTTTCTACTCTTTTTAAAATTGTACAAGTCATCAATGATACATGTTATCCATATAAAACCAAAGTTTCCCAAGACCACCTTCTTTAGTACACAGACCCCCTCTTCTACAAAGTAGCTACTGTTACCAGTTTGGGATGTATACTTTTTCTTCATTTATTTATAAGTATATGAACCTATAGAAATATATAGTTTGTTTTTCTTTGCAGAAATAACGTAATACTGTATGTGTTCTGTAACTTCTTAAAACTGTTCTTGGAATCATTACACTTCAGTCATTAATAAGTTATTTGTTGGCAGGCCAGTTAGCTCAGTTGGTTAGAGCTCAGCCTTATAATGCCAAAGTCACAGGTTTGGATCCCAGGTTTTTGGCCAGCTGCCAAAAAAAAGTTATTTGTTTTAATGGCTGCAAAGTAGTCTGTTCTGTGGTATGAATATGTGATTTATTTAACTGGTTGCTAGTTAATATTTAGATTTTTTTTTTTTAAGAATTAAAAATACTTAATGAATTTCAATTATGTAAAACTAGTATGTATAAGTACCTAAATTATTGTAATTACCAGCATGTTTTTGGCAGAGCACATTGCAATTTTCTAGAAAGAATCACTGTTTCTAAAAATATTTGCAGTCTAGGGCCGGCCCGTGGCTCACTTGGGAGAGTGCGGTGCTGATAACACCAAGGCCACGGGTTCGGATCCCATATAGGGATGGCCAGTTTGCTCACTGGGTGAGCGTGGTGCTGACAACACCAAGTCAAGGGTTAAGATCCCCTTACTGGTCATCTTTTAAAAATAAAAAAAATAAAAATAAAAAAAATAAAAATAAAATAAAAATAAAAATATTTGCAGTCTATACTTTCATTGATCTTTTCTACATGAAGTTAATTTGACTTTTTAAAATATATTTTATTTCTGTAGAGATTTAAATTTATTTTTTGCAACTTTGAAATTAGTGTTAATTCAGAATAAATAATCTGTACAGTACTTATAAAGGGCATTTTCCAGCAATAAACTATTGATATAGATTAGCAACTAGAATAGTACTTTTATCATGCAGAAAACCAGCACCCAAATATTGGGCTTTTCTCACTGCCTCTTAATTTACTTGTGTTAATGTTGTAGTTCTGTGGCAAACAGCCTTCTGGGTATTGAGGAGGAGGTAATAACTGTACGGAATGTGGTAATGATGTCTTTGAGGGCTCTTTGTATAACAAGCACTTTGAATCAGAACACTATCTTGTGCAGTGCAGTGTGAAGGCTTTTATGTTACACTTCATTTCTTTTATATTCTAGGTGACTGAGTGACTTTATTTATTGTGTATACATTCCCTATTTAAAATAAAAGGACTTTTTTAGTTGATTGTAGGCTATAAAACATCCAAAATGGTACAATTTAAATAAACAAGGAGAAGGGAAAAATACACCATGCCAAGGGAGGTAGTCATTATAGTTGAGGTGAAATTTTAGTTTTGAGCATTTTCATGGGTAAGTCAGAGAATGAAGTATGTCGGATTTTATAGAGTTCATCTCAGTAAGAATTATTGTTTTATTGGCAGACTTGAGGAGTCATTAGAATTGTTTTATATTTAAAATTTTTTAATGGATGCCTAATTTTGTATAAAAACTCAAGACAGTGTTTACAGTTTCAAGATATTTTGTTTGGCTTTTTGTATTTGTACACTTCTTACATAGTACCTGGCAATAGTAAGTGCTAAGTAAATTTAGTTTGACTTTAATCTTTACCTTTTCCCAACCAAAATATTTCTAATATTCTTACCCAATCTCCAAAAGCCTCGTAACAGATTTTTAAGATCAAACTTAGTTTCATTCAAACACTATAAATGATAAGTAACAAAACATTTACTGAGCATTTTTTCACATAGCTAATCATCATTCAGTCCTTACAACAACCCTGTGAGGGAGAGGTGGTGCTATCCCCATTTTTCTGACAAAAAAACTGGGACCTAGAGAGATTAAATAACTCATGGTATCTTATAGTATTTTAGCCAGGAATCAAGCCCAAGTGTTTTGACTTTGTTATAAAATCTGTGTTATATGAATTATGCTATTTCGACACGGGAATTAACTCTTCCATGATTAGGTACTGAAGAAGATACATGTTAGAGTTGCTCATTTATTATAATTCAATAGCCATTTCTTTGCTGGTTTCATGGAACAGATATTTAAGCATTTTGCAGGGTTTTGAAAATTATAAAAGAATCATCCTAAGTTGAGAATAGATACTGAGGCTAAACAAAGTTAGAAACAGGAGAAATTTAGGAGAGATTTAGGAGAAATTTATTGGAGAAATCTAGGAGAGAGGCATAATCTAGGAAAGTTATAGCTTTCCTAGTGGCAGCACTGGTCAGATTGGTAATAGGAGTGGTGAGAAATGGTTTTATTCTGGATATATTTTGCATATAGAGATAATAGAATTTGCTTACAGCTTGTAAGGGAAATGGGAAAGAAAGGAGTCAAGGATGGCTTCCAAGTTTTTTAGACTGAGCCTCTGGAAGGATGGAGTTGCTGTCCACTGAGATGAGAATGTCTGCAGGGTAGAGGAGGTTTGTAGGGAAGATAAAGAGTTCAGTTTTGGGTATGTTAAGTAGGGGATGTCTTTAGATACCCACGTGAAGCTGTTTAGATTTTAGGAGTGAGGTTTAGGCTAGAGATATAAAGTTGGTTGAGGCATGTTGTATAGATGTTATTTAAAGCCATAAGACTGGATAATATCCTCAAGGGAATGAGTATAGATAAATAAGAGAAGAGGGAACCAAGAACCCTAGGATATGCCAACATTAAGAGAGTGAAGAGAAGAAAAGGAATCTTTACAGGAAACTGGGAAGGAACAATCAGTGAGGTAGGACATAAACCTGGAGAATGTGTCTTGGCAACTCAAGTGAAGAAAGTAAACCATGGTGGAGGGAATGATAAACTATGTCAGATTTTGTAGATAGGTTAGATAGGATGAATACTAGAATTGAAAATTGTGTTTAGAATTGTGAAGGCCATTGGTTACTATGGGGCCTTCAGTAGGAAATAAGCAGGTTAGCACTATTTACATATTTTTTAAATGGGAATTTTTACAGTGTCTCCTTTGCTATGTTCAGGTTTGCTGTCCTATTGGTGGTATGTCTGACAGTGGATCACAGCTTGGTTCAATGGGTAGTCTGACCATGAAATCACAACTTCAGATCACTGGTAAGTCTTCAAAAGATCCACTACTTTACTTTTTCCTTCCCCAAAGATTAAAAAATAATCTTAAGAGAACAAAATCTTTAGTGGCTGTTACGTATCAGGTGCAGAATCAATATTTGGTGAATGAACAAAATGTTTGGAAATGTAAAAATTACATTTTTATTTCAGGATATTCTTGGATATTTTGCAGGTTTTTCCCCCCCCCCCCCCCCCCGCTTCTCTTTTCCTAAACATGGGCACCTGGGCTATTGCTGTCGTCTTTTTGTTGTTCTGTATTACATTAACAACTTTATTGAAGTTCAACTCACATCCTATACAGTTTACCCATTTAGAAGTCAGTATTTGTTAGTACATTCACAAATTAACACAGCTAACACCACAGTCAATTTCAGAACATTTTTATCACTCCAGAAACCCCATACCCATTAGCAGTTACTTCCCATTTCCTCCAACCAACCACAAGCCTAGGCATCCACTATTTTCTGTCTACCGGTTTGCCTATTCTGGATCTCTCACATAAATGGAATCATACAGGTTGTGGCCTTTTGTATCTTCTTTCATTTAGCACAATGTTTTCAAGGTTTATCCATGTTGTAGCATGTATCAGTACTTCATTCCTTTTTATTGCCAAATGATATTTCATTGTGTGAATATACTACATTTTGTTTATCCATTCATTAGTTGATGAATGTTTGGGTTGTTTCCACTTTTTGGCTATTATGAATAATTATGTGAATGTTTGTGTACAAGTTTTTGTGAAGATGTGTGCTTTCACTTCTCTTGAGTATATATCTAGGAGTTAAATTGCTGAGTCGTATGGTATCCATCTATAGCATTTTGAGGAATTCTAAGATATTTTTCAAAGCAGTTGTACCATTTTGCATTGCTACCAGCAAAAAAGTTCCAGTTTCTCCACATCCTTACCAATACTTTTTAATCTCTTTTTTTATTATAGCCATCTTAGTGGTGGTTTTGACTTGTGTTTCTCTGACAGCTAATGATGTTAAGCATCTTTTCATGTGCTTGTTAGTCATTTGTACATCTTGTTTGGAGAAATGTCTGTTCAAATCCTTTGGTTGCTGTTGTTATCTGTCTCTTCTTGCCACACTGTATCACTTCCAGATTAATGTACTTAATATGCCACCTAATCTGTTACATTCCTGTTCAAAACCCTTCATTGCTTCTCCTTGACTTTGGTATAGAATTTCTTTAGCCTGAGCTAAGACCTTTCACAGTCTGGCTCCATATGGTCTCTTTGTAGGTCTTTATACATGAACCGTTTGTACTAGCCAGGATGAGTCACTAGATTTTCATCAGACATGCATGTATCGCTATCATGCAATGAAACCACAGTCTATCTCCCTTTAATTTAGTAGCTTTTATTGATTATAGAACAATCATCATCCTCTGTATATTATTGTAGTTTCTGCTATGCCTGGCTTACATCTAACTCTTCTGGATTATGAATATGTTAGGTCACTGACCATGTCTTATAATCATTATCCTCCTCAAAACTTAAAGGTGATTGAATTACATAAAAGTAATACTGTCTTAAGGTGACAGCATCCTAGAATTTTCTTTTGGGATTTCCTTGAAGTGTCTGGTTCTTACGAAAAATATTACTATTTCTTTGCTGAAGTCACTTTCTCATTGTTTTCCTCTGTCTGCATCCTGAAGCTAGTAGCTGACTTAAATTGAGCCAGGCTTCTTATGACCTTTTCCCCTCCCCCCCACCACCTCCCCCCCCTTTTTTGGCAACATAATGTTGATACCTTTGATTGGAACCATTTTTAAAACAGTTTTTACTTTTTCAGATTACCTAAGTAATATACACCCTTTTTTAAAAAATTAGTAAAATAATAAAACAATAAGTTATCATCTCTCAGAGATAATCATTGTTAATAGCTTGGTTTTTTTCCCTTTGCATAATCTGTTTTATATGCTATCATAAGTATTAAATGTTTTTCTTATTATGGTAATAAATGCCTGATTGCACCTCAAGAAGTCATAATCCTTAGCCATTTCAGAGTTTTTAATAATGGGTCTAAAAATTCTGAGAATGTACAAATATAGGACAAAAAATAATTTAATAAAAATAAGCACACCCTGAATAATGGATAAAAGTTATATATTCAGCAAGTAATCATTAAATGTGAAACAAATGGAGAGCAAAAGATAAAACACAATAAAGTGCCAATTTGAATAGAATCAAGTGCCCTTTGTAATTCATTAAGTTTATGTCTTTAGTTTTGATGCTAGAAATCTCAAAACTAAGTTTTTTGCACAAGTCCCCCTTACTAACATTGTTTTTTTTTTTTTGGACCGGGAAGGGGATCACAACCCTTGGTCTGGTATCGTCCGCACCATGCTCAGCCAGTGAGTGCATCGGCCATCCCTATATAGGATCCGAACCTGCGGCCTTGGTGCTATCAGCACCACACTCGCCTGAGTGAGCCACAGGGCCGGTCCAACATTGTATTTTTAATTCTGTGTTAATGGGTCATTTATAGTATTTGTGGGTTTTTTGTTTTGTTTTTTGCCTTTTGGCCAACACTACACCTTTATATAATCAGCAGTGTGCTCTAACCAGCTGAGCTAACCAGCCAGCTAGTATTTGTTTTTATTGTAAGCTGCCTCAACACCTTCATAGAATCAAGAAAGGTATAAATATGCAAGTGTAAAAAAAACAAATGCCAAAAGTTTGTGGTAATGGCAAGAAGGAATAACAGCTGTCCTCAAGTAAAGGAGATCAATATTTGACTAGAATTGTTGGGAAAGGAAGTGGTGCTTGAAGGATTGCTACTGTTTAAATTCAGAGAAGTTAGAAAAGGATCCTTTCAGGTGAGAATGTGAGCAAGAGATGCTAAGGAAAGAAATGCTCAAAACTTTCCCTAATGCACCTAAAACCTTCCCGTAATACCCCTTCCCCATTGGGGGAAACCAAGAAAATTAATGGGAGTTGGCCATCTCCTTCAGGTGTGTCAGAGCTAAAAAGAAAAAAATGTATGCCTAAGGGAGATGGGACGAATCAGGGTTTTTAACAAAGAGCAGGCAGATTTGTGTTTTAGAAAGTTGGTGTGAAAGACTAATAGGAGAATTTTGGGTCAGAAGTTTTTCAGCTCTGTGGTTCTGCTTCAGATTTATTTTCTTGAATCTTCCTCCTTCTCTTTCTTCCTCCCTCCCTCTCTCTGTTTCTCCCTCATTCCTTCTCTCCCTCTCTCTCTCTCCCTTTCTCTCTCTGACGCACACTCCTATTAATTGCTTTAATTATTTGTTTAAATATGTTTGCTCATGGGTCTCCCTTATCAGATTAAATGAGGGCAGGTGGAAAATTTATTTCAGAGAGATGGCACCTATTATAAGTTGTAGCAAAATAGGGGTTTAAGAGAATAGTTCATAGTGCTGTTGTTAAATGGGTTGTTTAGAGAACTTGGATGTGACTTTTAATATCACTGAATTCTTTATAACAATATCACAAGAAAGGCATCCTCACTTTTCAGTATCCATATAAAATAATAGAGTATAGTACCAGTGTATTAGTTATAGTTACTTTCTGTAATTTGAATCTAACTAATTTATGGAAATAACCAGAATAACATAGCTTGCTCAAGTTTGAGTTGAATAAGGAAGATTTTCTTGTGTGCTCTTCTTTCACGTAAATCAAGGTAATCCATTGAGGTAGCTCCTTTTGGAACTTATATGGGCATTAAAATGATCTGTTAACATTTTTGTTAGATATTGAATGTACCTGTATTGATCCTAATGTTGGGTAGTAGCTTTCCTGTATAATTTATCAGATAAATGCAAAAATTATGACAGGACATCGTAAATACTTACTCTTAAATATTTTGACTGATTAACAACTGAATTTTGACTGAATAATGGGTGTGCCATTAAAACTTCTTTTCTTCCCTTGGGGAGGTCATCTAGTCCCCCACCCTTACCCCCAGTTTTAATCACCAAATCTCTATAGACTAATGACCCCCATCTGCATGGTAGTTGATATCCCTGGATTTTCATCCTGGTTCTGACACTTAATAGTTGTATAACCTTGTGCATGTCACTAATATCTTTGAACCTTAGTTTCCTTATCTGTGGACTGGGGATATTAATATCCCTGTTCCACAGTTGTTGGGAGGCAGTATATATGAGTTGAGAAAACCCCAAAACACAGTATAAGGATAGGGTAGTATATTTATATTCCCTTTTCTCTGATTCCCTATTTCTTTCTCCCTATAGGATTTCTCATATCTAAATAATATCTTTAACAGCCATTAAATCTAACAGCTTAAATCTTTTTAAAGATTGTTTACTTATTTTACATTGTCTTCTATCTTATTATTATTCCAGTTTTAAAATTTCCGTTTTATAAGGGGCCAGAATGAATGGCAGTAATTGTACTGTTTTGTGAAAGGTCATTGATATTTATTGTAAAATTTTAATTTATGGCCCAAAATGAAAGTGTTGACATTGTTGTTATCAAGAGGGTAACTGGTGGATCATGTACTTAAAAAATTTTTTAACCTCTTTAACCTGTACCTTTCATAGCCCTTTCCATCATCATCATCAGATTCTGCTGATCCTTATTCTTGCATTTCCTGGATCAGCTGCTCTTTTTTGTTCTCAGCCGGGATCCCTTACCTTGGACATGAGTCTGTTTTCTTACGTCTTTCCTGTCTTTAGCCATTTCCTATTTAATTATATTCTATATATAACCTCAGCTATTATACTGAATTTATCTGTGTTTTTTATTTAATGCTTGCTGTATGCTAGCATTATACCATGTGGGCAAAATAAGTACTTAGGTATTTGCTAGAAATTTCTTATATTCTATTTTTACTCCAAATTCATTATTTAAGGAAGAGATGCCATCTTGATTTTAGTTATTACTAATTTTAATTAATATTAACGCATTTCCCCAATTTACTAGAATGCCATATATTGAGTTCTGATTGCTCAGGGACAAGAAAGTCCTTCATACTTGTGATTTAAAGTCAAGAGTTTATATCCATTTCTGCCCAGCCAGGAAAAAGTTCTGCTACAGAGACCTCATCTAGCCTATCATAAATTCTGACCACAGCGGTAGCCCTTGCCCAACTGGTTTTATCTCTTATCTAGCTCACCATACTGCTAATTTATCTGGTCTTGGCCCCCTTACTTGTTTTTTTCTTGTTCACTGTAGCCTCCTGGTTCCCAAAATAGGTTGGATAAGCTAAGGATCCATGTTTGCTTTCTTTACAATTAAATTGGCAAAGTGTTTATTTTGTATTGGAGAAGTAGATAGGCTGAAGAAACGAAATCAGTTCAAAGCATTGACCTTCAGAACAGAAGGATCAAAGGAATGTTAATCTGTACCTTGAAAACTATATGCAGTTATGTGTTTGTGAGAGAGAGAAACAGAGTATAAATCAGGGACACTTCTGTTTTCTTTCTGCCATGATTAATTTGTCATTTGATTTGGCAAATGTATTAAATGCCTCTCAGGTCAAATCACAAAGTGCTATAGAAGTTATAAAGACTGGCTACATCCTTGCCAAGAAGGGGATTACAGAGTGAGTTAAAGTAAAAACTAGTAAAATAGTGAAAAACTGTAGGAGCTGTACATAAATATGAAAATGCTGTGGAAGCATGGAGGCAGGAACAATTTAATTTCTTAGGGTTGAAGAAGCATTTAATCTAAGAAGGCAGGGGGCATTTGTCTCTCAAGAAGTAGGATTTATTGAGTAGGAAAAGAAGGATCATTTTTAGTAGAGGGAGCAGCATGTGTAGAGGTATGAAATTGCAGCCCTGTGAAGGATAGCAAACAGCTAAGGGTGGCTGGGATGTAGATGTGGCTGGGTGAGATTTGGTTTAGGAGGAGGCTAGAAAGGTAAGTTAAAGCTGACATAGGAAGCAATGTAAAATGCCCCATAAGAGTTTAAAGTTCATTTTGCAGGCAATAGAGAATCACTGAATGCCATGATCACATCTGTTTTAGGAAGCTACTTCTGGTAGCTGTGAGGGGTTAAATTGGAGAAATGAGAGTGAAAACACATTGTTTAGAGGTCTCTTGCAGTAGCCCAGGTGACAGATGATAATGACATTTTTCTGGTCCTTTTTCTTCTAGTTTATAATTTATAGTTTTTCATTCTTTCTTTTAATTTATTGTGGGACTTAAATTTTCAGGAAGTTGTACATTGATTTATCTTATAATATTTATAACATTAGGACTGTAACAAAGGCTTTGTGCAATCTAGACGTTGAGATTTGAACATTTAAATACTTTGTCCTGTCCAGGCTTTGCAGTGTGACCCTTGGGCACATTTTTAAGTTCCACTGAACTTGTCTGTTTATGTGTAAAAATTGGAATAGTAATACCTATCTCAGAGAGTAGTCATGAGTATTGAAATGACAGTATTTCAGTGCCAGACACATAGTAAATACTAACAATTGGTGTTAATTTCCCCTATCTTTTTTACACCATTTCAAATTTGCTAAAATGGCTGTAGTGGGGTTGGATGGTGGGATTATGTAGCAAATAGCTTTTAAAAGTTTGAATCCTAAAAAGCCACTGGAGCAGATCATTTCTTTCCTGTCAGGCCTGCATTGCTCTTTGTTGTAGGTTTAATCCATTTCAGAGGGCCACAAGAGCCCCAGAAATATGCTTCTGCATATAATGGTTTGGGCTGTTTCACCTTTTCTTAGACCAGAAATGTATTAAAAATAGGGATTTTATATTTTTCTGTGGCAATCCTGTGATTAAATTTGGCTCTATGTTAAGTAATAGAGCTTTAGAGTACATTTTAATCAGAGATAGGTCTGGTCCCTATTTGAATATTTTCTGTTTTGATAAAGACTTCCTACTTCATTTTTCCACTTAAATATCTCATAAACATCTCAAATTTTACACATCCCTTGTAAAACTCTTGATTTCCATGCCCATGCCACCCTCCTCAAACTTGTTCTTTCCCAGATCTTTTACATCGTTTTAAATGACACCATCTTCCATCTAGTTATTTATGCCAGAAACCTGGAGATTGGCCTTACTGCTTCTTTTCCCCAACTTCCTCATGCAGTCTAATCCTGTTGGTTCTCCTTGGAAAACATTTATTCCTCCCCATATCCATGTTCACTACTTTAGTCCAAACCACTGTCATGTCTTGACCAGATAACTTCAGTAGCTCCCGTTCAATTTATTTTTCCCCACAGCCAACAGTGATCTCTAAGTATTAATATGTATCCTCTGTACCCAAAACAATACTCGATGTATGTGGTAGGCACCCAGTAAATTTATTGAATATTTTAAATTTATTAAAATTTCTCAGTGACTCTATATTGCCTACTTCTCTAGTCTTCTCTTGCAATTCTTTTTTTTTTCTTTCTTTGGCAGATTTTTTTTGGGTAATGCATACTGATTTCAAATCCTATTTGACTTTTTTTATCCAAGTATTTCAAGGTAATGATGAAGTTCTAATTTATAGAATGTGCATGCAATTCAAGAACAGTCACCTTGCAGCTGGCTTGGATGCCACCAAAAAGGCACATAAGCATAAAAAGGACAGAAGTATTTGATATATGTGAAGTTAGAGATTCAGGATCACTACCTGGGACTGTGCCTGCTTGGATGACTAGACTGGACTGTAGATTGAGCTTCTTGGGTAGCAGCTAGCTGTCTAAACCCCTAGCAACTCCAAGGGCACTGGCATTGTCCGAACATTGCTGCTGGAGTAGATATTCAGGTGGTAGAGTACTTCCTTGGCTGTGATCAGCTCATCTGTGGGGAATTGATGAGTTGCCACCTGTGGGAAACGTGGTGCTCTTCTAGACTTCTGCTTACTATACCCTCCAGGGGGCTTGGACAAGGCTATTTTATGTCATAGATTACTAACGCAAGGATGAAGGCTAAAGAGTTCATATCTTAAGGTGTATCTTAAGGTGTATAATATAGGAAGCTCTTCCCTAGATAGTATGAGATAATATGAGATGCTAAAAAAAAAAAAGAAGAAGAAAAACCTCTTAGTTTGTAACTTCCTCCAGTGGCTTTCCAACACAATTAGAATAAAATCCAGATTCCTTATCATGGCTTACAAACCTCATCTCAATTTATTTACCATTCTTCCCTGTACTTGCTATACTTTTCCTCAGATATGCCAAGCTCTTTTGCCTTTCTGGAATGCTCTCTTTTTCTCACCCCCCAATCTTTACAAGGCTGGCTCCTTGCCATTTAGATGGTTGCTTAAAAGTACTTCCTCAGAGATCTTCCTTACTACCAAATCACATTCTGTCACATCAGTCTGTTTTTCATTGCAAGGACTTTTCTGTAACTAGAACGTTATCTCCTTGAGAGCCAGGCCTTTTCTATACTGTTACCTGCTCTGTTCACAGAGTTCAGAACAGTATCTGACACATGATTAGCATTCAACAAATATTTGTTGACTAAGTTTGTTGAGGTACTTCTTAAAAGACCTGAGTTCTGCTCCTATTGATATTGACAATGAAAGTCTACCAATGAGAATTTGGGTAAATGATGCGGGGAAGTCCTATATTTATTTACTAGGTTGGGAGGAAATACAAAGGTCATGAGTGAGTAAAATTAGCAAATATTTTAAAGCAAAACTGCTTCTCTAAGTAAAAGTAATAATCTGTTTAATCTTTATTAAATCAAATTGATTTGAGGAGTGAATTAACATCTCAAATATTAAAATGTCTCCCTCGTCCTTTTTTTTTTACATAGTCATCTCAGCAAAACTTAAAGAAAATAAAAAGAATTGGTTTGGACCAAGTCCTTATGTGGAAGTCACAGTAGATGGACAGTCAAAGAAGACTGAAAAATGCAGTAATACAAACAGTCCCAAATGGAAGCAACCTCTTACAGTGTAAGTTTAAAAGTATTTTCTACAGTGTATTGCTTAGTAGGTGAGCAGAAATTCAACTCTTCAAAAAGTTTCTCACTTGCTTTCTTTGCTCCTCCTCTCTCACTCTCTTTTTTTCCTCCTTTTTTCCACTGTTATTAGGACTCCTTTCTCTAGTCTCCTTTTTGTTTATATCTTTCGATATTTTCCTCTCTGTTTTTCCAGTCTCTCTCTTTCTTTACCTTCTGCAGTTTAGTTGGTGATGGGATCACTATTGCCACTGACCAACAGCGGGGAGAGCCCGTGGTCATGGGCCTAGAAAGATTCATACCAACCCTTTTCTTAACTTGGGGTTGAATTAGGGGGTTATAAGTAGTTCACTCTATTTTTTTAACCTAATTTTTAAAAAAGTTTTTGTTTTAAATTAGTGTCCACACAAACCAACACGGGTTTGTTTGGTCTTTTTTTCTATTTTAAAAAGGTTATACTATACATCGTATTCTACAACTTTGTTTTTGTACTTAACACTTGTATCATGGTTATCTTTCTCAGTACATACAGATCTAACATCCCTTATGAAGCTATATAATATTCCGTAGTATGGATGGACTATGATTTATTTCAATAAAAACTATTGTTCCCTATTAATTGGTTAGTTGGTTACTAGTGTTGTGCTGTTAAAACAGTGTTGCAGTATACATCCATGTGCATATGTCTTTATATGTTGGTGTTTTTTATCTGTAGTATGAATTCATAGAAGTTGGATATAGCTTAATTTCAACACTTATTGATGAAGCCGCAAATGTTAGTATTATAACCTAAGATATTGAACACTCATTAAAAGTAATTACATGTTAATTTTAATTTTGAGAATTAAAATAGAAGAAAAGGCATGATTTATCAACAAATAAATTTTAAAATAATATAGTATATTTGTTTTGGGGACCAAATGTGTATTAAAATGTAGTTAAAAGTGTAACTAGTTGTTACCATGTCATATATAGACAAATTGCTTTCATTACATGATATTTGTAATTCTTGAATTTTTTTCCCTTAGAGAAATAATCTAGTGATTAAAAAACAAAAGTTTTATTTCTAAATGGTGAGATGAGACATTTGAAATTATAAGCTCTTCTCTTCACATAATACATACTTCTGTAGATTGTACTTATTCCTAATAAATGACAAAACAAGTTGATATACCTATATCTCTAACATGGATTTTTAAAGGTCTAGGGGCAACTTGATGTGCTTTATAGTGATTTTGAGCAAGTGAATGAAATTTAAGAACTTACTGAATATCATCTTGAGGCCCATTTTCAGAATTACCATTCTGATGCTGTTCATCTGTGTTTATTTCAACATTAATGTTTCTTAGGCTTTTGTTTTTAATTAGTGGTCCATTATAGATTGTCTAAATTAAAACCTTTTGAGCTTTTTCTGCATCTTTCTGTGCCATCATAATGGTGTGTGCATGAATGTCCTGGCCAATGCTCTCAAGAGCATCAACAACGCTGAAAAGAGAGGCAAACTCCAGGTTCTTATTAGACCATGCTTAAAAGTCATCATCCGGTGTCTAACCATGATGATGAAACATGGTTACATTGGCGAATTTGAAATCACTGATGATCACAGAGCTGGGGAAATTGTTGTGAACCTCACAGGCAGGTCAAACAAGTGCAGAGTGATCAGCCCCCGATTTGATGTACAACTCAGAGATCTAGAAAAATGGCAGAATAATCTGCTCCCGTCACGTCAGTTTGGTTTCATTGTACTGACAACCTCAGCTGGCATCATGGACCACGAAGAAGCAAGACAAAAACACACAGGAGGGAAAATCCTAGGATTCTTTTTCTAGGAATGTAATACATATGTACAAATAAAATGCCTCAGTGGAAAAAGTAATAATAATAATAATAATAAATTTTTGAGTAAAAATTTTAAAAAGCAAGTGAAATGTATAAAAGGTCACAGCCTCCATAATGGCCAAAGATGTTCAGCTGGATAATAGACTAAATTCTCATCTAATTTCCACCAACTGCTGTCAGTGCTCACTAGATATGTACTTTGAGGCTCTTATGCTGTTGATGCCATGAACTCCCTAGAGGTTTAAAAGTTAAGAAAAAAGAAACTCCTTGTAGTTTTATATAGTAGTTGTTGTGGTTGAACCTAGATGTTTGGGAACTTAAGCTCAGGTTCTTCTCCTGAATTTTTAAGTTGCAGCAGACTGACCTTTTTAAACACTGATTCCATTGTTATATAGCAGGCTTTCCAGACTACTGTCTAGAGTTGAGTTGAAGTAATTTAAATAAAACCACCTTTGACAGTATACTTTATGTACCCTCTCTCATATTTAAAAAAAAAGTGGAGTTAAATTTATTTGCCTTTTATTTCGTCCCTGTTATGATTTCCCAGTTGAGTAATAGACAAATGCTTTCTTAATGTAAGTATGATATATACTGTGTGCTCTCCTGAAAGTAGCATCTGAGAATTTTTAAAGGAAGAAAATGAAAACATTGTATTCTCCAAAACGGGGGGGGGGGGGGAGCAGGGGGACATGATAGTGAAAAAATTTTAGTTTGTTTAAACTACCTGTTGCTATTTATAAAATAGATAAAAATTTGTAGTTTGTTTTAATGGTGGTGGAAATATGATGATAGGGTTAATAGGCATAGGTAAACTTCTGAGAAGGAAAGTGGTTCTTTGTCCCCCCAAATTTGATCACATTTTAGAGAAAATGAAGTATAGAACAGTCAGACATTTCTGGAATTTGTCATTTATAGCATTAAACCCATAGGACTATGGTAGATTATTTAGTGCTATTTTTCTAATCCTTGATTCTAAAATAGTTTGTATGTTTATTGCAAATTCAAATTTCCCACTTTGCTTTGGAAAATACCATTACATAATTGTGTGTGTGCGTGTGTGTCTGGCTGGTATGGGCATCTGAACCCTTGACCTTGATATTATAAATACCATGCTCTACCCAATTGAGCTAACTGGCCAGCCCTGGAAATACCATTACAGATAGCATTTCTGATTGGCATTTAGCAGGGTATGAATGAGTCTGTATTTGGCAATTGTCTTGGACACTTTGCCTCTAGCAGTGTGAAACTTGATGTATCTAATGTAATCCTGAAATCGTTATATAGCTGACCAAGGAACTTTTTAATATAAATCTTAATAACAAGCATTTGTTCAAAGTACAGTTCTGCCACTTACTGGCTGTGTGACCTTGGGCAATCTGCTTAACCTCTCTGAATATCAATTTCTGTACCTGAAGGATGGGAGTGATAATTCCCATCTCATAGGGTGACTGTGAGGATTAACATCAGTGAAATAACATCAAGCCCAGCAAACTACCTGACATAAAAATATAAGGATTTAATTTATAAATCCAGTCTTTTGTACTACTAAAGAAAACTAGTTTTCCAACATTTTGTTTTATGATAGGCAGTTTTAGTTTTGTTGACAGGATGTGCGTGAAGCTGCCCCTGTAGTTCAACCACAAATGAAAATGACCAGGCAAGTATGTAGCATTCAGATACAGTTTTCATAAGATTAAAGAACATAAGCCCATATTGGTTGTACAGTAAACTATAAGGGGTGTAGTGAGAAGACTTTAGACATTAAAACTTAATTGTAATTTATTTAGGATCTCATTGTGATATTTAATAATATATTTCCCCCTTTTTTCACTTTTAGTATCGTTACCCCTGTGAGTAAATTACATTTTCGTGTGTGGAGTCACCAGACGCTGAAATCTGATGTTTTGTTGGGAACTGCTGCATTAGATATTTATGAAACATTAAAGTCAAACAATATGAAACGTATGTATGTAAGAGTAATAGAAATTATACCTAGCTCTTTGTTTTTCTGAAAGAAACTCATATGCCAGACATGTGGAATGACTCATGTTCACTCATTCCTTTTAGTTTACTTGGTTATAGAATTAATAGGGAAAAGAGTCTTGAACTATGTAAGGCATTTCAAGTAACCTTGGTTTGGCCATTCATTTTGGATCCAGTATTTTTAGTAAATATTTATTTACTTAGTAAGTAGATATTACTAAAGTAATACATAGTCAATTATGGAAAAACTAGAATATAGAGCAGAGATGAAGGAAAAAATGTAATTGCACTTCAGAGAGACAAATGTGCGGTAATATTTTGGCAGATTTTCTTTTCAAATGCTTATTTTTTAAATTTACTAATTTTAGGTGGTCATAGTTTTATTTATATGTATGTATATCTATGTACATAACATAGATATATAAAAATTTGTAGTTTGTTTTATAATGTCATTATTTTAAAATATAGTCTTTTTTTCACCTCTTGGCTATCTAAAACATACTTCCAAGAATTATTATTGTCATTTAGGGCCTATGAGATATAATCTATTCTTAAATTATGTTTCTACTCAAGATAATTGGGGTATATTTGCTAAGTAATCTTTTTGTCATGCCAGCTCATTTTATACTGTATAGTCTTACAAGGATTTAGTGAATATAATAAATGAAATGATTGAGATATTTAATATTTTACATTATGTATATTAAACCTTAGGAAATTTTGTTGTCTTTTTGAAATACAATGGTTTGATATAAAAAGTCCTCAAACCTTGGGTGAAGTTTAGTAAAACATTTTATATACACATATATGTGTATTTTTTCTGACATTAGTTTTTTAACAGTTAAGATGGCTTAAAGGAAAAAAAAGTCACCATTTTTTTCTGTGATTTTATTCTCTTCTAGTTGAGGAAGTGGTTGTGACTTTGCAGCTTGTAGGTGACAAAGAGCCAACAGATACTATAGGAGATTTGTCAATTTGTCTTGATGGGCTGCAGTTAGACTCTGAAGTTGTTACTAATGGTGAAACTACATTTTCAGAAAGTAAGTGATCACTTTTTGTTTAAGGTCTTTAATGATTCTTCTTACGTAAAATATGTCATATGTAATTATTGCTGTTATATGTTGAATGTAATTATTGCTGTTCTTTTTCAGATTATAGGAATGATATGATTTCCTTTTTTTAAAAACAGACGTAGATCACTTTAAACATTTTCTTTTTAGTACATTGTTTCTGTGAATAGAAAAAATTTATATTTTTCTGTAAGTTGTAAAACTAGCCAAATAAAAGTTGAATCACAGTTGGCCATATGAGTAATGAATTGACTTATAAAGTGTTTATTCTGTAGGCCAATGATGGCAGTTAATATGGCATGTTTGAAGCCACATGCCCTCCAGCACCAGTGGCTGATATAGTTTATTGTCTTTAGCAGTGTCTGGTTGAGTTTAAAAATGACTTCAAATCCTTCTTAGTACTGTGTCAGACAGCCAGTACAAGCAGAAATCCACTTGCCATTTCTCTTGCATTTCTGTAGGCTACACTTACAGAGATGTCTTTTGTGTTACTATAATGACAAAACTAATTCATTATATGTATGCTGATCTATCTTGCAATTTATGATTCACTCCTTGTGTTAAAAGGGGGACAAACAGGGCCGGCCTGTGGCTCACTCGGGAGAGTGCGGTGCTGATAAAAGGGGGACAAACATGAGCCATGATATAAAGAAGTTTCTGGTGGCACCTGAGTTAATGGCTGCACAGCTATCATGTTTAGTAAAACTTTTTTCCAGTGCATTCACATCAGATATTTCCATCACTTACTAATATGCTAAGTCTATTTTAACTTGAAATGTAGATTTCAGAGGCCCCAAGATAAAGAATGAGCGGATTAATGGTGTCCTTGATTAGTCTGACAAAGACCTTTTTGTTTACTTAGAAATTACATTATGAAACACTTTGCAGTTGTCAGGTGCTACTATTCTTCTGTTTCTACTTTGGTGGAAGACTTCCTACTTTTTCTTTAACTCATGACCTTTTTTTTTAGCAGCAGGACCTTCAAGATAGTCCTGGTATGTCTTCCAGGTTGGTTCCTTGGGGTAGTGAGGGTAGAGAGAAATTTATGAAATGGTTATGCTGCTTCAGAATTGACACTTCAATTGACTACTGTTCACATTTTTCTATATATAAATTGGAAAAATAAAAAATAAAAAAAAATTTTAAAGGGCTGGTGGTTAGCTCAGTTGGTTAGAGCATGGTGCTGGTAATACCAAGTTCAGGGTTTGATCCCTGTACTGACCAGCTGCCTTCCCCCAAAATTATCTATTCTTCATCTATGTATATCTGTCTCTATATACATACATAAATATCTATATCTGTACACAGATATAGATATAGGTATATGTATATAAATCGGAAGTCTGGAAGGTAAAATACAAATTAAATTACATTGTTAAACTGCCCTAATCCTCAGTATACATAACTTTTTAAGGTTTTTTACCTCTAGAAGTTGAAACTGTCACTAATGCAAAATATTTAATAATTAACAAAAGTAATGCTTGTCAGTCTATATTTCAGAGTAGAATTTAAACTGCATATATATATACACATGTATATACATATGACTTTACAGTGTTTCCAACAGAAGTAGACATTTCTGTGTCACCAGTTTTCCACTCAAGTAGGAAAATAATTGACAGTGAGAATTTAACCTGATACTTCTTTGAGGTAAAGAGAGGTTTTAACTGGGAAGTCACAGTGGATTTTAGGTTTGGATTTACCATATACAGTTCCAGTAGCTGCCATTTGTTGAATGCTAATCATGTGCCGGGCTCTGTGTTGGTGTATTTACATATATTCTTGTTTAACCATCACAACTTTGTAAGGCCTTATCTGCATTTTGCAGGTAAAGGAAGTGAGGCTCTGAGAATTTAAATAGTATTTCTAATACCAGAAAAACAGTCAAGATTGAAACATACTTACTTGTTGATATTGTCATTTCTTTTCAATAGGCTGTTGCTTTCACACTTAAAACTCTAGGGACTTTAAGTGAAATAACAAGTAATTGTAAGCAAACAAAACCCAGTGCAGCCCACAAGCATTTGTGGTGGGAACTGTACTTGTTCTTTGATTGACTCCATTTCTATAACTTTTTATAAACCAGAAATGAAAATTAGAGTTTAGTACTAAAATTGAACTTCTGGCATAGTGCATTGTTTGGTTGGATAAGAACTGGAGGGAAATTGCTTTGTATTTTAATGTTTTCTCATGTTACAGATTTTTAGATATCTTTTCCTGACCATGTTCATTCAGAAGTTTTTTGAAATCTGTTCTCATAGACTTTAATATTCTCAGATTATTTTTAAATGTTTATAAAAATAAATCACTGTCTGATTTTTAGTATTAAAAGTCAGCAAATAATAGCTTGCTGTATGTTTAGATATACTGTGGATTTTTCCTGATGAGATGTAATTATCTCTTTTGGTACTTACACTCAAAATTTTGGTTCTTTTTTGTTGGTGGATACATTTTCTACAAGTGGCAGTTATATAAGTAAACCTTTTCAAGTGAAACAGAATGTGTTCAGCATGTTTTGTTTTGTTCTTTTTCTTCCCACTTTTCTTCAAGTTTCATTTAAAAACTACAGAACTTTATATCCTCCTCCTCCTCTCCCCCCAGAATGAAGTTAATATCCTGTTAGGAATCTCTGTTGTAATGTTTTCTTTGATATTGTTTCTTGTTTCTCTGCCTGAGAAAGTAACTATGTATTTTGTATTTTGTGCTGGTATTTTCCTTTACTTAAATACAGAGTTAAGTAGCTTTTATGAGTCTCTAGGAAGAGCCCTTTACTTAATTTGCTATTTAGGTAGACTTATTTTTATAGCCCTCAGATCTGAATTAACAAATCAAGTGTGGGTGCTTGTTCAGATGTTCAAGAGTTCACACAGGAACTTCCCATTCATCTATTTTTACTTGTTTTGGGATGGATTTTTTAGTGGATTGTTAGTTAACAGCTATCTTCCCAAATATGACATCTAAGAAGAAACTGAAAAGTATTATTGTCAAAGACATTAGTTTTCTTAAAGAGAAAAAAAATTTCATTTTACTTTTAACTTCATAATTATGAAATTAGAGGTATGTTCTTGTAAAGATTTTTATTGTTTACCATGTGTATTCTGGATGTGTTTAAAATTAGGGATAGTTTTTGGAACATGTGACCGCTGGTTTTTATTGTGTATATCTTCTGTTCCTTTTTCATTTTGATTCTTCCTTGCATTAGACTTTTTTTTGTTTTGTTTTTTTGTGGTCCCATTTAATTTTAGGGACAATACACATTTTCATGTGTGACTATATTGATGTTGGTTTTTGGGGTTTTTTTAACCACTATAATAAATTCTAAGAAACTAGCCTGAATTTTTTGCTTGTATTATTTGAAGTTACTGGATCTCAACTGCTCTGGCTACCAACTATTTTATGGAGAGAAACTTTGCTGTAATGGTATTTGACTTATATTCTTACATTGGAACATTTTTCTATGTATGCTCAAACTGTTAACTAACTTACTTTCCCAAAAAAGCCAGAAAAACTCTTTTCGCATTTTTATTTTTTTACCATACTTTACAAGAGCTACTTTAAAAATCAAAGTATTAGGGCTTTAATATGGTCATTGTTGGTTTCGGCTAAGACTTTACTGTATTCTTCATTTATTTTTACAATTTACAAAGCACTTTGATTTATGTTCTTATATTTAATATATGTAAGACATAAACCAGCATAATAAAAGAGCACCCATGAAAGAAACTACCGCATAGCTTAAGAATTAGAGCATTAACAATACCATTGCCCCCACCTGTATTTTCTTTCCTGTCTTACTAAAAATAATCACTGTTCTGAATTTTGAATTTATCATTCCCTTGGTCTTCAAAAATTTTTATTATGTTGTGATATATAAACAGTATACAAACTTGTGCTTTTTCTTGAGCTTTATGAAAATACCAATGTTGCCTTTTAAGATTTATCCATATTTTTGTATCTGTAGCTCATTTATTTTTACTGCTGTATAATAATCTGTTGGGTGAATATATCAGAGTTTATCCATTTTTACGTCAAAGGACATTTGGGTTGTTTCCAGATTTTTGCCATCTTGAACAGTGATAAGTTGAACATTGTTGCATATGTCTGTTAGTACACAGACATATTCAAGGGTCTATGTAGGGTTTTATACTAGGGAATAGAATTGCTGGGGTATAATGATACATGCATTTTCAGTTTTATAACATTTATTGCTTCTTCAACTATGTCCCTTTTTTGTTAGGATTGTTTTAATTGAGGTGTAATTTACATAACAACTATTTTAAAGTGTACAGTTCACTGGCATTTAGTGTATTCACAATGATGTGCATCTACCACCTCTCTCTAGTTTAAAAACTTTTTCATCACTCCAGAGAAACACCCTATTTCTTCCTTCCCCCAAACACTTCATAACCACTAATCTGCTTTCTGTCTCTATGCATTTGCCTATTCTGGATATAGCATATAAAAGGAATTATATGTGATTTGTGTCTGGATTCTTTATCATCCAAATTGTAGCATGTATCAGTACCTCCTTTTTGTGGCTGATTAATAGTGCATAGTATAAATATGCTATGGTTTGTTTATCCATTTATTCATTGATGGACATTTGGCTTATGTCCCTTTGGTAAATATGAATTGTAAGTAATGTTGCTATAAACATTTTTGTATAAGGTTCTGTGTGGACATATGTTTTCATTTATCTTGGGTATGTACTTAGGAGTGGAATTGCCGGTGCTTGTCTTTGATAGTTTCTCATTTCTTCTTGCTCATTAATTTTCTTTTGATACATAGCTTTTTTTTCGTTCTCAATTTGATAATTCCAATATCTGATGTCTTTGGGAATATAAGTGATCATATGTTTCTCCCTCATTGAGGCTTATTTTCACTTGTGTTTGCTGTTCTCAGATTGCAAGTTTATATTTGATCTTATTCTGTTGGAGTCTTAATGGTCTAAGGATTCTTTGCTCCAGAGAAAATGTCTTTTGCTTCTGTTATGTGCCAAGGTGTACCACAGACCTGAAAACACTTTAGCTCCTTTCCAGGGACCCCAGCCTAGTGTGGCATTCTCTGGTTCAGCGCCCCTACCTTGTTGCTGGCCCAAGGCTTTCTTATCCTCTTGAGAGCCTTCATGGGAAAGCTTGTTTTTCACATTTGCTTACTGCATCCTGTTTTTACTTTTTTGTTTATTCGTGTTGAGGGTTGCTAGGCACCCAGGAAATAGGAACAGTGTGTTAAATTACTTTACCTAGGCGCTAGTTATTTTGTGGTAGGAGGGCCCTTTTGATTAGCTCACTGAATAGAGGAGATCTTTGTAGATCTTATGAAGTAGGTAAGATCTTTTCCAGTGGGTAAACCATGTGTGTTTAGAAATCTGATCAGTTTTTCTTGAGGAAATTTGGAATGGGAATATTTTTAAAGAGCAATACATTTGTAAAACGCAAACTTTAAGTATAGCCATTGTTCTCTCCCTGGATATTCATTGTATAAGATTGTCACGATTTTTGTTGTTATTCTGTGGTTGGAAGCGAAGGATTAGATCTAAATGAATGGTTTATGCCATAAGTTTCATAGTTACGTCTTCACTCTATATTGACGTAAAAAATTAGATTGAGCAGAAATGGCTCTTGTTTGTACTTTGCCAATGAGATGTAAATTTTGAGAAACAATAATAGTTAATATTTATAATAGCTAATATTGGCTACTTATGTGCTGGCACTGTTCTACTGTTCTAAATGTTTACATGTTTAATTCTCATAACTACTCTGTGAAGTCGGTGTCATTATTATCCCCATTTTATACATGAGGAAAAAGGCACAGGAAAGTCAAGTATGCTTTTCTAAGGTCACAGAGTTAGTACATGATGAAGCTAGGATACAAATCCGGGCATTCTGACCTCAGAGCCCAAGTGATTAAATACTATGCTTTACTGTAGTAAGAAAGTTTAGAAGTAGCAGTTATTGGTACATTTAAATGGATTGTTTCAAATGATTTTCTTAATTTTGAAAAAAGTGGAATACTAATTGACTTTATTAACTTATGCTGATTATTTTAGTGTGGATTTCTGATTTCATTTATATCCCATTTATCAGCCATTTTAAGGGAATATATTCCATGTAAAAAGAATTCTTATGAAACTGAAATTTATCCTTTTACAGCCAAAATATATTTCATTGTACCGTGTTTTTTTAAAACCATTTTAACAGTGTTATTGAGTTGTATTTTATGTATCAAAATTCACTCATTCAAGTGTGTAGTTTAATGATTTCTTAATAACTGAGGGATCAAGTATCATTCTAAATCAGGTTTAGAACATTTTTATTCCCTCAATAGAATCCCTCTTGCCCATTTACAGGAAATCCTGTTCCCACCACCAGCCCCAGGTGACCACTAATCTATTTCTGTCTCTAAAAATCTGTCTTTTCTGGACATTTCGTATAAATGCAGTTGTACAATATGTAGTCTTTTGTATCTGGCTTCTTTCACTTAGCATAATGTTTTTGCAGTTCATCCATGACATAGCATGTTTCAATAGTTCTTTTTTATTACTGAATAGTTTTCCATTGCATAGTTATACCACATTTTATATATCTATTCAACTGTACCGTTTTTAAAATGTGTATTTCCAGACTTTGTCAGACACTTGCCAACTTTGCTAAATATGGTATAGTATAGTGATGGCTCAGCATCTTTTTAGTGAATTCATTAAGTATGCTGTTGTGTAACTTAGTGATGATTTCACGGTTTGAAACTATGACTGTATCCGGGAACTATTGATCTTTTACTAAATGGACCTAAACTTTTGAACTTGAGTTCATATTTCTGCATTTATAGTGTTTCCTTCTCTTTCTCTGTCTAAATCTGTTTTTGCTGTTATCAGCATGCCTACCTGAGTATACATAGGAAAAAACCCAGCCGTAGTGCTTTTCCTATGCTTTTACTGAGTGACAATCAACACAGAAGACTCTTGTGACCAAATGTGTGGGGCTTTTTCCCCATACACCAAGCAGTTCTGTATCCAGTTGATACCCTCAAATTCAATTCTAACGTGACCTGAAGAGAGCATCAGATCCCTCAGGTTGAGGGCTCAGTCCCCAAGCTGCCCTCCCCTGCACTTCACGTGCCAATTGCAAGTCCCAGGTTGTTTTACCTGCATTTCTGACTGACCCTATTAAATCCTAGAGATATTTCTCATGAGTAAAATTGGAAGAAAATATGAATGCTGTGTCATTCATTTTGGCCACTTTGAGACCCATCTGTGCCTTTTCTGTTCTTTAAGCTGTTTTCCAGGTCCCTTCATAAGAGAGGTCTTGCTGGTTTTGCTATTTTCAGAGTCTATTTTATCATCCTGCTGGTGATCAGCATTTTTAAATGAGGTATATGTTATTTTAAAAAAAAAAAAAAAAAAAAAAGGCCCACTGGGTTTGAATTAGAGTAAATCATACATTTTAAAAAAGGCAGAAGTGGTACACGAGTAATATACCATTGCTAATTACGTCTCTTACATGTAACGATAAGCATTTGCACAAAATTTTGGTAAAACATTTATGTGAACATTTACCACATTTTCCCTCTTAAAGTCAGGTTGAAGCTTAACTAAGTTATAATATGTTCTTTATTAGAGAGGATTTGCTTACATGGCATGTTTAGAAAAAAAATTGAAAACTACTTGCTTGAAACTCATTTTCTGTTTGAATTTTATTTATGTTAAAGGTGCTTCCCAGAATGATGATGGCTCCAGACCCAAGGATGAAACAAGGTAAGAATTCACTGATTTCTTACCCAGAATCCAGAAAGACACAAGGGAAAATTAATAAAGATTCATTTTAGTCAAAACTTCAAGTTCAGATTGATATAAGAATAAGTGAGTGGGCTGGCTAGACAGCTAAGTTAGTTGGAGTGTGGTGCTGATAATGCCAAGGTCTGGTGTTCAATCTCTGTACCTGCCAGCCACAAAAAAAAAAAGTGAGTGAATGTCAAAAAATTCAGGAGTCAAGGTAAGAAGGGAGATACTTGAAGTACTTGTGAAAGATTGAAGATTCTTAGCTGTCTGACTGTAGCTATCTGGAGTAGGCCAGGGATAACCAAATTATTGATAACTTCCTTCAGTTTATAGAAAGAGAATATAATGGCACCTTTCTAAAGGCTCAGGGAGTTCGAAATCCCAGAGCCATCACTGGGCTGTTAAGCTTTTTTCCCAAGAAAGCTAGGATAGGAGCTTTGCGTGTGTGTGAAGGTCACCACTAGCTATGGTATCTTCTGGGCCTTAATTAGAAAGAGCAGATTTACACCAACTGTTTGCGATTAGCCTAGGCACACTTTCGTGTGCCTGTCTGCCTTCAGGTTTGGGCCTAAAAAGTTTGAAAGCCTTAGATTGTGTTGATTGACTTAAGAAACTGTTTATTGGATATCCTGGAAACTGATAATGGGAGATAAAATTAGGAAAGTAGATGATTTTACTCTTAAAGCAGTTAAGTGACATGTCTTAAATACAGAGAGCAGTGGTTATAAAATTCCATTGGATTCTTTGTTTTTCCCAAATTGGGTGAGTAGCAGGTAAGAAGAATATGATGAACTACAAGAGTAATCAGAAGGAGAGAAGTCCAAGAAAAACAATGTCACAGAACATAAGGGAAAATTATTCAGAAAGATGGAATATTATAGTGTCGATGCTGTAGGTGAAGATAGGTAAAGCAAGCAGAGCAAAATGTTGCTGGTTGTCGAAGCTGGGTTGATAGGAACGTGGGAGTTTGTTGTACTAGTCTATCTATGTTTGTGATATATGGACATTTTCATAATAAAATGTTTTTTTAAAAAAGACAGCTCATCAAGATCTTTAGGAAAATCAAAGTTTATAAAGCTGTTGTTTTGCCTGATAGAAATCTGCCTTTACTGAGTCACTCCTGTGACAGAGAATCATTTCTGATACTAGTCACACAAGAGGTAGAATATTAATTAATCATCTCCTATACTAATCACACAAGAGGTAGAATAACTTTTTTTTTCTTTCCTTTTTTTTTTTGCTGACTTGCTGGTTTGGGGATCTGAACCCTTGATTTTGGTGTTATAATACCATGCTCTAACCAACTGAGCTAACCACCTAGTCCCTGTAGTAACTTGTTACCCAGAGAGTAATAACTACTATTAATTCTCACTGTGATTAAAAAGCAATAGAAAAAGTTTTAAAAATTGCTTAAATATCTCTATAGACTGGAAGACAATAGATTTCTTGAATTCCTGGAATTCCCTCCATAAAATGTTTTGGTATTTTAGTGTGCTTTGGTCAGTTAACTTCCCTTTGGCATAATAAACCCATATCTTTGCATTAATAAGTAAGTGGGAGTGTGACAGAATTTTATATACTCATTAAATGGTTCTATTATGCTACAATGTTACTTATTTGTTTTCTGCAAGTCTCTTTCTTACAATACTCTAATGAAACCTCTTGTACTCTGGACACCTATAAATTTCTTGCAAAGGCATTGCTGGAGCCCCAGATTCATGCCATTTATTTAATCAATGCTTTATATATTCCCAAGTGAAACTGTCATAAATAATTTGATTAACAGTGTCTTCTAGGTGTGTAAGAGTGCCTGCCAAGTCTTTGAGTGTGCCTTTTGTGTTAAGCATGAATTCTCATGCATTAGCTTTTATTCCAAAGCACATACCTCTGAGATGATGGGTTTAAAAAGCATTTTGTAAACTGTCAAATGTTGTTTAAATGTTACTACACTTATATGTAGTAGTCATGGCCGTGACTTCCTTTTCCCCTTTGCTTTTTTTGGCAGGTTTCATAACTCTTAAGTCTAAAAAGCAGGGCAACATATATCCAGTGAACAAGGGCTTCATGCCTCTACCATAGTTATCATTTGGGAAATTAAACAAATAGTCTTAGGTTATTTTACCTTTTAGTCATAATTCAAGCAATATCTGTATCACAAATGTAGCCTTATTGATCTGCATTTCCCATAATATGACTGGATGTTTTATATTTCTCAGTGTTGTCTTCTGTCATTTTTATGAAGTGCCAAGATGATGGTTGAAAGGACGAGTCAACACCAGTTGACGATCCACCGGAGAGAGCTCGTTTTATTAGGCAGCACACACATATATATAGGGCTTTAAGGGAAAGCTGATTGGTTTAAAATACAATCCCTATTTAGCATACCGCATGGGGCTTGGGGGGGAGCTGATTGGCGTGCCGGCAGGAAGGAGAATGCGGAAGAGAAGGGCAACCAGCGCCATGATGGGGTGCGGCCGGAGAAGGGCTTATGGGATCAGGGTGTGATCCCTTGGGGCATTTGGGTTCTTACAATGGTGTTCTAAGCTTTTGTTTTTAGATGTGCCTTTTTGATTGTTACTCTTTGATTTGGATATTTCTTATGACCTTATTGTACTAGCATCTTGGTATTACAGAGTTCTCTAGCTGTTCATAAACAGCTGAGCTTATGTATAGGTCAGATATATATGTATGGTGAAATAAGCAGAGGTTTGTAAGATTGTGGAGGAAAGGAATGAAGCCATAGTAGCACATAATTAGTAGTTAATTGCTTTTCAAAGGTAATGGTGGTGGTGGTTTCACTGACAATTCTATATCATGTATAGATTTCCAAATTGGTTTTCAAAATTTATTTCCAGTTTTACCTTCACACCTTATTAAAAGAACTTAAACTTAGTAAGAGAAATAAAACAAACCACTATTTTTGTACAGCCGTGCTTTTCAAAGTTTAGTGTACATGTTAATTACCTGGAGGATCAGATTAGTGCTTTAGCTTAACCCAAGATCAGAGTAGATTCCAAGTTGATTTTAAATTCATTTCAAAAAATGAAATTATAAAACCTTTAGAAGAAAATATGAAGTTAACTTGTTGCTGAATAAATTTACTTATATAGAAATATAAAACTCTAGTATCTTTAAAAACACAGAGTTAAAAGCAAAGGAAATATTTAACCGGTATGACAGATGATAGATGAGTATCCTCAGATTGTAAAGAGCCCTAACAAATAAGGAAAACTAGGTAGGTCTAAGTGCAGTGGTTTTTGCAACTAATTTATTGCAACCAGTTACAGATTTCTTTGTTCCTTCTCTGCTCCCACTGCTTCACTTGACTAGCCTTTAAAAAAAAGACAAATAAAGAAAACTATTCACTTATAATAGAAAAATGTACAAAAACATACATAAAGTTCATGGAAGAAGAAACTCAAATGGCCTGTAATTATGAAATTTTATTTAGGGCTGGCTGGTTAGCTTAGTTGGTTAGATCACAGTGTTGTTGACACCAAGGTGTACAGGGATTGGATCCCCGTACTGACAAGCCGCCTAAAAAAAAGAAATATTGTTCAACTTCATTAAAGAAAATAACATTTTTATTTACCAAATTGGCAAATATTTTAAAACTTTATGGTAAAATGGGCATTTTTATATCCAGCTGAAGGGAGAACAGATCAATTATGACCTCTAAAAATTTTTTTTGTAACAATTTATCAATCACTATTTAATCCTTCAAAATGTTTGCCTGTTTTGACTCAGCTATTTTACTCTAGTAATCTATCTGAAGAAATAAAAAATACAAAAAAAAAGATCAGTGAAAAGGAAAAATGATCAAATGGTCTGTTCATATGATATTCTGTGGTAATTCAAAATGTTTTTGAATAATTTTGGGGAAATGCCCAGTATATTTGAGTAACAAAACAGAAACCCACCGGAATATGAAACCATTATACAAGTACATTGTATGATCACAGTCATATCCAGTGAAAAAGGACTGGCAAGAGAGACTCCCATATCTTAATGGTAATTATTTCCAGGATGTGGGATTGCAGGTAATTTTAATTTTATAATTAGAAGTTAGTTTTTCACTTTGAAAGTCTTTTTTGAAAATTAAGATGCATTAAGTCGGTTGATTGCATAAATACAAAAAAGTATCATGAAGGACAGGGGAATGAGTAAACAGTTTGAAGAGCAGTTAAGATTGAGGAAGCATTTTAGGTTGGGGGGATTGATTATGTCTGTGGACTGAGAGGAAGGATCTAGAAGAAGGAATGTGATGATGAAAATACAAGAGAGGAATTAAATGATGTTGGAAAGTCCTAGAATCAAGGACACATATAGACAAATTCGCCTTGAAGAAATGGAGAGAGATTTTTTCAGACGTGGTAAACAGAAGATGGTTAGTGGCACAGAGAAATTTTAAGGTAGGGAAGAAAGTTGAAGGATAGCAGATAATCATCATTTTAGTGGAGGAGAGAAGTCAGGGTTATCTACAGATTGGGATTAGGTATTTGAGGAGATAGAAAAGCTTTGCAGTGGGAGCTGAGAATGTGGCCAGGAGTGAATTAGAGGTGTAAAAAATTATTGATTTCTAAGCAATAT
Organism: Cynocephalus volans; assembly: GCF_027409185.1. Taxonomy (NCBI): domain Eukaryota; kingdom Metazoa; phylum Chordata; class Mammalia; order Dermoptera; family Cynocephalidae; genus Cynocephalus; species Cynocephalus volans. The sequence goes on from NC_084460.1 coordinate 30,459,775, forward strand.
GGATAGTCCAATTGAAGTTGTTGAAATATGTAGACTGTAGCCCATATTGTCTCAGTTTCTTTGACGTAATCAGGCTTTGAGAAGTTGAGTACTGCCCATATAGAAACATATAAACTAAAGAAGCACGACTTTAATTTTTTTCTGTCTTTTGCCTGGATATTTATGATCATACAGGACCTAGTAAGAGCTCTTTGTCCTACCAAATTACTATTAATATTTTTGTTACTGTTAATTTTAACATCAGTACACTAATTCCATTGAACCCGAGGTGTTACTACTAGGTTGTCATAGTCATCTGTCATTTCTAATTACTTAGCTCCCAGGAGACTTGAGCTGTAATTTCTTCTTTTTAACAAGGTGGGGGAAGGGGGATGACTTTTTGTCTTGTGAATCACTGGAAGTGAAAACCTCAGAACTTTTTCTTCCTGGGCCCAGTGGAAAATTTATCAGAACCTTTTGTAGAACAGTCTGCCCCTTTAAAACACTGCTTATTAGTTTATTTACTCTACTAAAATACACTCAATTTTTCAACTGGAATATTTTCTAGCATTACTTGTTGGCCCCAGAGAATAGTAGTGGTAAAAGTAGATGAAGGATTAGTTGTAGTGAAAGGATTGCTAGAGGAGGGGTGGTGGGTGGGCAGGAGTGAAAGAATTAAAGGTGCTAGGGAGAGTAGCCTATGATGAAGCTCGAGTGAGATTTGATAGAAGAGAGGTTAAAGGTCATGATGAGACTGAATGAAAGATACAGTAGAAGACAGAAGGAATAGGAGGTTGTAATTAGAGGGATTTTAGAGTTCAAGATCTAGGAAAAGGAGCAATTCTAAATAACAAGGAAATTTAAGGAGCTGTAGTACCCAGGTTGTCAGATTACTACATTGAGAAATTGAGATCAAATGAAATACTGCCATTTGCAACAACATGGATGGACCTTGAGAGAATTATATTAAGTGAAATGAGTCAGGCACAGAAAGAGAAATACCACATGTTCTCACTTATTGGTGGGAGCTAAAAATTAATATATAAATTCACACACACACACACACACACACACAAAAAAAAAAAAAAAACGGGTGGTGAAGAAGATATAACAACCACAATTACTTGAAGTTGATAGGACAAGCAAACAGAAAGGACATTGTTGGGGGGGAGGGAGGAGAGGGAGGAGGGAGGGAGGTTTTGGGAAGGGGCAACAATAATCAACCACAATGTATATTGACAAAATAAAAGTTAAAAAAAATAATAATAAAATGGTGATTGCACCATTTTAAATCATAAAAAAATTAATTAAAAAATAAAGAAATTGAGATCAAGATGTTAGCAGGGTGAATAGCACGGATGTTAAAACTCCCCCAATTTTATTTATTTGTTTATTTTTTGGCAGCTGGCCAGTACTGGGATCCAAACCCTTGACTTTGGTGTACCAACTAACTGGCTAACCCCTCGTCCAAATTTAAAACCCCGACAGCAAAACATAGCATTTTTGGAATCTAGTTTCTTCTGCACCTTTGTCATGGCATATTTACCTCATGCCCTGAATGTTCCTCCTCCTTCACATATCCCTAAAACTTGTTTAGCACTGGATGAGCAATTTAGTATGAATTTTCCAGCTGAAAGGTATTTAGGAACCACATAGTCAAGATAATGAATTTTGAGGTGCAAAGAGACTAAATAACTTTTCTTTGACATAATTTGTCAATAGCAGTCAGAGCTAGAAACCTTAATTTCCCACTTTTGGTTATTGTCTGTCTTTTAAAAAGCAGCAAGAATTCTTTTAAACTAATTAGTAATCTCTTAAAATAGTATGGAGAGGTAATACTCAGAGTTTCAAAGTGGTATATGATTCAAAATGGGTTTAGAACCTCACTTAGAGGAAGGGGAGCAGTGTCAAAGCTGCCTCTTCTGCATTTGGATCATATTCTGGGGTGGTTTGACCTTCCTTCAGGCAGTCAACAGTAATCAGGTGCAGACTGCCAATTACTGAGGTATTTCCTTTAATCAAAATAAGCATTTGAGGAACCCCCACAGCAGTGCTTGTCATACCTTACTGTCCATACATATCATCTGGGGATCACATTAAAATGCTAATTCTGATATTGTAAGTCTGAAATGGGTTCCAAGATTGTGCAGTTCTGACAGACTCCTATATGGTACATGAACTTCTGGTCCAAAGACTACACTTTGAGTAAAAAAGCCCTAAAGGACTTCTGGGGAACGTAGTTTGAATTATTTTTAAAATATGCTAGCTCTTTGAGGAAATGGATTTGTTCATTAGCGTGACTGGAGTAATCATTTTACTATGTATATGTATATCAAAACATCATTTTGTACACCTTAAATTTGTCACTGCAGTACATGCATTACACGAAAAAAAATGATTTAATACATGATGCTGCCTCTCTATTTCCTGAATCTGTTAGATTTTATTTTGTTCATTCTTATTCTGAAGATCCAGGAGTATGAGTTAATCCATTTTAGTGGTTTGCAAATAGTAGATATCAAGAGTCTTAGCTGAGGGATCTTCAAACTGTCTACTCATACTCTTGTTTCTAATCCATGACTAGATAGATCCCTCCGGGAAAAGGAGTCAATTATATTTAGCTGACAGTAGTAGTAGTAGCTTTCAATCTGATGTTTTCTTTAGTTTTCTTCTTCCCTTTCTTTCCCTCCAGTTGATATTATTTTGAAGAAATGACAGCTCCTTAAAAATAGGTCTGTGGGCACCTCTACTCTAGATCACAAACTTTGAACATTTTGTATACCATTATACTAGGGGCGGTGCCCAGTTCCTGGGAAATACTTGTAAGTGTACTTCCTTGTCCTGGCATGGGTCAGCCAGCCCTGCCTCAAATTTGAATTAATATTAATAGCCAGTGGACACCAAGAAAGCAATGATGGTGAACTTATATGTGCTTGTGATAAAGTAGTACCGTTTCTAAGGCATTGAGTTTTTGAGAATGTTTCTTTGCTCCTGCTTATCCAGGGCCTTCTGAAGACTTATTTGAAATCTGAACCAGCATACTGAATAGTCCCAAGCATTTCTGTGCCCTTGGGCAAATTCTCACTCTGTATGTGGATAGGCTCTGGGGTTTATATATGATTCTACCCAAGGGTCCTTTATGTATTTGATAAGTCTGGCCTAAAATTAGGAAGCCTTTCTCGAACTCCTAAAACTTTATGTTTTGTTCTCCCTGCTGTCAATTCAATGAGCATTCATTCTTGCTTTCCTCTCCTTTCTTTTCCCCTCTTCTTACCCAGAGTGAACTCAAATGGATCAGATGACCCTGAGGATGCAGGGTCTGGTGAAAACAGGAGAGTCAATGGGAGTAATTCTCCATCACTCTCAAATGGCGGTTTTAAACCTTCTAGGCCTCCGAGACCTTCACGACCACCTCCACCCACCCCACGTAGACCTGGTATGTGTTCCAGCCTTCAGTACTGTGATTGTAAATAATGTTCTCTTTGGGAATTCATCCTTAGGTGTCAGGAGATCCTTTTGTGTAAGTTTTCTGAGTATATATTTATAGCCAAGAATGATCTTTCTATATAGGTAATCAAGAAGTGCCTCTTCCCTAAATTTTCCTACCAGGGTGAAGTTAACTGCAGCAGTGCTCTAGTGAGAATGAAAATCGCATGTGCGTTGTATAAAGGATAGACAGTACAGATTTAGATTGCAACTTTCTTCCATGGTTTGTAACATATAAGTATGTCATACGGTCAAGAATTTGGTTGCTCATTACCATTATATGCTTTAAAAGGGCAATTAGTGGAAAATAACCCAATAGTGCTATAAATGATATTCAGATTTTAAAGCAAAAGTTATATATACAATAAATGAAACATATTTTATGTGGTAAAAATGTAAACATCTACAGATGCAATATCCCTTTTTCTGATTAGCCAGAGCAAATCTTTAATCTTATCTTTTATTATTTCCCTCTGCTAGCAGTTGGACAGGGAATGCAAAGTAGTTAAACCAAATATTATTAGAAAAGTAAATTGGTTGTCCATAAGTCATCTTTTAAAACAAATTTGTATTTAATTATACATCTTCCCCTTATTCTGTAAATAATTGTGTTAATGTATTCCAAGTCTTTAATGCTATATAAAGGGTCTGCAAATAGTTCATGGAAAGATTCATATTATCTTTTCACTCAATTTTTCTACGAGCTTTTTGAGGTACCCTTGTTTCTCTCTTTGTCATAATATTGGTGACTTCTTCCAGGAGTTGTTTTGTCAACAAGTATGTCTTGAAGATGTAATAAGTAATCAATAACTGTTAGTAAGAGTATTGCTTATTAGTCAGACCTTCTGTATACGTAACCAACGACAAAAATTGGTCTCTAACCTGAAGGATTTCATAGGAAAGCAGTTTTAAGAATCTGGAAAATTACTAAATGAATTTATAATATCAAGAAATACTAATGCTTTCCTATTCTAAGTTTTTATTTTCTGTGGCATCAGAAAATCGGAATCTGTATGTGCTTTGCAATTAATAATGAGACTGAGCAAAGACCACAGTAGTGTGGTGGTCTTACAGAGGGAGGGAACATTCCTAGGGCTGCAAAGTGGAGTGGGGGGGAGGGTGGTTGGGGGACAATTGGGTGGGGACGCAGGGTATAAAAGCAATTTCTGGTAATTTATATCATGAATATTCAAAATAATTTTAAAAATAAATAAAAATAAGGGATGTTTTCAGAAATGTCAAAAGTAATAATAATAATAATGAGACATAGGGTAGATGGGACCCAAGAAGTTGTGAAAAGTCTGTTAAGTGGGAACATTGGCTATTTCCCATTATTTTCTTTAAGTAATTTGTGTATCTACATCTTAAAATTTATATATATCATCCACCTTTTTATTTCTTAAAGTTAAAACTCTATCCTGAATTTAGATTTCAGAGAATAAAAGATTCTTTTCCTATTTTTCCTAAATCTTTTATAGCATCTGTCAATGGTTCACCATCTGCCACTTCTGAAAGTGATGGATCTAGTACAGGCTCTCTACCACCAACAAATACAAATACAAATACATCTGAAGGAGCAACATCCGGATTAATAATTCCTCTCACTATATCTGGAGGCTCAGGCCCTAGGCCATTAAATCCTATAACTCAAGCTCCCCTACCACCTGGGTGAGTGACTCTTTTGGTTAACATTTGTTTTCTTTAGGCTGCTGCATATATTCATTTATAAGAGAAATAATACTGAACTTTATTCTTTCAATAACAGTCTTCACAAAATTGTAACTGATTTTTAGGGGGTCTGGAGTCAAACCAAACAAAGAAAGCTCACCACATTTGAAATTTCCCATTTCATTTCCAGGGCAAAGTCGAAGAATATATTTTTTTATTGAAGGACTCTGAACTATGGTTAACCAAGGCCAAGTAATGAAATAGTCACCTAATTCAGATTGCTTTTATTGGAGGGGGAGAAATCCCTTTTTAGAATCAAAATTTTTTTCTATCATAATGTCATTATAGCAATGTAACAGATAGTTTAGGAAACTGAGAAAATTAGTACTTACAATCCCATTTTAATTTCTACCGTTTATTTTAAAAATTATACTTTTCAGTATAGTTGTTATACATATATACATTGTGGCATTTAACTCAGAGTGCTGATCAAAATTAATTGACTGGCTGATAAATTAATAAACTCTCATGATGAGAATTTTAATTGATACACAGATTATATTATTTGTGTTGGTAGTCAGGCTATTTTCTTTTTGGAAAGCCTACATGGGAAGCCAAATTAGAAGGAAGGTTGTGCAAAGGATTAGCACAAAGAAACTGATTACTCCTATCTTCTTCAATTTGGGGATAAACCTGCCAAGGACAAAGAATACGCAGATTGGCGAATCTGCACACTTTCTCCCTTCTACTGTACAGGGACACGTGATAAAGGCTTATTCTTTGATTTCAATTTTTCTAGAATCCAAACAGGCCATTGCCTTTGGATTAGTTCAGCCTTTTTTCAGGTTTTATAACATTAATTATAGCATTCTTTTCTACTCAAGTCCTAAATATACCCTGAGTAGATTGAGAGTGACTGGTCTCCTAGGTGGACCGACTTCAAACCTTTGTAGGAATACAATTTGTTTCCTAGAGAAGATATTTGCATAGAAGAAATCTCACCCACTGTGTGTCATCTTCAGAAGATATTTCTTGACTTTTTTCTTACATTCTGTTGGTATTCCTTTATAAACTGACACCCTTATTTGCCTCAGTTCTATAACATGGTCATTTAACAGAAAAAGGCAGAGACAAGATTAAAAAGCCAAACTACTCACAAAAGTATCTTAAGAGACTTTTTAATTTTATTTCTAAGTTGGGAGCAGAGAGTGGACCAGCATGGGCGAGTTTACTATGTAGATCACGTTGAAAAAAGAACAACGTGGGATAGACCAGAACCTCTACCTCCTGGGTAAGTATCTGAATTAAAAAAGGAAAAAAATTTTAAAAGAAAACAAAATTTGCTTATTCAGAATTATGAATTATATCTCTACTCAATCTTCCCTACACTCCTACTTTTCTCCTGTCAGAGGGAAGTAAGTAGCAAAAAAAAGGGGGACACACACACACACACACACACACAAAAAAAAAAATAATGTGCATACCCTTAGTAATCCTCTCCAGGAAATTTGTACTAAAGAATAATTCACAGGAAGAAAAAAATATTTGCTGTATTTATTATTTTACTATTTGTAATATCACAATATTGGCAACAACTCTAAACAACCAACCAGGTAGAAATCATCTAGTTATTATATGAGCATTTACTTAATTAAATATTTTGCACCCATTTAACATGATAAATAAGGAGGTAGTTGTAATTTTGTGAAAAAATGCTTTTTGATATCTGTGAAAAGCTATATATACAACTTGTGTCCCTGTTATGATTGTAACAGTAAAAGGAATATGGATAGAAATTGAAAGCTTTTTTCTTAAAGACTGTTTGAGACTTACTCACTGAATATGCATTGCATTTTAAGGACCCGACTAATATATCTTAAGAACTTTTAAGAAATAAATTTTTAGAAACATGTAAGTTCACTTATAGACCAATTAAAAAACGTATAAAAGATTTCAGGTAAATCAAAAGTCATTTCTCAAGGTGAAATCTCATTATTTGTTTCACAAATATTTGTTTAATTAGCTTGTTTTTGTTCTGATTTAGCTGGGAACGGCGGGTTGACAACATGGGACGTATTTATTATGTTGACCATTTCACAAGAACAACAACATGGCAGAGGCCAACGCTGGAATCCGTCCGGAACTATGAACAGTGGCAGCTACAACGTAGTCAACTTCAAGGAGCAATGCAGCAGTTTAACCAACGATTCATTTATGGGGTGAGCAGCCTGTTGTATAATAAACTTATAAGAATATTCAGTTTTTAACCCTTTCCTGCATATGTCATTAAAGCACTAAAATGAAGGTATGAGTAGGATGGCAACCCAGTTAGTTGTTGCTATTAATAGGTATTATTTTCAGACTTTGTCTGGAGTATTCTGTGTATGTGATCTATTCTTATCTTTCTATAATATCCCAAAGTCCTACCTCCTTTTCTTTTTAATGAAAAAAATTAAAAAGAAGCGAAGACAACTTAAAATTCATGAACAAAAGAGTTGTAAAAATAAGCCCAAGAAGCTTGAAAAGAATTAAAGCAATTATAAATCTAGTACTCCCTTAATTTAGCAGAGCATTTGAAGACTTAGGTCTAAAGGTACCTGACTCTTAAGAGGTTGTACAGAACTAATGATAGAGTTGAATCACTTTTTAACATTTAAAGGTAAAGTTAACCTAATAAATTATTTGGTAATCTGGGAGACTGAAGAAATTTGATTCCTTATAGGATTACACTAAATGTATTATTCTGGCTTTAGAACTATATTATCTTTGGTATAAAAACATGTGTTTTTGGGGGGTCAACAAATGGTTTACATTTTACATACTTTACAGTAGTATTGCAGCAGTAGTGATACATACACTAAAATATATTAATGCTTTCTTTGCTACGCAGTCTTTGGTGCTTGGAATTTCATAATCTTTCAAGTAATAAAGTATCACAGATCTCTTCCCTAAGCAAAGAGAAATAGTCCTTTGAGAAATTTACTTCTTTGTGCCAAACAAGATGGATTTGAGTAATATACAGAACAGGAGAAAACCAACTCTCCAAGAGTTAAGAAAAAGTGGCCCTCTCCATCACTATGTCTTCCTCTCCACTGGTGTCATCCCTATTAGACTATCAGAGTAAAACAACACCATTCATATTCCTATCCTCACTAAGCATTACCTTTTTTCCTTTTCTCCATATTCCTACTTCTTAAACCTCATCATTATAGTGCTTATCAGTCACTGATGCAGACAAATTCACCTTTATCAGCAGCCTTCCTTTCAATCCCTGATTGTATGACTAAGATACCTTTCTTTCACATAACAGTTTCTCCTGCCAATTTCTCTAGACAGATATCACTATATTCCCATTGCGAGTGGTTTTAGAGGTAAACTTAATTTTTGTCTCTTGCCTGCAAAACCCTTCTTTTTATTTTATTTTTTTTTTTCTGTGCTGTTTTATATCTTCCTTTCTTTCTAAATTATAATTACCTTTGGTATGCCTGGCCAGATTTTTTCTAGGTTTGAATGCCTAGCTTGCCAGCCTTCTTTAAAACTAGTTTCCACATGGGTGTCCAGTGGAAACACAATGGGTGTGGAATCAGGCACATCTGGGTTCGAATCCTGGTTCCACAGTTACTTTCTGTATATGACTTTGAGTAAGTGACTTAAACTCATCAAGACTCATTTACTTTATAAAATACATATACATACATATATATACACACACACATACATACACACAACTACTTCAGAGGATTTTTTGGAGAATTCTATAAAGTTCCTAATGTTTGGCACATACTAGATATTTAGAACTGTTAGTTCCCATCTCTTTTCTCCCTCATATCCACAACTGTAAATGTACTCTTTATCTCAATTTCTGGAGCACCTACTATGTGTAATGATTCATTGTAAACTTGTTTAGTACTCAGAGTCTTTGGAACTTATTTTTGAATTACAGCTTTTATCTCATTATCCGTGTTCTTTTTTTTCTCCAATCCAAAATACTCTGAACGATGTCCTGAAATTCTTACTCTTTGTTCTTATTAGAGCAGTTCTAAATTACATAGAATTTAAACAGCCTATTTTAGTTACACTTAACATTACCAAAAATTGTGAACTGCAGTGAATGAATTTAACATTAATACCATCTACTTAAAAAGTAGAGGCTGAGAAAAAGTCTGTTTATTTAGTATATGAAGTGGTCTCTGCCAACCACTGTTGTTCTGACTGTGGTTGCAAGGCAGTAGACTCTCATATATCCAGCATTTTTAATCTCAGAATGGATAGGATTGTTGATGAAACACTGTGTAATGTCTCTTCCTGGCCGGTGGCTTCACTGTGCATGTCCCTCGTTCATCTGTCCAGGGAGAGCCAGTGGAGTAGGCTCGGGTCTTAAAGAATGATGAAAACAGTTTCTTATGCCAAACTTCTCAGACCTGATTTATAACTCAAGCTCAAACCATGTATAGTGTTTCTCCCTGGCCTCCCTACTCTCACTCATTTTCATAATTGTGTTTATCAGGAGCAAGGCCATTTCTTGATAGCTCTATCTTCCAAGAGCATTTAAATCAGAAATGGAATCTCTCTCATATCCTTTAAAACCAGTCAGTTAACCTGGTTTCTGTTAGGTCAGTGACATGGGGGAAAAAAGTAACAAAAGAGACAGTAGTGGAACTGCTCTAGATTGAGATGTGAGATTCAACCAAATGTAATGTGAGGACTTTGCTTATTTGTTAAAATCAGGATCCAAACAATCAGGCATTTAATTACAGGTTAGGTATTAGATGATAACAAAGTTAACATTGATTCTTTGCTAGGTGTGATAAGATATTATGATTATGTAAGAAAATTGTCCACAAATTCTAAAGAGGCAAAATATGTAGGGGTGAAATGATGTTTGATTTTTAATTCAGCAAAGAAGAAGAAAAAGAGAGGTAGATAAAGAAGTGTGGCAAAATGTTGATAATTGTTGAATCTTGGTGCCAGTTATATGGGGTTCATTGTCATGTTTTACTTTTTTGTTTTCTATAATAAAATTATTTTTCTATTTTTTATAATAAATATTTAAATATTTTTCTATTTTTCTATAATAAAAGCAGTTAGATTCTCTTGTTTGTTTAGTTGTCTTACTAAAAAAGAAAGGGCTCAACCAAGACTTAATGAGTGACCGCATACTTATCTCTACTTTATTAACCACACCAAAACATACTCATTAACCCTACACAGAGTCACTATGACTTGTGCTTCTTTTTTTCTAAAGGTTGACTCTTGCTTTCCTTTTATCTTATCTAGTCAAACCTTTCTCTTCATCAATGTGATAATTGCAAACAGAACTTTAAGAAGTCTTTCATACAGTTCTAGGTCCATTAATACCTTCCATATGGAACACTTTCCTTTTACTCATCTGACAGCCTGCTCTATCTGCTCCCTCAACACCATTTTCACAATTCTTTGTATATCCCATGTTCTGTATGTGATCTGTTTTCAAGTTACACATGCAAGACTTTTCTCAGCTATAATATATTTGTCTAATTTTTATAGTACCGATGTAGTAAAATTTGTAGCAAAAAGGAAAAAATGGTCATTTTGGGGGTGAGGATTATATATTTGTGTAATATTTTAATTTCAAATAATTGTAAATGTTAAATAATGTTTGTAAAGGGTTTTTTTTTTTTTAACTTCACCAAAGTATATTGGCATTTATCTATAACCATGCGACACTTCTCTAAGATGTGAACTCCATAAGAGTGTGTTATGTTATACACGGCCGGGGATGGTATATCAGAACTCTGCTTGCTCTCCAATAATCTGTTTTAAGTTGTTAATTTATTTTACCACTTTTTGGTTCTTTTTAGAATCAAGATTTGTTTGCTACATCACAAAATAAAGAATTTGATCCCCTTGGTCCTTTGCCACCTGGATGGGGTAAGTCACATTAGTTTTCTCATCGAATTCTGTTATTTTAAAAATTAGGCATTTGTGGGAGGGTATTCTGCTCTTGCTTGAGTGAATGTCTGAGAAATTTTTGGGGTGTGTTAGTTTAACTCAGGAGTGCCAAATAGGCATTAAATTCCCCAAATGTTCTAAGTTGACTCTTTGATTACAATAAACTTTTATTGGAATTCATAGTTATTTCACTGTTATATTTAAGAATATTGATCACTCAGCAATAAAAAAGGAATGGACTATTGATACACACAACAATCTGGATGGACCTCAGGGGCATTATGCTTAGTGAAGGAAGTCAGTCTCAAAAGGTTATATACTGTGTTATTCAATTTATATAATATTCTCAAAATGACAAAACTAGAGATGGAGACAGATTAGTAGTTGTCAGGAAACAGGGTAGGTGGGAGGTGGGTATAAATACAAGAGGTAATATAAGGGGGTTCTTATGTGATGATGAAACAGTTCTATATCTTGATTGTGGTGGTGATTACATGAATCTATACATGGGATAAAAGTGCATAGAACTATACATTCATGTAAATGAATTCAGCTTTAAAAAGTGGTGAAAAGTGAACAGAGTCTGTAGTTAATAGTAAAGTAGCATTGTCAGTTTCCTGATTTTGGTATTTTACTATAACTATATAAGATGTCACCATTAGAAGAAACTGGTTGAAGCATACATGAGACTCTGTACAGTTTTTACAACATCTTGTAAGTAATAATTATTTCAAAAATAAAAAGCTTTAAAAATATTGTAATCACATTGGTTCTTCTAAAACAAGTTCAGAGTTTGGTTGAGTTGGCATTACCTAAAAGAACAGTATAAGGAGAACATGAAAGAGTGGCAATTTGGTGCTCTACACTGTGGAGCACATGAGTATGTTGTTATTGGATACATTTGGTATCTTAGTTACTAAAACTTTGTTAACAGACTTTAAGATGGGCCTACCTTACCAGGTTCTGTTTTATAGTGTTATGTAATAGTCATAACACTGTAGTAAGGTTCCAGAATAAAGATGGCAATATAGAAACAGTTTTGCATGGAAGCAAAAGAGAATATAGAAAATGCAAAACAGCAAAGCCGAGCCAGTTATGGAACCAGGTGGAGTTTTATCTTAGAGTTACACATATTTCATAATATTGGGGGTAAATTCAGAAAGTGACATTTCTAGAGTCATGTTGGAAAACATTGGTCCCCAAGATAGATTGCTCTAGCACTACTGAGTAATGGAGGAAAAAATTGACATGTCAAGATCACATGAATCTGGGCAATAAATGATATTGGCTGTATAAGCCTTTGTCTGAGAAATCCCATTGCTCTTTTATTAAAGTTATTTATCCTCAAAATATTCCTGTGAGTCAAAAAGGTAAAGAAAAAAAAAACATGTGTTAGGCCATACTTATAACTGTTATTGTTACTAGCTTGTAACAAAGGGAGGATATAAGAAAATTATGAATTTCTGTCTTCAACATAGCCTGGCATTTGGGAGGTAAGGAGTCTTCTGGCTCTATTGGAGCCCCAGAGTGGTTAGAGTATGGTTGGTATAAAGTACTTTAGAAGAGGGGATGTTGCCCTTATGTTGCAAATTGAACCTGACCTCTTAGATTGAATTCTCTGATGTGGATGCTTTTCCCAGCTTTATTTCTAGAGTTGTTGTACAAGGGTACTTCAAAAAGTTTGTGAATAGATTTGTATTATTTTTCAATTCTATTTTTTCAGGAACTTTCTGAAGTACCCTCATATATCTGTGCAACAGAGGGAGAAATTGAAGCACTAAAGTGATATATTTGAAGGTCTTGTATTTATCCTCTTAATTTTATCACAGAAAAACTGTGACCATTTTACTCCTTCTCTGGAGTAGCTGTAGGAAAAAAAATGCCTCTTGCTCATAGAAATCTGAATTGTGGGCTATGTTGACTCTATTAGAAAAGTTTTTCCTGCAAGCTGGTCCTTGCGTTCTGTATTTATCATTTTCCTCATCATCCAGATCTTTGTCATTTTTACTTTAGCCAACAACACTTTCCTAAAATACTGACTCTAAAGACCTAGTTTATCCAGGTTATTAGCTTCTTGCCCTGCTGTTTTATAGTCTGTGTATTTTTAGGTTTCACATTCCTGAAGTTGAAGTGGTGCCTTCTTCCAAAATGAGTTCATGATTATCCTACTACTTGAGCTGAGCTCTGCTTTATGACTCTTGGCCTTCAGGGCATATGCCTTATTTGTGGAACCAGTGATAATACTGGTACTGTATCAGATGAAGAGAACCACCCCTCAAGATTGACCCAGGAAATAGAATCCCAGCTGACAGCCTGTGTTTTCATTTGGAGATTGACAGCATTATTTTTGTGACTCTATATATTTAATTCCAACTTCATCACTCTTTCAGATTGTTATATGTTAAGACTAGACCACCTTATAAGCTTATAAAACCACATTATAAACTGACAGTGAAGAATTTTTAACACATACACACTATGAAAGCTAGAGAACCAAAATGCTTTTGGTTTAACAATGTAGTCTAATAGGGCTTTGTATATAGCTAGTTTACCTATCAAGTATAAAAATATTTTCCTAGTTGTTGTGAAAGAATACATGCAACAGCAAGAAACTTGTTTTTACTGTTTTGTTCATCAAGTCAGGAAGTGTTCTGATGTGCATTCAGGTTTGATGTTCAGTAATTTCAGTATTGTTTATCATGTGAATTTTTTTTTTTTTTGACATATCAGCTCTATAGCCACAGTATTTCCTGTCATTAAGTAGATGAGCCCTCAGGTTGCAAGTGTTCACTTTAAGATTTTTCTGTTTTTCAAGCCTCTTCTAAGCAATGCTGGTATCAGCAGTCTATACTTAGAACGTACATGGGGAAATCTTCCCTCATGTTAGCTTCTGAAGGGAAAATCTCTAGCCCTAAAATCTGAACTCACATGGCATACAAAAGATGAATATGCTCAACTATGCACTTTAGGGTATTATTTTTAGGTTATAAAGGTTATTTTTAAAAAATTATTTGGATACTTATTTTTAAACAAGAAAGATAATTCTAGATTCTGCAAATATATTAAATTTTTAAAATGTAATTTGACTGCCGAGACATGAACTTACCTTCCTATCATTTAACAAATGTAAGATGTGGCACTATAATATAGGTGCTTATTTTTGCTTCAGAGACAGCCATGTAGTTGGTAACATGTTTCTGCACTGAAAATGCCTTGATCAGTGAATCATATGTTAATATTCAAAGTGTCACAAGATCCAGAGTCCTGTTTTTCTGTGTATTGTGCACAGCTGGAGTTCTCTTTCCATTTTAGGCTCAGCTGATATAGAAAGCAGCTGAGATTTCATGAGCAGTGTACATCCATTTGTAACCCATAACCTCATTACTACTTGATTATGGAATCAGTGCTGGAAATATAGTTAAATGTTACTAAATACTAACTTGACAAGGCTCTGATTTGGCCTAAGACTCATCCTGTTTAAAGAAAGATCCAAAGGATCTAAATGTTATTTGAAAAATAGGTATCAATTTTTCAAACCATAAGAAATTAGCTTTGTCAACATGGATAAAGCTTAAAATTTTATTTGGGGGAGAAAAGTATTTTTTTGTTTGAAAATTGCTAATTCTTAGAAAATATGCTTTTTTTAAAAGTTCAGGCCCATTCTGTAATCTTTAATACATGAATTACTTATTTTGAGACATTTTGGCCAAATAAAAAAATTCAAATATAGGAAGAATACCATCTTTTTAAGGATGGGACTCTTTTGGTAATGGAGCAGAGAAATCAGTAGTTCAAAGATAGCAGAACTTAATATTAAAATTTCAAAGATATTTGATTTGGTTATTAAAAGAGAAAATGATATCCACATATTTTCTAACTCTTAATATGGAAAGCTCTGGAAAGCAGAGGAAATATTGTAGAATGAGAGCAAAAAAACAAGGAGAATCTTAAAGCAAAAGCAGGTGGAACAAGTAGTAGCTTTGGATCAAGTAATTAGAGCACTGAGCCGTGCTGCCCAGGCCTTGTGTAGAAAGTTACTACACTATATATATTTAGAATTTTGGAACTGGGTATATTAAGAAATAGGATATATTAAAAAAAAAAAAACAGTCTTTCTTAGTAGAACGATGCCTAGAATGTTCCAAAGAAATAATTAAGTAATATTCCCCAATTATATTTTAAGAAATGAGATGGTGTGGTATGGAAAAAATTGCTGAGTGGAGACCTGTTTCTATCTTATTTCTGTTATTTAATTGTGAGGTTTCAGGTAGGTCCCTCAACCTGTTTGAGTTTTCTTATCTTCAGGGTAAAAATAAAATCACTTACCCCATGGGGCTATTAAGAATAAAATAAGCTTTTTTGTGAAAAGCTAAATAACTATTAATTATTCTTTCTGCTCTTGACTGGATTGAGCAGAAAGTCAGGCAGTACATTGTGAGTTAAGTCAATTTAGCTTCTAGGATATAATGATATTTCTATAACTTTAATAAGTATGTATTTAATAGTTAAAGAATAAATTAAACCTTTTAAAGTTGTGATTAAACTACCAAATCAGCAACACAGTGACAATTGGGCAGATGTTTTTATTTGAGGAAGAAGACTGTGCCAACACTGTTTTGCTTTTTTTTTTTAAATAAAGAGAAGAGAACGGACAGCAATGGTAGAGTGTACTTTGTCAACCACAACACTCGAATTACGCAATGGGAAGACCCCAGAAGTCAAGGGTAAGCACTTTTAGTTACTAGTGTATTTATAACCTCTTAAAGATTATACCTTATTTCTGACTCAGTTATGAAGCGAATCAAAGTTACGTATTCTTTCTCCAAAGACCTTAAATATTAACCACCTGCATACTTTGGAAAGAGAAAAAATGATACCATTACTTTTATATAAATGGAAAACTTGAGAGTATAGGAAACTCACTGGTACATGAGAATACACTTTTGTATTCAAAGTATTCACTTATATATATATTTATTATTAATAAGACCAGCTTAGTAATTCTAAAGCCAGTTTTCTTAACCTGGGATCACTGGATAAAATTCAGGGCATGTGATTTCCTTCCATTGTGAATGTAGGCTACAGCCTAGCAGAATTAGCAATGCCCATGACTTTGCCATCAGTAGAAAGCACAGGTTTTTGTTATATCATTCTGTAGTTGTTGCAGATATCTCAAAATATTGTTTACACACATCATTATAAGAACTTGCTAATTAATGTATTAATAGACACATTATCACAAGTTTGTCTTTTTATGTTTTGGTAACCTATATATACAATTACTTATATATTTGTAACATTATATAATGGTATATGTATCAGTTTGCTAGGGCCACCTTAAGGTATCACAAATGGAGTGGCCTAAACAACAGAAATTTATCTTACAGTTCTGGAGGTTAGAAGTTTGAGATCAAGGTATCAGCAGGGCCATGCCTCCTCTGAAGGCACTACAGAAGGATCTGTTCCAGGCCTCTTTCCTAGCTTCTTAGAGTTCTTTGGCATGTGGCAGCATGACTCCAATCTTCACACGGCATTCATTTTTTGTGCATGTGTCTCTGTGTTCAAATTTCTTCTTTTTATAAGAATACCAGTCCTATAGGATTAGTGGCCCACCATACTCCAGTATGACCTCATCTTTTCTTTTTTGTTTAACAAATATCCATCTTGGTTAAACCATTTTTAAAAATTTATTTATTTTATTTTTTAAAAAATTATTTTTTTATATTCAAAGATGTTGCAGAGCAATGGGAGAGGCAGGTGACTTCATCTTAACTAATACATCTGCAAAGACGATGTTTCCAAATAAGGTCACATTCTGAGATATGGGGGGCTAGGACTTAACATATGCATTTGGGGTTTGGGGATGGGGATACAGTTGAATCCATAACAGTCTGCGATACTGTGCATTTATCAGACCGACAGAGGGTTCCATTCTGCAAGGAATTTGGCAAACTGTACAATCAGAGAGTACAGTCCTCCACAAGACTGCCCTCACTTCAGACATCAGCCACAAGCTCAGGGGTTACGGTCCTCCCAGGACCTCTCTCACATCAGGTCAACTGTCTACAAATTTTGGGGGCCCCACAACCACCCTCAGGTGTGATAATTCACTAGAAATACACAGAATTTACTGAAACCTATTATACTTACAGTCACATTTATTATAGGGAAAGGATACAAATTAGAACCAGCAGAAGGAAAACATGTTTTGGGTAGAGTCTGGGAGGGTTCCATACACCCAGCATTGATGTGGAACAATTCACATTGATATCCAGATTTTTTTAATTTCTGGTATCCAGATTTTTTATTGGGGCTTGATCACATATGGCCCTCCTCGCTAATCCTGTGTCTTTAGCTCTTCCTAGGGGTTTGGGCTAATGCTGTTAGTCTATAATCCCTCCAGAGGTTGGAACTGATGTGGCATGTTCCAAAGCCTCCATCATAAATCATATTGTTGACTGTCCAGTAGTCAAAACCCTCAGGCAGACAAAGACACTCCTAACACGAAAGACATTCCAGGGTCCTAAAGATCACCACCCAGTAGCTGAGGGCAAAGGCCCGATCTCTCTTTGGGAGTGATTAATTCTTCGCTGCACATATTCCATGGCTCAAAAATTTTAATAACTTCTGTTCTAAAGATATGCTTTAAATTTAAAATATCTTTCTGGCTACCAAGAAATGAAAATTTTTTTTATGGAGTTATTGTATTTAACTTAAATGTATTCAATTTCAGAAAAGCAAGAATTAAGAATTTCAAAAGTTTAATATTTAAAATTCCTTTTTCAGATAGATTTGAACAAGTCACCTTTCTCTAATTTGCTGCTATTTTTCCCCCTTGGACCTTTAAAGTTTTGGAGCTAAAGTCGAATCATATTTTAACAATACAAATGATTTAGTTGTATCTAATTTGTTTTGTTTTCAAAGCAACTTCTTATTGTGAGCCTTCCTTGCAAGTATAATTACAACAAATGAGAAACCTCTTTTTTACATTTTTGGTAGTCTGTTTTATCTGACATTTGTATTCAGTTACGTGAATGTAGCTAAATATTCTTAACCTTTTGACGTAGTTTACAAAATATGATTTTAGGCAATGATTTCCAGCCCTTTGTTCTTCTGAAGTACACTTGAGCATAACACTCCCAATAGCAATAATGGCTCCCTACAACAGTGAGCCTAAATACCTCCAAACCCTCCCTTTCTTCCTTTCTTTTTCTCTCTCTTTTTTTTTTTTTTTTTGGCAGCTGGCCAGTACAGGGATTGAATGCTGGGCTTTGGTGTTCTCAGCACCACACTACTCTAACTATCTGAGCTAACTAGCCAAACCACCAGATGAGAAAATTGAAACTGTCAAATAGAAAAAAATGAACTGGCACATATGGATAAACTTTGCAACATTTCTTACACCTAACCAACTAAAAGACAGGCTGCCATTATGTTAGAATATACAAATAAAGACTGCAAAGGAAGTATTCAATAGTTCCGTACTCATTCTAGTGTAATATTTTTGTACGCTATTTTATTTACTATTTTCCTAAAAATAAAATTCTTAGATTCACTAGTAAGCAATTTTGAATATTTATGTTAATGCTTCAGTTATTTTAATATATAAAAAATTAAAATTAAGTCATTTATATAAATCATTATTTCCTTATGATCTAGTTTTTGTTCTAAGACTCGTAATATTTGCAAGGTGGGAAGTCGTTGCCAAACACACAAGCTGAAACACATAAAAGACTGACCTATAAGTGGTAGGAAGAGTAGTAATAGTTACAGTTTGAGGGCTTACTGTGCTAAACTTTTTACTTGTCTTATTTATTCCTCATACAGTCTTATTACATAAACACAGCTATATTTATTTTATGGATAAAGAAACTGAAGTTTAGAGAGATTAAGCACTTGCTTAGGGTTACAGAGTTTTCCAGGTATAAAGACAAGTATTAAGGAAATGGATGGGAATACTACATAAAGAACAGTTCAGTTGCTGTAATAGAAAAATAATAGAAAGATTCAGGACAAAGAGAAAGGCTTCACTTGGAGGTGTGACAGATCATGGAAAGGGAAATAATGAGTAGTCATACACTATGAAGTCACAGGGTTCATTGAAGGGAGTTGGAGGTTTGGCTCCAGAGATAAATCTGAAAGAGATCTTTGAGGCCACAGTATAGAGGCTGAGTGAGTGCTAGATGGAGAAGTTTAGATCTCAACTGGTAGTGGTGGAACACTGTTAGCCCTTTAAAGAGAGAACTAATTTGATGAGATCTTGTTTAGAAATCAACTCTGTCAGCAATATCACTATAATAGTAAAACCAGAGTGAGACTAAAGACAGGAAAACCAGTTAGGTGACTGTTAGGAAAGTTTAGGAGAGAGAAGAATAAAGCCCAGAGTAAGAGTGGTGTTGGGGATTGAAAATGGGGATGAACAGGAAGACTTCTAAGGCAGAATGGGCAAAGCTTGGTTACCAGGAGATTTTTAGGATAGGTTATTAGATAGATGGGGAACATAGGCCAATTAGATGGGAGAAGACTCTCAGTGGTTGGTGGACTTGTTATATTTAACATGTTTGTAGGATGTCCAGATAAAGATGTCTAGTACAAAGATGTCTAGTACACAACTTAAAATACTGGACTAAATGGTTTTTTATAAGATTTCCACTACTTGTATAGGTATTTTTAGTTTCTGTACTTGGCAGACAAGCAGCTCTTTAATATTTTTGTTTATATTTTTCCCGATTTTTGTAGTCAATTAAATGAAAAGCCCTTACCTGAAGGCTGGGAAATGAGATTCACAGTGGACGGAATTCCATATTTTGTGGACCACAATAGAAGAACAACCACCTATATAGATCCCCGCACAGGAAAATCTGCCCTGTAAGTTTTCTAAGTCTTGTAGATTAAAAGTAAAATCTAATTCCTTGGATTTTGATATAACGATCTGAACTAACTAGCAAGGAGTGGAAGGGAAGTCTTACTTTTTCTTGAGTTGGCTTGCCAGTAGGTCTCTGCTCACTAAATATTTTGCATTTCCATCTCCCTCCTGAATGTTTTATCTTAGAGTCTTCATATTTGTTACCATCTGTTCACACAGCATTAAATGAAAACTGTTTAAAAATTATTAATACAGTACTTTTTAATAATTAGTACCTGTTTTCTTTCATTCCCATTACCTTTTTAACTTTAAAAGCTCCCATTACTTTTTTTCTCCTCATTTCTGAAAAGTAAGTTTTTATTTTGTTGATTTGCTTAATGTTTTATTTGGAGCTTTTTTATTGTGGTAAAATATATATAACATAAAGCTTCCTATTTTAACCATTTTTACATGTACAGTTCATTGGCATAAAGTACATTCACATCTGTTTTCATCATCCCATACTGAAACTCTACCCATTAAACAATAACTCCTCCTATCCCCCTCCCTCCAGCCAGACCTGGTAAACACTATTCTTTCTATTAATTTGATTACTGTATGTGCCTCATATTAGTGGAATCATACAATATTTGTCCTTTTGTGTTTTATTTTACTAAGCATCCTGTCTTCATGGTTTATTCACGTTGTAGTATATGTCAAAATTTCATTCCTTTTTAGGGCTAAATAATATTCCAGTGTACGTACAGTTGACCCTTGAACAACATAAGTTTAAACTGCACAGATTTTATATGCAGATTTTTTTCAATAAATATATTCGAAAATTTTTTGGAGAATTTCTTCAATTATTTGACTCGCAGACCAACTGCGTAGCCTAGAAATATAAAAAAAATTAAGATAACAACCACAATTACTTGAAGTTGATACGACAAGCAAACAGAAAGGACATTGTTGGGGGGGAGGGGGGGAGGGAGAAGGGAGGGAGGTTTTGGTGATGGGGAACAATAATCAGCCACAATGTATATCGACAAAATAAAATTAAAAAATAAAAATAAAAAAAATAAAAATTAAAAAATTAAGATATGTCATGAAAGCATAAAATGTATGTAGATACTAGTCTATTTTATCATTTACTACCCGAAAATATACACAAATCTGTTATAACAAGTTGAAATTTATAAAAATTCATGAGGTACTACAGGTAGTACATGGCCCCATTTGCTGTCAAGAGAAATGTAAACAAACATAAAGATGCAGTATTAAATCATAACTGCATAAAATTAACTGTAATACATATTGTACTACTGTACTAATTTTATAATCACTTCCCGTTGCTATTGTGGTGAGCTCAAGTGTCGTATCTGCTGAAAACACTGAGTGACGCTAATTAACTCTGTGAGCAGTTAGACTTTCCAGTAAATTGCATGTCCCAGTAAAAAGTGATCTCTCAAGGTCTTTTTTTACTTCCTTATGATTTTCTTAATAACAATTTCTTTTCTCTAGCTTACTTTATTGTTAGAATACAATATATAATGCATATAACATACAAAATAGGTATTAGTCAACTGTTTATGTAATTGGTAAGGCTTCCAGTCAAGAGTAGGCTATTAGTAGTTAAGTTTGGGGGGATTCAAAAGTTATATTTTTCACTGTGTAGGGGGTTAGTGCCCCTAACCCCCATGTTGTTCAAGAGTCTACTGTATATACCACATTTTGTCTACTCTTGGCCTTTTACACTGTCTCCATTTTTTGGCTAGTGTAAATAATGCTGCTGTGAATATTGGTATACAAATATCTGTTTGCATCACTGCTTTCACTTCTTTCATATGTATACCTAGGAGCAGAATCACTGGAACAAGTGGTTATTCTATTTTTTGAAGAACTATCATACTATTTTCCATAGCAGCTATACCATTTTACATTCCCATGAGCAGTGCAGAAGGATTTCAGTTTCTCCATATCCTTGTCAACTCTTGTTTTCTTCTGTTTTCTGATAATGGCCATCCTAATGGGTATGAAGTGGTATCTCTGTGTGTTTTTTGCATTATTTGCATTTTTCTAATTATTTGTGATGTTGAGTATCTTTTCATGTGCTTATTGGCGTTTTGTATATATTCTTTGGAGAAATGTCTATTCAAGTCCTTTGCTCATTTTTAATCAGGTTGTTTTCTTGTTGAGTTTTAGGAGTTCTCTATATATTCTGGATATTAATCCCTTATCAGATATCTGATTTGCAAATATTTTCCTGTGGGTTGCCTTTTTACTTTGGATAGTGTCCTTCGATGCACAAAAGTTTTAAATTTTGATGAAGTCAGATTTGTCTTTTTTAAAATTTTGTTACCTGTACCTTTGGTGTCAAATCCAAGAAATCATTGCAAAATCCAGTATCATGAAACTTTTCCCCTAAGTTTTATTCTGAGAGTTTTACAGTTTTAGCTCTTACATTTAGGTCTTTGATCTATTTTGGGTCAATTTTTGTATATGGTTTTGGGTATGGGTCCAATTTTGTTCTATCTGGTTTTCCTAGCATCATTTGTTGAGACTGTCCTTTCCTCATGTCAAAAAACATTTGACCATATATGCAAGGGTTTGTTCTGGTCTTTCTGTATTATTCTGTTGGTTTATATGTCTGTCTTTATGCCAGTATCACACAGTTTTTGAATACTGTAGCTTTTGTAGCAAGTTTTAAAATCAAGAAATTTGTGTCCTCCAACTTTGATCTACTTTTTAAAGATTGTTTTGGCTATTCAGGATCCTCTAAGATTCCATATGAATTTTATAATGAATTTTTTTATTTCTGCAAAAAATGTTATTGGGATTTTGATAGGGATTGCAATGAATCTGTAATTTGCTTTGGATGTTATGGCTATCTTAACAATATTGTCTTCCATTCCATGAACATAAATATCTTTCTATTTATTTGTGTCGTCTCTAATTTCTTTTAGCAGTGTTTGGTACTTTTTACTGTACAAGTCTTTCACCCCCTTGGTTACATTAATTCCTAACTATTTTGGTTCTTTTTGATGCTATTGTAAATGGAATTGTTGTCTTAATTTCCTTTTCAGATTGTTCATTGTTAGTATATAGAAATGGAACTGGTAATTGTATGTTGACTTCATATCTTGCTACTTTGCTGAATTTGTTTAGTCTAACACTCTGGGATCTTTAGTGTTTTCTACATATAATATATCATCTGCAAACAGATAATTTTACTTAAATGGACAAATTCCTTGAAAGATACAAGTCACCAAAATGGACACAGGAAGAAATAGTAAATCTGAATACTCCTGTATCTGGCATAGAAATTGAATTCATAACTAAAGAATTTCCCACAAAAAAAAAAAACTCTGGCCTAGATGGCTTTACTGGTAAATTTTATCAAACTTATGTCATAAATATCATCAATCCTATTTATATTCTTTCATAAAATGCTAGAGGTGGGAACACTTCTTGACTCATTTTATGAGGCTCCTATTACCCTGATACCAAAATCAGATAAGAGTAGTATAAGAAAAGAAAATTACTCATATTTCTATGAAAATAGGTGTAAAAATTCTTAACAAAATAATGGCACATTGAATCAAGCCAGATATAAAAATGATGTTATGCTGTCATCAAGTGGAGTTTATCCCAGTAATGCAAGGTTGGTTTAATATACAAAAATCAATCAGTGTAATTCACTATATTAATAGAGTAAAGGAGAAAAATCATATAATCATTTCACAAAAGTTTTTGACAAAATACAACGCAAGTTTATGATAAACTCTCAGCTCCCTTGGAAACTTTCTTACCTGAAAAAAGGTATTTGTGAAAAACCTATAGCCAACATCATACTTAATGAAGAAATAATCCATAAGACCCAGAATAAGGCAAGGATATCTACCATTGCTACTTTCATTCAACATTGTATTGGTAGTCCTAGCTTATGCAATGAGATGACAGAAAGAAATAAAAGATATATAGATTGGAAAGAAAAATGTAAAACGTATTTTTTTCCTCATACAGGTAACATAATTGTATATATAGAAAATCCTAAGGAATCTATGAAAAACTACTAGAATTAATAAAGTGAATTTAACAGTGTCATAGGATACAAAGTCAATATACAAAATCAATTGTAGTTCTACATTGAAATGCACTGAACATTTAGAAAAGAAGTTAAAAATAGTCTAGGAGAAAAAGTAGGTAATCCAGTGGTATGGAAGTCCGGGGCTACCTGGGAAGCACCATGGTATCATTAGTGATCTAGGTTTTTTCCTTTCTGTTCTACCACTCAAGTGCCTGGTCTCCATCCTCAAGGTCACCTCATGATCTGTGACAGCTGCTGAAACTTCAGCTATCAGAGTCACACTCTAGGCTGGAAAATGGAGAAAGGGTGAGCTGGAATGAAAAAAGAAAAAATCCCTTGTCAGATATCTCAGCTCTCTTTAAAAAGAACCTTCCAGAAAAGTCCTGTACAAGGCTTCCACTTAGAGCTCTTTAGCCAAACTTAAGTCATACAGCCACACTGAGGAATGTAGTCTATCCTAGGTAGCAGTCTGCCCAGATAAATGTCCAGGGTATCATTTAAGGACAAAGGGGAGAAAGGATGTTGGGATAGACAACATTCCTGGATAGGACCTTATTTACACAGCCCTGTTAGATTTGGCTGCATATAAAAGAAAACCCCACAACAGTGGCTTCAACAAGATTAAAATTTATTTCTTATTCTTGCTGAAAAATAGTCCTGGGGAAATCTTTTTTTTTTTTTTTTTTTTTTTTAAAGGTGTTTTTAGGATTATGTTGCACTTGGTATTTTTGTATTTGACTGCTAAGTACTGAGGGTGGTATGGTATTTGGCTTTCCTTCAGCATTATAAACACGTATATATGTCATTTTAACCGTTGTTTTTCCTCAGAGACAATGGACCCCAGATAGCCTATGTTCGGGACTTCAAGGCAAAGGTTCAGTATTTCCGGTTCTGGTGTCAGGTTAGTATTGGGACTCCCTTTTCCTTTGTTATGTTGCTTGTATTACACAGTGATTGTGAAAATAATTAACTCATAGAAAAACAGGAAAAATGGGAAGCCTTGGTATTCCTTTCTCCTGTTTTTAGGGCAAAGAAATAGATTTATCAGTTAGATAATTTGTGGCTTCTGTTTTCTAGAAAATTAAGCTAGAAATCATTTGAATAAGAAAACATTGTCACTTTTTTCTCAGTACTTATTCCTTTCAGATTGCAGAAATCTTCAAACATAGGTTAAAACATTTTCTGATGTATAAATTGTAACCAGCCACTTTCATATCTAGCATTTGTGATATAAATGACTTTTACAGGCACATACATGTTTGTAATACATGAACATGTATGTACACACATGTTTTATTCAGAATATTTTTTTCCAGGTGTGATCAACTATTTCTGATATATAAATATTTACTTGAATTAATTATTTTTATGGGTTCTAAATAAAGTGAATGCATTAGTCAAAGAGTTACTGTAATGAATATTTTTAAACTTCAACCTCTTATAATTAACTGGGCCCATGATAGCAAGAAAAATCTGAATTAGAATCTGGTACAGGGATTGAATCCTGGACCTTGGTGTAATCAGCACCAACTGTAACTGAGCTAACTTGCCATCCTGAATTAACTTTTTGAAAATTAAATTAATTAAAGGTTTTTTTATACTCAATAATTATTAAGTAATCACTGTGCATATGAGATCTTATTTTCTTCTGTTTCTTATACGTTGAATATACATAGTTAGCATGAATGCTCACAAATGCATTGTTAAAAGTTATTGAATATAAATTCATATTCATAGTGTACTTGTTTTTCTGTAAGCAGAGGTAAAGGTTAAATAAAACTTTTCCCTTTTGGTTTTTTGATAGGCCATTTTAATGGTGAGAGTTGACTTAAGTCATTCTTATATTTCAGCAACTGGCCATGCCACAGCACATAAAGATTACAGTAACAAGAAAAACATTGTTTGAGGATTCCTTTCAACAGGTACTATTTCATTCACTCAATGGTTTGACCTCTGGTTGCCAGCCCAGGACCACCTTTTGGTGCTGGCAGTTTAATCTGATCAGTTTGGAACTTCTTGAGTTGGAGTTCTTGAATTTTTAAGTTTAATCTCATTGCTAACTACCTTAGGAACATGTAGATAGTTTTGTCTGTATATGTGAGCATGTGCATGTTGTGCTTTTGAATGTCAGAGTAATTTAATGTGATTAGTGGGTTTCAGGTTTCCATTTCTAAGCTGCTAATTGTTTGATTTGAAATAGATAGGGCGGCCTGGTGGCTCACTCGGGAGAGTGCGGCACTGGTAGTGCCGAGGTCACAGGTTCGGATCCTATATAGGGATGGCCGGTGCGCTCACTGGCTGAGCATGGTGTGGACCACACCGTGCTAAGGGTTGCGATCCCCTTACCAGTCAGGAAAAGAAAAAAAAAAAAAATATATATATATATATATATATACACACACACACACAAGTAAAAAAATAGGCTTTCAGTAAAGGAAGGTCTGGAAATATCCATATGAACATTGTTAGATGGGTAGAAAAGAGAGGGAAGGACTTTGTTTTTATACTTCTGTATCACTTGGATTTTTACAATGAATATAGTCAGTCTCTGTTGGGCCAGTTTCTTGAAACATAACTTGCTGGTAGCAGTGCTGAAAAGATACAAAACATTATTAAACTGTCCTTTTTATATTTTGACTTTTGAAAGCTAAAGGCTTTTGTAGAATGACAGGCCAGGTGGTACTAAAACAGTTGTTTAAAACTGTCACCCTCCTTTTGACGTCCATCAAATGAAGGGGAATAAAAATTTAAGAGAACAATTTGTTTGCTTAAAGGTAACAAATCTGATAGCAAAATTAGTATCAGATTTTTTTTATTGCTGTTGGATAAAATTTCTCTGGATAGTATTTCATTTGTTAATATAGCACAACTGCTTATGGGGGAAATTGCAGGAGAAAAAAATTTTTTTACTTATACTAGGCATCTATTAAAGGGAGTTATTTAAAGATAGTTTTAACCTTGTAACGTGTCTCATTTGCCTACGTACCTAGCCTAGTATTTGTAGAATATTTATTTTGGGAGTTTTTTTGTTTGTTTGTTTGTTTTGTTTTTTTTGTGACCGGTAAGGGGATCACAACCCTTGGCTTGGTGTCGCCTGCACCGCACTCAGCCAGTGAGCGCACCGGCCATCCCTATATAGGATCCGAACCCACGGCGGGAGCACCGCTGCGCTCCCAGCGTTGCACTCTCCCGAGTGCGCCATGGGGCTGGCCCTAGAATATTTATCATAAGCATGTCATAAGTGTTGAATTTTTTGTTACAACTGGGATTTTCTTGTTTGAGTGGGATGTGAATTTACAAAACTGATTTCTCTATTTTGTGGGGAACTGTGAGAACCTTTGCATAAATAGGTTACTTATTGCTCCTCTGGATATTTAAAGTGAGAGTTCATTCTTAACACTTGATAAAGTATAGGCATTATATCAACTTCCTCTCCAAGCCCTTGCATTTTTTTCTAAGAGTAATTCATATACACTGTGCTGACCCAATTTTGGGCAAATAATTAAGTGGTCTTACAGAAGTGGAAACCAAATCAGCTATTCAGTGTAGCTTAATAATTGTATTGTTCTTCAAATATGAAGATGATCTATTAACCACCTATAATAGGACAGAAAATTTGAGTAGTTTTTCCAGCTATTTATAGGTTGCCAAAGAGAATGAATTTCCAAAGTTAGCTGGATTCTCTCTGCAGCCACTGGTTTTCATTTCCAGGTTAGGCAGTTAGCTATTATGTGTACTTTTGACTGTGAAACAAACCCAAATATAACCAAACACAAAAAACAAAGAAATAACACCTAACCTCTGACTATGCCCACAGTTACTCT
This sequence comes from Cynocephalus volans, assembly GCF_027409185.1. Lineage (NCBI taxonomy): Eukaryota > Metazoa > Chordata > Mammalia > Dermoptera > Cynocephalidae > Cynocephalus > Cynocephalus volans. The sequence continues at coordinate 30,487,595 of NC_084460.1, forward strand.
GTGCTCTAAGCAATTGATATAAGCAACTTTATAAATAAGTTCGTAGTAGGATCATTAAAAAGAAATTTATATGTGTATAAAGTATATAAAAATAGACATGTATAATATATAAAATATGAAATTTGAATGTATTTTCTGTATGTGTAGTGTTGACTAGACCCAAAACACCATTCTGTGTCGTGGGAGTTTTAAGTTACCTATAACGAAGGAGATTTCAGAACTGGAAGTGGTAGAATGCTGTTTCAAAAACTGTTTTCACTAGTTCTTTTACTTTATTGTTTTGTAGATAATGAGCTTCAGTCCCCAAGATCTGCGAAGACGTTTGTGGGTGATTTTTCCAGGAGAAGAAGGTTTAGATTATGGAGGTGTAGCAAGGTAGTGATAATATGAATACTCAGAACTTAGTTTCTTTCCTCGAAAGGTATAATTATACTTTGCTTGCAAGTATTATTTTCTCAATCTTATGTTTTAGGAAAATGAAATGTAGCAAATTATTATAACTTTATTATGCTGCATCTACAGAGTTTCAACAAACATTAATTCAACACTTTCTCTCTAAGGTACTGCTAATCGATTTCATCCACATCACTCATTTAATCCTCAGGATACTCTGTGAGATAAATTTTACAGATCATGAAGAGGTTTAGAGACTTGCCTAACGCACATAGTAAGGTGTAGAGCCTGGATGCAAGCTTTGAGTCATCTAACCAATAGCCAATGTTCAGTCAAGCATCTTATAATGTTCCACAGAGCACACAAGGCCCTGTAGTGATCAGTTCATTTTCCCCACTACACGTACTGATACAGATAACAGTCACTCATTTCCCAACTAAGATTAATATGTCTGTCATGAGAGTGTAGAAAGCGTATAAAATAGGAGTTGAAAGTCTTAATTCTGCTTTCTTCATATTGGAGCTTCTAATTGAAGCTAGAAGATAGCCTCAAGCAAGAAATTGCTTTGCTTATTCCGTAACAATATATCATACCAGGTTAAAAATTTGCGTAGCATTGGCAGTGTGGAAAGGCGAGGACTTTGGAGTCAAGACTGCCCTCCATAGTGTGACCTTGGGCAAATATCTTCATCAGTGAAATAAGAATAGCAATTTCTAGGACTATTGTGAATAGAAATATTGTTTATTAATGACCCAGTTCAGAGATCTGGGTGTGCTCACTAACTGGTGGCCACATTTTAGTAGTTCTTCTTTGTATTGTTTCCAAGTTCAAATAAAGCTATTTCAAAGTGTATGAACTAATCATAGATAAATAATAAATATGTGAAGAAACATTTAATGTTGTAAATATTAAAGATAATTCAGGAGGTGGGCAATCATTCATTCTTAACTATATGCTTATTTTAAATATAATTAGTATTACCACCAGAGGCCATGAACTAAAAGGAATAGAGATCTAGGACACTGCTGATGTTACACATATTGCCCCAGATCTGCTCTATCAGTCCACCAATGTTACATACTTAGTAACCATAATCTTTTGTTAATATGGGTTGGTAATTTAACTGCATTTGAGGTTGCACCTCCCAGAACATTTTTCTAACAAGTGAGTGGCTGGAATTAAGTGCTTTACTGCACCTGTGAAATTGGAAGTTTTTTTTATATTTATCTAACGTGTTAGGGAATAGTGGCACTTCATGAGGATCACTATGAGACTTAGTAATTGATGGCATATTATACTCATTTAAGCCACTCTAATCACAAGTCAATAGTGAATTTTAAACTTGCTTATGTATATTATTTCATTGATTCTAAGACTAACATTTTCATATTTTAATGTCTCTGAATTTGGGATGTGTTTCACAATTACACAAAAAAATTTTAGTGGTTCATCATATAAAGGTGGCTTTAAAGTTTAAATTTAAAGTCAGTGATGTCTTAGATTCTTTGAAATAGGCAAATAAGCAGTGTATTATCTCTGTAAAATAGATGTGAATTTGAACAGAAGCAGTAAAAATCAACATGAGATTAGAAAACTGTTACCTACTAATTATAGATTCCTGAGAACTTTGTAGCACTTCTCTTTGATTTGTTGGCATGGTAACTTACAAGATTTTTCATCCCAAGTTCTCTTTTGATTTCAGAGAATGGTTCTTTCTTTTGTCACATGAAGTGTTGAACCCAATGTATTGCCTGTTTGAATATGCAGGAAAGGATAACTACTGCTTGCAGATAAACCCCGCTTCTTATATCAATCCAGATCACCTGAAATACTTTCGTTTTATTGGCAGATTTATTGCCATGGTAAGTGCAGGTGGAGAACTGTGCATTTACTTTGCTAATTCAGCAATATTAAATTTTCTCGTATCTGTCATAACAGATCATATGACAAGGGAGTTTTTTTAAATGAAGAACTCATCTAACATTTTTAAATAAAATGACTATTATACAATTCTCTTAAATAGTATTGTTTCCTCTCTGCATAGGCTCTGTTCCATGGGAAATTCATAGACACGGGTTTTTCTTTACCATTCTATAAACGTATCTTGAACAAACCAGTTGGACTCAAGGATTTAGAATCTATTGATCCAGAATTTTACAATTCTCTCATCTGGGTTAAGTAAGTTTCTGATTCCATTTAATTTATTAAAATATAGTCTATGTGCTTTCATGTGACATTGATAGCTTATGCAAACTAAGCATAAAATTAGTTTATTGAATTTAAATGATCTATACATCATTTTCAATATAAGTTTTACAGAAATATCTGTAAAAATATTGCCAAAGATCTTAGGCAATAATATGACTTTAGATCATAATCTTTCAGTTTCTTATTTTGATCTTGTACCTTAATATTATTTAAGAACATAGGCCTTTAGTTAAAACTTTTTAATCATGATTGAATTGGTGAATATAACAAATAGTGCTAATTTCATTTGTGCAGAGAAAACAATATTGAGGAATGTGGTTTGGAAATGTACTTCTCCGTTGATAAAGAAATCCTAGGTGAAATTAAGAGTCATGACTTGAAACCCAATGGTGGCAATATTCTTGTAACAGAAGAAAATAAAGAGGAATACATCAGGTGAGAGAATGATCCTTTTGTCATAGTTTAGCCTTTCTGTGGAGCTACTACAATTAGCATGTTGCTAATTGCCTAGTAATACTAATGGACAGTATTTTTAAAAAATGTTTGCCTTTGTACTAATCATTGTCCTATATAGGCAGTTATTTCTCATTTCCAGTTTCAGCCCAAAAGTGGGAATTTTAAGGGTAGAAGTCATGCTGGATCACTCTTTTAAGTACCAATTGTATAACCACAATGCTATGTATCATGTCATTGAAAAGAATCTCAAATTCATATGCAGATATTTTCATGGGGACTATCATAAACTCAGGTAAAATTTGTAAGTAAAATGATGGTTTATAGTCTATCCTCGGTAATCCTTTGCAGTGGTTCATACCTCTAGGCTCAAGAGCAATTTAGTTCATTCATATCTTCTCAACACCAGTATTCTCCAATCAGTGTTAAATTTAGTATGTCTGCTTTTTCTTAAGTTCTAGTTTCTGAGAGTCTCTTGCCTGGTTTTCACTCCACAGTTAAAAATACGCTATTTAACTATTACCAAATACTGTGGAAAGTCACTAATTGTTGGTAAATAATCTATCCCTTTAAAATTTTAGTTAGTTTAAAATATCCCTTTAAAATTTAGTTAATTAGTTTTTGTTAATTGTTTCCACAGTTTTTTTTTTATTATGATGTATCTAGATTTTGTTATGATATACCTAGTACTCTAGAAGAAAAAGAAAAGAAAAAAGCCCAAGATTCCACATAGGCCAGCCTCCAAAAGAAAAGAAAAAAAACAATTTATGGAATATTTCTCTTCCTTAAATCAAATTATGGAACATTTCTTTTCCTCTTGACCCCCATAAGGGGACAATATATAACAACCCTTCCCCTGGCCAGAAACAACAAGTTCTGTTAGTTCTATTTCTGTGAACTTCCTAAAATGGAGTCATAGTATGCACTCTTGTGTCTGGCTTTTTCTTTTACTCAGTGTTTGTAAGATTCAGCCGTGTTATATGTATCAGTATTTTATTACTTTTGTTGCTGAGAAGTACTGTATTCCATAGTATATATGTGTGAAATATCCTCATATATCACGATTTGTATATACATTCTCTTATGGACATTTGGGTTCTTTCCCAGTTTGGGGCTATGATGAGTAAAGCTGCTATGAGTATTCTTATTGAGTCTTTTTGTAGGCATATGTTTGTATTCCTCTTGGGTAAATACCCAGGAGTAAAATCACTGGGTCTTAGGGTAGGTGTTTAATATTATCAGAAATTGCCAGTTTCCCAAAGTAATTGTACCAGTTTGCAGTCCTACTCCAATATTTGTGAGTTACTTCACATTCTTGCCAACTCGTTATTGTCAGTAGTATTTCATGTGGTTTAATGAACATTTCTCTCTTGACTAATGGTGTTGAGTACCTTTTCGTATGTGTATTGATTATTTGTAGCTCTTTTGTGAAGTGTCTGTTCAAATCTTTTGTCCTATTCTGGATCATTGATTTTATACCTTTTTTAATATAAGTATTTCCAGCTATAAATTTCTAACTAAGCACTATGTTAGCTACCTCCCACAAATTTCAGTATGTTGTGGTTTTCATTATCATTTAATTTAAAATATTTTCTATTATTCCTTGTGGTTTCTTCTTTGATCCATAAGTTATTTAGAAGTATAGTGTTTAATTTCCAAATATCTGGAGATTGTCGGTATACCTTTCTGTTGTTTTTTAGTTCAGTTCCATGTTGTTAGAGAATATGCTCTGTGTTACTTTAATCATTTTAAATGTTTTGTAACTTGTGTTATAACCCAACATATGATCCATCCTGTGCACTTGAAAAGAATGTGTACGCTGCCATTGTTGGGTTAGTGTTATAAAAATTTCAACTAAGTCAAGTTGGTTGATAATGTCAAGTTCTTCTATATCCTTACTGATTTTTTTTGTCTACTTCTTTTATAAGTTATGTGAGGAATATTGAATTCTTCAGTTATAAATGTGTGTCTATTTCTTCTTCAGTCTTATTTTTTGCTTCATGTATTTTGAAGCCGTTAGTACATTGACGTGTGTGGTATGCTTACTTGAATTAACCCTCATTATGAAATGTCATTCTTTATTTCTGGTAATATCCCTTATCCTAAAGTCTACTTTTTAAATATAAATATATCTACTCCAGGTTCCATGTGATTAGTATGTGCATGGTATATCGTCCTCTGTCCTTTTATTCTGTGTCTTTATGTTTAAAATGTTTCTTGTAAGTAACGTATTCTTTGTTCTTATTATTTTTATCCAGTCTGATAAGCTCTCCTTTATAACTGGCGTGTCTAGTACATTTATATTTAATGTTATTACTGATATGATTGGACTTAGGTCTAACCATTGCTATTTGTTTTGCTGTTTACAAGTCTCACCTTGCTTCTTTTTTTGCTGCTGCTGGTTTTTTTTTTTTTTTTTTGGTTTTCCCAACTTCCTTTGTTCTTCCTTTCCTACTTTGCTTGAATTAGGACAGCAATTTTTACTTTTCTTTTTTAATCTCTTTTGTTGGTTTTTTAGCTATGCCTCTTTGTTTAACTGTTTTATCCCTGTCTACCTAAAAAAAATTTTTTTTTTTTTTTGTCTTTTTTGTGACCGGCACTCAGCCAGTGAGTGCACCGGCCATTCCTATATAGGATCCGAACCGGGTAGGAGCGTCGCTGCGCTCCCAGCACTGCACTCTCCTGAGTGCGCCACGGGCTCGGCCCTACCTAAAATTAATATTATACCACTTCTTATACAATATAAGAAGCTCATAATAGTATAATTCCATTTACCTCACGCTAGCCCTTTGTGCTGTTCTCATATTTTATTTCTACATGTTATAAATCTCATAATACCTTACTGTTCTTACTTTAAGTAATCAGTATATTTTTACAGAAAATTAAGAAGTAGTACTCTTATTTTTATTCACATTATTATCCTGGTCCTGTTCATTTCTTTTCACAGATCCATTTTTCCATTTGGAATCATTTCCCCTTGGCTTAAAATCTTTCTTTACCATTTCTCTTAGTGTGCACGTGCTAGCATTAAATTCTCTCAGCTTTTATATGGTAACATCTTTATTTCACTATTTTCTAAGTCTATTTTCACTAGATTTAGAATTCTAGGTATATAATTTTTTAAAAAAATTCTTAGCACTTTCAACCGTTAACCATTAACTTCCATTATTTTTAATGATGTGAACCATTGTTTTTGTTTTTCTGAATTAAATGTGTCTGTATATGGCTTTTAAAAGATTTTTCTCTTTAATTTTGTTTTTTAGCAGTTTGGCTCTGATGTGTCTAGTTGTGATCCCTTTTATGTTTTTCCTACTTGTTTGCTGAGCTTCTTGTATCTATGGTTGATGCCGTTTCATCAGTTGTGGGAAATTTTTGGAGTTTTATCTCTGTGGATGTTCCTTATGCTTCATTCCCCTTTCTGCATTACTTCAAAGACTTAAGTTACATGTATATATAACCTTTGGTATCATTCCATAGTTCTCAGATGCTGTGGAATTTTGGGGGGTTTTTTTGTTTGTTTTTTCCTTATCTTTTTTTTCCGGTCCTTTAGATCATTTTGGTTCATCTGTCTTCAAGTTCACAGCTCTTTTCTGCCGTTAAGTCAGTGAAATTTTCATTTCATATATTCTAGAATTTTCATCTGGCTCTTTTAAGAATTTCTATTTCTCTGACGAGAATCTCTATCTCTTTACCCGTTTTGTCCATCTTTTCCTATAAATTCTTTAATACATTTTTAATAGCTGTTTTAAAGTCTTTTGTTTGCTAACTTCAACATTGGGCCATCTGTAAGCCTTACTTATAGGCTTTTTCTTATGGGTCACATTTTCCTGATTCTCTGCGTGTGTAGTAATTTTTTTATTGTGGATACTAATGGTAAAGACTCTGGATTCTTTTTTCTTCCTCTAAAGAGTATTTGAATTTTGTTCTGATGGGTAGTTAAATTAAGGGCAGATCACTTTGATCCTGTGAAAGCTGCTAGAGTCAGTCCACTTTTATTTTACTTTTAGTCCTAACACATAACCCTTATTCCTAGAATATGGTCCTTACTCCTTGCAATGGAAAGCGGTGTACCGCACCCCTCTTAACTTTATGAGATGTAGACTGTTAAATTCTCTCTCCAGCACTAGGTAGCTGCTGAAATTTCTGCTCAGGTCTTTGGCATTCCAGTTGTTGCTTTCCACAGAGTTCTTTGGAGTCTCATCATCCTACGCACATTCATTTACGAATCAGTTAAGGATTTGAAGTAAATTTTTTGTGTATAGATTTGGGAGCTCCCTCTCTTTGTCTTCCTTCTTTCTGGGATTTTCCCCTAGCTGCTTTGGCAGCTTCAAGCTCCCAACCTCATGTCTGCTCAGCTTAGTAAGATTATTGTTTTCCCTTTGGTCTCTATTCACCTGTGCTGTCTGTAAACTGGGACGTGCCCTCTGGGGAAAAACCTGTTAAATGTGGATCTGCTCTAGTGTGCTAACCTCCTTTTAAGAATCTGATCTCCACCAGTTCCTGTTATGCTTTTGGTTTCTTGCTGATGCCTTCAAACCATTTGTTTTTTATAATTTGTCCAGAGTTTATCTTATCATTGTAATCACCAGGATTAGTCCAATACAACCTAAACTTAGGACTCCAAAATTTGTCATAAGTTGTTGTCGAGGAATCAAATGCCTAAAATACACATATTTGTGCATTATAATTTTTAAAAAGTAAATATTCTGTAATAAAATGGAAAAAATGAATTTATACATTTATCATGTTTAACTGTTAAGGTGTATATATGTACATAAAGAATAGCAGAAAGGCAAAGTCGAAATCTATAATACTTGGCAGAGAAGAATTTTCTTTTATAACATTTTCATTTAAAAAAATTGTAAGGGTTAACACTAAGGTCCAGGGTACAATACCTATACAGACTAGCTACCCCCACCCCCCAAAAAAATAAAATTTGAGGGGGGGGGAATCCTACATATTGAAAGAAGCATAAGAGAGTTTTGCAATATATGAATCTTTTTTAGATCCTGAACACTTGATATTAAAGAATTATTGGATTTTTTTTTTTTTTTTTTTGTGGTGTGATCTTGTGTAGAGACATACTGAAATATTTGTTTAAAATGAAATTATGTGATATCTAGGGTATGAATAGGGGCATAGATAACATTGGTGTTGTAATGAAGTATGGACGTGTGTACAAGGGGTTTGTTATATTCTACTTTTGCATATAGTTGAAGGTTTTTCTTAAATAATAATGTTTTAAAAATTCATACTCAGAATTTAAATTAAATTTCTGATCTTTTTATATTTATTTGTCAGAATGGTAGCTGAATGGAGGTTGTCTCGAGGTGTTGAAGAACAGACACAAGCTTTCTTTGAGGGCTTTAATGAAATACTTCCGCAGCAGTATTTGCAATACTTTGATGCAAAGGAATTAGAGGTAATGAGTTTTTGTTCATTCCCCCACAGCATACTAGTAAATAATGCCTTCCTATATCTGCTTTCAACCACTTTCCCATCTTTCCAGTGGCAGTAGTATTTTTTATGCTGGTAATATGTTTTGAGGCATCCTCAGTGGTTAAAGAAAACCATAATTTATTCAAAGATAAATAAAGAGTATTACCCCCCAAAAGTATTACTATTAGTGCTTCTCTACAATTGACTTATTTCCCTGAATATGTGTATATATGATACCATACATGGATACTGACCTTCATGAGTAATGTAGATACAATTCATGATGTATAGTTTGCAAACTGGAGCCTACTGATTAATGTTTTTTTTAAAGCTGTGTTTAATAGTCTTTTCTTATCTATGTCTAGCATTTTTTTGTACAGTTACATAAAGAAACAATTTGTCTTTTTCATCCCTAAAGGTCCTTTTATGTGGAATGCAAGAAATTGACTTGAATGACTGGCAAAGACATGCCATCTACCGTCATTACACTAGGACAAGCAAACAGATTATGTGGTTTTGGCAGGTTTGTCTCTAAATTTATTTCTATTGGTAGACACAGCATAATTTTTTAGGATTTGCTTACCACATGGAAATGAGTCACAAAACAAAATTTACCAGTGTGTAGGCCCCTCAGTCTAGTCCTGTGCATTATAATAAATCAATACAGATTATAACAGCACACTTTTAAGACTATTGCCAGTAAGCAACACATACCTTGTACCTTTGCTCAGAGTGTAAGACAATTCCAGATGATAAGATTGACCTGCATTTGATTTAAATGTTTTTGGAATTCTATTGAACTATATAAAGTATGGTTTTCAACATTCATACTTCATTAAGAATTACATAATATTTAGATGGCAAAATGTAAGAGACTAGTTCAGAATCATAAGGATCTCTCAAAAAAAATGCCTGCTGTAAGCAGATGAAAAGATGCTCAACATCATTAGTCATTAAGGAAATGCAAATTAAAACCACAATGAGATACCACTTTTTACCCATTGGTATTATCCAGAAAAAAAAACCCCAAAATAATAGTCTCTCTATTGTGGAGAAATTAGAACCCTTATGCATTGTTGATGAGAGTGTAAAACAGTGCACCACTGTGGAAAATAGTTTGGTGGTTCCTCAAAAGGTTAAACATAGAATTTACATATGATCTAGCAATTCTTCACCCCTAAAGACTTGAAAGCAGAGACTCAAACAGATAACTCATATACCAGTGTTCATAGCAGTATTATTCAAGATCACCAAAAGGTGAAAACAATCCAGATGCCCATTGATGGATGAATGGATAAACAAAATGTGGTAAATACATGTAATGGAATATTATTCAGCCCAAAAAAGGAATGAATTTTTTGACACAACCTACAATATGAATGAACCTTTAAAACATTATGAATTTTAAAATAAGTGAAGTAAGTCACACACAAGGACGAGTAATGTATGATTCCAGTTACATGAGGTTCCTGGAATGGGCAAATTCATAGAGACAAGAAGTAGAATAGAGGTTACCAGGAGCTATTGGGAGTGGGAGTGGAAAGTTGTGTTCAATACGTACGTAGTTTTTGTTTAGGATGATGGAAAAGCTCTGGAAATAGCAGTGATGGTTACACAACACTGTGAATGTATTTAATGTTATTGTATGCTTACAATGATAAATTTTATGTTATATATTCATTACCACAATAAAAATTGTTAAATGTCTGCTTTACGTGGAAAGAAACTCACAGAACTGAGTTTCCGTAATAAATAGGGTTAGCATTTTAAAATAATTGACAATAGTGTAATAGGATAAAAATTATTCCTTACAAAAAATATTTGGCTAATCTAAAATAGTTGTGGTACACGCTAGAAACATCCTTCAGAAACCTAATGTTTTGAGTCAGAATTGCAGAGAGAAGAGCCACATAATTCTATGTGTAGCTATGCCAAAACCTAACAAACATTGAGAAAAGAAGGTTATTGGGATATATCTGGATCAGAATTGTGTGACTTTGATTTCATTTGTTTATAAAACAAAAAAATCTGTAATGACTCAAACTCTGTGTCCTATGTAACTACATGAATATTCTATAGGACAGGCATATCTAGGGGAAAAACGTAGGAGCTGCCATCGAAGAGCTGATCTTGAAATTGCCCGAGTAGAGAGCTCTGGGCCTAGGGCACCCTTCTTTTTCTATCTCCATTTAAGGATGCGGTCCTAAGATTTATATAGGGGAAGATTGGTGGAGCTTTGACAAACATGGAGATAGCTTTGACAAGCATTCCATCCACATTGTTGGGTGAAGTCATTATCTAGTGCAGATGACACCAGGGGTTCATGAGATTTGAAATGATCGTTTTCATTCTTGTTTAGTGTGTTGAATATAACGTATGACCTACATTTATCTTTAAATGTGCTTTTACTAGTTCGTTAAAGAAATTGATAATGAGAAGAGAATGAGACTTCTGCAGTTTGTTACTGGAACCTGCCGATTACCAGTAGGAGGATTTGCTGACCTCATGGGTATGTACAGAGGGTACTTTTCCTGTACCCAAAATTTTTTATCACACGGCTGTTAGATAAATATGTATACAGCTTATCAGAAACAACAAAGACAACTATAGCCATTTTCTCAACCAGTCACAGTTTACCTGGATTTGTGTGAACTTTTAAATCACTTTGTAGTCCTTACCTCCATAGAAATTTTTAACCCTCAGCTGGACCCCACAATTTAACTTTCAGTAAGATAGCAGTCTTCTATATGAAAATCTGTTTGTACATTCAGTCATTTGGTAAACATTTTAGTGTCTCCTATGTGCCAGACTCTATTGGTTGTATTATACTGTATTTTAATGATCTGAGAAAATCAGTGTACAGTAGTGGGTAGTAGTTTCCCTATTGTGTTTAAGACCACTCTTCCCTATTAGACCAGTAGCTCTTTGAGATGTAAATCATATCTTCATCATCTTTTTATTTCTGGTGCCTGGCACTATGCCTGTTACATAGTCACTGATTAAAACATGTGTCATATTGAAATGAATGACCATGAGAATATTTATTTGGGGACTAAATGATAAATTATTTAAGCAAATTGAAGTATTTCTTTAACGACATTAGGCCAGGTACCAAAGGAATATACACAGAGAAATTGTGTTCCTTAATTCTGGTTTAGCTGGAACAGAGAGTCAGAATTAGAGAACTAAGCAGGTAATTTTGGATATAGAGCAAACCAGTTTAACAAAGACTTTAAAAGCCAGACCAAAAGAATTTCTAATATCCTCAGGATAGTACCCTGAGGATATTAGAAGCTGTGGAAACTTTTCAAAGAGGGGAAAACTTGCTGAAGCTGCATTTTAGGAAGATTTGGTAGCAAGATATAGTATGGATTAAAAGATGGGGAGATCTGTTTCCTAAATTTCCATAAAAAAAAAAACAGAAAAAAAAAGATGGGGAGAACCTGGAGATAAGAATAAATTATTGCAGCAATGATGAAAACTTGATCTTAGGAGATGGAGGTAGAAAGGGATAAGGGCCGGCCCGTGGCTCACTCGGGAGAGTGCGGTGCTGATAACACCAAGGCCCTGGGTTCGGATCCCATATACGGATGGCCGGTTCGCTCACTGGCTGAGCGTGGTGCTGACAACACCAAATCAAGGGTTAAGATCCCCTTACCGGTCATCTTTAAAAAAAAAAAAAAAAAAAAAAAAAAAAAGAAGGGATAAATGCTAGAGAAGTTACAAATATAGAAACAGGCAGAGCTTGATTAGATGAGATATAAAAGAGGAGTGTGAAAGATAACTACCATGAACTACCATGTTATAAAACATGGAGTAATGGAGAAGTCATGAAGTATAAAGAGAATGTTTAGAGATGTCAGGGGAGGGTGATGAGTGGCTTAGAACCCACTGAGTTTAAAATTACTGCCAGACAACCAAGTAGAAAATTCCAGTGAAGCAGTTGTAGAGGTATGAGAGGTAAGAATAGAGAGGGAAAGTTGAGTCATCAGAGCAGTGACATTTGAAGCTGTAAGAATGGGTGGTCTTTATGCAGAAATAGAATCCATAGAAGAGTAGAAGGCTGATGCTTAGAAACATCCGTATGTAGGGGTGAGATAGAAATAGCCTGGAGGCAGACTCAAAGGAGAGGCCAAAGAGTGAACAGAAGAAATAAATAGTATGGTCTCTCAGCAGCAATATAGAAGGGCTGCAGTAACCTTTCCAGTGTGCTGCAGAAAGGTCTCAGAAGGGTGATTTCTAAGGAAGTTTTTGGAGGGGCACCTTTGAGAATGCATTCTAGTTTGAATAAGAGAAAGCATGTTGGAGGTTGGGAAGGAAAAAGAGCAGTGACCAAAATGAGGGGAAAAAAATTGTGGAAGCTTCTCAGTACAAACTGAAATTCTGATCATTAAACTAGATGACAAGAAAGAGATCTGCTCTTAGAAAAATGTTAGGGTTGGATGGGGCTATCTAAAACAATACAGAAGGATGGCCCTGGAAGATGGAGACAATGAGATTGTGACGTATAGAATTTTAGAAGCCATCTAGTTTAAATTTCCTCCCGGTACAGGAGAAGAAAGTTGTAAGGGTGATGTATATAAACCTTTAATGTGATGGTTCTTGATCTTATCAGATCCAACATCCCATTTTTATTAAGAGATATTTGTAATATTTTCTCTAATATTCTGAAATGAAATTGATAAATAACCTATCCACAGTCTCCCCAAAATACATATACATAGCACTAATACAACAGAGAAAAATTTTAAGTGATTTATAATGAAATAATATGTATTTCAATATATTTGTATTTGGGAACAGTTATATTAGAAGATATAGTTAAGTAGACAGATACTTGTACTTCTAAGAAAAGGTTTGGGTTTAAAAGAAGATCAGGAGCTATTCTGTAAAGGAAGCACTGGAAAATGAAAGAACATTTTGAAAAGATAAGAAATAATAGACTTAATTATATGTGATAAGAAAAAGAGGGAAATAACCTAAACAAAGTAGGGATAATACACCTGCCAGAATAAATTATAGATGGTCAAAGTGGAGGAAGATGAAATAGATTTTATTTCAAAGTGTGGTGTTGAAATGTATCTCTTCTCATGAAATTCCACTGCATGCCAACGCTCTGATATTTTTACATATCATTTAAAAGATGGCTGAAAATAGGAACATAAGTGCAAGAGTTTACACAGAAGTTGTGTGGGTTAGGGACAGTGTCACAGTGAGATGAAAAACAACAGGAAACCTAAAAATTTTAGTATATAGTTTTTACAACTAGATTTCTTATTGTTTTATAAAGTTTTAAAAAGCAGTCAGGGGCCAGCCCATGGCTCACTCGGGAGAGTGCAGTGCTGATAACACCAAGGCCATGGGTTAGGATCCCATATAAGGATGGCCAGTTGGCTCACTGGCTGAACATAGTGCTGACAAGACCAAGCCGAGGGTTGAGATTCCCTTACCCGTCATCTTTAAATAAATAAATAAATAAATAAAAATGAAAAGCAGTCAGGGTGATAGTAATATGGCATATTTGTAAAATAGCCTTTATTAATGAAATTCACAAAGATCCCTGCATATGTCTGCTATTTTAATGTTTGATTCTAAATCTATTAAAAGCAATTCAGGATCTTCTCTATTACATATTAATTAACACTATTAAACTAAACTCCTTTCCTTCTATGTAGTTAGATATGCTGTAATATATTGAGTAGGGTGTGTGGATTTGTGATTCTAATAAGTTCCCTGCTGATGTTGCTGCTGCTGGTGGATAGGGTACCACAGTTTGAGAACCACCACATTAACAAATTGTTTATGATTTCATTATGTTTTAGGGAGCAATGGACCACAGAAATTCTGCATTGAAAAAGTTGGGAAAGAAAATTGGTTGCCCAGAAGTCATACCTGGTAAGTAAAATCAGAAGGAATAGAGAAAACAGCCTTTTTCCAGTTATATTGTAGCTATTTAAAGCATGTTAGAAATTAGAAATATTTTCCTTGTGGTATTGAATTATTTTTAACAGCTTTATTGGGGCTTAACATATATAACATAAAATTTATTCATTTTAATTCAGTGATATTTAGTAGATTTACAAAGTAGTGCAACCATCACCACAGTCCAGTTTAAAGCATTTCCTTCACTCCAAACAATCCCTTATGCCCATTTGTAGTCAATCCCTTTTCCACCTCTAAATATTTGAAAAAATGTGGGATTTAGAATACTCTTAACTTTTCTCTGAAGACGGGGAAAGAATAAAAGATAAGAGATCTACTTTCTAATATGTAGTTTAACCACATTTCTAAAAAAGTACAGAACTAAACAACCAACCCTAATCTTACCTCAAATACAATAACACAAGTATGTTGGCATTCAATCTAGCATCAACAATGTTTGAACTTTATTTTGTGAGGCATATTTTTCAGTGGTCATTATGGACCTTGCTGAATATATTTTTGTTTTCTCCACCTGACCTTTTTTCTATTTCATTATCTATTCCTTTACGTTTTCATATATATACATGCATGTGAGATTTTAAAAATAACTTCATTGATATATAATTCAGATACCATAAAATTCACCATTCTGGACATTTCATAAAAAGGGAATCATATAATATGTAGCCTTTTGTGTCTGACTGCTTTGACTCCGCATAATGTTTTCAAGGTTTGTCCATGTTGTAGCATATATCGATATTTCATTCCTTTTTAAAATTAATTTTCAACTGTGGTAAAATATATGTAACATAGAATTTCTCATTTTAACGTGTGTACAGTTCAGTGGCATTAAGTACATTTACATTGTTGTGCCATCATCACCCCCATCCATCTCCAAAACTTTATTTATCTTGTAAAATTGGAAAAGTACCTATTAAACAATAACTTCCCCTTATTCCCTTTTTTTATCTCCTGGCTGCCATCATTCTGCTTTTTGTCTCTATGATTTTGACTGCTTTAAGTACTTCATAAGTGTGGAATTATACCTTATTTTTTGTGACTGACTTATTTCACTTAGAATAATGTCTTCAAGATTTATCCATGTCATACCATATCAAACTTTCCTAAATTTTTAAGGTTGGATAATGTTCCATTGTATGGATATATACCACATTTTGTTAATCCATTCATCTGTCAGTGGACACTGGGTTGTTTCTACCTTTTGGCTATTTTGAATAATGCTACTATAAACATAGGTATCTATTCTGTCCCTGCTTTCAGTTCTTTTGGGTATATACCCAGAAGTGGATATATGTGGTAATTCTATTTTTGATTTTTGGGCAATTGCCATACATACATGTATAGTGGCTAGACCATTTTATATTCCCACCAGCAGTGCAGAAGGGTTCCTATTTCTCCATATCCTTGTCAACTCTTATTTTCTTCTGCTTTTTTAATAATAGCCATCCTAGTAGGTATGACATAGTATCTCATTGTGGTTTTAATTTGCATTTCCCTGATGACTAATGATGTTGAGCATCTTTTCATGTGCTTATTGGTTATTTGTGTATCTTCATCAGAGAAATGTCTATCCTTTTCTCATCTTTTTTGGTCTTTTTATTGTTGAGGTGCAATAGTTGTTTATAAATTCTGGATACCAGTCCCTTATCAGATACTTGATTTATAGGTACTTTTTCCCATTTTATGGCTTGTCTTCACTTTCTTGATGGTATCTTTTGAAGCACAAAAGTTTAATTTTGATGAAGTTCAGTGTCTTTTTTCTTTTGTCCCTTGTGTGTTTGATATATCTAAGAGACCTTTGTTTAACTAAAGGTCACAAAGCTTATGTTTTCTTCTAAGCATTTTATAGTTGTAGCTCTTAACATTTAGGTCTACAATCCATAGCGAGTCTTTTTTGTGCATGGTATGAGGTAGTGGTCTGACTTCATTTTTCTGCAGATAGATATCCAATTGTCTCAGCATCATTTGTTGATTGGACCATTCTTTCCCCTACTGAATGGTCTTGGCACCCTTGTTGAAAATCAATTGACCATAAATATATCTGTTTATTTCTGGATTCTCAATTTTATCCAATTGATCTATACGTTTATCCTTAATGTCAGTACCACATTGCCTTGATTACAGTAGTTTCGTAGAAAATTTTGAAATTGGGAGGTATGTATCCTTTAGCTTTCTCAAGATTGTTTTGACTGTTCTGGGCCTCTTGGATTTCCATATGATTTTAGGGTCAGCTTGTCCATTTCTGTTTAGAGTTCAGCTGGGGTTTTGACTTGGGTTGCTTTGAATCAATAGATAAATCTGGGGAATATTGCTATTTTAACAATATGAAGTCTTCAGATCCATGAACATGGGATGTCTTTCCAATTATTTAGGTTCTCTCGCATTTATTTCAACAGTGTCTTACAGTTTACATTGTACAAGTCTTACACTTTTTTGTTAAATTTATTAAGTATTTTATTCTTTTTGATGTTATTGTAAATGGAATTGTTTTCTTAATTTCATTTCAGATTCTTCATTGCTAGTGTATAGAAATACAATTGATTTCTGAATATTCATCTTGTACACGTGTTTTGATTTGACTTCTGATCCCTTGCTTTTTTTGTGTGTGTGTGACCGGTAAGGGGATCATAACCCTTGGCTTGGTGTCGTCCGCACCGCGCTCAGCCAGTGAGCGCACCGGCCATCCCTATATAGGATCCGAACCCGTGGCCTCGGCGCTCCTAGCGCCGCACTCTCCCGAGTGAGCCACGGGGTCGGCCCCCCTTGCTTTTTTTAAACTTGGAACAGACTGTGTTCTGCTTTAATTATACTGTTCTGAACAGCTTATCTTGGTCACACATGAAAATCAATCTCATTACTTTAAGTTCTGTGTTTTCATTTGCAAGAACTAACAAAAGTCATAATTGTAAGTTTATTTTCCCTTCATACATAGCATTTTTTCTTCTATGGCCAAACATTTGCCTAGGCCTTATCCTAAAAATACAGCAGAGGATCAAGGCTGTGGGGCAGATTCATTATCTGTTACCTTGTGAAGGTGATATTGATATGATCCAAAATTAGGAGTTGCCCTTTAAAAACTCATAGCTAAGAATAGGACAGAGAAATCCAGTGGGAACAGAATATTAGAGCAGAAAATCATTTCTTACTCTTAAAGTGCTACACTTAAAACCTTATGTCCTCGTTTGTATAGTGGTGAGTATCCCCGCCCGTCATGCAGGAGATAGGGTTTGATTCCCCAACACGTAAAAAAAAATTTTGTAATAAAAACTTTATGGCCCACAAAGCCTAAAATATTTACTATCTAGCCCTTTATAGAAAAAGTTTACTAACCACTGATCTAGATTGGAGTGGGGAAGCATGGGAGGACCAACTTTTACTGTACCTACTGAACACCAGGCTCTGTGCTATGTGCTTGTTTCTTCACTGTACCCTGAGAGGTAGGTATTGTTATTCCCATTTTACCAAAGAAGAAATTGAGACTTGGAAAGATAAAAGCACTTCCTCAGAGGCCCATTGACAGAGGTGGGATTTGAACCCAGTTTTGCCTGACTTTTTAAAACCAATGTTGCCATACTACACTGCCCATATGATTCTTTATGTACTTCCTGTTCTCAAGGTAACAATTCTTACTTTTAGTTTTAACCGCCTGGACCTGCCACCCTACAAGAGCTATGAGCAATTGAAGGAAAAGCTGTTGTTTGCCATTGAAGAAACAGAAGGATTTGGACAAGAGTAACTTCTGAGAACTTGCACCACTGAAGAACAAGAACTTATTTGCAATGTTTGTCCTTTTCCTTGTCTGCCTATTGCACATCTTGTTGTAAAATTGGACTGTGACTGTTTGGAGAGTTATCTGAGTGTAAGTAAATTAATGTTGACATTGATATTTATCTCCCAGTGATTCTGGATTTCTACTCAACATCCAGAAATGAGATCTGCAAACAACTAGTCAGAACCTCACTTAACATGAGATTTAACACAGCAATGAAATCTGCCTTGTCTTATTCCACTAGATTATTTCCTTAACAACAATTTTCTATGTGTATCAAAAGTCTCACTTGGGAGTAGGTTTTTTTCTCTAAGAGATTCTGCAGATATTCAGGGAAGTCTTTTGGTAACTGCAATATACAAGATCTTCCTATTAAGCCTCTTGGTAAGAGGTATTTGCTAAAAGTGCAAGCTTAGCCCAGCTTCTGGGGATGTGAGCAAACTTCTGGCTTGTGCTCTCCTCCCCATTTCAGCTTGGCCTGACTGTTGTTTTTCCCTTCTGGAGCATGAATCCATGAATCATTTTGATGTTATTCCTGGAAGTGATGCAAGTCTCTTGCATCTCTCTACAAAGTAGTTTTGTTCATTTGAATTCAGGGAAAAGTTGGTCCCAGCCTGCAAATGACTTCATACCTCTCTTCTTTTGAAAGTTTGTTTTAATTGCCTTGCAAATACTAAACTTTACAAACAGTATTAACACTGTGGTTCCTTCACTGTTGTTTTTAAAAGTTAACCTAGAATTGGAATTAATTTGGCCAAATTCATCTAAGGCCATCACTGACAATTTTCATTATGTTCCAATACATAATTGAAGCTATACATTTTATCAGAATCCAACAACTTCAGTTATATTTAATTACTACTAAAGAGTTCAGGTTGTAACCAGAGTGTTTTCTCGTCCAAATAGAGGTCAGTAAAACTGCCTCTGAAATCACATTTTCATTTGGGAAGGAGAGCTGTGTTACTTGCTAAAAAGAAGGGAAGATAACATCTAATTACCACAGAAATCTGTTTTCTATGTGAATTAAAAGTCTTCAAGTTTATCATTTCTCTCACCCTTGTTGGAGTAGTCATTTCCACTCTTTACATTGTCCTGAATTTGGATTGTTATCCCTCATCTGCAATATTCTTTTCACCTCTAAAAATTGTAGCATTTTTTTTCCCCCATGACTATTTTAGACAGCTCCATTAGTAACCAATGAGTGCACTTTGAACTTCTTTGTAGGGCTTAGTTTAGACTGTCAAGATGGCTGCTGTCATAGATTTGACATTATGGGCATTGGGATGAAGCCTAAGCAGCTGACTCCCTATCAGAGCTGAACCTGAGGACAGCCTCATAACTCATGTAACAGGGACTTTGGCATGTTTCAGTAGCATAGCATGAGCAAGTAGCATTAAGCCAAGAATTAAGCAGAGAGAAGCAGACCCCTGTTCCATATGGAAAGAAAAAATGTTTTTGTCCCTAACTGCTCTTCCTATTTACATCCTGGAACAACAACAGAAACATTTTTTAACTTATGCATCTGTACTCTAAGACACTGCCATCATAAAGCAGAGACTTCTGTGAGTGAAAAGGTTGCCTCATCCAAAAATTGTCGGTGTAAAGGGGGAGATTAGGCTCTTCACAACCCTATCTTTGTTTTTTATTTTATATACCCTATTGTTTCCAAATTAGAGACTCTCTGCCTTTTTGTTGGTAGGGGAAAAAAACGCTATTGCTTTGTCTAACAGAGCGAATGCCAACTACCCATTCATTATATAAGTCTGAACTTTGGTAATAAATGGCTATGAAGATTAAGCCTTCTATAAAGACTTCCTATTGAGGTGAATTCTCATACTGGAATGTAGTTATGGGCAATATTTACTAGAGATTTATGAGATTAAATTAAGAGATAATGTAAGAAAATAGACTTTTTTGTTCTACATAATGCTTCATGATTCATTTAGGGACTAGAGATATTGTGTGAAAATGTATAAATATCACCCAAAAGGCTATCTGCCCTATATTTTTAAAATACAGAATAGTTATATTCAAAGTAGCCCTGGCCCTAGTTCTATAGGGCTTGGCTATTTAATATTTTTATGGAAGAAATGTTTAGTTCCGGAAAAGGTAAATGCTTGTATATATTTTTGCAGCCTGGGATCTCCCTACTCCATTTCTTCCTTTAATTTAAGTGGCCACATGTATATGTCTTCCCTGCTGTGTTAGGAAAATGGGGGCTGGATATCCCAAGAATCAGAGGTTATATAAAAATACTACAAATAGACAGACATAAATATCTACCAAATGCTATCTTAAATTTTGATCCAAAATGAACATTTGGAAATAGATTTATTTTAAGTGTTTAATTAGAGCTTTTTCTTAAATCTGAACTAAATTGCTTTTAGAGTCCTTTTTCTTTGTAAGCATTGTAAATGCTAATAAATCCTGTTAATTTTTTTTTTTTTTTAACTGCATGTGACATTGAAATAAAAACAAAGTAAAATGAGCATTTGCTTTATTCTTCGGCTCTTTTGGGGGGTTGGGGAAGGCAGTATTCCAACAGCCTGGGTCAGGAGGGAAGTACCTTATTTGTTTCATCAAATGGAATGGTTTAAAACCGATGCAACAGCTCATAATAATGAATTCCTGTTCTGTCTTTTGTGATCTTATGTCAGAGTGCAGAAGAATCTAATAAGACAGTAACTCTTTAAAATTCAGGTACTGGTTTTTCATCAAGAGATTAACATACCAATATTAATTCATCAGAAATTTTTGTGAAACATGATTCAGCTGCCCATAAAGATCTCATCCTAAATGAACTTTCGGTCAAGGCCACTCTGCCACTTTTTAATTATCTGGTTAATAATCTGAAATGTTATCAGGAGTGATTCATGGAACTAGACTTTTCCTCTATTTTTATATCCCTCCTAACTCCATCCTTCTAATAAACTCCTTTAGGGTTAACTACTTCTATTTAGCATAGTTGTTATCTCTAGGCCCCCTCCTCTTTGTTTTTCTTTTAGAGTAATTTACAAAATTATTCGTATATATGCTTTCATTAACTAAAAAGAGGGAATGGTAGCATTGCATTGTATGTTACTATACTGGAGTACCTTTGTTTTCTTGGACTATAATTTCAAATACTCAAGTAACTACAAATATCACGGAGTCAAGTGCTTATTTATAAAGTTCCTTCAGGGGTTTGCCTCACTTGCATTTCCTTAAAAGATGTAAGACTGTATTTATAATTAAAATTTTTTGGTCTTTCATTTGCATACTTTTCTGTTAGTCTTGGTTAGTAATAATGTTTTCCCCATCTACAGGGAAGCCTCTGTGACTGGGTCATATAGACTTCTGCCACTGCTTTTTGTAAGTGGCAAATTACATTTTGTCTATACTGTGGAGTGGGTAGAAAAAACTAGAAAGATCTACTCAGGTGAGATTGGATTTGGTACCTATATTGAAGATGATGTCCGCAGGGACCACTGACAGATATGAGGGCCTCCCATCTGAATGGCTTTTCTGAAACAACTAGAAGTGCTCTAAGATAGAACCTTATCCATGAGTGCTGAGTAGAAAACCACCAGCTAGCTACCAAGACTGTTAGCAAGCTGGCCTGCTCAACAGCTTCGGTAGACCTCTTTCTTCCTAGGGAACACAGATGATCATGATCTCCTTTAAAACGGAACCAATGGAGACAGTCTAAGGGAAGTGGAATTTTTTAATATGCTGATCTAACAGTAACTAGATCACAGAATCTGCAGGCCCCTCCCAGGTCCTGAGTGGTAGACCCTATCCTATTTAAGCTGTCCCATAGAAACATCTAGAAAGCTCCAGCTTCAGTGTGGCTAAGACAAAGGGGGAAGATGTACCCCCTTGAGCATGAGGAAACCTTCTATGGGGAATAAGTAAGTAATTGTTCTTACTGACCATCGGCTCTCCGCCCCAAACCCTACAAAGCATGAAACTGGGACTTAGCTGGGCCGGCCCGTTGCTCACTCGGGAGAGTGTGGTGCTGATAACACCAAGGCCGCGGGTTTGGATCCTATATAGGGATGGCTGCTTTGCTCACTTGGGAGAGTGTGGTGCTGACAACACCAAGGAAAGGGTTGAGATCCCCTTACCGGTCATCTTTTAAAAAAAAAAAAGACTGGGACTTAGCTGTGGCTGACCATCTGGCTGATCTCTGGACTTTTCAAAGAGTGTCTCACGTTGTGAAATTCCAGAAGAGGAGTTGCTGTCACTTCCAGCCCGTTTCAGTTGTCAGTTCCTATGTGTCTGTAGGGCTTCTTTGTGATCAGGACATTCTGAGGGAGGAGCCAGGAACATCTTCCTGGTTGGCAAGCAGAGAAGAGTCTTCAGCATAGACCCCAGAATAAATGCTAGTCCCTTATGAACAGATTCTTATCAAGAGTGGCTCTGGGCAGAGGATTTCCTCAAAGCGCACCCCACAGGAAAGAAACTAGAAAACTTGAAGTCATACTGCAGATTACTGAAAATAGCCATACTGTTATTTTTCCTCATTTCTAATTCAGACCTGTTCTTCTATTTGTCTTCTCTGTCACAGCAACCGCTACCACACCCATATTCACTTTGTCCCAAAACAGCTGTCAAATGTTTATTATGACTTTGCCAGATGCTGATAGATATGCTACCCTGTACTGTCATTTAGTCTTCTTGGCCACTCTCAGAGAGGAATGACTATTTTAGAGATAAGAACATAGAGGCTCAAAGTGATTCAATGTTTGCAGCTATTAAGTGGGAAGAGTACGGGGCTGGCTAGTTAGTTCAGTTGGTTAGAGCGCAGTATTGTAACACCAAAGTCAAGAGTTGCGATCCCCCAAGTGGCCAGCCGGAAAAAAAAAAAAAAAAAAAAAAGTACAAATTGGAATCCAGGCCTGTCTGACTCCAAAGCTTCTGTGCTTAACCATTTTGCTGTACAGCTACTCAAACCACAACCCCGGGAGTCTTCTGTAACCATTTAAGCCATCCCATGTAATTGGTGTCCAAATCCTATCAAATATATCTCCAAAACTTTTTTGAATCCCTTCCCTCAGAGTTGCCCCCATTGCCACAACCCACATCCTTCACCCCTAACCTGGTTGACAACACAGCCTCCTGTCTTCATTGCTTTCATTCTCCACCCTCTAAGTTCATCTTCCGGCCTGCCTCAGAATGATCTGTGGAAGACCTAGTCTCATGCTTCTCCCCTGCTTAAAATCTTACAATGGTTCCTCCATTACCACAGAATATACTCCAAAACTGGGAAGCCTGCCACTCAAGGCCATTCATGGCCCTATCTTCAGCTCCTTCTTCACCCTCTTTTTGACTCCAGTCAAATGAACTATTGGCCACTCTTTTTTTTGCCACAGGGATTGTGATCTTTTTGAAACCTTTCACTCCTCTCAGTCTGGTTCTCCATATGTAAGATGCTGGTGATAATCCTCCCGTGCCTATCCCCCAGGATGTTTTGGGGTCCAGTCACTGCAGCACTTCTTTCCTTTTCTAAATGCTTTCCTAATGTTTGCCGCATTCAATAGCATTCCTTTGTAGCCAATCCTTTTTTAAAAACTTCATTTTGAAATAATTTTACATTTATGGAGCTGTTGCAAAGATAGTACAGAATTATTGCACACCCTTCACCCAAATCTCCCCAATGTTAAAATCCCACGTAACCGATACATTTATCAAAACTAATAAATTAACATTGGTAAAAGAACACTAATCTGAATTATTCAAATTTCACCAGTTTTTCAAATGTCGGTTTTCTTTCTCCTTAGTCTCTTCCAATCTGTGACAGTTCCTCATTCATTCCTTGTCTTCCATGACCTTAGAGATTTTTGAAGGGTACTGGTCAGGTACTTTGTAGAACATCCATCAAATGGGGTTTAATTACGTTTTCTCATGGTAAAGGCTGTGGATTTTTGTGAAAAATACCACAGAGATGATGTGTCCGCATATCAGGGATCACACGACATCAATATCCCATTACCGATAATATTAATCTTGATCTCTTGATTTTGTGTGTGTGTGTGTGTCTGTGTGTGTGTCTGTGTGGCTGGCCAGTATGGCGATCCGAACCCTTGACCTTGGTGTTTTGATCTCTTGATTAAGCTCTGGTGTCTGCTAGGTTTCTTTGCTGTAAAGTCACTATCCAATCCTCTTAACATGCAGACACCCGTGGAAGGAGCACCAAATCCTTCCCCACTGAAGAGAGGCTACTGTGGAATGAGTTAGATCAGCGCTGAATTCTGCAAGTTCCAGTACCTGGAAGAAACAGAATTTGTGAAGTGGGGATGCCAATACTCACTATGCTGAGGTTACTGGAGATAACGCATGTAAGTGTTCAGCACAGTAACGTGGCACGTTTTGCTAAATGGCAGCGTGGTTTCACAAAGTTATTTCCTGCTAGGGAACTCTGAAATTTTAGTTGCCTGCGGGAGTAGAAAGGCTCTGGGAAGAAGGGTCCCCTTTTTAAGAGATGAGAAAATGACAAAGCACAGAGACGTTTAGTGGCTTCTCTAAGGTAACACGGGTGGGGCTGAATTCTCAGGCCAGCCGTGACCAATTCATCTCAGAGACTGCATGGAATATTCCCAAGGCCCTGACTCCAGCCTCAACCCCGGACTTTAACGTGTTTTCAGCGCATTTTGGCTCCGGGCCTCTATCTGGGTACAAAGGGGGTCTCAGCAACCGCCCCCCTCGCCATCATACTCTCCCACCATCCTCCACCCAGGATTTCCAGTGCCACCTCGATTGAGAGTTGAAAACATCCTCCAACGCCAGGAACAGCTGGAGTTGGGAATTTTCCATAGCTTAAGTTCCCCTTCACTCCTCACTTTCGAGCAGCGGAGAGCAAATTCTTCACGAGCCCTGGGGGAGCCGACTAGCTTCAGCTCGTCCGCCCGCCCCCTTCGTCCGCCACCCCGCCCCACCCTGGGTCCTGATAGGCTGCCGAAACTGTCCATTTTGACAGGAAGCTGTGCGCAGGCGCAGAAAACCACGGGACTAGGCCGAGTGTCGGCTACGCGGAGCTGCGGGATCGGTCCGAGATGGTGAGTGTCCTCTCGGGCCTTGCGGCTGACGGCCGCCCACCGCCTCGCGCCGAGCCATCCATCCTCCGGGAAGGGTCTCAGAGTGTCCAGTGGGGAGTCCGCGGGGCTGGGCGGGGCCGGGGCCGGGCTCGATCTGACTGGAAGGCAGAACCCAGGCGGCGCGGGCCTCTGGACCCGAACCGAGGCGGGTCTACCGGGTCCCGCTGCACCTTGACGGGAAGCAGGAGTCTGGGCCTCGGCGAGGAAGGGACGGAGGGTCGGGGGCGGCCCACAGGCCCCCGCCCCCTAGCATCCTGGGCCCTGTTGCGCGGACTTGTCCAGCCTTAGTGACAACATTTCCTGGCAGTTCATTGTGTGGCAGGCACTGCTAAGCGCTTTCCGCATCTTGTCTTTCCTCCTCACAGCTCTGTGAGGTAGGTACGTACGACCATTTGCCCGGTTTTACTTACTTTGATTCCAAAGCCCAATGGAGCTTAATGCCTTGCCCCAGGAAATGGTGGAGGTGGATTTGAACTCTAGAAGCTTGGCTGCCGCCTCTCTGTCGGCGCGGCTCTTTAGAGCGGCTGGGATTGGGTGTGTGAGTTAGGAACGAGCGGGGTCCACCCTCGGGGCTCCCAAAGCCTCTGCCTTGCTGGCTGCAACTATGGCTCCCTACGCCTTTACAGGGTTTGAGTTTTCTTGTGTTTTTAATCCTCACGGCTTGTACAAAATTTGAAAAGACCCTTTAAATGTTAAACCATGTGAATGCATCACCTTTTCAAAAATCATATTTAGAAATCTAAAATTTATAAGAAAAATTGAAAAGGAAAAAGAAACAGTGCTATCGCCTAGAGGCAGCCACTTACAGTCAGGCATATACTAGTCTTTTTCGCTTCAGTTTTTGCTTTATTTAGCTCCAATTGAATATACAATTGTGGGTTCTGCTTTTTTCATTATTAAACAACAAAGAATGTATGCACATCATTAAAAACATGTAATAATGCTACAAGCATATGCAACTTCATCTTTCACATCACTTTTTAAACTAAAAAATAAATTTTAACAGGTAAAACTTGCACACAGTAGAAAAAATAATAATATAAAAGAATCTAAGTGAAGAATAAACTCACACCCAAATTTGACCCCCAGCCTCAGTCTTATTCAGAAACAGGCACTCTTAGTTTCTTGTGTATCTGTACAAGCATGTGTATGGCCCCTCTTCTTTCTGACATTAATGGTAGCTTACTACAACCTGTACCACGCTGTTGTGTGTTTATACTCATAAAAGCAATACATATTGAGATGCACATTTTAATGAATTCAAGTAGTACCATGGTATATAATACAGAAAGTGCATGTAGTCCCCATCTTGCTACTCCACAGTAACTACTGTTGGCAGTTGGGTGTGTTTCCTTCCAGATTTGTTTGGTGCATAAGCACATTTATATATAAGCTATTTGTTACATGAAATTGGAACATACATGCTTATCCATGTTGTTTACTTTAAGCTATACGAGGGGACTTCAGAAAGTTTGTGGGAAAATGGAATTAAAAGATAAAAAGAAGAAAAACCCTTTGTTTCTCAACATAAGCTCTAAGTTCAAGACACTTTTTTTGTTGTTGTTGTTGTTTTCTGCTTGTGGGTGAACAGATCCAAACCCTTGACCTTGGTATTATAACAGCTGCACTGTAACCAACTGAGCTAACTGGCCAGACCTCCAGACACTTTTATAAGCAATGATACCAGCCATTTTGTCCATCTTTAAAGAACTGGGAGTCCTGGGAATTTAACCATGTCAATGCAGTCTTTTTTACATTATTAACTGAAGGAAATGGGGGTCATTTAAAGATTTTTTAAGATTAGAAAACAAAAAGAAGTCAGAAGTAGTCAAATCAGGACTGTAAGGTGGATGCGTAATGATTTTGCATTGAAACTCTTGCACAATCGCCCTTGTTTGATGAGAGGAATGAGCAGGAGCATTGTCATCGTGGAGAAGGACTCTCTGATGAAGCTTTCCTGAACTTTCTTCTGCTAAAGCTTTTTTTTTTTTTTAACTTTCTCAAAACACTCTCATAATAAGCAGATGTTATCTTTGGCCATCCAGAAGGTCAACAAGCAAAATACCTTAAGGATCCCAAAAAACTTATAATCTTTGCTCTTAACCAGTCCACTTTTGCTTTTACAGGGTCACTTCCACCTCTTGGTAGCAATGGCTTTGATTGTGCTTTGTCTTCATGATCATGCTAGTAAAGCCATGTCTCACCTCCTATTACAGTTCTTCAAAGAAGTGCTTCAGGATCTTGATCCTACTTGTTCAGAATTTCCATGGAAAGCTCTGCCCTTGTCTGCAACTGATCTGGACGCAACAGTTTTGGCACACGTCTAGCAGAAAGTTTGCTCAGGCTGTAATTACTCAGTCAGAATTGTGTAAACTGAACCAGTTGAGATGTCTATGGTGTTGGCTGTTGTTTCAGCTATTATCATTGGTCCTCTCAAAAATGTCAAACATTTTTCCATGTCTACTTTGTTCTTTTAAACGCTGTATTGTATCCTATTCTGATATATACATTTGGGGGTTAACAGTTTTTCACTACAGACAGTGCTGCAGTAACTGTTCCTGTGTTTTTTTATACTCATAGTAGTGGTTCTGTAGGCTAGATTAATAGAAGTGCTACTTCTTGTGTGCATATTTTACATTTTGGTGAAAACTGCCCTTTAGAACAATGACATAAAAATCATCCATAAGTCTCATCAGCTAGTTTTACCACATCATATAACATAACTATTTGCATCTTTGTATGCTCTCCTTCCTCTTTGTTCACATATCTATATCTTTAAAGATATACAAGCTAGGGGTTTTGTTTGTTTGTTTTCATTTTTGTTTTTTATGTTCAAGAACATTTAACCTTGTTGCTACGTTATCTTTGTGATGAATTTTTTTTAGTGACTACATAATAGTCAATAAAATAGTTATACCATAGTTTGCCAAACCATTCCCCTGTATGTACATTTATGTTGCTTCTAATTCTTAATTAGTAGAGATAATGTGTACGCCTCTGTGTGTGTATAGTTTGTTTTATTTTTTAATTTATTAGATTATTTCCTTAGGATAAAGTCTCAGGAAAAAAATTTCTGAGGCAGAGGGACAAATACTTCTATGGTTCTTACAACGTATTATCCTGTAACTTTCCCAAAAGGTTATATTGCCCCTGTATACCTCTTTTGCTGTGCAATGCTAGCACTTTAAAAGATATCTTGGCGTTGCTATGATTTTTTATTTCTTTATTTACAAGGAATGATGATCATTTTTCTGTGTGTTTGTGATTTCTCTTAGTTATATTTTCTACTAGTATTCTTTTGCCTACTACCTCTTGGAGACTTGCTATTTTTTTAATCATTTTATGTGATGTTTTTGGAATTACTCTTTGTTATATTTGATGCAAATATTTTTCTATCCTTTTGATTCATTATTGATTTATAGAAGTTAAGTTTTATGCTTAGTAGTCAAATTGGTCACGGTTCCTTCCTTCATGAATCATTTCTGTGCTGAGCCAGTAAATAATCCCGGAGCTTTATTGCTGTTTGTTTTTCCATCTGTCGGCAATATGCACCTGGGAACTAGATACCCCAGGAGCTTTGTCTCCTTCACCTCATTGCCTGAGGTGCATTTCTTTCTCATCATTTAGTTCTTGGCTTAAAGGTTACATCTTCAGGTGTTCCTGACCACACTAGCCAAAGTAGCCTCCCCTGCCCCCACAGCCTTGTCCCTGTACCCTGCAAAAATCTTGTTTACTTTTTTTTTTTTTTAAGTCTGTTACACCAGAATGTGAGCTCCGTGAGGGCAGGAACCTCATCAGTTATGGTCACTGGTATATTCAGCTCCTCTCTTGACCTGCTGTGTGTTCTTGGCAAAACGCTTCTCCTTTCTGAGCCTCAGTTTCCTGTCTCTAACACGGATATTATACTAACCATGGAAAGTGAACGAGAGGTTCTGATGAGAGCCATGTGTCTGAAAGCAATATATGACCCTTAGTAGTACTGAGTCGATAAATGGATGTCTGTGTGTCCTCCTGTTCCTGTTTACTTTTTAAACAGATCTCAGTGGCGGGTTCTCATTAAACTTATTACTTAAACTTTAGCTTTTTCACAATGGATACTGTAAAGCCGTCCTACCTCCTCTTCAGTATTTATTGAACCTATCCTCTGCCAGGTCCTGGGGCTATAAAGGTCCCTGCTGCCAGAGTTCTTTGGCTCTAGAGGAGGAGATGGGTGCAGAATGATGGTTACACTCCACCATGAGAAGTGCTGTGAAGGCTGGGTGCCACGAGTGCTCAGAAGAGTGGCTGGTGTCAGAAAAGGCCTCCCACAGGAGGCTCGTCAGCTCAGTCCAGAGGGTTGGGAGATAGTTACATAAAGTAGTAAGTGAGGAAGAGAAGCTCGTTTCCTTCAGACAGAGGGAGTAGCACATGCCAAGGGCCAAGGCTGAAGGCCCAGGACTCCTGGCAGGCTGTGTTTGCCTCCTGCAGTCCCTTCTCCACACAGCAGCCAGTGCAGCCCTTTTGAAACATTGTATCTTGTCACACTTCACCTCAAAACTTGCTAGTGGTTCCACCTATCATCCCCAGTAAAAACCATGGTCTTCCTTGGTCTACCAGGTTGCTGTGATCTGATCTTGGCTGCCTGCCAGCACTCTTACCCTCCTCACTGCTCTTCAGCCAGACTGTCTCCTTTGCCTTTCCTTGAACAGGCCAGACACTTCCCACCCCAGGACTTTTGTACTTGCTCCTTATGCTGTCTGGAATACTCTCCCCAGAAATCCACATGGCCAGGTCCCTCATTTCCTTCAGCTCTCTACTCAGCTATCACCTTAGAGAGGCCTATTCTGTCCACCCTATTTAAAATGTCCATCAGCCTCTGCATTCTAGATCCCCCTCCCCTACTGTAGCTGATATTTATATTTTACTTCTTTTTTGTTATTTAATGTCTGACTCTCGTCCCTCTCTTCCCCCTCCCCAACCCCCAATGTCAGCTTCATGAGGGCAGGGATTTGTGTTATATTTTGTTCACTACAACATCCCCAGGGTCTGATACATAGAAGGTGCCCATATAGTTATTGAATGAATAGCAGTCTTAGAAAATTTCACCTTTTTCATTTCAGCCCTACTCTCCAAACTCTAGGGTATATTTTGGACCTGAATTCTGATTTGGTTTTAGCTTTCTTTCTCCTTCTTTCTTGAATTAGTTGCAAATTGATTGAGCTGTCCTAAATTATCATCCAAGTTATTTGTATATATTCTTATTCTTATAATGTTGAATGTGTCAGAGTCCTTTTGCCCCTGTGTCAGAGACCTCTGTCTTAGAAACATAGAAAAAGGGGGGTTTTTAAATGTTTTTAAATACAAATAATAGAATTAAAAGGGCTGTTTTGAAAAAAAAGAAAATAAAACCTTATCTATAATTCCCTATTCTTAATGGGCTTTTTTATTTTTTTCATAATGTCCTCTAGCCCTCTTCTTGTTTCCACATGGTTGCAATCACTACGCACTTTATTTTTGCATTTTTCTGTTTTCACTTAACATATCACAAGCCTTTTGTGGCGGCATAATGTAGTCTGATCACCATTATTAATGTGTTTATTATAGTCCCATGAATAGATATGCCATAATTTAATTGGCCTTTTCCCTAATTGTTGGGCATTTCTAGTTCTTCATTTTGCTCTTGGAGATGTCACTGCAAGCAAAAATCTTGCTGTGCTCTTTTGTTCTTTTGGAGTATTTCCTTAGGATGAATTTCCAGGAGGGTTACCAAGTCAGACAAAGTACTATACAGTATTGACCACTATCGTACTTTACCCCTGCCTTCAAGAATAGCACCCGCTATGTAGTAGGAGCTCAGTGAAAGTCTGCTAAATGACTTATGATCTCATACATGCATAACCCACTGAACTGTACTCTTACATCTACAGAGTTAGCCCTGTCCTTTTACCCAGGCTGCAGATTTTAGGTTCATCAGGGTATATGCCATTCTGTAAGAGGAACTTGTTTGCCCTTTCCTCCAGCATTTGAGAGTATTCTTACATCACTGGGGAGTGGGTGGCGGTGACTGGATTATTGTCAGCCTTGTGCCTTCCACAAAAACAATAATTCATTGTTCTATCTCCACCCAGTGTTTAGGACCCCCCTAACTCATTAGCCCCTGTAGTAGGGAACCATTCTTTTTTGGTGAATGGAATCTCTGTTTGTAACAACTCTCAGCCTTTGAGGAGCTTCTGGCTGGTTCTGGACTGGTCTGGAAGGGACCTTCTGAGAACAAGCACACTTCAAGGCCAGTTTCCATCCACAGGAAGAGTTAGTCCTAGTTTGTTTAAGCAGCTGTTTATCAGCGCCTACTCTGCAGACCACTGTGGAGACTCTACATAATCATACACAATACCTAATACATGTCTCAGCAAGGCACAGCCAAGGGTTTGGAGAGTCAGAGGCAGGCAAAGACTCCATTGAGTTGGGGGATCAGTAAAGGCTTTGTGAAGGATGTGACATGTTAGGTGGCCTAGAAGAATTTGTTGGATTTTGGCAGAGGAGAGTCCTTGTAGAGTAAAAAGGTATGGAGACAGAGAGGTAAGGGCACGTAGCTGGAGAGTAGAGGGAAAGGTAAAATAGTGAGGAGTGATAACGTAGAAGGCCTTGCATGGCAGGGAGAAAACTCAAACATCTCCTCTGTTTACAAATTCCATGTGCCAAAATATCCTCCTGACTAGCTTCTGGTTAATCGGGATTAATGGTCCTCTTCCTAAAGCACATTGCCTGTGGCTGTGTGTCAAGTGTCACACTACCTCAGATGCCAGCTTATTAAATCACTGAGTCTATCCTCATGGAGTCGTTTTGCTTCCTTTCAAATGTTTCCAGTTGTGCCATTTGGACCACAAGTGACAAAGTGTCTCCTTCCTGTTAGACACCACTGTTTGGGTTTTTTCAAATCATCAGAGTCCTTTCCCCCCGACTCTACCTAATATGTGAGTCATGAATGTGTATGTACTCTTGGGAATGGTATTTATATTCTGCTCCCAAATAGCTGAGGCGGGAGATATAATACTGCCTGGTGGGCAAAGGGCCAGGAGCAGTCCCTTCCCATGCTGAAGATGTGAGCAGGTGCTCTGGCTGCTGGTCATGGCCCAAGGACCATTCCAGACAAGCCTGAGGAGCTTTGAGGAGGTGCCAAGTGCCTGGGTATTACTTTTGCTGTTGGAAGACAAAAGTGTGACTCATCTGCCTGAGGTATGAGGAAGTTAATCCAGCCTACGTGGTCTCTCCTAACTTTGGTCTTGTTTCTGGCAGGCAGAGGTGGAGGAGACACTGAAGCGACTTCAAAGCCAAAAAGGAGTGCAGGGAATCATCGTGGTAAACACAGAAGGTATGCCCTCTCTCCGGCTAGGCCTGCCTGCATCCAGGGAGGCCCCCAGAATGCAGCCCAAATAGTATAACATTTGCTGTTTACTCAGCCCCTTTGTGTACCTGATTTAATTTTAAGCTTTTTTTTTTTTTTTTTTAATATCTCCAGTGTTCTACCGCTATTATTGGAATTCTTAATTTTAAAAAAAGAAAAAATTCACTCAGTCCCACTGTTTGACAGATCATATATTCCAATATTCTATTCCTTTTCAGCCCTTGTCCAGGCACATTTCTGATGGTTATCATCATAGTTGTTACTCTTTTGCATGTGTTTACACAGGGCCTTTTTTTTTTTTTTTTTTAAGATGACTGGTAAGGGGATCTTAACCTTTGACTTGGTGTTGTCAGCATCACGCTCACCCAGTGAGCTAACCGGCCATCCCTATATAGGGATCTGAACCCACGGCCTTGGTGTTGTCAGCACCACACTCTCCCGAGTGAGCCACGGGCTGGCCCTGAGGGCTTTTTTTTTTAAGTACCAGTACAGTGTTTATTAATGCATTTATGTTGTTTCTACTTTTTTCTGTGCCCGTTAAATGGGTATTAAGTACCACTTATGTTGATTCCACTTTTTTTGCTAGATAATACTCTAGTCAACTTCTTTGTGCCTATAGCTCCCTGCCCCCCATTTCTGGATTATTTGAACAACTGGAAGAGTACAGGTATTAATTTCCTCAAACTGCACTAGCCATGGTAAAGAAGGGAAATAACATTTATCACACAACCACTCTGTGCCAGGCCTTGGGCTAGTGCTTTACAGACATATTGTTTCGTTTATTCCTTAAAGTAGCCCTGTTGTCTCCATTTTTCAGTGGAGAAAACTGAGTCTAGAAATTTAACCGATTCATCTGCCATCACAGAGCCAAGATTTAAATCCAAGTCTGTCTCAGTGTATTTGTGCACTTTCTCCCACAATGTGCTGTGAAGAACCAGAGAGTGACTGCTGGCGTGATGCCCCAGGCCCTGTGCTCCAGGCAGTAATAAGGACAAATGCTCTGGAATCCAGCAGTTGTGAGTTTGCATACTGCCTCTGCTCCCGACTAGTCATGTGACCTTGAGCAAGTCACTTAAGCCTGCAAATGTAGACAAAAATTATATCTACCTTACAGGGTTGTAAAGATGGAACAGGGCTGTGTTCCTTAAGTCTAGGGGTTCTGTGCTGCCCCTAGAGGTGGGGGCCGGGGTCCCTCTCCTCCATTTCAGTCATAGCAGCCCTACTCAGATCCATTAGCTTATGTTTCTGCATTAGTTTTAATTTGAGAAAAGGGTTTGGCCAATTTAAAAACTAGCCAGCTAAAGTGTACAAAATAACATAAGCCAGTGTGCGTGAGGCTGGGAGGGGATAGGTACACCAAGACATTGCTGCTGACGTTGGCAGCTTTGCCAGTGAAGGTCCATGAAAGCAGGGACCATGTCTGACTCACCTCTGTTCCCAGTGTCCATCCAGCTTAGGCACTGGACGTTTGTTGAATGAACAAACCAATCAGTGGGGCTATCAACCCCTTTGTTTTGATAACTCCACTTTGTGGATCATTTCCCTGTGTTCCAAGGAATAATCCCAAAGGAAAAAAACAAACTTTTGCAAGCATGTTTGATGCCATAATAATTAGGTTAATAATTGTCATGATGCCTATAATAATAATAGTTAACATGATTGAAAATACTATCATTTCCCAGGTACCAGTATAAATACTTTACATAGATTAATTCATTTAATCATTAAAACAGCCCTAAGAGGATGGAACTATTAATATGTTCATTTTATAAATGAGGAAACTGAGGGTTAGAAAGAGGTGCAGTAACCTGTCCAAGATTACACAGAGAGGGAGTAGTAGAACTGGAATTCTAATTGTGTAGTCCATGCTTTTGGCCACTAGCCAGGCTGCCCCCCAGTGCCCAGGGCTTAGGAATGGCTGACAGACTGGAGAATCAGCCCCCATGGATGCCCTGACACTGAGAATACAGTTGTGGTAGGTGTGAGGATCTTGTCAACATGAGGAGGTGGATAAGCCATTGCATAAGGATGGGGAGGCTGCATTGTTGCATACCTCTTGGGAGTCTGTCTTCCTTCTCCAGCCTTAGTTCCTGGTCTCTCTTGTTGGGGGCCTCTGCAGCCCACAGTCTCTGCATTCCTCTCTGAGACTTATTTTATTCCATCTTCTTGCCTTAGTGCTTGCTCTCACCCCTGCCTGGAATGCTCTCCAGTCTCTGCTGATCCCCTGTCACCCACTCTTCAAGATTCCTTCTAATGTTCCTCTTTTAAGAAGTATCCCCTTGATGATAATTAATCTTCACAGCAACCTATCTTACTAAGAAGGAAATTGAGGCTCAGAGAGGGTAAGTGATGTGCCCCAGATAGGACTGTGCAGGCCCTTCAGTGCCCAGCAGAGGGTCTCCTCTCCCAGGCCAGTATCAAGAGTAGCCCTCTCAGTAGAGATGATATAGCATTGGTTACTTATTCCCTGACTGCCCTAGAGAGTAGATATTAGTGCTGCCACCTTTATAGACACACATGTGGACATCCTAAGAGATCAGGCCATGCCCAGAGTCACCCTACTATTGCTGGGCTTCCCCTGTTTTCTAGCCCAGTGCATTGAACCAGCTCTGATTTGCTTGAGGCTCTTTGAGAGCCCTGTGTGTATGTGTTGTCATTCTCGGCCTTGTTCTGGAAAGGCAGAATTCTCAACATACCTACTTAAATCAAGCAGAATTGAAGTCACCAAGGGCAACAAAGTGGAGGTAGCATGTTCTTAGAATGTTATTTTTCAAGTCGACAGAGTCCTGGCCAGCCTGGAGCTGGACAGATCGTGCTCCCCAGCTTTGTCAAATTCTGATTAAACCATGTGGCCATTTCATTTAAAGGAGGTTGAGAGCCCTCAGGACACTGTGGCAGGCAAGAGCAGATGCCCTGCTCAGGTCTAGCCATGATCATCTGGGTAGCCTGGGGCAAGTCCCTTACCATCTTCAGACCTCAGCTGCCCCAAGTGCAGTGGCAGTCCAGGTAATCTCTTTTGAGCACTTCTTGCTCCAAGACCCAAAAAATTGTTTATATGTCACCCAGAGAGTCTGTCTACTGGGACTGGACGTTTTGACCCCAGATGGGGAGAGACCAGCCCCAGGGGCTGACTGCCCCAGCTGGGATCCCTAGGCTTCT
Source organism: Cynocephalus volans (assembly GCF_027409185.1). NCBI lineage: Eukaryota > Metazoa > Chordata > Mammalia > Dermoptera > Cynocephalidae > Cynocephalus > Cynocephalus volans. Next base: position 30,523,419 of record NC_084460.1, read on the forward strand.
ATCAGTACTTGAAAAGAATAAGCCTTCATTCTTGCCTTAAAACTGCCCTTAATGTCAAGCTATTTCATTGGGAACATCTAGCCCCAACTATTTAACTTTGGGATACTAATGAGTACTTCTTTTTGGTGTATACTAATGTGGAAGTATTGTATAGTAGCTAAGAATATGGAATATGGAATCAGGTAGCCTGGGTTGAATCCTGGCTGTACTTACTTATCAGCTGTGTGATCTTGGGCACAAGTCAGTTAACCTCTCTGTTCGGTTTTCTCATCTGTAAAATGTGGATCATAATACTACCTTCCTCTTAGGGAGCTTTCAGAATAGTGCCTGATGAGTAGTAAATGCCATATAAACGTTATAGTTATAGTGTGTGTGTGTGTTTATTTTTAATTTGTGTCCCATTCACAGAGCTCCTACTTCAGTCTCTCATTTACACTTCACACAGTGACACTGCAAGGCAAGCGTGTTTGCCCATTTTTCAGATGAGAAACCTGAAGCTGAGAGAGGTGAGGCGACCTGCCTGAGGTCAGCCAGCTGTGGACGGGGTGGTCAGAACCCAGGGTCTGACTTGATTGCTCTTCCCACTGTTCCATGGGGCCTTTAAGCCCTCTGGAAGCTTCCACTGAGGATGATTATTTAGGGGTAATCATGTGAGGGATCCTTATGATCCCATCTACGGTTTTCCTACCCTCATGATTCAGCTCAGCTGCCTCTTCCTTCAGGCTGCCCTCCCTGACCACCCCCGCCCAGAGTAATTGCTCCTGTCCCCAAACCCCTGACCCACCCCTGTCCCAGTCTGTTACCAATCACCTGCCACTGCCTTTTGACATCTCTGCCTTGGCCAAAATCAAATGGTGTTTTATAATAAGTGTAGGTTTAAGCAGCTTTACCAAGAACTTAAGGCACATTTCATTCCATTTATCTCTCCAGATTCCCCTACCAATCTCTGCTACTACCTATACAGGGCAAAATAAGACTCAAATGTATAAGCCCCATGAAGGCAAGGATTTGTCTTGTGTTCACTCCTGTAACCCCACTACCTGGAACTATGTTGGCACAGAGTTTGTGCTTGGTAAAAATATCTGTTAAATTTTTTTAATGTTTTTTATTGTTGCTTGAAGGAATGGGGTGTGGTGGGAGGACCTGGCTGCACAACCTGACAGATCCGAGCCCCAGGCTAGATACTGTGCCTCCCCAGTAACCAACTATTTCTATGGGCTACACAGTCTCTGTTGTGAAGACAGAGGCTTGGATAGGTGGCCTGATAATTAGGCCATTTTTAGGTCTCTTCCAGGTCTGGTTTCCTCTGAATCTAGAATTAATCTCTTGTCCTTGTTTGAAATTCTTCCCAGTCTTGATCCCTGCCCCCGTATTTCCACATTTTGTTTTTACAGAGAAACAACAAATGGTTAGTTCCTTGTCTCCTTTACACACCTTTCACTTGTAGAAATGTGATCAAACTCATGCCAGTATTTGTCTGAACTACTGAAAGTAGACCCTGTGACCACTCATTCATTAACAGCAATAAATGTTTAATGCAGTCTCTCCAAGGACACTGGTGAGCAAGTCAGACTTGGCCCTGCCCTCGGGGAGTTTACAGTCTAGTGCGGGATGGACATAATAATCACTTCATAACTGTACGATGTCAAACTCGAGTAACTGCTCTAAAGGAAAGCTGCATGGTGCTGGGACCATAGAGTGGGGGCACTGACTACTGAGGGTGGGTGGCATCATCAGAAGGGAGGAGACCTGAGGGACCCCTGGGAGTCATGAGTGAATAAGGGAAGGATGGAAAATTCTAGGCAGAGAGATCTGTGAGAAGGTGGCCTCAGGTATAAAAAGAGAAGGTCAAGGGGTCTGATTACCCAAACCTTGCCAGGCTTTGGGACTGGTAGGCCCTCTCACCATCAAGGTCCAAAGATGAGCTAAGAGGAGGGTTCCTGGCCAGGAGCAGAAATAGCCAACCCAGGGCCCCTTCTGGGCTCTGGTCTTGGCCCTCAGCAGGTGGGCTCCCTGTTAGCAAGGTCCTTGCAGATTTAAGGAACAGTTACGTCCCCTCAGGTTATTGCGTGGGTGGTGTTGATCACAAACTAACATTTTTTAAGTGTGTACTCCCGCTAAACATTCTTAAAGGGATTAAGCGATATTAAGTCCTCACACCAGCACTTTGAAGCACAGACATTGTTTTACATATGAGGCAGTAGAGGCTGGAAAGGTTAAGTCACTTGCCTAGGCCACATAGCTATGAAGGGGCAGAGTCAAGGTGTAAGCCCACATCATTGGATTTCAGAGTCCTACTCAGTCATCATCCCCATCTTTGATAGATTATAGTGGACACACTGCTCATTCTGCCGTCCTCAGGAAGGTACACTACGGAGCAAGGCCTCATGGTGCCCTAGTGTGCACGTTGTTGCTATCCAGGACCCAACAGCAGCCCTGGTAACCTGTTTGACTTGTCCCTTAAAGGCAAGTGGCCACTACGACTCATTCTCATGACTTCACTTGGCTCAAAACAGCTGTGACTCAGCTGCTTCTTTTGCTACCATGTCCTCCTCTTCTCCTGCCCACTCTTGTGATCCTGGTGCCCTAAGAAGGCAAGGTTCAGTCAGTTTTCTTGCCACACGATGGGTAGACCAAAGGATGACTGCCTTTGGCTGATCCCTAGGCTGGTTAGTTGTGGGCCAGATCAACAGGGTCCTGAGCCCACAATCTGGCCACTTCTATTCAAATGTGAAGAGCCACTTGTGCCATATTCCTCACAAGTAAATGTCAGCTGGTGGGCTCTTGGGGTCTCATGGATGGAGCTTTCTGCTGATATGTCACAGCCAATTCACAGGCACCTGTGACCCAATTGCGGCCTTACCTCCATGGCAGTAGGCTCTGTCCAGCGAGCGAGATCCACTTAATAGTTCATCTCAAGGAAGCAGTCCTCAAAACAGAAAAGGCTTGATGCACAATGATGTTCACTGCCCAGTTAATTATACTAGTATAGAACCTAGCTAAGTGTCCAACAGTTGGGGAGTGGTGGACGCTGTGGACTGTCCACTCAGTGGGCTCTTTAAAGAGGTAGAATGATATGTACAGACACGGAAACATTGCTTTAATTTGGGGGGCACAATCGTGTATAGACAATGTGTTTACAACTGGGCCCTACACCTCCCTTGCATGGGAACAGTGGTGATTAGGTTGTGGCACAAGCTGACCTTTTATCTTCTTCCTCCTTTTTAGCATTTACAAATTTGTAAATTCTGAGCATTATGAGTGACAGTCTCTTTTATTGCTGGAAACCCGTCAAAGCAGTGTGACCCTGTGAGAGAAGCCCAGTAGTGGAGCCAGCAGATCTGCACTTGAACCCTAGCCCCACTGCTTCTCTGCTGTGTGATCCTAGACGGGTCACCTCCCTGCTCAGAGCTCCTGTTGCCTCACTGGTAAATAAAGATGGTGAAGCCACCCACAGAATAGTTCTGGGGCCTGATGCTGACATATTTCGGGTGCTCAGCACTGTGCCTGTCACATAACAAGCCCTCTGTAAATAGTGGCATTGTTTACTGCCAGTGCATACGGTAGAATCAGGGTGTGGGGTCAGGAGCTTGGCAAAAAGGGGCTCCACCATCCTGCTCAGTCTCCATCTGCTCTCCCTTCAGGCATTCCCATCAAGAGCACCATGGACAATCCCACCACCACACAGTATGCCAACCTCATGCACAATTTCATCTTGAAGGCACGGAGTACCGTGCGTGAAATTGACCCCCAGAATGACCTCACCTTCCTTCGAATTCGCTCCAAGAAAAATGAAATTATGGTTGCACCAGGTAAGAAATCTTGCATCTCCCAAATTAGGAACAGAGCCTCACAGCACATTCTCCATGGCTTACCAAGGCCTCAGCACACTGGGCCTCCAGAGGGTCCAAGAAGGGCCCGAGGAGTTGAAGGAATCAAGTCAATGCCTCGCTGCTGAGCCAGCCTTCAGCTGGGGTCCCCCAACCAGTCCCGACTCACAGTGACTCCAGGCCACAGAGGGGAGAGATAGACATATAAGCATAATAATACAGTGTCACCAACACCTTGGTCTGGAGAAATTCAGGGAGCATTTGGGATATAGAGGAGGGTGTGATCAGGTCTTCCTGAGCCATTGGCAAAGGCTTCCCAGAAGAGGACACTCGAGCTGAATCCTGAAGACACAGGAAGGAGTGTGAGCACAATGGAGGGGCTCAAAAACTATGTTGAGGGGAAAAAGAATTCAGTGATTCCAAACCAGAATGTAAAACAAAATTACAATACAGTCATATTACCCTTGAAAAAATGTTAACTTGCGGGCCGGCCTGTGGCTCACTCGGGAGAGTGTGGTGCTAATAACACCAAGGCCGTGGGTTCAGATCCCATATAGGGATGACCGGTTAGCTCATTGGGTGAGCGTGGTGCTGACAACACCAAGTCAAGGGTTAAGATCCCCTTACCGGTCATCTTTAAAAAAAAAAAAAAAAATGTTAACTTGTCCACTTATAAAGCATAGTCCTGTCTCTCTAGGCCCCATACAGCTAGCTTTTCCTCCAGCCCTGAACAGAGTGCTGCTTCTGTGTTACATGAAGTGTTCGGCTTGCATTTGGAAGCTGTGTAGTACAGCCAGCGTCCGGCTTCAGGCCTCAGGACCATTCTCAGGGTGATGAGATGCTCCTGCTGGGAGGAGCCCACAAGAGGGAACAGCAGGACCACCTCTCCTGCCCAGCCTCACCTCACTCTCACTTGGGGACTGGAGTGGCAGGCAGATTCTCCAGGACTATTTTTGCATTGTTACTTCTTTGCCACCCACTCTTCTGTTGGGCTGAGCCACGCAGTGTGTGAGTTGCACCGAATGTGATGGTGCACTTAGGTTGCAGTGCAGCTTATCTAGGGCGTCAGAATGTGTGTAGGAAGGAGTAGTAGCAGGTGAGACTTTGAAACTTTACTCCAGATGAGAAGGGGCCTCAAACATCAAACTCAGCTGCATGGACTGGATCCTATGAGCAGAGATTTTTAGGGCAGGAGGTAATATGATTGTGATTAGGGCCTGAAGGAAGGAGGGCATTGGGGAGGCTGAGGACACTGAATGCCCCTGGGCTTGGCAATACAGATGGTCTGTGGAATTCTGAGGTAATTTGATGGGGGGGTCAGCCACTCCCAGCAGCAGTTGGAAATTGGTTCTTTTCCAGGCCTGCTCTGGCCCAGCCTGGCTGCCTGCAAGGATGGGAAAGAGAGAACCATAGAGCCAGTCACAGAGGCTCACAGTCTCCCTGGGACACTCCCTAGAGGGGTGGGGACAGAGCCAGTCAGTCACAGAGAAGAACATTAGGATAACTTCAGGGTTATTTATTCCAAAAATGTGCCGTACACTCTTCAGTGCATCACATGCCATTCAGTACCTGATTCTGGCAGGGAAAAAAGACTGCAAGAGGCACAGAATCTGTTTTTCCAGCTTGACCTCTTGTAAGTGTGACCTTGGGCATATGACATGTATAATCTCAAGTGGGGGTCTGTGCTGTTGGTCTTCTGAAACACCTGTCTGGTTGAGTGTGTTGGCTTGGGTTCGGGCAAAAAGCCTTGGAATGAAATTTGAACTGAAATCCTCCCAAGACTTCATGCTGTGTGACTATGGAGGATAACTCTCCACTTCCTTAAACACCTCACTAGAAGTCAAGCTGGAATGATCCCACTACTCACCCTGTACATCAGAGCAGACCTTATGCTCCCCAGTGGCCCACCTGGGGCTCCGAGTGTGAGACATGGGCAAATTATGTGGTCTCCACATCAGACAAACTCACTGTGGACAATGTCTTTTGGCTTAAAGCTTCCAAGGACGTCTCCTCTGGTAGGGCAGAGTTGTCTGAAAGCTCCTGGCCATTCATTTCTCAGCTCAGCAGAAAAGGCATCTCCACCCTGGCATTGAGGACTCACAAGCATTCAAAGCCCCTAAGTGTGTTGGGGTTTTTTCTTTTTTTTGTGGCTGGCTAGTGTGGGGATCCAAACCCTTGACCTTAGTGTTACCAACACCACGTTCTAACCAACTGAGATAACTGGACAGCCCTAGTATGTTGGTTTTTTGGGTTCAGGATGGGCAGCTTCAAAGTTAGGAGTACTCCTTGGGGTTCACAAGCCCAAAGGCCCCACATCCTTGTCTGTGAAAGCGAGGATGAAGTGGCCAGACCCTCGCCAGGGCAACACATGGAGCCCTGCAGGGAGCTCTGTTTCTGTTTTACACACACATACACTTGCAGTGCCCACACACATATCTTGTTAGGCTAGAGTGTGTGACATGTTGAGAATGAGTGTTCCTTTGGATTGCCCTCCCATCCTATGCTCCATCCACATTGCTGCCTCTCAGAGACTCAAACTCTTGTCCCTGGAGCCTTCCCACATGCCATCCTGTTGCCAGGAATGCCCCGTCCTTCCTTGTCACTTGGCTAACCAACCACTTATCTGCATTTTTAAGTCTGTCTCCTCCACTAGACAGTTAGTTCCATGAGGTCAGGGACTTGTAAGCACAGAGTAAGTATTTAAGAAATATTTGAATAAATAAATAAATGACTTCCTAAACCTCCCTCTATTGGTTGACACTCCCCCCCTGCTATGGCTCAGAGGTGGGGTCAGCAGCGGAGATGGGGTCATGGTTGTCTGGGGCATGGTGTTGAGAATGAAAATCAGTGATTCGGCACTTTGATGTGGCCAAGAGAAAATACTGTGTTTTGGTGCCAGAACCCCCTTAGGCAAGAGCCACTGACCGGAGCCTTGCAGGTATTAGGTCTGGGTTGCCTTAGGATTACCATAGCACACAGGCCCTTCAGGGCAGCCCCTGGCATAGAGTAGGCCTAGCTGCTACAATTTGAGGTGGGCCCTTGTGGGACTATAATTAGCACCCTATACATTGTGAGCAACCTAGAGCAGCCCGGCCAGGAAGGAGGTCCACAGTCCTTTCCTCCCCACCTAATCTGACCCAGGCCACAAAGAGCAGCAGGTAGTTTCAGACAGTTTGGCTTTCCACACAGGTACCAAATTTACCCCATCCTGGCCCAGAACAGCCCACGTGAAGAGACTTTTTAAGACAGACTTGGTTTCACTTATTAACCTCACTGATACAATGCTGAGTTAACTCAGCATAAGTAACCTTTAACACTCTGCCTTTCACAAGGCACTTGAAATGATATTGGATTTGGAGCTTAATAATTTGGAGTAAAATACACTGGTATTATTGATTGTGTCTGTTTTTATCAGTGTCTTGTTAATCATTTCTGTTTTTATTAGTGATTTTCATTCGTGCATATTGCTTAGCCATGAAACTGTTAGCTATTTAATTTCTTTTGCTTCCCAGTTGCAACAGCCCATTATGGGAAGAACGAAGCTTTAGGCTTGGATCTGAACAGCCTCAAAGCAGACATGCCTGAGGTCCTGCCATTTCATTCTTGCTCAGCAGGGGGCAGCAGACCAGAGGCATTCAATGTATGGGGTCAAACCCAGCTCCCTATCCCTATCCCACACTACCTCATCCCACCCTGTATTTGCTGAGGCTTGGACAAGTCATTTAACTCTCTGAACCTCAGTGTTCGCATTAATAAAATGGAAAAACACTATACCTACCTCATAGAGTGATTCAACGATTCATTGAGGTGCCATGTGAGAAGCGGTTGCCCCATGCTGGGGCACACAGAATCCTTGGTAAATATTTGCGGTCTGATCATTAAGTGGGCAGAGCTGAAATGCCCTACTTCTCCATTTTCTTCTATAAAATGAGGGGCAGTCAGGCTCACCTCTGAGGACTTGCACTTCCTGTGATTTCATGACGAACACTTTTCCTCACTGGGTTGTATCCTTGGAGCTGCTGGAATCCAGGCAGCTTTGTCCTCTTTGATTTAGTGCCTTTGAAATTTTCTTGTCCAGAAGGCTCTGGAAAGCCAGCAGCTAAGCTTGTTATAGAAACTGACATTAACCCAAGACCAGTGAGGTTGAGGTTGGAATTCCGTCTTTGACACTGACTAGCTGGGTAACCTTAAGCTAGCGGGTCTCCCAGAACCGGCAGCATCAGCAACATCTGGGAGCTTATTATAAATGCAAATTCTTGGGCTCCCCACCCAGACCCACTGAATCAGTGGCTGGGGGTGGGGCCCTCTAGCTTGAGAACCACTGCTTTTGGCAATTCTTTGAAACTCTGAACCTGAGTGTCCCCACCCACAAAATAGGGATGAAATCCTACCTACCTGATGATTCTCTTGTGGGGAGGATTAGAAAAGAGGAAGCACGGGAGAGTGCCCGCTGCCCGGTAAAGGGGGAGACCGCTTTCCAGCAGCCATACATTCAAGAGCTCCCACAGGAAACTTGCAAGTTTTTCTTCTGTTTTCCCAGCAATTGAAAGTAGCCTGAGCATTGATTGCTTTTTATTGCTTTCCTCCCCTCTCCCCATTTTATGGTTAGTGATTCAATGATTTATTCACTTTCTATTTTTCTCCCATTTTACATTTAGTGATTTGTTTTTTCTTTTTTCTCTTTTGCAGATAAAGACTATTTCCTGATTGTGATTCAGAATCCAACCGAATAAGCTACTCTCTTGGCCCCCCGTGTTATATCTTAATTTAATGCCCCCCAAGAATAAGTGTTAATCCATATCAACCAACTGGCACATGGAAATCACCTTAGAGCCCACTTAGACCACTCCGGTGACCATGGGTGGGCTGGCAGCTCCACTCACCCCACCAAAGTAATCCCTCTTCTGTGCAAGTTGCTCCCAGAGTCACTGGGTGGGCCCTCTTTTCTCACTTCCAGGTTTTGGACACAAGCTGGTGAGAAGCCCACACCCAGCTTCCTTCTGACCTTCAGTTCACCTTGCCTCCCTTAGAAAAGGTTGTTTTTTCTTTAACTAAAAATAATTGAAATGCTTACCCTGCTGTTGTGTCTTTAAAACTGGGTTGAAAAGGCTTCTCTCTTCCTGTGTAATCACATAGTCTGAAGACTGCGCCTAGCGATAGACTGTGTCCATGGCCTCTGTGCGGCCTGCTCCTTATTTCACCTGTGGCCACACTTAGCACAGCTGGTGTGTAACTGGTGCCCTGGTTTCTGGGTTACTTGTCCCTAGACACCTCTTTTACCATTTCCTTCTCCTGCCAACATTTTGAAAGATTTTTCTACTACGCTGCACTAGTGAGCATGATATTCATGGAGGACCCAGAATGTACTCAGTCTATCATATATAGTAGCTCCTATCACCTCACTGTATCCTCTGCAGACAGTGTTAAAGTCACCCTAGAGATGAGGATTTGGGGCCTACAGAATGGCTTGCTCGAGGCCTCGTGGCCAGGAACACAGGGGTGTGCCTCAGATAGCCCTGCTCTTTCCACACTGCCTCCCCAGAAATCCTGATGGCCCCAGTCTTCGAATGAGTGCATCCTGGGTAAACATGCACTTCTCTGTAGATGTGTGTCAGTGGGGGAGGGGTCTTCTCACTGAGAGGTTCCCAGAATGTGCCTGCACTCTACAGGCTCTAGGCCACCTGTCATGCAGCAGCACTCTGGTTTTCTTCCCCCTGAAACCATGTGTATTTATTGGGTTTTTCTTTTTGTCTTCCTATTCTTTTTACACAGGAAAAAGATTCCAAGCTGTATATTGTTGGCAAAACCAGCAAACCTGGAAATTCCCCTTCCTTGTCCTTCTCCTTGCCCCAGAAGTGACCATTGTCCACAGTGTGGTCATTCCATCTAGCAAAAATACTTTTCTAAGTTTTCCAGTGATGTTTCCTTAACAGTATCAGGAGAGTTAAACGTGAACCCTTGGGAGTTGAGGGATGTAGTTTTTAGCGGCTTGGCAAAATTTCTTCAAACTGTCCTTTTTTTTTTTTTTTTTTTTTTTTTTTAAAGATGACCGGTAAGGGGATCTTAACCCTTAACTTGGTGTTGTCAGCACCACGCTCACCCAGTGAGCCACGGGCCGGCCCTAAAACCTCCTGTTTTAATGAAAGATAATAGGAATTTTCCTCTCCATAATACATCCATGTTTGTCTTAATATAAAAATAATCCTCTCAAATAGTTTTTCCCAAGTCTTTAAGTAAAATTGTTTTTCTGGGAAACCACTGCTGTTGACCCTGTCCCTGTGGGCCCAGGAAGCACCCCCTGAGAGATGATGATTGCAGACCACGCATAGTAATTCTCTCCTAGATTCCCTGTTTTAAAAGAAAGTGAGGTACAGCTACCAGTATGTTCCTTTTGTTCTCAGAAGCTGTTGGAGGACAGGATCCAAGTCTGAGGTTTCCTTGTCCTTTTGGCTTGAGTTTCTATAAGAAGGATAATTGAGAAGAAAGTTTGATTAAAAGAAATTATCTGGGAGGTGAGGTCAGGTTTCTAGAAGAGGGAAGGACCTCCGTCCCTGGAGGAAGGAGTTGTTCTGGCTCCAGAGTAAGGGTTTGGAAGAGGGTTTGGAGCTTGTCCTTCGTCCCTTCCCTCCTTTCCCTACCACTCCCTCTTGTTTGCGTTAAAGTTCCCCATCCCAAACTGATCCATCCAGGTCCCAGGGAAAGTTCAGGCTCAGTCTGTCCTTGGGAAAAACCTAATGACCCATGGAAAGATACTCCACCTCCTAATGCCCTGAGCGCTGGGATTTCATATATCAGAAGCCCACCTTGGGATGCATTCAAGTTTATAGCACAAGTGTAACTTGACTCACCTTAAGATGTAAAAGTTCAGGTTTTTAAAATTCTAAATAATGGCATTACATATGCAAAATTCCTGGTGTTTCTGTACTTAAAAGTAGCGAGTATACAGGAATATAGTACCTATCAAGGTTAGTAACAGCTATCCTAGTCCTAGAGGGAAGAGCTTGGTTTCTAGGATTCAGAAGTACATTTGCCCAAATAGCAAAGGTGTGCCTACTCCCAGTACTTTTTCTTTTTTAATTTTTTATTTTTTTTTTGGCAGCTGGCCAGTATGGGGATCTGAACCCTTGACCTTAGTGTTCTAACACCCCCTCTAACCAAGTGAGCTAACGGGCCAGCCCCCTGATGCATTTCAAAGTATGTTGCACACAGTACATGCCCCTAAACACTTCAGGTACATATCATTAACCAGTTTGTTTACTTTTCTTGAGGGGTAGATATGATTTACATATAGTAAGATGCACAAATCTTCCTTGTGTACCACTTAAGTGACAAATGCTGACTCTTGTGTAACCACGCCCCCCTTCAAGATCATATCACCCTAGAAAGCTCCCCTGCTGCTTCCCAGTCAGTCCAGCCCACTCCCCGGAGGCAACCCCTGTTCTGACTTCCTCCAGGTATGGTTTTCGCCCTCCAAGGTACAGCTCTTGCCTGGGGCCCCTGGGGAGGGGCCTGCAGTTCAGGGAAGTGGCTGCTTGCGAAATGCCACAGCTGCCATCTCCCTTCATCGCTGATGCCTCCACCTCAGCCCTAGCCACTGCTGTTCGGAATTCTGATTTCCTCTGTGAGCTAGTATTGCCATTTCTCCAAATATTAAAAATGTTCCAGGGATTATAGGCTTTCTCCCCTTTCATATGTTTGGCTCTCAAACCAAATGCACTTTTGTACATTTTTTTCATTTGAGAATCTTAAGCCATCTTTCCATACCAAGTTCAGGTTCTGGTTTGTCTATCAAATCACCAGAAAAAAAATGAGAATGGGGGTCACATAAATTGCATCATCACAGCAGGCAGAAATCACTAAGTTGGGAAGCACATCAAATTAGCAGACACACTCCAATGGTCAGTAAACTTGGCTGATAAATCATATATTCAATTGAGAAGGAAAATTACACAAGTACTTCATGGCAAACAAGCTCAGTTCATTTTGGTCTCCCACTGTCCTTAAAATCACTCGGGTTCTTCCCTGCCTCTGGCTGGAATGTAGGGCAGGCCCTGCGGTGGGTCGACAATGTGGCTGGTCCAGTGTAAGAACAGGGCCTTTGAGCTGCTTTTGGAGATGGAGGCCACCCCTCCCCCAGCTTGGCCCACTGCGGCCTAGCCCTCTGCAGGGGACAGCAGCAAGTGTCTGGCCTTGGCTTTGTTTGCCCACCTTGTGCTGTCACCTCTTTTGCTCCATGTTGCTAAGAAGGGGGTGAGTTGTGGAGAGAAAATCTCATAGGTTACCAATGCCATTGTAAACTGGCTTTGGCTCAGTGAGCCTGGCATGGGTTTAAAGCTGAACCTGCTTCTGGTGTGTTTTCAAAGACATTCTCCCTCCCCCCACCGCAGCCTCTCTTCTGTCTGAGCCGCTCCTGCCTGCCATCCCCTTACTGTTGATGACACACTCCCTCTGGCTGGCCCCTTCTCACTGTCCTTTGGGCCCCTGGTTCTCTGGGTCCCCCTCTGCACACTCTCCCTGTTGATTCAAGGTGCAACAGAATCACCCATCACCTCCTTCCATGTATGGTGAGACCCAGCACATGAACACCCTCTAAAACTTGTCCTCTTGGGGGCTGGCTGGTGAGCTCAGTTGGTTAGACCGTGGTGCTAATAACACTAACGTCCGGGGTTTGATCCCTGTATCGGCCAGCCACCACAAAGGTTAAAAATTCTCCTCTGGCTTTGCAGGCCTGCATTGGTCTCCTTGGCATACAGCCAAGAGACTATGTCTTAGGGTCTCAGCAGAAAGTAAGACGAATATATTTCTTATGAACTAGGATATTAAAGTGGAATTACATTGTTAATGACTTTGCCTAAAAGGCGATGTGAAGTAGGAAATTTCATGATATTTTTTAATTTCCTGGATTTTGAATACCTTTTTGATATGCGAGACTTGTCTGACTTTCAGGCATTAGATTTTCATATATATTTAGGAAAAACATGACCAAAAGTAGCAGATTGCCTGTAACTTGTTCTTATTTTACAATAATCTTCTTTTACAAAACAGTGCTTCATTCATTTACTCATTTGACAGGTATTTAGTGAATGCCTACTGTGTGCCAGGCCCCAGTCTAGACATAAAGGACATGGTGACAAGAGCTTACATTCTTGAGGAGATGAAACAGCCAATTTAAAAAAACAAACATCCTGGCCGGTTGGCTCATTTGGTTAGAGCATAGTCCTGTAACACCATGGTCAAGGCTTCAGATCCTTGTACTGACAAGCTGCCAAAGAAAAAAAGAAAAATCTATGCTCGGACACCACCCCAGATCAATAAATCACAATCCCTGAGAGTAAGCCCTGGGCATCATTAGTTTTCAAAGTTCCCCAGGTTTCTCGGGCCGAGCCCGTGGCGCACTTGGTAGAGTGCTGCGCTGGCAGCGCGGCGACACTCCCGCCGCGGGTTCGGATCCTATATAGGACTGACCGGTGTACTCACTGGCTGAGTGCCGGTCACGAAAAAACGACAAAAAAAAAAAAATAAATAAAAAAAAAAAAGTTCCCCAGGTTTCTGTGACAGGCAGCTTGGGCTGAAAACCACTAACATATGGTCTTATAGGACATGGTTAAGCGTACAGAAGGCTATAACAAAAATATCTGAATGCAGAGATAAGGAAGAACTCTTGAAAGATTAAAAATAGGAAGGAAATAAATTCAACAGAAGGGGGCTGACTTGTTAGATCAGTTGGTTAGAGCATGCTGCTGATAACACCAAGGTCCAGGGTGTGATACCAGTACTGGCCAGGTGCAAAAAAAAAAAAAAAAAAACCTTACTGGCCAGCTGCCAGATAAGTAAATAAATAAACAGAAGGATTACAAGATAAAGTTGAGGAAACTCTCAACTTTAAAAAAAGAGAGAGAAAATGGAAAAGCTAAAATTATAGTATCAGTCCTCTGAATAATAGCAGTTCCAGAAAGAGAAAATGGAGGGAGAAAATTATCAACGAGAGACTATAAGAAAAATTTCTGGGACTAAGGCCATGAGTTTCCAGAATAAAAGATCTGAGAGTCCAGAGTAATTAATATTAAAAAGACCTGTGCCAAGCCCCATCATCATAAATCTCAAAACACTATGGACAAAATCCAGAGGGAGAAAAACAGGATACAAAGAATTAGAAATCAAAACAGCATTGGACATCCCAATAGCATCGCCAGAAACTAGAACAGTGAAGCAGATCTTTCAAAATTCTGAGAAAAAAATCACAAACTAGAGTTCTCTACCCAGCCATATTATGAGTCAAGTTTAAGAAAAATATTTTCAGACATGTAAGGTTGCGTGTATTCATCTCCCACGCACCTTCCTCAGGAAGCTACTGAAGAACATACTTTATCAAAGTGTGGAGCGAAGCAAAGGAGGTACGACATGGGATCCAGGCAGTTAGACTCCAACATGCGAGAGAGACCAAGGGAAGCTTCTGGGTGACGGTGAAGAATGCTGGGCAGTAAGCCCCGAGAGAGAAGTCCTGAGTAGGGTAGGAGGCGTGTGTCCAAGAAGAAAACAACTGCTAGATCATCTGGTGTATCTGAATGTATTCAGAGGACATTTTTAGTTCTGCCAGAGATTTAGGGAGAACTTAGTACTGGTGCGTAGAAAACAACAGGAAAGAAAGTTAAGCCCAAATTACAGAAAGCAAAGTAAAAAAGCTGTGCGATAAAGAGCAAATACAAAGCAAATTATGTGGCTCTGCAGTGACAATAGCCATGTAGGCAGAATATGATAAACCCTGTGGACTGATGGGGAGGAACGGGGGAACGGGAGGACGGGGGTGGGTCAAATCACCTGCCATGGTAAGAACTAAAACAGCAGGAAATCCTGGTGATGAGAGACACGAAGGTAAATATCAGAGGGAACAGCAATAAGTAAAGTGCTATTTAAATTTTTATACAGGTATTATTTGTGTAAAAATTAAATTTAAAATTTGTAATAACGTAACGATATGCTTATAATACAATAAGCCAGTGCTCCCCAGCCCTATTCCAATGCAGTGAAGGAGGAGAGTTATGTAGAACTACAGGTGGGATCTGTAGGGCTGGACCAAGGAAGCCCACTGCGAGCATGAACTGTCTTGGAAGCCTCCTGCTATCTCAGTAGTGTACACAGATTTGGCATCCTAGAGGCTCTGTGGAGAATGCGGGCTGAGTGGAATCAGGAGCCCAGTCAGCCAGGTGAGAACCGATGGTGGCTTGGACAAGAGACGTTACATGGGGTGAGAAGGGGAGACTGCAAAGGGAGAACATCAGGACTTGCTGGTGGGTTTTGAACGTGGGGACTGAGGGAATGAGACATCAGGGGAGATGCCTAGGTGCGTGCTGGGCAAGCAGGTGCCGCCGTTTACTGAGATGGGGATGGTTGGGGGAATTTGGAGGGGAAGAGAAGATCAACAATTTCAAAATGGCCTGCTTAATTGGAGCCTATTAGATATTGGTGTGTCTAATAAGAGATGTTGAAGGGATTGCTGAATACACAACTGAGGAAGGTAAAAGTTGATCTGGTCAGCAGTCCACGGCTGGAATGGTGACCCCACAAAGTCATTAGGGACCCAGGCTCTTCGACTTTCAGTTCCACCAGCCCCAGGATGCCCATTTCCTCAAGATCCAAGATAACTGTTGGAGCCTCAGCAATCTCATTCAAGTTCCAGGCAGCCGCTGGAGGATGGGATAGAGAAGTATGTACCCTTCCCCTTTAAGGAGATTTCCCAGAAGTCCCATACAGCACTTTCCGCTTATGTTTTATTGACCGAGCTTTAGTCACCTTGCCACTCCTAGCTGCATAGAAGGTGGGAAGTCAAGTCTTCTAGCTGGGCACATGGCTGCCCTAAAAGACATTCAGAGTTCTCTTCGAAGGGGGAACAGGGCAATAGGTGCTGCAATTACCAATCAGCAGTCTCTGCCTCAGAAGCCAGAAGAGAAGGAATTTCATGGAGAAAGTGGTCCTCTGAGGAGTGAGTAAAAGGAGGAGGACTGTGGCGTGATCACCGGATTTGGCAACTTGGGAGTCTGCTGATCTTGGCAAGGGCAACAGTGGGATGGAAGCCCAACTGCAGTGGGTTCAGGAGAGAATCCAGAGAGGAGGAGAAGTAGCAACCACAGACACACACTGAGGCTGGGAAGGGAGAAGGGGGGCGGGGGACATGGAGGGGCGTGAATTACAGAACATACTTGTTTGCTGGTGGGAGACACTGAGGGCTTCGGCTTCTCAGAGAAGTAAAGCCCATGAGCAGGTGAGGACGGCTGGCATCCAGGGCACAGGTGGAAGGGCTGCCCTTAGGGACAAGGACAGGGACAACGATTCCACTGCAGCCTGAGGGGAGGCAGGGTGAGGGCCCAGAGGGACGCAGGGCAGGAGTGTTGGAGAAATGAGGAGACGAGACCTCAGACTTGCGAGTGCGGTGGCTGGTCGGGCAGTCTGGAGGCCCAGCTGAGCTTGGTTGCAGCCGGCACTTTTGCATCATCTTTTTCAGCCAGGGGCACAGCTGTAAACTCACAGCTGTATTTAACCAGGACTGGGATTTTGCCAGGTTATTTCAGCAAAAGAAAGATGGTGTTAAGGGCTTTGGGAAGTAATTATCATGATGGACTGAGGAACTTTTGCTGGGCAAGGAAGAAAATGGAGAGAGGTAGGAACTGATTGATAGTGAGGGGGCGGGAGTGGAAAGCTTGACGGGGCTAATTGTTCACATGGGTGGTCAGTGTGCCCTGGGCTTGCTTCTGCAGGGTGTGCACATGGTGAGGTGCAGGCTAGGGCAAGACGGGGGAGAGGGCTCCTGGAGTAGTGACAGCAAAGATGAGTGAAAGGAATCAGGTAGGCTTGAGAGCAATTTGGGGTAGACTTGAGAGGACTGGGAGAGTGACTGGATTGATGGAGGAAGGGGAGGACAGCTGGGGCTGGGTCAGGCTGGGCTGATAGGATGCGTGGCAAATGGGGATTAGCTGGAGGCACAGGTGTGAGGAAAGCCCAGACTTCCTTTAGATGTGTTGAGTTTGAGGAGCCTAAACCCGGAGGCAACCTTTGTTCAAGAGGCAAGACCTAGACCTGAGAACTGGAGGAAGAATCTGGAGGTGGGATTTGGGTCATGATGGAGGCACTGGTGGGTATGGACGGAGGACGGGACCCACAGGAACAGCTGAGGAGAGCTGCGGTACAGATGGCGGCTGGAAAGGCCAAGAGGAAGAAACCTTCCGAGGTGTCCAGCAACTCTGAGGGCTTGAGACACAGGAGGAAGGTGGCAATACTGGACCTATGGTTCAGGGAGGTGGGGGGTTAGAACTAGAGAGGCCTGGGGCCAAGCCCATGGCGCACTCGGGAGAGTGCGGCGCTGGGAGCGTGGTGACGCTCCCGCCGCGGGTTCGGATCCTATGTAGGAATGGCCGGTGCACTCACTGGCTGAGTGCCAGTCACAAAAAAAAAAAAAAAAAACTGTTTGGGCCAGCCCGTGGCTCACTCGGGAGAGTGCGGTGCTGATAACACCAAGGCCACGGGTTCAGATCCCATATACGGATGGCCGGTTCGCTCACTGGCTGAGCGTGGTGCTCACAACACCAAGTCAAGAGTTAAGATCCCCTTACCGGTCATCTTTAAAAAAAAAAAAAAAAAAGAACTAGAGAGGCCTGAGCACTCCCCTGGCTGGCGGGGAGGGTACCAGGAGTAAGGCCCAGAGGAAAGGAAAGGCCTGGGTCTGAGACCCCACGTGGACAGTGGGATGGTGGTCTTGGCCTCCACTTTCCCAGTGAAACCAGAGAATCTTTGGGGAGTGAGGGTCAGGCAGTCTGAAGATGAGGCTTGGGGATCACTGGGCAGGTTTCCGTCCCTCCAATCTTTTGAAAATTCCACTTTGAGTGTGTCAACAGGAATCACCAATCCTTACTCTGACTCAGACCTCATCCTTCCTGGTGCCTCCCAGTGTGAGGCCTATTACAAGCAAGTTCATTGCTTTCAACAAGGCACCACAGTAGAGTGGTGCAAAGGTTGGCCCAGCTACTTCCAGTTTCTCCCAGGACTCCATGCGTTCCTGGGTCACCAATTGATGCTCGATCCACAGGTAGGTTCTGATACTGTCTTCATTTTGCAGATAAGGAAACAAAGCTCAAGGGGGAAAGAAATTGGTCAGTTATTCAGTAAGTGGTAAAGTCATTTTGCACCCCGGTCTGTCGCTGGCCTGCCTGCCATCCTGTAAAGGAGCAAACAAGAGGCTCAGAGGGGGAATGTGGTCTGCCCACAATCACACAGTAATTAGAGACCATCCAGGTCAGGGTTGCTCCACCTTCATGTGGCAAGACAGCAAGGCCAGTTCTCTGCCTTTCTCAGGCCCATGAGTCCAAGTCAGAAGCCACAAAAGAGCAGGAATGAGGGGGTGGCAGAAGAGGGGTGGGTTGCATGCTTGATCATAGGTGAGACACTTCCCTGAGCTGAAACTCTTTCCCCAACCTCCTCTGCTTCTCTTAGTACCCAGCAGTGCTTGGCACAGGCTCAGTATCTGCACGTGGTTTGGGCGGGGGGTTGAGGAGACACCTTCTGGATGGAGAGATGACACTGTGGGGACCCAGGGGAGAGGTCATTTGTTCAAAGAATATTTACTGAGCACCTGCCTACCAGGTGCCACACCCTGTCTAGGTGATGGGATATGGCAGGAATCAAGCATATTAAAAAACAAACAAACAAATCCTCTGCCCTTAAAGGGCTTCCACTTTAGTGGGAGGAAAAAAAAAAATTTAAATTCTAAATTTAAAACCACAGTGAGATACCACTACACACCCACCAAAATGGCTAAAATTAAAATGGATGACAACACCAAATGGCAAGGATGAAGAGCAACAGGAACTCCCATTGATTGTTGATGGGAGTCTAAAATGGAACATTATAACACTACGGTCAAGGGTTCGGATCCCTGTACTGGCCAGCCATCAAAAAGAAATGGCCAGACCTTTTTTTTTTTTTTTTTTTTAAATTTCTTGGGGGGTGGGCAGGTAAGGGGGGGAGGATTGAGAATGTGAATAAAAAAATATGTCCACACAAAGACAGGAATGTTCATGGCAGCTTTATTCACTATTGCCAAAAACTGGGAACAGCCCAGGTATCCATCAATAGAAGAATGAATAAACAAAACTGGTACATCCATGCAGTGGAAACTACTTGGCAATGTAAAGAAATGGCCCACTGAGATCTGCAACAACGTGAGTGAACCTCAGGAACTTTGTTGAGTTAAAGAAGCTGGACACAGAACAATACATATGATTCCATCTCCATGAAGTTCCAGACCAGGTCAGACTATTCAATGGTGAAAAATCAGAATGGTGGTTGCTTCACCACCGGGGGCAGGCCTGAGGGAACTTTTTGAAGGAGAGATGGTCACAGTATGCATCTTGATAGGGGTTTGGGTTACACAGGTGCATGTCCTTGTCAAACTCACCAAACACTACACTTAACGTCTGTGCACTTCATTGTACGTAAATTTTACTCCCCAAAGAAAAAACCAGAAATAAATATTGATCTGCATGTGAAAGGTTGAGGGAGAAAGTGAACTAACTGGTGTCTGAGATTTTGAAATGCAACAAAAAAATGGACAGATGAACAGTGACATGATAAAGCAAATGGAGCCAAATATAAACAGTAGACTAACTGGTGGGTGGTCACTGTGCAGTTATTTCAAGTAGTGTATATGCTTGAACATTTTCATAATAAAACGCTTAGAAAAATTACATAGTTTATTAGTTTATAACAGCTCTGGCAAAAAATTGAGTTGGGAAGGAGGACGAGGAGTGATGGGGGTGGAGGTGGGTGCAATATTAAGTAAGATCATTTGTGAACCAAGACTTGGAGGTGAGGGTGGGCCACACAGAGATCTTAGGGAAAAATGTTCCAGGCAGAGGCCCTAGGGCAAGAGCATGTGAGGGATTCCTAGAATAGGGAGGCCAGCGGGGGACCGGGATGGGGGGATGTAGATGAGGTTAGTTAGGGGAGCAGCTGGGAGCCAGATCCCAAGGGCCTCCTGGCCACCTTCAGCCTTTGGGGTGCAGGGACAGCATGACCCAACTCTTTTGTGCGAAGGAAAAGAGTTTGTGTGTAGTGAAACTAGACTGAAGGGGGAAGGTCAGAGCTGGGAGACCAGCGAGGAGACAATGGCAACAGTCGTGATGATGTGGTGGTGGCTCTGGCCTGGGTGGCAGTGGTGGAGGCTGTGGGAAGTGGTTAGATTCTGGAGATATCTTGAAGGTGGAACCAATAGGATTTGGGGATGGGTTGCAGGTGGGGGGTAAGGGAAAGGAGTCAAAGATGGCTCCAAGGTTTTTGGCCTGAAAAACCAAGAAAGGGAAGATTACACTTGGAGCACATTTGGGGGGAAGATTATGGGTTTTGAGCAGGTCACGTTTGAAATGTCTGAAACATTCAAAGACAAACATAGAGTAGGTCAGGTCTTTGGATTTAGGGGAAGTAGGGCAGAGGAAGGACCAGTGAGGAGGTAAACCGGCGGACTGAAGGAGGGAGTCAGCCCTGCCATCAGGTAAGAGGCAGAACATGCACAGACCTTGGGGCTCAGGGACTGGGCCCTCCTCCCCCGCTGTAGCCTCAGCTCAGAGCTGCGTCTGACAACAGACAGGTGTAACCACTTCCCCAAGGCCATTGCTGACCCAGTTCTCTCAATGCCTCTGATTACGCTCAACATCCTGTGACGTTGTGAGCTTTGTCCACTTTGACACACACAGCTCTGGATCAAGTGTCAGCAAACTAAGGCCCTCAGGCCAAGATAGTCTGTTTTAGTAAATAAAGTTTTATTGGGATGCAACCATGTCCAGTTGGTTGTCTAAGGCTGCTTTCAGGCTAGAAAAACAGAACTTAATCTCTTGCCAGAGACCATGGCCTGCAAAACCTAAAAAATTTACTGTCTATCCCTTTAAAAGAAAAGTTTGACCCCTGGTCTCCATCTTTCATTATAACAGTGTGTTGTTCTGCTATAGGAACACACAGCGACATGTTTAATAAGACATGTAGGTGGTTTCCAATTTTTTGTTATTATGAAAGTATTACAATAAATATTCTTAACCATGTTTCCTTGGGCTCCTGTGCACACCTACAAGTGGAATTTCTAGTTTGTAGGATAAGAGCATCTTCAGTTTGGGTAAATTTTGCCAAATTGCTCTCCAATGTGGCTGAAATCATTTACACTCAGCAATGTAAAGAATTCCCATTTTTCCATATTCCTCTAAAAGCTGGTATCAGGTGTACTCAGGCTTTATTGGCGACCAATCCTTTATTGTGTGTAGATTCCCTTGGATTTCCTGTGAATGATATTTGCTCCTTTAAAAAAAATTTTTTTTTTTGTCTTGGTGCTCTGAACCTCCCAACAATGCTGAATTTTATTCAATAACCCTTTGTTTCTGGCTTTAAATAACGCTTAATGTTTCACCATATAGTATGGTGTTTTACCACTAAGTATAACGTTTGCTGCAGTTTGGGGTTTTTATTTTGATAGAACTCATCTAGAAAACCATTTAGATTAGTTGGGTTTTTGAGGGGTAGCTTTAAAAATTTTTTTTCCTTCCATTTCCTTAATAGGTACAGGGCTACATAGTTTCTTTTTAAATTCATTTGGCAAATTAACTTTTTCTAGAAAATTGCCCATTTCATCTAAATTTTAAATTTGTTGCACAAAGTCTGTATTATTCTCAGAATTTTTGTTATTTCTGCTGTATATGCAGTTATGTCCTTTTTGCACACTGATGTTTATTTTATTGGTCTTTTCAAAGACCCAGCTTTGTTTTGTGATCCATACTGGTGGCTTTGTTTTCTTTTTTCTTTTTTTTAAAGATGACTGGTAAGGGGATCTTAATCCTAGACTTGGTGTTGTCAGCACCAGGCTCTCCCAAGTGAGCCACAGGCTGGCCCTGTGGCTTTATTTTCTATTTCATCAATTTCTGCTCTTCGTTATCTTGTTTCCACTTTCTTTGGGTTTACACTGTTACTCCTTTTTAAATTTGACACACTGCTCATTTATTTTCTGTATTTCTTCTATCTAAGTAATAAGGTTATGCATCTTCTAAACGTTGCTTTAGTTGCCTTTCCCTCGCTGCAAGTTTTTTTTTATGTATCCTATTTTTGGTTTGATCTAAATATTTTTCATTTCTATATTATGTCATCTTTGAGTAAAGTTATTTAGAAGTATGTTTCAATTTCCAAACATTTGGCACTTACTTGGCTCTTTCAAAGAATATGGTCTGTATTAAATTGACTATTTGGGTGGGGCTTTTTTTTGGTGGCGGGCTAGTATGGGGATCCCAACCCTTGTTATAACACCACACTCTAACCAACTGAGCCAACAGGCCAGCTGAAATGGACTATTTGGTGTTTGTTGAGATTTGTCTTGGAGCATAATGATTGGGTCATTTTTTGTAAATGTTCCTTATGTGCTTGAAAGTAATGTGCTGGGTTCAGGGTTCTATCAGGGTCCATTCATCAGTATTCTTACTTTATTGACTATTTGGCCTATTGTTACTGAAAGAAGTCTTAAATCTCCTACTATGATGAAGGACTTGGCAATTTCTCCTTGTATTCTGTCATTTTTGCTTTATATATTTTCAGCCTTTTTTTTTTTAATCTTGAACATACAAAACAATTATCTCTTCCTCAAGAATTTTTCCTTTTTTTTTAAAAAGAGAATACAAATAAAAGCTTATTGTACAAAATTAAGGCCTTCATATTTCATAGTTTTCTTAGTTCACCAAGGCTAAAGAAAAATTAAGTCCTTTATAAAAATTTCATTTTCACCACCCCCCCACCTCCAACTATTAAAATCACCCCACCAAGTATTATAAAAACAAACACTATAATACCAAATCTTTTAAAGATGACTATAACAAATGTTATTTCTTGGCATGGGTGATCTTCATGGCATGGGATGGTGTGATCTTAAATCCTTGTAAAACATCCTTGGCAGCCCCAGTCTGCCCATCATTTTCAAATTCCACAAAAGCAATGTCATGTCTCCCAAGTACCAAACATACTTCCTTGAAACCAGGGAATGCATTAAACGGCATGGATAACATCATCTCATTAGTCTCTTCTGGTAAGTTATTAAGGAATAAAATATAATTTGGAGGATAATCAGGGACCTGAGGATTTGGTATTGAGTTTCCTTGGGTATTAGCTGAATTTGGTGTTCCCTGACCAGCCTTTTTGTTTGCAGTTGTTGCAGTCTCTTCCACAATTTTGGCTTTTTTTTTGTCAGCAAAAGCACCATGCATTTTAGATATTATATCAGAAAATGTTTTTTCATACTGGATTTGCATTAGTTTACCATAAAATGGAAATCCTTGTAACTGTCTCAAAGCATTCGTAGATGAGCCCTGTTTCTTAAAAATAACAAAGGCTTGCCCCCTCATCCTCATGGTCTTTAAAGCCATATCTATCACGTGGCCAAACTGAGAAAACAGGGCATATAGAGATCTCTTCAATTTTTCTTTTTTGATTTTGTCATTCACATTATTGACATAAATTGTATGACTTGGTCTGATATCCACATTTGACTTAAATTTTTCAAATAACTTAAGGCCTACGCCATCTCTGGGAAGAACAAGAATTGCTTATCGTTTTGTGGTGACCCCCTTTATCCCTAATACCTTTTGCCTTAAAGCCTATTTCGTCTAATTTTTCTATAGATACATCTTTTGGTTAGTTTTTCTCTAGTATACCATTTTCCATCTTTTTATTTTCGTGCCCTCAGGTTTCAATGTCCTGTAAACAGCATAGAACTGCAATTTATTTTTCTTGGCCAAACTGATAATCTCTGTGTTTTAATAGATGAATGTAAAACACATTTTCTACCTCTGGTTTTGTGCTATTTGTTTACCATCCTTTTTATTTTCTTACCTTTCCATCTTCTATTATATTTTAATACCTTTTCTATCCTTTTCTATTACCAGTTATACTTTCCATTTCTATTCTTTTAGTGACCCCTCTTAAATGTCTGAAACACACTTACCTTTACAAAAGCTGGACAATAATCAATATCTTTATCCTCCTCCCAAACAAATCGAGCTTACGGGAACACTTTGACTCTGCCCTCTCCAGTTTTACATGTTCTTGTGTCCTGTGCACCTTGTTTTTATACCCCACAAACTAAAAATTATTACTCATGTTCCATGTTAAGTGCTTGTTCAAGTTTACTTACATGTTTACCAGTTTTTTTGCTCACCATTTTTCCATCTGTTTCTTCCTTTTGGGTTACATGTGCATGTTACTGAAGTACCTCCTTTCAAAATTATTTCAGCGGGCCGGCCTGTGACTCACTCAGGAGAGTGCGGTGCTGATAACACCAAGGCCACCGGTTCGGATCCCATGTAGGGATGGCTGGTTAGCTCACTGGCTGAGCGTGGTGCTGACAACACCAAGTCAAGGGTTAAGATCCCCTTACCAGTCATCTTTAAAAAAAAAAAAAAATTATTTCAGCAATGGTCTTTTGTGTAAACTCTTTGCCATAACATACCTTTATTTCTCCCTAACTCTTAAATTGGTTCAATAACTGGTAGAAAGTATTTTTCTCAGTGGTTTGAAGATACTGTATTAGTCCATTTTGTGTTGCTGTAACAGAAATACCCAAGACTGGATAAATTATAAAGATCAGAGGTTTATTTGGCTTATGATTCTAGAACAGCTGCATCTGGCATGGGTCTCAGGCTGCTTCTACTCATGGCAGAAAGCAGCAGGCAGCTGGCGGGTACAAGTAGATCATATGGCGAGAGGAAGCGAGAGAGAGAGAGGGAGAGAGAGGAGGTACCAGGGTCTTTTAAACAATCAGGTCTTGCGGGAACTAATAGAGCGAGATCTCACTCACTACCCCAGGGAGAGCATTAATCCATTCATGCGGGATCCGCCCCCATGACTCAATCAGTTTCCAACACTGCCACATTGGGGATCAAATTTCCACATGAGTTTTGGAGGGGACAACACATCCAAACTCCGTCAGATACTATTACATTTTATTCTGGATTCTGTTTGTGGCTGAGAAGTCTGCTGTTGGTGTAATTTTTTTAGTTAATCCATCCTTTTTTCATAGGCTTTAAGATCTCTTAGTCTTTGGAGTTCTGCAAATTCACTACCAAGTGTTTAGATATTGATTTTATTTTTATTTATCCTGCTCTGGATTTTACGTGAGGATCTTGGTCTTCATTCGATTTTGGAAGCTTTCCTTCAGGACCTGACGCTCCACCTTCTTTTATCCTGGCTTTCTGGAACTCTGATTGGATCTGCAAGTTATTCTCACTTTAACATTGTCACTCCTTTTTTTTTTTTTTGGCAGCTGGCTGGCGTGGGGATCCGAACCCTTGCCGAACACTGCGTCCTACCTGAGCCCACTAACTTTTTAAAAATTCTCCATCGCCTTGTCTCTCTGGTTAATTGCTCCTGATCTATATTCCAGTTCAGTGATTTTCTCTTCTGCTGTGTTTAATCTGCTTCCTTACCTCATTCTTTGACACTTGAATTTCAAAGGCTCTATTTTTCAATTCTAGGATTCTTTGGGAATCCGGGATGTTTCTTCCGAGCGTCACGTGTAGTTGCCCCTCGCCCCACCTTTGTCATTCGCTAACCCTAAGCTGCGGGAAGGTGCGGAGGCCTTCGGGCTGCCTGGCGTCCCCGCACCGCCGAGGACAGCACCGGGAGCGGGACGGTCTCTGAGCGCGAGCTCTCCGGTGACCCGGTGAGGGCCCCGCCGCCTCCGCCGCCAACCCGCTCCCCCAGCACCTAGCGGCTCCGCGAATCTCACCTCAACCGGGGCCTGGAGACAGGACCGCGCAGGCCGTGACGTCACGGGACTGTGACGCGTCTCCGGGCCCCGCCCCTTCGCGTCTGGGCCGGGAATCCAAGCTCGCGGCGCCGTGACGTCACGGGTCTGGGCGGGAGGGTTTTGCGTCGGCCCAATGGGAGCGGCGCGCCGGCCTCCCCTTTAAGGAATGTTGTGACCTGACGTCACCGGGGCGAGTTACCTCCCGCAGCCGCCGCCGCCGGGCTCAGCGCGAGCCCCGGAGCCCTTGAGCGCGAGGTGCGGAGCCCCCGGAGCCCCTGAACCGCAGCCACATCCCCGCGCCGCGCGCCCTGCCGCGCCCGCGCGATGCCCTCGGACCGGCCTTTCAAGCAGCGGCGGAGCTTCGGTGAGGCCCGCAGGCGATCTGAGAGCGGGGCTGGGGGCGCCGGGGGGCCCGTCCGACCCCGACTGCCGCAGCTGACGTCAGCCTCGTGACGTAAGGCTCCGGCAGGACCCCCGGGCTGGGAGGCCGGCTGCGGCCGGGGCAGAGGCCGCCTGCCTCCCCACCGCGTCGGGTGCCAGGGCCGAGGCCGACGGCCCGGGGGCGGGGCGGGGCGGGGCTGTCCCTCGGGGCCGGCGGGGCGGGGCCGCGGGGAACACCTCGGCCCGGCCTCACTGCCCGACCGCCGTCCGCAGCCGACCGCTGTAAGGAGGTGCAGCAGATCCGCGACCAGCACCCCAGCAAGATTCCGGTGAGTCCCGCGCCCTCCGGCCCCTCCCCGTCCCCGTCCCGCCCCGGGCTCACGCGTCCCCCACCCCCCACCCGCCCCATTCCCAGGTGATCATCGAACGCTACAAGGGTGAGAAGCAGCTGCCCGTCCTAGACAAGACCAAGTTCCTGGTCCCGGACCATGTCAACATGAGCGAGTTGGTCAAGATCATCCGGTACGTGGGCAGCAGCTGGATCGGGCAGGGGGCTGGGCCCCCGCTGAGAACGGGCGGGACCCCTACGTGGGACCAGGTGTTGGGTTCCTGTTCTGAGGAGGTTGGGAAAAGTCAAGGTCAGGGCTAGGGTCGGTGTCGAGTCGCAAGCTATAGCTTCTAGAAGGGGCTGGGATGAGTGTGAAGAGGGGGCTTGCTTCGGTTTATTATGGGGAGGGGGTCAGTACTACGGCCGCCATGCTCTCCCGCCCGCCTCAGGCGCCGCCTGCAGCTGAACCCCACGCAGGCCTTCTTCCTGCTGGTGAACCAACACAGCATGGTGAGCGTGTCCACGCCCATCGCGGACATCTATGAGCAGGAGAAGGATGAGGACGGCTTCCTCTACATGGTCTACGCCTCCCAGGAAACCTTCGGCTTCTGAGCCAGCAGTAGGGGGGGTTGGCCTGGGAGTGGGGGCCCTGTCAGGCTCTGCCTAGGGAGCTCCAGGCTTCTGAACTGAGCTGCCTCTGCCCCTGTGGGCTGGGCAGGGATATGGCCCCCTAGCCACGGGGCCCCAGCCAACCAACTCCACCCTTGGGTGGATCCTGGGCCAGTCACATTAGGATTGCCCCTCTAGGTGCTGGCTGGGATGGGGGAAGGTGGGGAGCAGCCCCCAGCACCCCTGCTTTGTGTGGTTTGTCTTTTTTTTTTTAGGCCCCTGCCTGTCTGCCCATCTGTCCCTCACCCACCTGAGGCTTTGCCCCCGGTCTGGACCTGCCCACCCCTGAAAGATGGCCCCTGGCTCACCCACATGATCTTCACATGGTGTATGGATCTCTGGTCATTGTCCCTCTGCAGAATAAAGATTGCTCAGGCCTGCCTGGCCCTTTGCCTCCAGCTACTTGCTTGGGAGCAGGGAGGGCTGCTGGTGGCGCCGTCCTGCCCTGTTCTTGGCCTGGCAGCGCACAGGCTTGTATTCTTTGGACTTAGGGCTCATTTGGGAAACCCACACCTGTGTGTAGTGTACCACGACAGTATTAGGAGCCAAGCCCACCCCCTCTAGGAGTGCAATGTAGATGTAGTCCCAGGGTAGACTTCTTCATACAAAAAAAACATTTATTAAGTAGACATGACCTAACAAGCTCTGCTCACCTTTTCCCCATTCCTCCCTGGGAGGGGGCTCCTTGGTGTTCAGAACCACAAAGTGGGGGTCTGAGTGGGGATGCTCCCAGCTCCTCCCCACAGGATTCTCTGCCAGCCATCAGTCCACTTTGGTGCCAGTGATTCATGACCTGGGACGTGAACCTCTTCTGCCCAAGGATTGGCCTGCTGGCAACTCTGGCTGGAGAACTTGGCCCAGCTTCTGGCCCTTCTGCCCCCTGAGGTCCATGCAGCCCTATGCCCATCCAGGCCTACTTGAGCACAAGCATGGCCTCTGTGCCGTCCTTGGCCGTCAAATAAAGACCGTGTGTGAGGTAGTACTCCCGCCGCAGGAAGGCATAGAAGTAGTCAGAGATGAGCAGGATCTGGGGGTGGAAGAGAGGATGTGAGAAGCTGTGGGGTACCTGCTCCTGAACCCAGGATCCCTGAGGGGCTAGACAGGTGTTGGGTGACAGGAAAGCCCCTGGCTGGCATCTCTACAAGGTCCCAGCCTATCCCTGGGGCCCATACTTAAACCTGCCAGGTCTTGCTGCACCCTCCTCCTCCCATGGTCTACACCTCCATCCCAAGCTCTGGCATCTGAACTCCAGATGGGTGTGCCTCCCCCTCGTGCCCACAGGCACTTGTACCCCAGCTGGGCCCATGTCAAACTTGTTACCTGCCCTCTGTCAAACTCTCTTCTACTGGGCACCCATGTTCCCATCTTCTATCCAGGCACCTGGGCCACAGAATCACCTGACACTCCTCTCATACACCAAGCCACCAAGTCCATTCAACTCTACCTCCTAAACTCTCATATCGCCATTTCTATCTATCCCCACAGCCACCACCCTGGACAAAGCCACTGTCACCTCCTAAATAACAGCAAAGCCAGGTCCCTGGGCTCTGCTCTCAAACCTACCGTTCATTCTCCCTGGTAGCCAGAGGAAATTTTTCAAAACACATATCTGATCATGTTACTTTCCAGTTTAAAATCCTCCAAAGGCTTCCTACACTCTAGGCTGAAGCTCAAACTCCCTGGGGCTCTGAGGCCTTGCATCCCGTCTCCGGCCGTGTACACACACCGCCCTCTCCTCACTCCGCCTCACTCTGCTGCAGGAGCTTTGCTGTTTCCTCTGCCCTTCCAGTCTGAGGAAGGATCACTTGCCTCCCAGAGTAAGTCTTGGTCCCATTACTCTACTTGCTAGCACAAACTCCTCCACACTGCAATTTTACATTCAGTGGTGTGACTGCCTGGTGACTGTGTCTCCTACCCTGGACTGGGAGCTCCATCCAGGCAGGGTCCTTGAGTATCTCTGACACTATGGGATCTCTGTGCCCAGCCTAGTCTATTTTTCCCAATCTGGGCCACAGAGTCAAAAGAGGCCTAGAAGCTCAGCCCACGATCCCCCTCGTGAAGGCCCAGAGAGGAACAGGGACTTGCCAAGGTCCCTGCACACTACACCTGCAGTTTTACAATCCCACTTAGCCCAAGCTGCCCAAGATAGGTGGGGCAGGGTCCAGCCCCAAGGAAGGATGAGGGGGCAGGGGCTCACCTCTGCAGCCACCACAGGTCTCAGGCACTTAGTGGCCTCTCAGAGTATTAGCACCAACCACCTCTTGGCACAGATGGGGAGACTGAGGCCCAGAGCAAGGCAGGCACTTGACTAGGGTCTTGGGGCAAGTCAGAGGTTGAGCTGAGCCTGGGATCTGGGCCTCCAGTCCCAGAACCCAGCCCAGGGCAGCTTCTCACTCGCCTGAAGGCAATGTGAGAGCAGCTGAGGAGAGCTCTGTCCCACCCCCTGGGCAGCCCTGCAGCTCCTACTTACCTCTCATGAGGCATCACCTCCTACCAGGAGTCTTCCCTAATCCCACGCTCAGTATGTGACCTCTGAAGTGAAATCATTTCCCACTGGCCTCCCAAACAAATGGGGTGGCATCTGCTCCAACTCCGTGGCCCCAGCCTGACACAGGTCCCCACCCTGTGAGCACTGCCCTCCAGGGATGGCTCCATGGGACACATTCCTCTCACGGGCAGCCATGAGGGCTGCAAGGCTGCCTCCACTCTGGGCTATGAAGAAGAGTTATTGGGGCAACTGATAAGAGTGGCCAGGGACAGAGAAGGCCAAATCAGAAGTGGAATAAAACCGTCAGAACATGCTCCATCCCAGGGTGGGACGGCAGAGAGACAGGGAAGCAAACATTTTCTGACCCCTTTACCAAAAAACACATGGAGTCCACCCTTGGGTAAGGCTTATCATCCCCATTTGGAGATGCGCCAGTTCAGAGATTAAGGGTCTTGATGCGTCACAAGTAGTACATGAAGGGTCAGGTTGTAGCACTAGTCCTGCCTGTGACAAAGCCCTGGCTCCACGAGCACTCAGGGTCTGAACCCACACATCCTGAGTCCCCCACCTACCAGGCCCACTGATTCCTGCCTCTTATACCTTACCACCCTGTGGGGGCTGCTCTCCCTGGTTCACAGTTTAGTCACTCAGCCAAGAAGACAGACAGATGATTTTTTTGGAAAGGGCAAAATAAGTACATGAGACTTCCAAGCCAGTGGAGGTCATCAGTTCAGCGCGTCTTGAAGCTACAGGCTCGGGAGAGCAGCCCCCGCCAACATGGCCTCTAGGCTGCAGCTTCCTGGAGAAGCAGGTGCTGTCACCCAGGTGTGTCCTAGTTCTCCAGGCCCCCTGCTCCTGGTGGAGACACTAACACTCAACAGCCAGCCTGCACTGGGGGAGCTCGTGTGGTGGTCACAGCCAGGAAAGTGCAGCATCCTCTGCCCACCTGCCTGGGGTCAAGGAAAACAGGAGGAGAGGAGGCCAGTGGCCCACTGTGGAGCACAACTTGCTATTTCACAGGCCTGAAGGGCCACCACATGGGAGGAGCCAGTGAAGGAGAGAGTGCCGCCTTCTATCTCTAAAGATGCAAAATAACAATGACTCAGTCTCTGGACCTCAGTGTTGGAGGTGCCAGGTCACAGGAAAGACTGAGAATTGGGGCTATAATAGTAAATGTCGTCCACGTAGCATTTTTCAATTGACAAAAGCTTTCCTGTCCAACTCCATACTGAGTCCTCACAATCACCCTTCCAAGTTGAGGAAACTGAGGCTCCCACCGCCTCTCACAGATTTCAACAGCCACATCCCTCACCTCTTCCCTTCCTGGCACAGTGAAGCTTTCAGAGCCTGAATCTGATCACATTTGTCCTCAGTTTAAAACCAAAGGCTCAGCCTGGACCTCAGCATAATGAGGTCCACGAGGGCCCTGTGGCTCTGACCACTGCTGTCCTGAAATGGCCTCATTCTCTGTCAAGTGCTACAGCAGGTCCTATAGCACTACCCACCCAGAGCACACTATGTTCCTCTCCCCATCTCCCTGAAGAAGGGAATCCTGAGCAGGGCCCAACATGCTCCAGGTCTCCCTGGAAACAGAAAGCAGAAGGGCCAAGGCAGGGCCAGCCTTGAATCTGCAGGGTCTGTGGCACAGGGAGGTCGGGGCAGCCTCCTCATGGCAAAGAGGTAGCAACTTGAGGAATGGTGTTCTGGGTGTTCCAGACCCCACTTGGGAGGGCCGAGAGAGGGTTCTCAGGGCTAGCCACTGGGATGAGAGCAGAAGAGGGCTCTGGTTCCAACCCCCTACAAATCCAGTAGGACCCGCCACAGGCTCAGCTCTGAACAAAACAGAGTCCGGAACTGGAAGGTTAGGTTGTACAGAAGTGTGTTAGATCATTGATCTTAAAATGTGGTTTCTTTTTGGGTTTTTTTTGGTGGCTGGCCGGTATGGGGATCTGAACCCTTGACCTCGATGTTACAAGGCTGCACTCTAACCAACTGAGCTAACTGGCCAGCCCCTAAATGTGGTTTCCAATCCCAGCTCATTTCATTCATTCATCAATAATTAGTTACTGAATATTCTTCTTGGTGCTGGGGATACGGCCATGAACAAGACAGACATGGGGCCTGCCCTAATGGACCCCACAGTCTACTAAGAAGATGTGATAAACAGGACCATGAATAAACACACCCTTTCCTAGCTTTGCAACTTTGGGTGAGTCTTGAACCCTTCCAAGCTTCAGCTTCCTCATTCATATCATGAGATGCTAATAGTGCTTCCCTCAAAGGGCTCTTATGAAGATTAAATAAATTCTTTATAATAAAAAAAGGAAAACGACTTAAAGGGCTGTTATTAGGGGAGTAGTTACATAAAGTGTGGTGAGTCCACATAAACAGAACTTAAACAGAAAGGAGTTTCCTCTCTCATATATGAACAAGAAAAGATCACCAAGACGCTTTATTAAAAGGAAAAAAAGTCGTACTTCCAACGTGATGCCAATAATAAAACACACAAATAAAACTCTTTCTCCATGAGCATATGAATATAAGTAAACGCACAGGGAAAGGTCCAGAAGGCCACACGAGCACGTGACTCAGAAGATTAAAGGGATTATATGGGGCCAGCTTCTAGTAAGTTCTCCTTAAACATGAGCCACTACTAATTATAATTTTAGGAAAAGATTTCCTTATGTTCCTTGTTTTTAAATCGAATTAGGGTGACTGGAACATTTTAACTTACTCTTTGAAAAAAGCTAAATTTGAATAAGTTCCTTTTCATTTATATGTAATCCTTGATCAATATTTTTCTTCTGTTGGTCACTGATCCACAAAAGGGTTAAAAATTTTGAAAAAGAAGAAGGAGGATTAGTTCTTCTTCCCTTGGTTTATGGGACTATTTCTCTGGGAATTTGCTTTGGGCATTTGAAGGGCACAATGCTCTTGCCGTTTCCCATGCCAACACGTGAATGATGGCAACAGGACCCACACGTCACACCCCAGCCTCTCACCCACTGACGTGGGAACTATCCCGGTTTCTGAGATGGGGAAACTGCAGCCTAGAGAGATCAAATCACTCACTGCAGGTCACACTGTGAGGATGGGGGGGAAGACCTCGAGCACCCGCTCCGTCTCAATCTCTCCTTCTCTCTCTCACACTCATGCACGCGCACACGCACGCCACGCTCCCTCCTCCCCCATGGATGGTTTACTGTTGTCATTTCCTGTTACTAACCCTGAGGCACAACCATAATTAGCAAATGATCAGTGCCACATGTTGAAAAATACTTAATGGTCTTCAGGGGAAAGAATGGGACCTTAGTCACTGGTTTACCTGCCAGTGTAACTATCTACACATAGTTTGTTCTATAATAGGGTATGGCACTGATTGACTCAAACAGAGAAGGATTTCAAGAAAAAAAAAAAACAACCCTATAGGCCAAGTTGTCTTCTAAATTAAACTCCTGATTTCAGCAATGATAGACCAGGTTCTGGACACCTGCTTAAAATCCATACTCATCTGTTTCCCAGGACAGCTCTGATCTGTCTTGCCAGGGAAGGGAGAATGAGGGCCAGATGAATACAAGGCCCCTTCCCAGCTAGAAGGGCTCAGAAGAACAGGCTGTGCAGCTGAGGGCATGTCCTTGAATGCCATATGCCTCAGTGCAAGTGTTGACTGTAGGTCACACAAAAGCAGGGGCTGGGTTTGGGCCATGCCAGACATGCAGCCACAGAGACCAGGTTCCCGCAGAGGCTGGAGGAGGATTGGAGACAGAGCTGCTACCACTGACTGCAGCCAGTGGGGGTGATTTGGCCCCATGTCCCTTCCCTCTCTTACTTTCCAAGTCCAAAAGGCCCTGCTGGCTTTCCCTGATAACTCACAACAGGAGGGGAAATCCTGTTCCCTCTAGATTCTCCAGTAGAGTTATTCTGCATATCTGGGGCCATTAACCACATGACGTTCTCTTGGCTATCTTTGGTTCATTCAACAAATATTTGCTAAGACTGATCTGGGCACTGGAGACCCTACGATGGAAGGACAGGCAGATCCCTGCCTTCATGAAGCTCATGGGCTAGTGATGGAGACAGAGGGGGAGCAAGTAAATATATAAAGTTACAAACTGAGTAAATGCAATGAAGGAAACAAATGGGGGCTGAGAAGGAGACGGCGGGGCAGGGAGGCCTCATGAAAAGCCTCTCTAAGGAGGTGACACTGAACTCTTAGTAAAATTCTAAATATTGCATATTTGCACTCTTGGTTCCCAACAGGCCCGAGGGCAGGAGTAGTACAACCTTCGTGATGAGGGGTCAATGACATGACTCGAGTGACTACTCTGGTGAGCAAGTGTCCCCATAGGACACATCCCTTCAATGATGCAGCAGCAGCAGCAACAAAGCCCAGCAGCCCCCAGAAGCATTTGGCCCAAAAGAGCTGTCCATGGCTCAGAGCCACAGAGCCCAGACCCAAGGAGGCTGATGACACAGGTGTGCTGGATGCCTGAACAGTCTACCGGCTTGAGGACGGCATCTGGACCCCTGCTGCGAGGCCTGTAGGTTGGTACAGGCTGCCTCAAGGGCAACTTGGAAGTATCTGCCAAAAATATAAAAGGCATATGCCCTATGACCCAGCAAATCTCACCACTTGAAAGCTGTTTAGGATACTGGCACATGTGCACAAGCATATGGGGAGGGGTATGCCAGGCTCTTCCATTTAAAGCAGCAAAATAACCAGAAGCAACCTCGATGCCCAGTAGTAGGGTGTACCTAGTCCAGTAAATCATGGTGCATCCTAACCATGAGATATCATAGAGCCACTAAAACCATAATCTCAAGATAAATTTTAAATTTTTTTAAGATAAGATCATTAAGTGAAAAATACCAAGTCAGAGAACAGTACTTAGATAAGGAAGCTATTTACTTCCATAAACAAAAAAGCTCTTTAAGCGTGTGTTGTACTTACAGCTATCTGTAAATGCACAGAGAAAGTCTGCAAAGACACATGCCACGCTGATCCCAATGACCACATCTACCCTGGGGTGGGAAGAGACGGGGGCTCAGGCAGATCTTTACCTTTCATTCCATACTCTATTTTGTTTGATTTCTTTCCCCCAACGATAATGAGTTCATGTATTACTCGTGCGATTAAAAATGCATTTAGAAATGAGGTTCAGGAAAACAGGTAAGAGACAATGCCAAGAGTTCAGCTGTTTTTATCTGTAGCTCAGCTACTGCCACATTCAATCCACTTTGGTTCCCACCCAACTCCAATCCCTCTTTTTCCAGAATTCCATTTCTCCTACTTTCCAGAGCCCCTGACTCTTTGCCAATATCCCCCATGCCATTTATAGAGACCCTTCTCGCACAGAGGCAGCCCCAGAAGAGAGAGCTGTTATCTGGAAAGGCCCACGGATGCTTCATAACCACTGCAACTCTACTTCCCGACCAATACCTGAGGCTCAACATAAGACAACAGGCTATGGACTATTTCAGTGGAGCTCACCAACATCCCCAGAGGTTCAGGACAGGCCCAACGCCCTCATATGCCAGCCACCACTGGGACCTAAGAATAAGTAAGGGGTTCCAGCAAGACAGAAGAGTCAGGACAACTTTTGGGTTCCTTCAGACACTAAGTGGAATCCTGCAGACTTCTGCCTGCGTAAGGCACAGGTAGGAGGTGCTGCATATTCACCATCAGTAACTGCCACCCAGGCCACAGGACTCTCCATCGCTCTTCCTGCTGTTCACAAACCAAGATAAGTGGCTGGACTGGACATTAACCCTCCAGAAATGTCCATGCAGGAAATGCCAGTCCTAACACTCATTGAAAAAGCCCTAAGTCCCTTCTTTGTTCCCAATGGCCAACTTTGGAGACAAGAATTGCCCTGGGGATCGTTCACTGGCATCATTAGTCTTTCCAGATCACCCCGCTTCCCATCCACCTATTAGGCACAGGAAATGCCAAGCTGTGCCAATGGTAATTGCTATGGTAAATGGTACAAGTGATTCTCATAAGACCTCGATGATGCAGACAGAGCGTGACCTGAAAGAAGGCAGCAGAACAGATAAGGGAACTTCAGAGAAGGGTGGATGACTTCATGGGTGGCCTGCTAGACACCTGCCACAGAACCTCTGTGAGAGCTGATCAAAAATACAAATTCTGAACCCCAGAGTCCACACCGAATCAACATCTCTGGGAGTTGGACCAGGGACTGCTTTTTTTAAACTATCAGAGTCTGCAGCTGTGATGGTCACAACATATGAAAAGATTTAAACCACATTACACTGTAAGAGGGAATCTGCATTTGAGAACCCTGCTGTGTGGAACATAGGGACAGGTGTTCCCAGGTCAGCGGAAGGGCTGAGCTCTTTGCTGGAACTCATCAGCCTGTGACCCCACAGCCTCCTCTGACTCCCAGCCACACAATTTATGCTCACTCAACTTGCCCAACAGGCAGGTCACACCACTTCTTATCTGCCACCTCTGCGCCCGCTGTCCTCCACCTGCCCATTCCCTCCCCACCCATTGGTACACTCACTGTGGGGGTTGCACACCCCAGGAACCATCACAGAAAGAGGTGCCTCAGAAACCAACCCTTACGTGAATTTGATTCTTGGCTCCTCCAACAACCTTGGGCAAGAGACAACCTCTGTGAGTATCAGTCCCTCTTTTGCCAAACAAGGACAGCAATACGTGTCTCACAGGCTTGCTGTGAGAATCTGACGAGCTCAGATGGTGCCCAGCACATAGGTGCCAGATTCGGCTGCAGGCTGCCCTTACTCGCCTGTCCTCCCTGCTGACTGTGAGTTACGTGAGAGGAGGAACTGTCCCTCCTTAACGTCTAA
This sequence comes from Cynocephalus volans, assembly GCF_027409185.1. Classification (NCBI taxonomy): domain Eukaryota; kingdom Metazoa; phylum Chordata; class Mammalia; order Dermoptera; family Cynocephalidae; genus Cynocephalus; species Cynocephalus volans. The sequence continues at coordinate 30,559,763 of NC_084460.1, forward strand.
TCCCTACCATGCCAAACCTAGGGGCTTGACGCTTTCTTACCTGCCCAACGTTGAAGGTCAGTGTGATGGCATAAAAGAAATTAGAGTTGGCACTTCCTGCATAAATCCAGAGATGCCACAGCACAGGGAAGAGCAGGGAACAGACGATAATGATGCAGGCAAGGACAAAGATGTTCCGCAGGACTGCAAAGACAGATGGAAACAGTCAGCCCAGTGCTCTCTCTAGGCACCCTCTCCTTGCTGTGATGGCCCCACAGGGCAGAGGCGCAGGCAGAGCCTCGTGTAGCTCCAAGGTAGAACACCCCCAGAGGCAATGGGGTTCCAGGAAGCCAAGCTCAGACTCCTGAGGTGATGGCTCCCCAAACCTGCAGCTGGTGGGAGCGCCTAGATTTGGATTCTGTCCTCCCACCGTGGGCTTGGCTGGCAATGCCATGGATGCCTGTGGGCACTTCAAAAAGAGCGTTTCTGGAAGACAATGAACCATCCAGTCCCACTCCCCAAGCAGGGTGCTATCTGGCCACATTGGATCGGTCAGTGGATGTGAACTGCAGCATGAACCAGAGATTAGAGCTGCCCAGTGGGTCTCTAAGGTGCCGCAGTCCCCAGTCTTAGGAACACATTTTCCATTCTCCTTAACTGGTGAATTAGTCCCCTGCCTTGCTCTTCAAATGTCCCTCATTCTTCCTCACATGATGATTTAAAAATCTTTTTGACACCCTCGCTCTCTGACATCACTCTCTATCCCCAGAGGGAATACTGAATCCCACCAGAGGAAAAGCTCTCACCAAGGCCCCAGGGATGACTTGCTCACAGGGTGGCTTGCAGGTGGGCAGTTCAGCTGGATGGGAAGGCAGCATGATGGCCGGGCACAGACTTGGCCTCAGAGAGACCGGGGTAAAACCCTGCTCTGACATTTGTCAGCATGTTTCTCTAAGCTTCAGCTTCCTCACTTCCAAATTGGGGCTACGATGCCTATGTCATAGAAGCGTTATGAGGGTTAAACAGATGTGTGGGAAAACTGGCACAGATGTATTACTATCAGTGTTCTACTGCTGCTATAACAAATTCTTACACAGTCAGTGGTTTAAATAACTTAATTTATTATTGTTCAGTTCTAAAGGTCCGAAGTCCAAAATGGGTCTGACAGGCTAAAAGCACGGTATCGGCTGAGGTATCTGCGTTCCCTCTGGAGGCCCTGGTGGAGAATCCATTCCTTGCCTTTTTCAGCTTCCAGAGACTTCCTGTATTCCTGGGCTCATGACCCACTGCAGCTTTGGAACCCGCAATGGCAGACTGAGGCCTTCTCACGCTGCATCACTCAGACCTCCTCTTCTGCCTCCCTCTTCCACTTTATGTTTTTTGCGGTGGGGGGATGGCTGGCCGGTATGGGGATCAAACACCGATTTTTTTTAATAGACTTAATTTTTTAGAGCAGTTTTAGGTTCACAGCAAAACTGAGAAGAAGGTACTGAGTTTTCCCATCTTTCCCCTGCCTCCATCTCCTTCAGTTTCAGGACTCTTGTGATAATCCAGGATTATCTTCTCAAGGTCCTTAAAGTCCCCTTTTGCCATGTAAGGTGACATATTCACAGATTCTGGGGATTATGACGTGGACACCTTTGGAAGGGGCCGAGGACAGGCATTATTCTGCCTACCACACTGAGTTCTTTTTTTTCCTTTTAAGTCAACAGGGGTTATCTGACAGCAGTAACATATCTGATGTATGCTATTTTTATATCTTTCTTTATACTTTATTGTACTTTTTAAAAACTAAAAAATATCATTTAAAATAAGTTAATTAAAAGAATGTTTTTAAAAAGAACTTGACACTGCGCCCAGTTCTCAGCAGGCGCTTAATGGATAAAAGTTCCCTTTATCTCTCTGATCCTGGTCTTCAGGAAATCCCTTCTCCCAAGTCAGAGTTGTGGGAGATTTAAGGGATGGGATAACTCCCAAACATTTAGGCCACTTGTCTCAGTTGTACAACTTGGCAGAAATGCTATACCGGGGGCTCCTGTATTGGAAGGGGGGCTGGATGACACACAATTCTCAACTCTAGTTGCTAAATGAAATCACACGGGAGCCGCCCACCCTCAAGACTAAGTCAGAGTCTCTAGGGTGGGACCCAGGCATCATATGAGGTCTTAAAAACCTCCCAGGTGATTCCAGTATGCAGCCAAGGCTAAGAACCACCGGATTACAGCTTGAGACCCTTACAGTCTGTGACAGAGATGTGGCTGAACTGTGTCAAAATGAGGATAATCAGGACAAGGTAGTGCACAGCTCTTTCTTAAAGCTGAATGATTTGAATCTGCAGTACATTCTTTACTGAGAAATGGTAGGTGCCTTTTTGTTGTTGTTACCAAAGTCTTTCTTTTATGAAGTGGGGATGAATGGCTGGTGGTTAATTGTTTTGATGTCTTCAGCAAAATGAAAACTTGGCAATTCCATCGCCAGTTTTCTGAAATGTTAGTGAAATCTCGCAGTTTGGACACTGGCCTAGAGGGCTTGCAAGATCCTCTTTTCTGATCTGAAATTTCCACAATTCTGGGTTTTCAAAGCCAGGGAGGCTCCTGCCTCTCGCTTTACTCCCAGGAATAAGGAATCGGAGAAAAGGGATATTTCCACTGAGAATTATTTTTATTATTATTAAACAATGTTACAACCTCAAGAAAGGAGAACAAATCTGCTTACCATTCCTCCACTCCCACATCACTATTTACATTTCTCAGTGGTTCTTTCTGATCTCCTGAAAATTATTTTGCTGAAAAGGATATACACTATTCCTAAAATAAAATTCTTGTGGCGTGACAGCCCAAGTGGTTTTTGTTCTGTGCCTCCAGCCAGAAACGGGGATTTCAGACAGGATGACAGGAAGGAGACCAAGAGCAAAGACGAGAGAGGCTCAAATGAAGCTTCTGGGAACTATCATGGAGGCTGCAAAGATGCATCCCTATGTGCTTGGAGAAACTGTCACCAGCATCCAGCTGGCTTCTGGCCTGTAGTGACCTTTGCAGGAATGGGAAGCTGCTACTCTTGCTGGCTGAAAAGCCAGAGGATTAAAACTATGTGCCAGAGCAGATAGAGCTGGGGACCGGGGGCACAGGACAGCTTGTTCTAGGCACCAGGAAGTATCAGAGATGTCAGAGATGAGCAGCCCTAACAAGATGAAAGGGTTCACCCTTCATCAGACTTCCCAGGTCAGATGGAATGAGGTTCCCTGCTACATTCACCGGGTGGCTTATCCAATCTCTAGTGCCACTACTGACAAACTGGAACTTTAGGCAAGTCACTTTCCCTCTTTGAGCCTCAGGCACTCAGAAATAAAATTTCACTTGAAAAATCCAGTCCCATGGGTGAGGGGCACAGAGGGGATTGGGGGCTTCGAGGGTCATGGTGATGTTTCCTTTCTTAAACTAAGTGCTAGGTACATGGGAATTTATTGTATTATTCTTTATGATTTATATGTATTTTTAAAATCTCTATGCAAAATAAAACACACAAAAATCCAGCCCTTTGATGACTGTCTCTTTCAGCTGGACCAGTGCAGGCTGGCACCGGCTCTGCCAGCAGGCTGTTCCCTAACACTGCAGTTATGTGTCTCTGTGACTCATCCTAGCTTCAAGGTTCAGAGTCCAGCATCTGGGGTCTCCATTCAGGGCAGGGCCGCATCCTCTTTTCCTCCCCACTGACCAGTACAGGAAAAGAGAAAGGTGAATGTGGGAGCAGGCATGTCAGCATTGACAACTAATGTTTAAACTGAATTCCTAGCCACATTCAACACAGGCTTAAAGACTTCTCAAGGTCTCTACTTACAGGTCCCAAGGACCAGGGCCGAAGACACTCCTGGCAGAGTACAATGACTCACAGTTGTCAAGCCCCAAACAGATACTCCCAGCATGTGCACTCCCTGTCAACAGAGCGGGCAGCAAAGGGTGACAGCCACTGTTCTCTGCAGGAGCTTCAGACAAGCTGAACCTGTAAACTGTTTGCCCAACCAGGCAGCAACAGCATCCATTACATCATCCAGGTTTCTAGAAACCCCAGTCTTCTTCGTGCCTCATTTCCCCAGAGGGCATAAAATAGCTTGTTTCAAGTTTTGAAAAATATGTTAATTCTGGTGACTCCAGCTACCAAGCCTGAAGCTTTGATCACGGAACTATGCAGGAGACCCCCACGCATAATTATCACTGATGATTATAATAACTGCAGCGCTATTTACGTATGTTATCTCTCAAACTTAAAACACCCATGAAAGGTATTCTCTCATGTGACAGATGAAAAATCAGAGGCTCAGAAAGGTTAAATAATTTACCTAAAAACACATAACTAGCAATGGGAAAGCCAGGATTTAGACTCAAGTCAGTCTGTCTCCAGACTGTGTTCAGCATATGGGATGAAAGACATTAACAAGGGAGGGGGGGTCTTATGGGGGACAGACAGCCAAGAAAAACCCATTCTACTTTTGGGGAAAGAAGATCAACATCCCAGGACCTACACTGGGGCTATCCACATGTTTTGGTGGCCTCATGATTCATCACTGGCCATTCTGCTGAGTGTCCCCACAGTGACCCTGAGCCCATGGGTGATTCTTGTCTGTGCAATGAGCATGTCACAGGCAGAAGACGCCGCCACTTCCTCCTCCCAGTCGGGCTCCACCAGGTCGTCACCTGCAGGAGCAGCTCTGGCTTGGCCCACCCACTCAGCTGTTTTCCTTCTCTCCTTGGCCCACTGGGACAGGCAGGTTTCTTGCTGACAGCTGGTCAGTTTCACTTCCTGCTTGACACCCAGACAACCCCAAAACAACAACAAAGACTCACGTCCTCCGAAGCCTGTGCTCTCTGAGTTCACTCTTGACACCTCGCTGTGCACCCACAGAAGGCAAGGCAAGGCAAGTTCAACAGCTCCCTTCCCTACTTTATTTTAGAGAGTTAGGTGCTGCTGGGCCACTGATACTGCCTCCTTATCAGGAAGGCTTAGAAAACATGCTCCACAATCATTTGCCATTCTTCTGTGTGTCAGGTTCGATCTTGGATGCTGGGGACATGGAGGCAAATGAGTTGTGATGTCTGCCCTAAGGGAGACCCCAAACACTGAAAAACCCACCACAGAGGACTAAGAGCCTGACTGAGGGACACACTGGGGCCTAGGGAGCACAGACAGTCACCGCTAAGCCATCTGCTGAGGAGGGGGTGCTAAGCTTAAAGGGTTCTTCACAGCAGGCAGGACACCTAGTGTTTCCACTCTGTCCTCTGGGAACCTGCAGCACTGGGGAGTGGCTGAAAGCCAAAGATCAACAGTTGTGACATCCAATACGATAGCCTAGCCACATGTGGCTTCTTATATTTAAATTTAAATTAATTTAAATTATATATCAGTTTCTCAGACAAATGGCTACTCCATTGGACTGCGCATATATAGGGCATTTCCATAGGCACAGAAAGCCCTGTCAGACAGCACTGTGTAAGGGCTCACGGATCTTGATTTCAAGCTCAGCCCTTCCATTGACCAGTCACGTGACCTTGAACGAGTGGCTCCACCTTTCTATGCTTCAGTTTTCTCATCTGCAAAATGGGGATACTTACCTGAAAGACTGATGTGAAGATAAAATGAGCTAATGAATGCATGTAACACTCTTAGAGCCACAGTGGCAAGGAATATAGTAAGTTCTCAATAAATGGCAGTTATTTTCACCATCATCACTGGTCCACAGCACCTGGGGGGCAGATACTGTGCCCCAGCCACTGCTTCTCCCAGTACTGCCAGCACCGCAGACACCCAATGAAGGCCCATCAATTCCTTATTCCCTGGCTGTTCTGGCCAGGGGCCAGGCTGACACAAACCTGCCTCCAGTAGGTAGAGATGGGACTACTCACATCTGTAGAGATGGTTCCACACGGGGAAGAAGGCCATATAGAGGGCCACGTCCCCCACCGTTGGGTAGGACTTAAAGATGGAGATGATGGCAATCTGGATGAACATGAAGAAGATGGGGTGCTCCCTAGGGCAGGACAAGAGAGACAGATAAAGATCCGTCAGGGACCAGGCACACGCCAGAGGCTCCTCACCCCATCCCTCCAACCAAAAATACTCCCCAGGTGACTTCAGACAGGGGCTGACTCTGCTACCCACAAGGCCTGGGCCAGGCCCCAGTGACAGAGCAGAAAACTGCAGGGATCCAGAAATGCCCAGAGGTGGTGAGAAGGGCCCAGTCAACACCAGAGAAACAGCCTACAGAGGCATTTCCCATCAACAGCCCCCGCTGCCTCTCCCAGCTCCCAGCCTTCCCCCAGGAGCCTCAGAGGAAGAAAACAAATGAAGTCAGTGCTCTTTATTACTGGGCTAAATGACTGCTTGTCCAGTAATTAGGCAGCCTCCCTTGCCTCAGGCCCCTCCGACTGGCCCCAGGGCAGGAAGTGCCTTCTTGCTGAGGCTTTATTCTCTGACAATATGGTCAGAGGGGCTGCAGGCCCTTAGGGTCCAGAAAGAGAACTGAGAGCTGCATGGAGCTTTTCAGCTCTGAAAGGCTGGAATTGGAGTTCTTTTTACCTTACACTCCTATCAGTTTAAACTATTCTTTTAAACTGAGGATGAGTGATGGCAGTGGCTACCATCTCCTGGACCCTCACTCCATGCTAAGTTCTATATGAGGCCCTCTTTTGCATATCTCATGTGATCCTCACAACCCCTCAACACAGGCCATCCTGTCACCCGTGCTTTACACATGAGAAATCTGAGGTTCAGAAAAGCTAAGTGAGTTGATGAAGTAAGTTGGTAAGCAAAGGAGTTGCTTGTCTCTAAAGCTCCGAACCACCACCAACACTGTTCTCCTGAGGGCCTGACACGCTTCACAGCTCTGGTCAGGGAGGGTGGGCAACAGATTTCCATCTGCTGTGATCCTCCGAGAGCTGACCAAGTGCTACAGGGAAGCAACCAAGCAGAGGCTGGACCCGCACCCTCCTCGGCTACGCCTCAACGACACACACACGGCCTCCTCCTGCAGATGACCTGGATGCCCAGGTCAGGAAGGTTTTCTTCAGAGGTCAATGACATTCTTGTCTTGCGGGTCAAAGGTCAGGGTGACTCAACAGGTATAAATCTGAGATGTGGAGACAAACATGTACACACCCTGAGCACTCCAGTGCTTCTACACAGCAAATGCCTCAGAAACTCAGCTTGATGAAGTCCCACAGCCCTGTAGCCTTGAAGAATCGTCCAGCTAATTCAGGAAGCTCAGTGTGAACTTCTTCCTAAACATAATCCAAATCATTGGCTTTGGGCTTTGTAGGGACCTGGTAACAGCTGCAACACTTCTATGAAAAGGCCACTGAAAATGTGGTGACCAGAAATATTGAGACCAGGACCGCCTGCCACACTGCATGGGGAGAGAGGTGGCCTGAAGGGCCCTGTTCCCGTAGAGCCGGCAGTGGAAGCAAACAGTGCAGGGGCGGAAGAGTTCAGGTAGAGCTTCATGTCCAGGCAGAGGAGGACAGCAATAGGGGACATCAGGTATCACCATATTGTCCTCATAACATGAGGTCCTGGCCTACGGGATCACATGACGGTGGTGTTGTTTCCTACTCTGGAGCTTTGTGTGGCTTTGGCATGCAGACAATAAAAGCTGCTGGGCAGCTGGCTGCACAGATAGGAAAGGTACTCTGGGCTCCTAGTTTCTCTCAGCCCAGTGGCTGGGCCTGACCAGCACAAGGGCAGAGAAGGTGGACCTCACACAGCTGGAGAACATTCTGAAGCCTGCCAGGTCATGGGAAGATGGTTTTCTGTCAGATGCCAGGCCAAGGCTGTGTCATGGGAGGGAAGCATCAGCTCTGAGGTTTGGCAGAATGGGGACCATGTGCATTTGCCATGGAGAATGGCAGGAAGGATAGAGCAGAGGACTCAAGCTCACGAAATTGAAGTCAAATTCTCCTCCAGGTTCTCTGGGCCATCTGGCATATCTGTACCTGTCTGTGCCTGTTTTCTCTTGTCTGAAGCTGGGATAATAGAACCATTTCCGGGAGCTACTACAAGCCATCTCTCTCAGGAGACTGACATGGTGTAGGGGATGAGCACAGATTCTGGAGCCAGACAAACCTGGGTCTGAATCCCAGCTCCACTGCTTACTAGCTGTGTGACTCTGGGAAAACTGTTCCACCTCTCTGAGCATCAGTTTCCTCAACTACAAAATGGGAGTGGCGATAATAACATAGTGCCTACCTCCATGAGTTGCTGGGTTAGCAATGATTACATTTCAGAGAGCCTAGAAAAGTGCTGGGAGGGAGCAGGCTCAACACACAGTAGCCTGCTTATACTGCAGAAAAGAACTCTACAGACAAGCCCTCTTGAGGGAGATTGATCAGAAGATTAAACAGAGCTGCAGGTGGTCAGCCTCCCAAGTAACCCATCCTGAGTCCCCTTGGACAAACTATCACTGGGCTGCGGATGGAGAACATCCAACCAGTTCCACTGTTGCCAAAGACAACCCTCCCCACCACACACCACAAGCCCTGCTCTTGTCCAAAATGGTGAGTGGACTCAGTGGTAACATGGCTCACCCACCTCAATGTGAGGCATGAGAAATACCAGGGCGCCAAAGCATCCTGCCCGCAGCCTGTACTCAGGTGTGACTCTCTATTGCTGACTATGGCCATTGGCACCTGAGGCGACTCAGGGCAAGGTTCTCTGGGCAAAGATGCCATAAATTTGATGGCGGGTGCTCCCCTTTTGAAGGGCACCTGCATGGCTTCAAGGGGCATGGGGTCCTCAGATGGCACTGTGGACAAAGCAGCAGTAGGTCCCACGACTTACTTTAGCTTTATGGCCAAGGGGATGGTGTAGAAGAAGACGTTGATCTGAAACACGCAAACAAAGAAGAGGCTGAAGTGCTCAAACATCTCTGCAAAGAAGTACCAGAAAAGACCAATGTTTGGAGTGAGATCTGGAACAGAAAGTCTGGAATTAAGAAAACAAAAGGAGAGAAAAAAAAGAACAAAGTTATAAATGGCCTGCTTTGATCTTGTTTTCTCCTGAAGACTTTGGTCCCTAAAGAGATCAGGATGTGAAGGGCTCTCCAGGTGCCCAGGATATAGGTAATTAACAAAAGCAAGGGGCAGAGACACAGAGAATGATAACCCATAATAAAAATCAGCTAAGCCAAACAAATCTGAAATGAGGCAGGGATTCATTCTAGAAATCAGGAGACCAGCCTCTTTTATTGCCCAAGACAGTTTAAAATCAGGAGATACCCATTTCTATAACTGTAGGGAAAATATAGGAAAATGGTCAGGGCCCCTCAGATATTCAGAATCTTGCCAAGCATTTGCTATAAAAAAAAAAAAAAAAAACCATGTGTGCCCAGGTGTTCCTTGGTTACTATCTAATGTAATCGTGTATGGGCACCCAGGTGTCCTGGGTTATGGACCTAAGTATAAAGGACTAACGGCTCTGCTACACAGTGCTTCTTGGGGCGTTCCAGGAGGCTGCTAGAGTGGCTGCTCTTAGCTCCGAATAAAGCCTATTAAATTTTTTTACCCATGGCTCCCAGGATCTTTTCCTATTACCTAGCTTGTGGACCTGCGTGTGAAGGGTTTGTGACCCAGTACAACAGGTGTGAGGGGTCTGTGAGCCCTAGCCCTAACTTGACAGTCACAAAGGAAGAAGAGATTTTTAATGATATCTCTTTTGGACATTCCAATAGACCTGCCTAGAAGAACAAGCTCAATGTTCTTGTTCCTCCCCGTTCTTGCTCCACACTGCACAGCAGGAGCCAGAAGACTGAGTGCCTGAGACTACAGGGAGATTTCTACGGGCCTCGAGAATTGGCAGGTTCTGGCTAAGATCCCCAGGATCCCATACCTCATTTGAGGAAATGACGGTTGAACTGGGAAACTTTTTGTCTGGTTAAATCAAAGACTAGTAGCTGAAATTCTGGCTCTTCTAAAGGTTTACATTATATTTTTTATTTAAATACAGAATTGAGTCTGATGTCAATTTCTAATTTAAAAAGGGCAATGAATGGGGCATGGAAAAGGAGAGACAAGCAACGGCTCACGGTCAGGTTTCCCTGACTGAGGCCTCCACCCAGAGTAAGTCCTGGCTTCTTGCTGTAACTACATTTCCTTTTCTGTGAAATGAGGTAAACAACTCAATCTGTGGCCCAGGAGAAAGCCAGAAAAGTTGTTCACCAAGCACCACAAACTCCTATCCGAGGCAGAGCATGAAGAGCTGAAAGTTACTAAGTTGTTGTTATGCTCAGCTAGGACTTAACACAAATAAGCAGAACAGACTCGCTGCTCCAGATCCCTTCTCTACCCTGACAGGTTTAAGTGTCTGTCACCCACTGTGCCATGAGCTCAAGACCCTCAGCACCCACACAGAGCCTGGCACATACACAGCATTTGGAAATGTTTGCAGAACTCATGAATATACACAGAGGCAAACTGCAGTACTGCAAATGTATTTGAATTTTCTCTAAAGGTTTGACATGTGGCAAGGGACTTAAATTTCAGACTGTCAGGGACCCTCTTGCAGTAGAGGAATATAACCATTCCTGTTTGGAATTGAACCCAGACCTTCTAGTCAGAAGCTGGTAATTGCTTTGGATATTCCTAGAGACTGCTTTTTAATCTCACTAGATCAAAGGTGTGCTCTAGTGCAGTGGTTCTCAAAGTGTGTTCCCTGGACCAGCAGCATCAGCATCACCTGAAACCTTGAGAAATGCAATTCTTGGTCCCTATCTCAGACCTATTTAATCAGAACCTCTGGAGGTGGGCCCAGCTATCTGGGTTTTAACAAGCTATGCAGGTGATTCTGATGCACCTTAAAGTTTGAGGACCACTGCTATAGATGCTTCCTGGGGTTACTTACCCTCTGGTTCCAGCTGAAGCTATAAAACCAAATTAGCTTCCAGAGATTTTTTTAAACTGACAATTTAGAATTGTCATGGGATACAAAGTGATGATATGATTTATGAATACAATGCAGAATAATTAAATCAAACTAGTTAACATATCCACTACTTCAAATACTTAACATTTTTTGTGGTGAGAACATTTGAAATTTACTCTCAGCAATTTTGAAATGTACATACTCTATTATTAACTATATTCACCACACTGTGCAATAGAACTAAAAAAAAAAAATTCCTTCTGTCAAACAGATTTTGTACCCTCTGACTCTCATCTCTTCATTTCCTCAGCCTCTGTAACCACCACTCTATTCTCGGCCTCTATGAGCTCAATTGTTTTAGATTCCACTCATAAGTGAGAACGTGTGATATTTGTCTTTCTGCGCCTGACTTATTTCACTTAGCATAATGTACTCCAATTCCACACATGCTGTCGCAAAGGACAGAATTTCCTTCTTTGTTAAGACTGAATAGTATTCCGTTGTGTATATATACTACATTTTCTTTATTCATCTGCTGATGGACACTCAGGTTGATTTCATAACTTGGCTACTGTGAATAGTGTTGCAACGAGCATGGAAGTGCAGACATCTCTTCAACAAACTGATTTCAAACCTTCTGGGTAAGTACCCAGGAGTGGGATGCTGGATCATATAGTAATTCTATTTTTACTTCCTCGAGGAATACCCATACAGTTTTCCATAATGGCTGCACTAATTTGCATTCCCACCAATAGTGTACAAGAGTTCCCTTTCCTCCACAGCTTCCAGAGTTTTCTAAAGAGGTCATTACTTACATGAAGCCGTAGACTGCAGGGATGAAATCCCAAGAGCTGAGAAGGAAGAAGGAGAGGCAAACGATTACCACTAGGCTTCCCACATACATCATGGTGTACTCCCAAGAGAAGATCCAGAAGGCTTTGCTCTTCACTTTCACAGGTGTGTACTGCCGCTAGGACAGAAGGAAAATGGTACGTTTAGGGATATCAAGAACAGTGAGCAATTATCAGCTTAAACTAAAAGATCCCTCTTGCAAAACTATGCCACGATGCACAGGTTTACCATTTCAATTAAATAAAGATATAAGTTTTTTTTAAAAGGTGTGAACGGGTGAAAACTACAGGAAAGAAGGAGATGGGAGAGGGGGGTTCAGGGACACATGGAGTGCCTCTAATTCCATCCTACTTGTGTATATTTCTCACAGCTGGAGTTGACTAAGGATGATGAATAAGAGGCTGAGGAAGGAGAAGACGACAGAGACAGCACCAATGGCGAGGATGATTCTTAAGCCCATGGTGGGGTTTAGAGATCTCATCCCATTATTTCTTTACCTAGGCATTTGTCAAACATCAAGTTTTTCACCAGACCCTCTGCCCTGGTATCTTCAGCACATGCTCGCTCTTCTCCCCATCCCTATTCTTCCCATGTTCATTAATTCATACTGCCCTGAGCCTAGTCCCATTTTAACTTCCTTTGACACACCTAGCAGTTTTGTCAAGTGTTACCCTGTAATTTTTGCTTTTAATTTTGATACATCTTTATGGCTTCACAATAAAAAGGATGTATGGTTTTTATCAATTGTCTCCAAAACAGTCTCTTGTTATGCAAGGAGTACAGTTCTTTCCATTCATACACGAGTTCAGTAGTTGCTTCCCTGACTGCAAAGGTGATCTCATTTACTTGAGTAGCACCCGAGAGCAGCTTTGAGTTAGAAATGTGTTATACCCCACATAAGAGTATTGTGTGGGGCTGTTCAACACAAATATAACTTTTTTTTTTTGGCTGGCCAGTACGGGGATCTGAACCCGTGACCTTGCTGTTATAAGCCAGCCAGCCCCTAACAATGTATTTTTTGTGAATGAGAGTTGGCATGTCAGAAGCATCCTCAAGAAAAATTAGTGTAATTGTCAAGATTTGTTTTCTAAAGTTGATACTGTGGGTTATTTTTGTGAATAGCCTGATGATTGAAACCTTTTTTTCTCAAATTAAACAAGTCCTTATTAAACCAAGAATTTGGAGAAAAATAAAATAAATTTTTAAAAGTTTGAAGTATACATCTTCTGACCTCAGACCTAGTAACACCATTTCTCGGTATGTATCCTGGAGACATGTTGCACAAGATACAAAGAAAGGATATGCATTGCACCATTGTTTGGAATATCAAGAAAACAATTCTTTCAATAGAGGAATAAACAAATTGTGGTATAAAGGCATAATTTCTGGACACATTCATGTTAAATGAATAAGCTGTATCTATCTATGTAGGTCAACATGGCTAGACCTCAGAAATATGAGGGTACTTATAATAGAAAGTTGCTATACAATCCATACAATATCAAGATATTTATATAATATTTTGAGGTTATACAAAATAATACTATGTATTATTTACAGATACATATGAATATGTTTGTAAAAGTTTTATAAAACAAATTAGAAAGATATAAAGTTGTAATAGATTTAGCCTCCTGGAAAAGAGAGAGGGAAACATAATTAGAACCTAAGAAACTTTATAATATTTTATTAAACATGACAAAAGCAAATAGGAAACAACATGGCAAAATCTTAATATATGTTTACTCTGGGTAGTAGGTATATGGATGTTCCTATACTATTTTCTCTATTCTTCCTTCATTAAGTTTGTTGTTGTTGGCTGGTACAGGGACTGAATCCCAGACTGTGGTGATATCAGCACCACAGTCTAACCAACTCAGCTAACTGGTCAGCTTCTTCATAAAAAATTTTTTCCTCAAAAAAAAGTAAGATGCTGTGGGATGAGAAATAAAATTTAGAATTTGTTCTAAGGAAAAGGAAAATAAGAAATACCAAAAAAAAGTATGCAATAAGAAAACAGAAATGAATTCAAACATCACAAACAATTCAAAAGAACCAAACTCTGTAAATAAAAATCATATTGTCAAGAAAAAATATGAGTTATATAGCTACAAGCTATTTACAAGAGATATACCCGAAAACACAAGATACAGAAAAGTTGAAAATCAAAGGACTAAAAAAGATATGCCAGGTAAACACTGACCAAAAGAAAAGTAGTGTGGTTGTACTGTTACCAGATAAAATAGACTTTTATGTAAAAAATTATTACAGAGATAAAGTTGGTCCATAATGATAAAAGGTTAAATTCATTACAAAGACATAACAATTCTAAACTTGCATGTCCCTAATAATAGAGTCTCAAAATATATAAAATAAAAATGGACTGAGCTACAAAGGCAAAAAAGACAAATCTGTCATCTGTGGATTATTGATAGATCAAGCAGGCAAAAGTCAGTTATCAAGTAGGAAATATGAATAAGCACTTAATAAGTTTGATCTCATAAGATCTTATAAAACATACTTATATAGAACAGTGTACCTAATAACTGGATAATTCACATTCACTTCAAGCATTTTGGGGGCATTTACAAAAACGCTGCATATCTAAGTCAGGCCATAAAGCAATACCAACAAACTTCGAGGTATCTGTATCATTATAGACCGCATTGTCCGATCATAATGCAAATAATGGAAATCATTAATAAAAAGATAACCTAAAAATACATTAGAAAAAAAATGTTTTACCTCACGTATTTGTGGGGAAAACACTTAAAATCTACTCTCTTAATAATTTTCAAGTATACAGTACATTGCTATTAACTATAGTCTCCATGTTTGTAATAAATCTCTTGAACTACATTCGAAAATTTTAAAACAATTTTCCAAATAACCCAGGGATTAAAGAAGAAATGATAACATAAAATTTTGATGTTTGAAATTAAATAAAGAAAATACCTCATATCACTGTTTGTGTAATGTAGATAAAACAGTACTCTAGGGAAAAAGTACAGCCTTACAAACTTATACTGGAATAGAAGAAAGGATGAAAATAAATAAACTAAACATCTATTTTCAGATATTTAAGAAAAACAGAACAAACCCCAAAAGAAAGAAATAATAAAAGAGCAGAATTTGTTTTTTTAAAAAAAGTTACAATATAAAAAACTGACAAAACCAAAAAGCTAATTCTTAGAAGTGATTGTGATTAATGAGTCTCTGGTAAGACTAATCAAGAAAAAAAAGAGAGTAAACAATATTAGGAAGGTAAAAGGGTATATAACTATGGATGTATCAGGGATAAGAAATAAAATATGGGGCCGGCCCGTGGCTCACTCGGGAGAGTGCGGTGCTGATAACACCAAGGCCCCGGGTTCGGATCCCATATACGGATGGCCGGTTCGCTCACTGGCTGAGTGTGGTGCTGACAACACCAAGTCAAGGGTTAAGATCCCCTTACCGGTCATCTTTTAGAAAAAAAAAAAAAAAAAAAGAAATAAAATATAAAAAACTTATGCCAATGTGTTTAAAAACGTATGTGAAATGTAAACATTCTATAAAAATATAAATAAAGTGTTCAATGAAAAATGCCAGTGTTGCCTCTTCCCACTCCTTGCCATGTGACACGCTGAGTCATCACAGGACTCTGTAGAGACTCCTCACCAAGAAGGCCCTCACCAGACATGCCTCTGGACCCTGGACTTCCCAGCCTCCAAAACTGAGAATGGATACCACTGAAGTTCCTGATATGGAAACAAAAATGCACTGTCTTAACCAGTAGACACAGCTCCTGAAATAACCAACCTCATTCCATTGCCTTCCCTGGAAGAGAACAGCTAAATCCAAGGGTCAAATCGATAGAAGAAAAACATAATTTTGGGCCAGCTTGCGGCTCACTTGGGAGAGTGTGGTGCTGATAACACCAAGGCCACGGGTTCGGATCCCATATAGGGATGGCCGGTTGGCTCACTTGGGAGAGGGCAGTGCTGACAACACCAAGTCAAGGGTTAAGATCCCCTCACCAGTCATATTTTTTTAAAAAACACAATTTTAAACTTCTAAGAGGTATTATAAATGAGGGGGACTGAAGCAAAGATGTTTAAAAACAGCTTGGTCCTAGGGCCGAGCCCGTGGCGCACTTGGTAGAGTGCTGCGCTGGGAGCGCAGCAACGCTCCCGCCGCGGGTTCGGATCCTATATAGGACTGACCAGTGCACTCACTGGCTGAGTGCCGGTCACGAAAAAAACGACAAAAAAAAAAAAAAAAAAAAAAACAGCTTGGTCCTTTATTTTTAAACAAGAGTTTCCCTGATGACTTGAGCTCATTTGTTATTCAATTTTACTTCCCCGTAAGTGCTAAAGATCTGAAAGTTTTTGACAGGTTTCAGTGGAATAATTTAAGTGCTCTAATAGAAAGACCAGACAGGCACATTATATAAATTCATTCTAAGTCAACCAGAAGTTTTACAAAATAAGAGAATCTGTGGTTTGAGAAGAGAGAATGCATACAATGGGAGTGTGTATTAGTCCAGGATACCTTCCAATGGACAATGTTGGTGACTCTGCCCAGACCCTAATTTCACACCTTCATATAAATTGAGTCATCATGTCATAACTGTGGTAGACCTGTCTCTGTGCATTTACCAATTTTTGATGAAGTTTATCCAAATATTACAGAAGCTATCCATTTGAAAATGGTTGTTGGTTGACACTTTCTTTGAAGATGATCATAAGTAAAGTTACTATTTGTTGCATGTGTTATATGAGTGTGGGCACAGTAAGTGTTCAATAAATAAGAATCCCGCTCCCCCACAAAAAAAGCCAGTGTCATTAAAAAGAAAGGTAGATATCAAACAGATGATAATGAAATATAATACATAATCCTTGATTAGATCCTGAGCCCACCCCACCCTTCTGCCCAAATCCTATAAAGGTCACATATAAATTGGAGAATCTGAATTTGAAGTGTACACATTAGATAATATTATTCTATTAAAGTTAAACTTCTTCAGTGTTCTAATACTGCTGTGGTTATATAGAGAATGCCCTAGTTCTTAAGAGTTACCTTCTGAATTAGGGTTGATATGTCTTGTTGTCTACATCTTCCCTGCAAATGAGTCAGGAAAAAAACCCAACTCTATATCTAAATAGATATACATAATGTAGCAAAATGAAAACTAGGTAATCTACAAAGAGGTATTTATTATACTACTCATTCAACTTTTCTGAAAGCATAAAAATAAAAAATTAGGGAAAAACTAATCCAAGAGGAAACAAAAAAGTTGAATGGTCCTCTAACCATTAAAGAAATTGAATTAGTAATGAGAAATTCTCCCACAAAGAGCAGGCCCAGCCAGTTTTACAGGAAAGTTCTTTAATATTCAAGAAGTAGATGATTCTAATCTTACATTAACTCTTTCATAGCAGATGCTACAAGCTTGATACCAAAACCATTCACCAACACAAATGCAAAAATGTTAAACAAAATGTATCTAATATAAATCAGCAATGCATAAAAAAGATCATGATAAAGTTGGGTTATGACCAGGTTGGGTTTATTCCAAGAATTCAAGGTTAGTTCAACATAAGAAAAGCAAGCTATTAATATACGTATCACAAACAGCTTAAAGAAATCATATTAGTATCTTGATATATGCAGAAAGGTAAAGAAATTTAATAACTATTCATGATAAAAATCACTCAAACAATAAAAGAATCCAGTGAAGTAGGATATAAAATTTACATACAAATTGCCTTCATATGTACCAATATTAAACAATTAAAGGACAAAATGGTAGAGAAAAACATATGTAAAACAACATGAAGGAACATTAAAACAGAATTAAATTTAACAAGAAATGTGCAAAACCTATACAAAGAGAATTTTAAAACACTCCTAAAAGATATTAAACTAGACTTGAACAAATGGAAAGGTATCCTTTGTTCTTGTTTAGGATGATTCAACATTAGAAAAAAGGTTAGTCCTCCCTAAATTAATTTATAAATTCAATGCAATAATGCAATCCCAATAAAAATAACAATAAGCCATTTTATGGAATTACACAAGATATTAAAGTTCATATGGAAAAACAAACATGCAAGAATAGCTAAGAAAATATTGATAAGGAAAAATCATAAAAGGGGATGAGCCCTATCAGGCATTAAGATTTACTATAAAACCTCTATAATTAAAACAGTATACGGCTGGCCAGTTAGCTTGGTTGGTTAGAGCATGGTGTTATAACACCAAGGTCAAGAAACAGTATAGTACTGGCACCTTAACAGACTTTATTCTACTTAGACTAGTAGAATAAAATGGAAAGTTCAGCATTAGATCAAAATACATATGGCAATTTAGTATATGACAGGTGGCATATCACTGTGAGAAAGATGACCTTTTTAATCAACGGTGCCAGGATAACAGGTAACCCTTTGGAAAAGATAAAATCTGACCGATATCTCCTACCACTCACAAGAATAAACTCCAAATGGATTAGGGGTCTAAATTTTTTTTTTACCCAAAACCAGAAAGTACAAGGAAAAAAACATGGTAAATTCATCTTTAACCCTACTGTAGGAAAAAGCACAAATTCCAGAGGCAATAAAAGACAAGACTGATTAGATTTGATTACATAAAAATAAAACATCTCACATGACAAATATAAACAAAATAAGAATATATGTCCACACAAAAACTTGTACATGAATTTTCAGATCAGCATTATTCAAAATAACCAAAATTGGAAACAACCGAAATGCTTATCAACCAGTAAATGGATAAATAAAATATGATACATCCATATAATGGGATAGTATACAGCAAAAAAAAAAAAAAAAAAAAAAGAAGAAGAAGAAGTACTAGGAAATGCTACAGCAGGGATAAACCTTGAAAAAATCACACTAAGTGAAAAAAGCCAGTCACATAAGAGTACGTATTATATGATTCCATTTATATGAAATATCCAAAATAAGAAAATCTATAAAGACAGAAAGTAGAAGAGTGGTTGCTTAGGGCTGAGAGGGAAAGGGACATTGGGGAAAAATGGGGAGTGACTGCTAACAGGTATGGGGTTTCTTTTTGGATGATAAAAATGCTCCAGAATTAATTGTGGTGATGGCTGTACAACTCTCTGAATAATCCTAAAAGTCATTGAATTGTACATTTTAAATAGGTAAATTATATGGCATCTAAATTATATCTTAATAAAACATAAAAGCTGTTAAAAAAAAAAACACCCTAAACATTTGGATCTCCTTACTGGCCAGCTACCCCAAACAAACAAACAAAAAACACCCTAAACAAAATCAAAAGACAGCTGAAAAAAAATTTGCCAACAATAGGTAAGACTTCTAGTACATAAAAGATTCTTAAAAATTGAGGGAATTCGTGTCCCACTCCTGACACCAAAAATAATTTTTTTTTTGAGGGGAAAAAGGACCAAAATCCAATTAAAATATGAGGGGAAAAAATGAACAGAAAACTCAGAAATATATGAAGAAATGTCCAAACTCACTCATATTTAGAGAAATGCAAATTAAAACAACACTGAGATACATTTCTCATAATCAGACAATTTGTTGTTGTTGTTGTTGTTGTTGTGGCTGGCTGGTATAGGGATTGAACCCTGGATTTTGTGTTATCAACACCATGTTCTAACCAACTGAGCTAGTCAGCCAGCCCAGACTGGCAAAAATTTTTAAATGTGGTAACACTTTCTGTTAGCAAAGTTGTGGGAAAACAAGCACTCTCATACACTACTGATGGGAAAAAAAATTTGTACAATCCTTCTACAGGGAAATTTGGCAAAACCTAACAAAATTACATACATACTTACCTTTGAATCCAGTAATTCCACTTCTAGAAATCTACCTTGAAGATATACCTCCGACAATATGAAAATACATATACACAGGGTTACTCACTGAAGCATTATTTGTAAATGCAAAACACTGGAAACTATCTAAACTCCCATACAGAGTAGAGAGGTATGTCCACACAATGGAGTACTATGCAGCTAAAAAAAAGAATGAGGAAGTTCTCTGTGTACTGATATGGAGTAATTTCCAGGAAATAATGTTAAGTGAAAAAAAGGAAAGAGCTAAAGAGTATGTTACCCTTCATATAAAAAAAAGGGGTATAAAAAAATATAGTAGATAATCTTTTCACTGGCACAAAAGGATAAACAAGAAACTACAGAAAATAGTTACCAGAGGTGAGAGGGAAAGGACTAGAAAGAAAAAAACAGGATAACAGGGATGAGGACAAAATAATACTTCAGTGAATTCTTTTTGTTTGTTTGGTTGATTTTTTGGCAGCTGGCCAGTACAGGGATAGAACCCTGGACCGTGGTGTTATCAGCACCACGCTCTAACCAACTGAGCTAACCAGACAGCTTGAATATGTCTTTTTGTATATCCCACTCTTAGAACCACTGAAATTGTTCATATTCCTTTCACATACCCGCCAAATAAGCAAACAATTAAAATCAACCAGGATGTGGGGAGAATCCAAAACGAATACAAATACTAACAAATGAACCTAATATTACAAATTAATCACATAACCACAGTGAAGGGCCACAGGGGGGTGGGGGAGGGAGAACTAACCTATGAAAAAAAGAAACAACAGAATTCTGTAAGGCTAAAGACAAAAAGAACTAAATATAAATGTTATAATCAAGTCAGTACATGTATTTCTTACAGGGATATTTCTCATAGCTATTCTGAAACTATGTGCGTACTAGAATTGAATAAGCAAATATGAAAAAATCTCTATTGCAGATAATGAAAGCTGGGTTTCTTACTGTTAGAGAAAGAAATTATAAACAAGGAGAAGGGAGAGACTAAATGAAACCCTTTGGTGTAGGACCGAAATCAGATGTATCAGTATAAACAGATGAAAAGTATTGAGATTAGAGGTATCAGTATAAACATATGGAAGATAAGGAAATATAGATATGTGGGTACATACGTATATTTCATTGCTCTGTCTGCTAAGGGGTCCCAGGAGCAATGATATTCTAGTAACAATAAGCATATCTAGCACCCAGATCTTGGTTTTTTGGTTTTTTTTAAAGATGACTGGTAAAGGGATCTTAACCCTTGACTTGGTGTTGTCAGTACCACTCTCTCCCAAGTGACCTAACTGGCCATCCCTATATAGGGATCCAAACCCATGGCCTTGGTGTTATCAGCACCATACTCTCCCAAGTGACCTAACTGGCCATCCCTATATAGGGATCCGAACCCATGGCCTTGGTGTCATCAGCACCACACTCTCCCAAGTGAGCCATGAGCCAGCCCTCAGATCTTGGTTTTTAAGCAGTATTATCCAATAAAAGGAACCAGGGATCCTTAGGGAAGTAGCTGATTTCAGGGTTGAGGCAGGGGAAATGTGAGTACAAGATTAGGCTGGAACATCTTTTTTTTTTTTTTTTTTTTGTCTTTTTCGTGACCAGCACTCAGCCAGTGAGCGCACTGGCCATTCCTATATGGGATCCGAACCCGCGGCGGGAGCGTCGCCACGCTCCCAGCGCAGCACTCTACCAAGTGCGCCACAGGCTCGGCCCAAGGCTGGAACATCTTGTGGTACCAGAAAGAAAGAAAATGCTCAAAAATATATGGGGGCATATCAAAAGAACACAGGAGACAATATGAAAGAGCTCCTAATGGTCAAAGCTAGAAAAATTTGTACAACAAGCTAAGTGTACTGGACATAAATTTTTTTTGAGGTGAAATTCACATAACATACATTTCACCATGTTAAATTATACAAACCAGTGACATTTAGTGCATTCACAATGTTGTACACCCACTGCCCCTCCAGTTTCAAATTGCTTTCATCACCCAAGTGAACACCTGAACACCTGGTAACCACTAAGTGATCATTCCCCATTCTTCCCTCCCCCATTCCCTGGCAACCACTAATCTGCTTTCTGTCTCTATGGATTTGCCTATTCTGGGTATTTCATATAAAAGAATCATACAACATGTGACCTTTTGTGTCTGGCTTTTTCACTTAATAAAGTTTTTGAGGTTCAGCCAAGTCATAGCATGTATCAGTACTTAATTCCTTTTTATAGTTGAATAATATTCCATTTCATGGATATATCACAATTTGTTTATCCATCAATCTGTTGGTGGACATTTGGGTTATTTCCGCCTTTGCTATTATAAATAGTACTGCTATGAACATTCATGAACAAGTATTTGTTTGAGTAACTGTTTTCAATTCTGTTGTGTATATATCTAGGCGTGGAATTACTGAGCCATAATGTAATTTTATGTCTAATTTTTTTTTTTTTAAAGATGACCGATAAGGGGATTTTAACCCTTGACTTGGTGCTGTCAGCACCACTCTCCCAAGTGACCTAACCAGCCATCCTTATATAGGAATCTGAACCCATGGCCTTGGTGTTATCAGCACCGCACTCTCCCAAGTGAGCCATGGGCCAGCCCCTAATATGTTTAATTTTTTGAAGAACCATGAAACTCTTTTCCATAGCATCTGCACCATTTTACATTCTCACAAGCAATGTATAAGAGTTCTATTATCCATTTTTGTTTTTTTATTATAACCATCCTAGTGGGTGTGAAGTGGTATGTCATTGTGGTTTTGATTTGCATTTCCTTAGTAACCAGTGATGCTGAACATTTTTTCATGTGCTTATTGGCCATATGTATATCTTCTTTGAAGAAATGTCTATTCAAGTCTCTTGAGTATTTTTTTAATCGGGTTATGTTGTCTTTCTGTTGTTGAGTTAAAAAAAGTTCTTTATATATTCTAGATACTAATCCCTTATTAAACATATGATTTGCCAATATTTTCTCCCACACTTTTTGGGGTGCGGGCAGGGGTGGGGAGGCAGCTAGCCAGTATGGGGATCCAAATCTTTGACCTTGGTGTTATCAACACCATGCTCTAACCAACTGAGCTAACCAGCCACCCTCCTCTCCCATTCTTTATCTTTTTACTTTCTTGCTGGTATCCTTTGAAGCATAAACGTTTTTAATCTCCACATAGTCCAATTTACCTATTTTTTTCTTTTGTTGCTCATACTTTTAGTGTCAAATCTAAGAATGCACTGCCAAAATGAGGTCATGAAGATTTGCCACTGTGTTGTCCTCTAACAGTTTTAGCTCTTATGTTTAGGTTGTTGATCCATTTTGAATAAATATTTATATATGGAGTGAGGCAGGAACCCAACTTCATTCTTTTGCATGTGGTTATCCAGTTGTCCCGGTGCCCTTTGTTGAAAACTCAATTCTTTCCTCACGGAATTGGTCTTAGCACCCTTGTCAAAAATCAATTGGTTACAGTATTGGATTTTAATCCATAGAATAAACTTCATATTTATGAGATCATACTAATAAAAATAGTCAAATAAATAAATAAATTTTGGAGAAGGGACAACAGCTATTCCTCAAATTAGGATCTAATTAATAAATACAGAAATAAGGAGGGAGATAGAGAATCACCACTTGGTAATAATTGTTACAGATAACAACTGATGGATTCTAAAATTAGTAGGTGAAAATCTGAGGAGAAACAGACTTGTATAATCTCAAAGCACCTTTCCCAAGATATCAACTACAAAACAAAAGATAAAAATTTGGCCAGGTGGAGAAATCTCGCAGACACCAACTCAACCAAGTGATCAAGGTAAACATCACCATAGATAAAATATAGACAGTATGCACCCTTTTTGACATGGTATACTGAGGACACAACATGCATTTTTTTTCAGTTTATTATATTTTATTTATCAATGTAGGAAGTTCGCAGCCATCAGCAGTTCCAGTGCAATTTATGGTGCAACTGGGAATTCCGGAATGTCAGTGGACCTGTTAGTGTAGCAAACCTTGTAGGTAAAATATACGCATACTTTTGATAGCACATGTGAAGGAATCTCTCTAAAATTGATCTCATTGGTTTCATTCTCAGCAAACTGACCTAAACCACTCAACATGGCTTTTATCATTCCTGATGTTAGTGTATGTTCTTTCTACAATAAATTTATGACCATCAGAAGACATCAATTTGACATACATGGCATCAGGGCCTTCATCGTTTCCACCTCTCCATTCATTATGTTCTTATGAAATTCTACTTTGCTTCCACAGAAACTTTAGTAGTTTTTCATCAGCCCTGCAGCCGGGTCCCCACATACCGCTGCAGCCTTACTCCAGGGACACCCCCCAAATCTAGCTCCCAAAATGCATTTCTGCCAAAAATATGTAACTCCAGTCCAATCATGAGAAAATATATGACAATCTAAACTGGATGCAATCAACAAAAATAACTTCAAAAGTCATAGATGACAAGAGAAGACTGAAGAACTGTCTCAGACTAGAGACTAAAGAGATGTAACAACTAAATTCAACATGGGATCCTGTAGACTCCTACCACACAAAAACTGCCTTAGTAGAAAAACTGGTGAAATTCTTATAAGGTCTGTAATTTAGTTAATAATATTAAATAAATGTTCATTTTGTTGTTGTTGTTCTTGATAATTGTTCTGTGGTTATGTAAAATACTAACATTAGAGGAAGTAGGATGAGAAATACAAGGGAACTCTGTATTATCTTTGCAACTTTTCTGTAAGTCTAAGTTAATTCAAAATGAAGCGTTTTAAAACACAGAGATAAAACCATCTGTTATAGGGTTGGTTAAAAAATGCATACACACAATTTTAAAAATTAGAGAGCTCTATAGGGCTTAATATGGAAAACAGTAGCCCTCTGTCTCTAAACTACATAAAGTCAAGTTTGTGATGTTTAAATAGTCTATATAATTATTATTTTTTTGGCTGCTTAATCTTACTTTAAGAGATGTATTAAAATTCTAACTATGAGGGTTGATTTATCAATTTCACCTTCTAGCTGTGTTAATTTTTGTTTTCTATATTTTAAAGGTATCTTAACCCTGTGGTCCTTCACATACACTCAAATACCTACAGGAGCCAGGCAGTCAACAAGGGAATGCAGTATGATAGAGATAAAGCATAGGGACTGTAGTAAACTGAAACTTCTGTCTAAAGGGGACAGATTGGGGGCCAGCCCGTGGCTCACTCGGGAGAGTGTGGTGCTGATAAAGGGGACAGATTGGCTGGCTAGTTAGCTCACTTGGGAAAGCATGATGCTGGTAACACCAAGGTCAAGGATTCAGATCACTGTACCAGCCAGCTGCCCCAAAAAAATAATTTAAAAATTTTTTTAAATAAAGAGGACAGATCTTCCAATTCTTCAAAAGAAGCCAGAAATATAAATTTTAACATGAATTTTTTAAGATGCTACAACTAATTAAACAAAAACAAAACACCAGGGGTTAAACAGAATACATCTGTGAGCCAGACTTGGTCCCTGGGTTTTGTACACCCTTAACTTGAAATATTTAACCAGCAGTTATAACATTCCAGAAGTCACACAGTTGCTTAATATATAAAAAATATTTAGGAAAGTAAGAGAATTCTCAGACTGCTTCAGGAAAAGACAAACTATATTAAGGGAGGGGAGAAATTTATAACTATCTCCCTCTCCCTAACAGCAGTAGGGAGAAAAGCATTTTCTATACAGATACCATTTTCTTTCCTGGACTTAGTGTGAAAAGGAAAAAGTCAGTTATCAGAATAAACTCTTGAAGGGAACTGGAACCTAACAAAATTATTATACCTAAACTCTTAGAATCTTCAGAAGAGACCCAGGAGATATATTTTGCATGACAGGTATATTAAAGGCAACAAAATTGATGGAAACATTTATTGTAAATGCACGATTAAGCTTTTATCCTCATTTTTACCTGTTCTAAAAAAAAGCTAATAGCACTGCCACCTCTGCTCTGGTGCCCACCCTCCTGGAACAGCAGAGACAACAGAAAGCTACATGGGTAAGAAAAAGTAAGGTGTGAAAACTTTAAATATGGCCCCAGAGAAGGCCTAAGGAAGGCCCCAGTTATCAAGAAAGATCTAATTGGGTCTGGCTCCTGTGGTGCCAAGCCAGTATCATGTGACCTGCTCCAAGCTCCATAAAGTATAGAAATCACAGGATTAACCTTCTCAGTTCAAAGACAAGAGAAAGTCAGATTGGATTAAAGCAAAAACCAAAAGAGTGCTCACAAGGTATTTTCTCCTGCTGTCTGCTGCTGTCTTTGAAAGAAAATAAGGACCTCAAATTATCCAAGGGGGTCCAAGACTTTAGCAATCCCAACTAAAAGGAAGGAGAGAACTAGAAACTTCCTGGACTGCACCATGAACTTCTTAGCAAGCCTCCCCCTAGACTTCCCTGCCAGCCTCACAGCTTCAGCTCCTTGGTCCTGTGCACTTGGCCTATCCTTCACTGTAGCCTCTTGATCCTGTGCATGTTACGGCTCTCTATTTTATTCTGCATGCTAGGGGATCATAATAGTTTAAGCTTTTAATTTGGAAACTAGGCTCTAAGCCAAGGTCAGAGGAATAGTAGAGTTGGGAGAGGGGACCAGATGGGTTCAAACTGCCATTCTCACAAGTGACTCACCATGGAGCTAGATGCAGCATCCTCTGCCTTTGAGCCTGTGTCTTACGTAGGGAAGAGAAAAATAACTTTGCCTCTGGCACTAGTGAGATACTAGCTACCTTTTGCATTCTGTAGAAATTCCACCAGCAGAATGGAGGAAGGTTTCTAGTGTCAAAGGAGGAAGTACAAACTAACTTTTACAGTTCCTTTGACTCCAGAAAATGAATTATTTTCTTTTACCCTCATCATCCCAAGTTCAGATGTCACCATGTCCTTTCTACAAATACTGGAATACTAATAACCCTAGCTAATACCTACTGAGCTCTTATCAGACTGTTCCAAATATCTGACATGTGTTAACCCTTTGCAGTGGGTATTATTATGCTATCCCCATTTTATAAATGAGAAAACTGAGGCAGAGAGAAGTTAAATAATCACTTGGCCAGGGTCACAGAACTAATAAGTGTCCAAACCAAGATGTGAGAGCCTGTATTCTATTTCCCCCCTTTTTATTATAAAATTTTCCAAACATGCAGAAGAGTTGAAAGAATACAATAATCAATCATATATTTGTTACCTAGATTAAATATTAACACCTTGCCATATTTTTTATCTTTCTGTGTGTATAAATTATTTTTGAAAAAGTATTTAAGGGCCGGCCTGTGGCTCACTCGGCAGAGTGCAGTGCTGACACCACCAAGCCAAGGGTTGAGATCCCCTTACCGGTCATCTTTTTAAAAAGAAAAGAAAAACCTTTTAAAAGATGTAAATATCATCACCTTTCTCCCAAAACACTTCTACATGCAGTTCCTAAAAATAAGGACATTCTCCTATATACCAGAATATTATCACATCCAAGAAATGAACAATTCCCTAACATCATCTAATATCTAATCTATCTTCAAAATTTTCTAATTTTCCCCAAAACATCCTTTACAGCTATTTTTTTCCAAACCAGAATTCAATCAAGACTTTCCCGTTCCATTCAGTATTATGTCTCTTTAATCTGGAACAGTTCCTCTACTTTTTCTTTCTCGTGACATTGACATTTTGAAGGGAACCAGACCTCATAGACTGGCCTATATTCAGGTTTGTCTTATTGTTTCATCATGGTGTCATTTAACTTGTTCCTCTGTTCTTTTATTTCCTAAAATCTGGAAGTCAGACCTAAAGGCTTAATCAAGGTTAACTTTTTGGGTAAGAATACTTCAGAGGTCATACTGTGTACTTTGCACTACACCACACCACACCAAGAAGCACATTGTGTCAGGCTGTTCCACTATAAGTCATGTGAGTTGGATTACTTGGTTAAGGTGGTGACTACCAGAACACTCCTTTGTAAAGATATAATTTTCCCTCTGCTAATTACAAATCATTTAGAGGGTGGAGAGTGGGGGGTAATACTTTGGCACCATGCAAATGCAAATACACTGTTTTCCAAAAACCATTCACCTAATGATTTTAACGTCCACTGATGATCTTTGCCAGATGCAATAATTTCACTGGTGATTTGTTTGTTATTCTATCATTCCTTCTACATTTATAAGCTGGCATTCTTCTGTAAATAAGAGCTTCCCTTCATTAACTAGGGAAGAACTAGGGTTCCTTTTTAAAAGGCAGCGTAGAGCTAGCCAGTTAACCTACTTGGTTAGAGTGTGGTGCTGATAACACCAAGGTCAAGGGTTAAGATCCCTGCACCAGCAAGCCACCAAAATAAATAAATAAATAAATAATTTTAAAAATAAAAGGCAGGATAACTGTTTAGGACTTTCCTTTTGATTATTAATTTTCAGAGTAAGAAATTGGTAAAATAGCCACATCCGATGATGACATATGCATTTTTTCCTCTCCTTGCCCCTTTTCTGAGCATCACCATGGATACCTAGATTTTTATTTATTCACTGTTTTGCAATTACTTATAGTCTCTATTCTTTTGATGCTCAGAATATCCCAAATTTGGCCAGTAGGAACCTCTTTGAGCTGGTTCCGGTGTTGTTCTCATTTAGTCTGATTTGCTTTTTGTCTTAACAAGATGTCCCAGTCAAGCTGTGCTCTTACATACTACATCACACCAGCTTTCCTAGTGGGAAGAGTGTACCCACAGAGGACTTGAAAAAACCCTGAGAAAAATAGAGAGTCAAGAGCAGATGTGTCATTTCCTGTGGTTATCATGTCCATCTTGAAAGGATATTTAAGATCATCGGGTCCAGCCACCCATGCTGACGCTCACAGCTTTCTAGGAGTACTCAGCAAGCAGCCATTCAGCCACTGGCCTAAACACCGTGATTCACAGGGAACTCACCTCATTTGGGACAATCCATTCAGACATACAGCTGCCTTATCCTAAGCTTCTTGGACCTCCCACCCATTAGTTCTAACTTCTCCTTGGAGTCTATGGATCTCTGTGAAACTCAAGCCTAAAGGACCCACTTAATGGTCTGGGAGGAACTCAGTCCTAAAAGATAATTTCCTCTTCTGTTCCCTCTTTCATATTTAAACAGGTGAGTTTGTTTCCTAGATGTGGCTGGATTAATCTTCCAAACACCCTACCGTGACTCACAGGGCCCTACATGCCTTTCAGGCCACCTCAAACACTTATAAACATAGTACAGGCTAGGATTTTTATTTTTGCATGCTACGTTCATCTCAATCACCTCCCACTCCTGTTCCCTACTTATAGATGGCTGCCAAGCACAGCCAATTCTACCTTCTAGAATTCGCCTGCATCCAGTCCCTCATCTCTCTATTTCCCCTGACACCGGTTTGGGCCCCCAATCAACCCCTCTGACTTGATTTAGTACAAGGATCTAAGCTTCCCCAACTTCAGCTCCTCCTACACCCTTTCACTCCACAGGCTTCTGCCAAAGCACTGTTCTTGGAGCACTCTTCCTCAGCAACCTTCAATTGCCTTATATTTGCAGAGTCCAGCATAGTGTCTAGCAGAATGTAGGTGCTCAGTAAATGTTGGTAAAGGAGCTCCTTGATCTCATGAGTCAGTTGTACTGTCCGCTGCAGTCAGGAGGAATTTCTCTGAGTTTTAAACAAAAGTTATTTTACATAAAGCAGTATTTAGAAATTGGCCTAACAAACCATTTTAAAAATTTTGGTCAGTTCATAAATGTGAATAAATACATTTTTTCTATATTATTTATTTAACAGTTGCACAAAAATTCTGGTTGCATACATTCACCTTAGTGCTTAAGCTTTCTAAAGAATATACTGAAAATATGAAGGAGGAAAGAAAATACCAATAGCACATTGTTATGTGGAAAAAATGCTTGCATTCAACGAGAATGCAAAAATAAAATAAACACAAAAATATAAAACTTCACAGTATGGTGACACAGCCATTGAACTAGCAATCATAAATCATACTTGAAAAGCCAGTGCTGGCAGATGGGAGGTAAGTGGGTCACTTCTCTTTAGATACTGATGGTGGCACTGCAAATTGGCTCAGGCTTTCTGGTGAACAATTTGGTCTTGCATAATAAAAACTATAAAACTTTTCACACCCTTGGGTCCAGTGATTCAGCTGGAGGAACATACCTTGAGGAAATAACTTAAAGAAAAACAAATTTCTACCCTATTTATATTAGTGATGACTAAAACACATCTCAAATTCCCCAAATAGGAAAAAAAATCAAGCTAACCATGTGTCATTGTGTATGCCAGCATGATGATACATTATGAAGACACTTAAAATAACAAGCATATGACCTATTTTTATAAATGAACCTCCATTTATAAACTCAGCTTTAGCATCAGTATTTGTTTTTTTTTTTTTTTTTTTAAAGATGACTGGTAAGGGGATCTTAACCCTTGACTCGGTGTTGTCAGCACCATGCTCACCCAGTGAGCCAACCGGCCATCCCTATATGGGATCCGAACCCGGGGCCTTGGTGTTATCAGCACCGCACTCTCCCGAGTGAGCCACAGGCCGGCCCCAGCATCAGTATTTGTGATAACAAAGGCTCTGAAATCAGACATTTCTGGATCTGAATCCTGGCACTGCCACCTGTATACTTTCAAGAAACGTTTCCCTTCTAAGAACAGAATTGGACCATGTGGGGCCTGCAAGCAGTTACTTGCTCTTGAGAAAACGTGTGTATTCTTATGTGAATAGAAAAGAGAGATGGTTATAGAGCAGGCTCTTGTGTCAAACTGACTGAGTTCATATCTCAGCAGTGTTATTTTGCTGGCTATGTGACCTTAAGTAGGTGACTTAACCTCCCAACATTCCAGTTTCAATTCATGGGTCTACTATGGCTAATATTAGACTAATATGCAGCTAATAATATGCCTACCCCATAAAGTTTTTGTGCAGCTGAAATGAGATGATGCCTATAGAGTGCTTAGCATGGTGCCTGACGTAATATGTTCTCAGTAAATGTCAGCAATTTGTATTGTTTAATTAATACATATTGATCACCCACTATGTTCTAAGCATTGCATCAGGTGCACCCAGTACATTTAAGTTCTATAAGAATTTTACAAGGTGAGTGTTATTATAAAGAAATGTTATTAAAAATGAGCTCAGAATAGTTTATGTACATTAGGTGAGAAAAGGAAAACGCAAGATGGTTGAGAGATCCAAAATACAAATACATAAAATGAAATGCACTTATACATTCGCAGTGATATATATAGTTAGAACTTAATGATCATTAGGTCCACTTTGTTTAAAGTTAGTCATGTTTCTTTGTTTTTGCATTTTCAAGTTGAAGCAAGCAGTTCCACTGTCTTTACTGACCCATGCCTTTCCTTCCCCCAGCAGGGACCAGGCCATGTATTAAATGTCACTTGGGTGGCTGGCTTCTGACCAGCAATTGCTTACCTGGAGGAGATACAGGAGTCCTGGGACAAACAAGGTGAGTGGGTACAGAGACTGGTATGTTGCTAAGGCAAGAAAAATAGCACTGAGGAAGGCACTGCCTGTAAAAAGAAATAAATGTATGGAATAATCCAGCCTCATCACTCAGGATTAGACTCAGTGTGCCCCTATCAACATGACACTTTCCATAACTGCTCAAGTAATCACCTGTCAAGTGCTTTCTGGTGCACAAGATGCTATACAAATTCACACAGAGTGAGAACTTCTTGGCTCTCATGAAAAGAAATCAAGAAAGTCAAAATCATCTACCTTTAGCAATCTGAGACACCACAGGCATATTTATTGTAAAATTTTCAGATCCTGAAAGATTTTACAAAACTTCAGCCCAAACACGTATAAAAGGATCAAGTCTACTAACATCCACATCCTATTTAATGTACCAATTTATTGAGGCTACAATTACTGCTTGATATCCAGAGCTGTAAAACCTATCCCTCTGGATGTTTCAACACCCATCACTCTTTACAACACCCCTTCCTTATGTGCTATCTTCAAGTCATGTGTTTATTATTTTTTACAAATTAAAGTATTAATTTTATTAATAATGTCCCCATTTCCTACATAAAATGGACTACTATGGAATCATTATACATGATGTAATAAAAAAAATCTGCAATGACATGGAAAAGATGTTTATAACATCCTACTATGTGTAGATTATAAAAGAAATATGATCTCTTTTTTAAAAAAATATGCAGCTGGCTGGATAGCTCAGTTGCTTAAAGTGTGATATGACAAAAAAAAAAAAAGTGCGCAAGCCAGCTGCCAAACAAAACAAAACAAAACCAAAAAACATGCACAGACATTTAAAAAAGGACTAAAAGCCTAGGCCACAAAGTTCACAGTGGTGATCTCTGAGTGGTGGGATTATAGATGACTTTTCACTTTTGCTTCATCGTATTTTATAAACTTTCTAAAATAACATGCTTTTTTTTTTTCATAAGAAAAAAACTGATTTCTTTTTTAAAAAATTAGCTATTTCCTTTCAGATGGTATAAGACAACAGTGTACCCTAAAACTAAGGCTAGAGAGCCCTATTTTACAACAGGGGTTTCGAAGTGGCTTAGAAAGCAGTAGGGTACAATTGATGGTTTGAGGTATAAGGCCCCACAGAGGTCTTGTAATGATGTTCCATAAAATAACAATACCCAGGGTCACTCTCATTAGTGTGTGGTCAACTGTTTACTGAAAATAACAGACATCCTCTCAAAGTGTTTCGTAAAAGGAGGAACTAATCACCCCATTCAGTTCAAGGAGCTTTACCTCTCTCCCAACCCAGCTCCAGAGGCAAACAGGAGATGATCCATAGGATCTTTTGCCCACCAAAGTGGTCTATATAATTGACATATCTAAGAGCCAACTTGGAAGAGGGAGGGTTATGGATGTGACAACTTCATAGAAGAGTGTGTGGAGAGAAAAGAACCTTGAGTGTTCCATCCCTCAAACCAAGGAAACTCAGAAGGTAGGAACAATTCTGGCTGATAGAAAGTGGAAAGAAGACAGAGAAAGGAGGAAGCTGGATGTAAAAGACAAAGAACAGAATTCCATGGGGTGGGGCTGTCTCACCATGTCAATTAGTGCTAGGCATATTGTCGTGTATCCAGGGTACTTGTAAACGTGACTGAGCAGGGACAGGATCACGCCCAGCAGAGGCCCCCACACACCTGCTGAGCCACAGACTCCTAAAACCAGAACCAGGTGACTCTGAGATTGGAAGGTGGCAGTCATGGGAAGGGTTCTGGAGCCTGACGGCTAGAGTAGGCTCAGGATTTCTTGACTTGGCCAAAAATCTGAATGACATTTTGTAGGAAACTGGCTAAGAGAGGGAAAAAACAACTGGAAATAACTTTTTTGAGGGGGGGCAGCTGGCTGTTGAAGGAATCTAAACTCTTGACCTCAATGTTATAACACCATGCTCTAACCAACTGAGCTAACTGGCCAGCCCCTGGAAAGAACTTCAATGTTGTTCTTCTACAAATTTGGGGGTGAGAGAGAGAAGAGGTTCATGTGTGTAACCAGAGGAGGGAGGCTAATGCTCCAACTCCATCCATTCCTACAAGTGTGGTGAAAATACAAGCACATGACTTTCCCCTTTCTCTCCCCCCAGGAGATACCAAGGAGTGAAATAAAAACAGCTGCCTCCCATCCTAATTGCCTGAGACCAATAATTGCTTGTCTGGAACAGCTGAGTGTTTATAAGGCCCAAGAGAGGAGAAAAGGCTGTGAAGCCTAGTGGAAGAGACTTGTGAGTTTTAGAATACTTGATCCTAGGAATGGGAAGAAGCAGTCTTCCTCCCTTGGATTCTGAAGTCTTAAGGAAGGAAAAATCAGTTCCCCTTGCTATTCTCTCTGTCAGTAAGCGGCATCAACATCCAGTTGGATATGCAGCCACTCTTCACCCCTCTGGCTCCCACATTCCTTCCTTACACCAGTCGCCAAGCCCCACAGATTCACCTCGAGCATTCACCACTTGAGCTCTTGCTCTCATCGTCCCTCACCAGTTTTCAGCAGCCTCCTCTTTCTACTCCTTAATGGTCTCCCCAACCCCCTCCCAATCAGTCCATCTTACACAGAAGAACCAATGAATCCTTCTAAAACACAGTTTAGATTGCAACGAGCCTGTCTTTAAAGACTTCTGATGGTTTCATTTCATCTATCGGATTAAGTTCAAACTCCAGCAGCAAACAAGACCCTTCACCATATGGGTCTTGTTTCTCTAGCTTCATTTCTTACAACTTTCCCACACATACCCTGTCCTCCAGCTACATTAGATCATTCCCAGTTTCTGAAAACATCATGCCCTTTCATTTCACTGTGTCTGTTCTCAGGCTATTCTCTCTGCCTAAGCCATCCTTCCCTGACCGCCTTCTAATAGAAACCCATTCTTCAATGGCCAGTTGAAATGTCACTTCCTCTATGAGCCCAAGCACAGATGATAACAACAGTGATTATAGATAACATTTATTAATCACTTACTAGGTTTTAGGCACTGCACTGTATCCTCAGCATCAAGAACAGTGCCTGACTCTAAAAGGCCTTTAGGAAACATCACAACAACCTTGTGAAAGCCCTATTTTTCTTCTCATTTTCTTGTAACACCTTTATTGAGATTAAAAATCACAAATCCTATAAATTCACACACACACCCACACACACACACACACACACACGGGGGGGGGAAGAAGATATAACAACCACAATTATTTGAAGTTGATACGACAAGCAAACAGAAAGGACATTGTTGGGGGGGAGGGGGGGAGGGAGAAGGGAGGGAGGTTTTGGTGATGGGGAGCAATAATCAGCCACAATGTATATCAACAAAATAAAATTTAAAAAAAAAAAATTAAAATTAAAAAAAAAAAAAAATCACAAATCCTACTCACTTTACAAGTGAAGAAACCAAGGCACAGAAACAGAATGGTTAAATAACATAACCAAAACCACACAGCTGATGCCAGTGCCCTTTCTCTTAATCCCTGTGTTAATAAGCCTCATCTCATTTAATACTGATACTGTCTTACAATAATTTGTTAACACTTCTCTCTCCCCATTTGTCTGTGAGTTTCTTAAGGGTAATAAGCTTCTCTTAACTTTGACTCTCCAGCATCTAGCACAGTGCCTGGTACGTGTGATAAATGAATGAATGAACAAATGTCATTCAATGATACATATAAAATCTTTTTAAAAATGCAAGCATATTAAAGGAAACCAATGTTCTTGAGAAAGAAAAACTCATGAAGTGTAAAACACAGAGTCATGAAATAGGGCACAGCACAAAATAAATCTGAGCCTTGAGTAAAAAGAGCCTGCAGAATAGCAGTTGAGGGCTTGTGGTAGGGGGCTGGGCAAAGAGGATGCTCTCTGTGGAGTAAACTACTGGGTGGCTGAAGCCTGCAATATGGGGGCAGAAACTTGGTGTGTGACAGTCAGACTGTGGCCTGGTATAGGGAAGTCTGGGTGTGGGATGCTGGGACAGGCGTGCATGGATTACACACACAGCCTGAGCAAAAGTGAGGGGGAGGATGGAGGCACAGAATGGGTTAATATGTTTTGAAAAAAGCTAGAAGGCGCAAGAAGAATGGGTTAGGGAGGCAGAGAGGAGGAATGATATGTGCTTGGGGCAGGGCAGGGAAGATAAAGAAAAATAAAAGGTGACTTGAAATATTTTAGACAAATTGAGCAATAATCAAACATTTCTGGAGTTTGTTCTATGCCAAGCATATGCGGGGTGCCAGGGAGACTGGTGACTCAGACAGTCTCTGTCCTCAGGGAGCTGCCAGTAAACAATTACAAAACATAAGAGGAAAGTGCAGAGGAAGTAGACCCAGCCCATCAGGGGAAGATGATACCTGAGTTTTGAACAATGAGGAAGTGAGGCCAGTAGTCCAAGGAGATGGCATGTGCACAGGCAGGACGGCAAGAGTGAGGTGTGATGGAGTGTGGGCGTGGGGACTGTAATTAGCTCAACATGGCAAAAAACAGGGCAAGAGCTGGGAGGAGTGACTGAAAGAGGACACACAACGGGCTCCTGTGGACGTTGGTAACATTCTATTTCTTAATCTGTGTGCTGGTTGCTTGTCATTTTGTGAAAATTCATTTATCTGTACACTAATGATTTGTACATTTTTTTCTGCATATACAAGGATACTTCAAAAAGTTCATGGAAAAACAGACTTTAAAAGATAATATATCTTTCCATTAACCTTTGGAAGACCCCTTGTATGCTATACTTCAACAAAATGTTATAATCTAAAAAGTCTCAGCAAGCAGGTAGGGATCAGATCATGGTGGGCTTACCTTACACAATCATCCAAAAACATCTACCTATAAGCTCAGATGGGACATCTGAAATAATGCCTGAAACGCAGCCTCACGTGGGCAAGAGCTAGGGCATCCTGCTGGACTAACAGGAGGAATTGTGCCAAGAGGACTATGAGTTTTGCTAAAAAAAAATGATAAAATCCATCGCTGCCTGCTAGTGCAGCCCAGATGCACAGGCACTAGGTTTTCTGTACAAGCCCTGGTCATAGGAATATTAGTGAATCAGTCAACTGTGTATGTGCACTGGCTGTAGTATCAGGGAATTTCATTATCTACCCAATCTAGCTTTGAATATGTTTTCCAACTCTCTATTTGTGTCAGGGTGGGGGCCAAAACAAGCCTTGGCAAGACCTGGGGTAAGGCTTTGCCTCCAGGGACTGCACCTTGAAGTGATCTGGGCCTAGGTGGGTGGTGTAGCAACAGGATAGAGCAGGAATGTAGATGAGGTGGAGCCATAGGGACTGGTTCAGGAATATGGACTTCAAGTGGAGTGAGCAGAGAATCAGAGACTGGGTCACAGACAGTGACCTGTACTAGGACAGGCAGTGGGACTAGAATGTGGCCAAAGGGCTGAGGTCCCACAGGACTATCAGAAGAGGGAGTTGCTCCAGAGTGTGAGGCAACAAATGAGCTGCCCAGGAGGAGGGGATGATGCTGGGGCAGGGCCCAATGTATTACATTCCTTGCCAAGTGTCTTTTGGGGTTTTTTTTGTTTTTTTTTTTAAAGATAACCAGTGAGGGGATCTTAACCCGTGGCTTGGTGTTGTCAGCACCATGCTCAGCCAGTGAGCGAACTGGCCATCCCTATATAGGATCCGAACCCGTGCCCTTGGTGTTATCAGCACCGCACTGTCCTGAGTGAGCCACAGGCTGGCCCGCCAAGTGTGTTTTTTTAACAGGGCAGCCTCTCTCAAAGCAGTCCATCCATATCAGTGGTAATGGTGATAATTTATTGAGCACCTACTCTGTTCCAGCCATGACTGTAAGCACATTACATATAATAAGTCATTTAGTCTTTTCAATAATTCCATGAAGTGGATACTATTACTATTCCCATTTTACAGATAAGGAAACTAAAGGGCAGAGAAGTTATGTGCCAGGGTCACAAAGTTAGTGAATTACAGTGATGGGATCTGAACCCAGTCTCACTCCAGACCCCACATTCTTTCTGTATCATGATACCACCCTCTTGATCTCGATCAATGCCTGTACCATAAAAATCACAGTAAGCAGAGGAACTATTTGTTGAGTGGATTCTGCTAACTCTAAGAGGCAGGTATCTGTGATCAAACTGAGGCTCCTGAGGCTGCATGATTTATCCAACATTACAGGACTGGTAATCAGAATAAGCAGGCTTTGAAGCTGGGCTGACTTAACAAAATGAGACCCCAGACTGCTTCTCCCATGGGTCCTTTAGTCCTCTATGACTCTCTCCATTGGCAGGGCTTTCCCCTACAGTAACCCCAAATGAAATGATGGGGTTTAGGATCAGGCCTTAGGATCATCACTCTTCCATCATTCTCTAAGGCTGGGCTCCAGGAAGAAAACCTCTCATTCTAACCTCCCAAACCTCCCCAGAAGGCTCAGGGAGACCCTATAAATCCTGTGGGATCTTTTAAAAAG
The DNA here is from genome assembly GCF_027409185.1 of Cynocephalus volans. Lineage (NCBI taxonomy): Eukaryota > Metazoa > Chordata > Mammalia > Dermoptera > Cynocephalidae > Cynocephalus > Cynocephalus volans. Next base: position 30,597,320 of record NC_084460.1, read on the forward strand.
AAGGATATTATTAAAACTAACAACCAGCACTACCATTTGTGGATTTTTTATTTTTTGACAGCTAGCCACAGGGATTGAATCCCCAGACCTTGGTGTTATCAATACCACACTCTAAGCAACTGAAATAACCCACCAGCTAGCACTACTGTTTACTGTGCATTTAGTACATTCTCCCATACCACTCACCATCTCATTCATTCTTTACATTCACTCTGTGAGGTAGAGACTATTTCAATCCTCATGCTAAAGATAAGGAAACTGAGACCCAAGACTGTTAAGTGATTTGCACAAGGTGACGCATGGGCATGAAATAATGGGGCTGGGATTAGCAGATATTAGCTCCATATCTGTGTAACATCAGAGCAGCCTGAGCTCTTAATCACTCTTGACTGCCTTCTGATAATACTGATTCTTCTTTTCCTTGGCAAGCAAGCCCTATTACATGGTCTCTTTTGGTGGAAGAAGGAAAGTTGAAAAAACCCTTAGGTGGCAAATTTGATAAATTTCTATTCTGTAATATCTCATTTTCAACAAACATTGACAGTAAACAAGCAGAAAGACCTATTAACACGTTTGTTTTTCTTCTTACAGCCTAATGAAGACTACTTCACAGGAATGGAGCATTTTAATTAGCTCACTGAAAGACGGAGTACCCTTTGACCAAAGCAACAGCCTTCAAAGTGAAACCCAAGATGCTCCACTAAACTAACATCAACCCTGCCTATAGACCTGTGTTTCCCAGCTAACGCTCCAAAAAAGACATCAGAATACAATGGCCTGGGCCTTGTCCTGGCCTGTGTCTCAGTGTGTCCCAGGCAACCCTGGGCTGCTACAAAAGAAGTCAAGGGAGAGCAAACAAGGCCACTTCCTTCTGTGGGACATTTGCTCCATGGAAGTCTGGGGAGAACTGCCAAGTTTACTTCCACTGTCCCTATCTTTTTATCAATCAAGTTTATTTTTAATTATGTGCTATGGAAGAAACTTTGGAAAAAAATAAATATGAAAAGGAAATAAAAACTACCACTCATGAACTTAATCTATAAAAACAAGTGTTACCCTTTTGGGACCTATTTTCTATCTATTTTTGTTGTTTTAACCTAGTTGGGATTAATTAAAATATACAATGTTGTATTCTACTTTAAAAAACCATAAATGTATTCTCACATAATTTACAATTATTTTTAAATATCATGTGTGGATGGAGTTCCGGTCAAGATGGCGGAATAGACGGTCCCCAGCATCACTCTCTCACACAAATCAACCAATTTACAACTATAAAAATGTAACATCAGCCAAACTGGAGCCACTGGAGCTCAGGGGAAGAGGAGGAGAGACCTAGGAGTTCATGAGGGCAGGAAAAACTATGATGATAGAAAGAAAAAACTGCTCTGAGCATTTTGGGCCATGGCCACTTTAATGCTGGAGCCACTGAGCACATGGAGCAGGAGCCAGCGGAAGCCGTAGCTGTGCCCTTCAGATGGAGTTACTTGAAGGAGGCAGGACAGCAAGATCATTAATAGGGTTCCCATGGACGCATGCAGGAGTGAGGAGCCAGAATAGCTGAAAAAGGGGAGCCCTTCAGAGGCCAGTGAGTCAATGCAAGGGACCGGCACAGGGCCTGCCCCATGGGAAGTGTTTGAAGCATGGGTGGTGGGGGAGACAGGCCCACCAGGGGAACACTGGGACACAGCAACAACAGCCAATCTGCCCCCCAATCAGCACAGGACCACTCAGAGGAGACTGGTTGGGAATGCAGAATTGCATGGGGTGTAGTTTGATGAAAAAACTCAGGCCCAGATCAGAGTTTCTATACAACTCAGGTGCACCAATTTTCTGGAGAGCTGGAAGTTCCTATAAGGTGAACCATTAAACCCTAAGCTGCACAAAAAGCCTTCCCAAGGCAACAGCAGCAAAGCAGCAATTTAGTTCAACCACACATCTCAAGTACTGGTTCCCATAGGAAGTTCCCCTGTGTTAGAAATAAGCAAAAGACAAAAAAATTAGTTCTGGCCCAGGCACACCACCAATGCCTTGGGGCCTGCCAGGGGACATGAGGCATACAGCCGGGGACAGGAACCCCACCCACAACCACTCACACTGCCAGCACCTTGAGCCCACCTGGGAACCTGAGGCTTGGAGCCAGGGACTGGACCCCCCCCCCCCACATACAGGCACACTGCCAGCACCTCAGGGCCCACTTGGGGGCCCAGGGCATGCAGCTGGGGACCAGACCCCCCTCCTACAACCAGGCACCATGCCAGCACTTTGGGGCCCACCCGGGAACCTGAGGCATGGAGAAGGGGATCAGACCCCACTCCAACAATCCAGCACACCATGCCAGTGCCTCAGGGCCACCCAGGGACCCCAGGTAAGGAGCTGGAGACTGGACCCCCCTCCCACACCAAGCACACCGCACCAGCACCTCAGGGCCCAGACCCCCTCCCACAACCAGGCACACCACACCAGTGCCTCAGGGCCCTCACGGGGACCCGAGGCACCACCAGTACCAGGGAGTATGCCAAAAATATCACCTCCATGTGGGGTGGCCCACTACAGCCACCACAATAACCATGGCTGCCACAAAAGTGGCTAGATGCCACAACCACCACACAGATAGTCCACCAGCCACTGGAGTGCATTGACAAAAGGAGAGTCATCAGCAGAGATAAAGAAAAGAAGAGGATGTCTCTCCACAAAGCCCATTTCAGAGTGACAGAAGAAGCATCTACTCTATGATAATATTGGGGAAACTGACCACACCTCTCAGCATTGGACAGATCATCTAGGCAACAAATCAACAGAGTAACCATTATTCTTTCAGAAGGAGAGAAGAAATGTAGGATAATTAGAGTGGGGAGGGGGGAGGGAGATGGGGAGAAATAGGACAAGGGACATAAAGAATAATTACAATTTATAACAATACATATGCTAGTAATATTGATTTGATCAACTTATCTCAATGTCAAACCCCAAAAATATGTATAATCAATTTTGATTCAATAAAAATTAAATTAAAAAATAAACAAAATTAAAAATTAAAAATAAATAAATAGAAAAATATCATGTGTGTAGTATTTCCCTACATGGGTAAGTCATATTTTACTTAACCATTCCCCTATTTTTAAGTATTTTCCTGTTTTTCCAGTCACTGTAAATAATTCTGTAGTTAGTGACTCTGCACCATAAAGCTTTACCTATATTTATTATTTATTACTACTTTAGGATAGGTTCTCAAAAGTAGAAGTAACAAATCACAACTACAAACATTCTAAGACTACTGCCAAACTGCTTCCCAAGAGGGTTGTACAAATTTATAAGTTTACAAATTTATAACTTGTCCATGTGGGAAAATGCTTATTTTATTGAACTTCTGCCAGCACTAAGAATTATCTTCTAAAATATTTGCCAGTTTGAAAGACAAAAAAAGAAGCCAGTTCTTTTATTTCAATTTGCTTTTCTTTAGTAATTATCTATGGAGTTGAATATTTTTTCATATTTTTTGGTCACATATTCTTTCTCTTGTGAATTTTCCCAACTGTTTTCTTTTTTAAAATAAAAAATTAATTATTCCTTCATTATTTTTATTAAATACCTAATTATGTGGTACAAATGTGAAATGTAGAAATAGGACTTGCAGAATTTATAACTGAACTAACTTTATTGTATATACTATTGGTAGGGATTATTAACAAACTCAAAGAGTTAGAATGGTTCAGGGACCTAGCTAAAATAGAACTCTTCAAATATTTTAAAGGATTAGACATGTTGTTTGTGACAGTCTCTATTTATAGTAGTCAACAATGGAAAACAACTTAAAAGTCCAGCAAAAGGGCTGGGACCCCATGACAAATATGTATGAGGAATGGAAGTAGAAGTGGGGTGGGGTGATGAAATTTACTTTTCAATTTATATGTCTGAACTTCTTTTATTCTTACTAAGTGCTTGGACAGCTTTTAAAATTAAAATTAAATATAAAGAAAGGGACAGATATGTGACCAATGTCAAACATGATTTGCATGAAATAAGTGGTAAAAGTAAAACAAAATCATGTGTAAAACACTGCAAACACATCTATGAATTCATTCAACAAAAATCTGGAGTGATATAATAAAAAGAACTTACTCTGTGGAATCAAAAACAATGTAGCTTCAAAAGAGATCCATGTAACTTATTCATACATTTTTTTCCTCCCAAACAAAACCCTTCCATTGACTTAAAGTGCCATAAAAAAATTTTTTTTAAATGGTGTACTTCATATTTTTGTGTGTGACTCCTATTGCAAGCACCTGAGGCCATATCTTCAGTCTCTCTATTTTTGTTCTCGGCTCTTCTAAAGGTGGCATTTCCTAAGGCCAGGGATTGGTTACCTCTGCCAGGCTGCAGCATATATTTCTTATTTTAATGAACACTAGGCATCTTAACAGCCTATCTGAGCCTGCCACTGTGGTAACAGGGACTGAGGCAGGGAGTATTCAGACAGCAAAGTGACTTCACTATTAGAGTTGTTTCTGACAAATGACTACAATCTTCAGAACAAGATTATTCAGGTTATGAAATGTCATTTTAAGCAACCTGATAATAAGTTAAACTAAAAGGCCTATAGAAATCCACCCATAACCACTCCAAAAGAAACAAAGTCTTATGACAACCTAAGTCATTCTCATGTGCCACCCTAGAAAAGGTAAGTGCACTATAATAAAAGGTTCTTGGTACAACTTTTTACTCTACTTCCTGAGCTTGCAAACTACTCAGCAACAATTCAGTCTTATGGAAATAAAAACTCTCATACACTTCTTATGAAAGTATAAATTTAGCAATAAATTTCAGAAATCCTAAATAAATTACATACCTAGTGGTACAATAATTTTATTTCTAAGTCTGTATTGCAAGGAAAATAACTGAACGTGGGTGTAAAAATTATGGTACATTGGTTAACTGTAGTACAATTTAAGTAGCTGAAAACTAGAAAATTACCTACATATATAATGGTATAGGTTGATTAAAGAATTTCTATATATTCATTCACACAATGGAATAGTATGCAGCCATTAAAAACAACAGACTAGATGCTTATTGATATATGTGATAGACTGTATTATCGGCCCCAATTCTCCATACCTTCCTGTTTCCGGGACCTTTGCCATGTAACTTAGCCATGCCTTCCTACTGTGGACAGGATGGAAATCTCTACCCCTGGGATCAGCCATGTGTTATGTTTTGATCAATAGGATGTTAGCACGTGTGATGTAATAAGAAACTTAAAAAGCACATGTCTGATTAGGCTTGCTCACTGTTGTACCTCTGTCACTGCTATGAGAACATGCTTAAGTTAGTCCCCTGGTCGAGGAGAATGACAGACATGGGTGCAAAGCCCAGCCTAGATTAGCAAACTCCATCCAGCCACTTGTACATGAATAAGCCCCAATGAAACCAGCCAACTGACTAGCCACGTCCAACCTAGAGCAACTGACCCAAAGCTGACTTACAGATGTATCAGCTAAATAAATGCTTGTTGTTGTTTTAAGCCACTAAGTTTTGGAGTGATTTATTAAATAACATTTTTGTGATACTAGTTAATTGATGCAACATTTAAAAGTCTGGATGAAAAATGGGAGAAAAATCTGAAAATATATACCCCAAATGCTAATAGAGGGACATCTAGTTAAAAATGGTAGATCAATCACGTGTTTATCATCTCTCCCTCCAAAAACCTCACCAAAATGACAATAAGTGAGTAAAACTAGTATTAAACAACAAAGAAGAGTATAGCAAGATAAAATTTAACACAACAGTAAAAAACATAAAGCAGATGAAAGAGAGGTAAATAACTTAGTAATATTGAAGAAATTACAACTCAGTGGCATATAGAGAGGAATACTAATAAAAATCAAGCCAACTCACCCCACAGAATTTCTGAGAAATTCAGCACCTGAGGGCATCAGGTACTATGGAAGGTGAGGGTAAGGTACAGAGGTGAAAATCAGGCTGAAAGTTTGTATACAGACTTGTTAGAACCACAGGTCTCACCAACTATGTGCAGCCAGGTGACTACTCCACATACCCCATCCCTCTAACTTTCTACTCCACCTGCAAGGAGACCACTACTCCAAAGAAAGTTAACTAAAGAGGCATTAGGAGGTCTAGGAGCTACTAAGCACAGTAAAGAGCTAAGGACAGGTGGGGGCTAAAAAGTAATGAGATTACATGAAAGTCTATAGACTGAAATCAGCCACCTTCCCTGTTCCTGCTCTCACAACTCCAGCAGCCAGTCACATGCAACCTCTACCCCAAACCAACTCCAACTCTGCTGCCTCCCAGAAGAAAACTGGAGGATTCCTCTCTGGAAAAACTGAATAGTTTCAGAGGAAAATAAAACCTATGGATGATGACATTTAGAGATGCCTCCAACAAAAAAGGCCAGCCCACTGCCTGATCTCCCTACAGTGAGAATAATCCAGCAACAAGCCCTGCCCGTGCACAGAGTCTCCAGTCAAAACATTAGTACCTCACTCTTAAATAGAAACAGACAGCCAGGATCACCATACGTAAGAGAGAACCCTCACATAAGAAAGAAAGAGCCTAAAACAAACGGGAGTTGGGGGGAAGAAGAACCAAGAGGACAAAGAGTCTATGCTTGGGACAAATGGAAACTAAAAAAAAAAAAAAATTCTCAGAGAGATAAGAGAGGATATTGTGGTGATAAAAAACAGGATGGGGTTAGCTGGTTAGCATGGCTGGTGAAAGTGCAGCCTTGCAACACCAAGGTCAAGGATCCTCATACCAACCAGCCACCAAAAAAATAAATAAATAAATAAAAGTAAATAGGATGCTTCAAAGAAACAAGTAGAGACCAAAAAAGGACATACAAATATAATAAATCAAATAAAAATACAATAGAAGAGTTGGAAGATAAAAACAAGAAAATATCCCAGAAAAAGAAAAAGTAAAAAGATGGAAAAAATAGAAAATAAAATATGCACATTGACCTATGAAGAAAGTCCAGCATCCCACGAAAATCAACTACATTGTATATTATTTAAAAAAAAAAAAAAAAAAGAAAGTCCAACATCCAATAGACATCCAAAACCAGAGGACAAAGAAAGGAGAGAAAAATAGTACTGGAACACCTTCTATAACTAAAGGACACTAGTTTCCTTATTGAAAGGGTCTACTGAGGGCCCAGCATAACGAATATAAAAAGACCCATGTCAAGAAACAGCATCATGGGGGCCAGCTCGTGGCTCACTCAGGAGAGTGTGGTGCTGATAACACCAAGGCCACGGGTTCGGATCCCATATAGGGATGGCCGGTTAGCTCACTGGGTGAGCGTGGTGCTGACAACACCAATTCAAGGGTTAAGATCCCCTTACTGGTCATCTTTAAAAAAAAAAAAAAAAGAAAGAAAGAAAGAAACAGCATCATGAAATTTCAAAACACTGAGGATAAAAAGATCTTAAATCTTTCAGAAAGAAAAGTTGAGTTAAATTAAACAAGGCCATCAAATTACTCAGCAGCAACCAACATGCTAGAAGACAGCAAAGTCATGCCTTCAAAATTCTGAAAGAAAAGTTATTCCAGTCTACAATTCTCTACCCTACCCAACTATTAATTTGGTGCCACACTAGAACAGAGATATTTTTCAGACATGGAATGACTCAAAATATATATCTTATATACCCTTTCTTTGAAAACTACTAGAGGAAGTACTCCAGAAAAACAGAAGAGAAAATCAATAAAGGAGAGAAAGAATCCAGGAAAGAAGGAATACAGCACAGGAGAATTATGAAGGAAAATTCCAGTATGAATAGCTCTGCACCGGGCTCTAAGAAGAACCAGGACAGATTTGGGCAGGATGAAGGATGTGAGAGGGACGTCTCCAGAAAAATAATGGAACCAACAGACCATCTGATATATTTAAGTGTTGTTAAAAAAAAAAACAACCATTGTTAGTACTTGACAGATCTAGTGGAGCACACAGAGGAAAAAACAGTGCTTGGTACACAAAAACTAAGCAAAAAATCAAGTAAAAGACAAGTATTAACTCCAGGAAAAATAAAAGGCTGCACAAGAAAAAAAAAAGTAATCATATTTACTACTTTGCCCAACGGTGAATAATACATAATACATATACAGTAGTGTCATAAAATATAGGTACTGACTACTGATTTAATCACAACTGTGATACAACTGCTGTAGGAAAAACAGGAAGGGAAGTGGAGATATTGGTATAAAAGACCTAAATCTTTATCTCCCATAATAGGAATGCAATAGATAGTGTCTAAACTTTATAATTCATGAAATAGCCATGTAAGGACTTATGTAGAAATATGGAAATAAATACTAGCAAAAGCCAGAAAGAACTTGCTTTGAAGAAATTGAACTAGGGGTGGGAAGAAAGAGGCAGAAGACTGCTACTCTCATTATAAGGCTTTTAGAACTTTTTTTAAAACTATGTTAATAGTGACTCTCTGAGTAGCAGATTTTCAGGATGTTTTACCTTTTTTTCTTTTTTTCTGGGTGGCTAGCCAGTAGCAGGATCCGAATCCATGACCTTTGTGTTACCAGGCTGCACTCTAACCAACTGAGCTAACTGGCCAGCCCTTCAGGATGTTTTAATTTTTTTCCTCTTGATTTATCTAAATTTTCTATAATAATCTTGCACTACCTGTATAATTTTAAAGAAAGTGTTTTTAAGTGTTGCAGTTTTTTAAAAACAGCCACAGCCTAAGTGTTACAAAACCTTGCATAAATCAGGGACTGAGTTTTATACTCTCCTTCAGGGCCTTACCTTTTATCGTAGTCAAAATGAAGAAAGCAATGAGGGTGTTGTTGATGGCGCATGTAGACTTGGCAACACAAGACAAGACCGTGTAGGGATTTAAGAGATAGCTGGGGAAGAACACACATATTCGGCGTTAGTAACCCCGGTCAATGGACCAGGGAGTCCTGGCTACCATAGCTAGGAAGTTCAAGAGATTTACTAAAAGCATACTCAAAGGAAGACAACTTCTTAGAAATGAGTTCTCCCAGGAAAAACAGAATGGAGTAGGGAGGGGTTGGGGTCAATGAGTTGAGTAAAAGGTAAAACTGTCATATTTAATCATCACAGAGATCCTGTTAACTAGTAATAACATTATTCCAGTTTTGCAGATGAGGAAACTGAGACTTGATGGTTAAGTAACTTGCCCAAGTTTTCACAAGATAATACATACATTCAAAATCAGATCTTTAAGCTCTAAAGCCAAAGTCTATTACTTTAGACTTCAAAAATAATAAAACTCTACCAATACCCACAGAGCCAGATATCTTAGGAATGGCTACAGTTGTCTCTGGAAAACAGGAAAGTACTTCTTCCTCAATCAGGTTCCTAATTTCTGACATGGGCCACACCAATCCAAAAGGCAGAGCAGCTTAGATTTAGCCCTCTTGGTGGTCAAGCAGTATCCAATGAGACAGAACCCCAAAACAGAATAACTGAATTCAGCAAGCCAGTTGCCACAGAACTTCACAGGACATCTTGACCTTCCACTGGAAAGGAGTTATGCCGAAACACCTAGTCTTTTCCTAAGGAAGGAAAGAACTGAGAAAATGAATTTGAAATGTTTGTGAGTAGAGAAATCTTATAAAGTTATAATGGATTATTATTTTTATTTATTTCTATCCTGCTTCCACACAGTATTTGAGGCAGCTGAATGAAAACAGATAATAAAAAATAAAAAGTAAAAATAGAAATAAAAAATCAAGACCAGGGAAAATGTAAATAAAAGGAAAAAGTAAAGGCAAGGGAAAGAAGACCAAATGAATCTTCTACAGCACTGTAATAATCAGCTTTAAATCTGGCTCTAAGTTTCCTGGCAGACAAAGTAAAAATGTAGACCAGTTACATAATGCTGAATATTAGATAGGAAGAAACATACCAGTGTCTCAGGAAGAGATTATAATTATTACTCACAAATAAAGACCTGAAATCCAATATCTCCCAGGACTGTAAGATTAGCAGTTCTAAAGCCAAAGGCCTAGAAATTGTTGGCATTTTTTCCCCCAGCAATTACAGGTAGGCTTGTTATACAACTTTTAAAGAAATGGTTGCTGCTATTACAAAACTATCCCCTGGAGACATATGAGCCCATAAGGGATTTATAATGTTGCTAAACTTCTGGTTCTACTATGGTAGTTTCCACCAATATTTTCGAAATACACAGATGTGAACTGATGTACCAAAATTATCTGGTGGAAGGAAAAAAGCCATTTCTAAATAGCAGGTGATGCTCACGAAGCAGCTGCACAGACACTTATCTGGAATACTGAACAGGAAATTCACACACAGAGAGTTGAATAAACTATCCCCATAAGGCCCCTTCTAATTCTGAAGTTCTAAGGGCATGGTTTTCCCACGAGGAAACTTGTCTGTCTTGTTTATCCCTAGAAACCATTATATTATTAATATTCAATGACTATTAGCTGATTGAATAATTATTCACATTTGTCTATCTCAGGAATTTAAACAGGAATAACCTGAAAGAATTAAACTTAATGACAGCACTGGATACTCCTAAAGAATTCTTTCATAGAGCCTCAATAAGTTCTACACTTCCCCACGGGTCACCCAGCTGGGCTGGGTCTGTTTGCCATTTTAGCTTTCTGAACTACAGATGGGGGACTACATTGTACATGAAACATGGGAGGTGCTCAAAACAATGGCCACATAAAGACCAAACTTTTATTCAATTCGTACACCACAACTGAAAAACTTTTTCTTTAGAAACACTGGTTACAAGTAGGCTAGAGCCCACATCAGCATCAAGTCAAAAAGCATTTGTAAAAGGTTTGATTGTGCGTGTCCCTGTGTAAGTCTTTGTCCCAACGGACACAGAATGGCTCTGTCTCTTTTGCTGGCCAGAACTTCAGTTGTGCAACAGAACTACAGCAAATACTTGATGACTAAGACTGCAAATCTCCAAAAATACAACAAACGACATGGGAAAACCTCATCAGATTTTCCTTGCATTCACTGGCACTGAGCCCCAATTTGTCAGGGAATACTTACAACAGGGCCACTTTCAGAGGGATGTACCGCATCTCCGTAGGGGTTCGGATAAGTTCGGCCACATCTGGGGCATACTGGTCTAGTTCTAGAAGGAGTTTCTGCTTTTTAAACTGGAAAAAAAAAAAAAAAAGACAAAACACATGAAACAAATTACTTCCCATTGCTTTTAGGATGAAGACAAAAGTCCTTTCCATGGCCCACATGGCCCTGCCTGGTCTGGCCCTACCTCTCCAGGCTCATCTCACACTCACTACTCCCCAACTCCACCTCCCACTTGCTGGGTTCCAGCATCAAGAACATACCACACTCCTCCTGCTCCCAGGCCTCTGCATTTGACCTGGAACAATTTCTTCTACTCTTTCCCTACTTAACTCCCTCACGGTCTTTGGATCTCAGTCACATAAGCATTTCCTCAGGAAGGCACACTCTCCCACACCACCACCACCCCCAGCTAGGTAAAATCCCCTATTACACACATTCTTTCATAGCACTGTTCACAGTTATAACTTTTTGCTTCATTTACGTGACTAACTAATGTCTATCTCCCTCACTAGACTATGAGTTCCACGAGGGCAGGGACCATGTTTATTTGCTCACCATGTATGCCTAACACCTGGAATGGGGAAAACAGTAAATATGTGTTGAATGGGTGAATGAATGAGTGGCAAAGCAAAGTTCTTAGCGTTTTGAAGAGTCATCGTCAGTCAGTGGCCTAAAAACTCCAGAGTTCCATAAGGAAAGCAAAATATTTTCAAGCAAGGTAGAATGATCCTAAATGTCATCATATCTTGGATTTTCTTCCTCTTGTTTCATGTTTTTTACTTCCACAGAGGAGGTGTAGAATGGTCATAATGAAGAAAAGGAGAACAGATGAGTGTGGCTCAGCAGCTGGATAATTATGAGCGAGTGGGATACGGGTAGAAAGCTCTTGCTTTCCCCAGGTGTGTCCCAACAAGTTCATGGGTGTGTTCACAATCATGGGTCAGAATATAGATGAAAAAAGCCTCTGAACCCAAAATGCATAGTCCTGCTGGTTTAATGATCAGAGAATTTTATTTAGACAGTATAAAACCAATGTTGTAAGCTACTAAAAAACAATATTATTTCAAAGGAGCCAAAGTAACATGTGCTTAACTGTGTGTGATTAAATATTTAATGATAAAAAAAGCATATCACAATAGAATATAATTGCATTGTACCATTTACATAAAGTTAAAAGCATACAGAATAATACTATATGTTATTTAGGGATATTTTAAAATGTAGTAAAAGTTAAGGCTATGTGGGTGGGAATGATAACCACTAAATTCAGAAGGTGGGGGATAAGGAGATGAAATTATCAGAGAAAGGCAAACTGTACGTGTGATTTTTTTCTTCAAGCTGAAAATAGGTTCACAAATATGTATTATTCTTTACCTATTTTTGCATGACTTAGGTATTTCAGAATTTTCAAAACCTTAATTTTTTTTAGAAGAAAATCTTTCAGTTCAAAAGAAAATCAAGAGGTCATCAGAGGAATACAAGCATACTTCAAAAAGTTCATGGAAAAATAGGACCCTGATATAACCCCAGACTTCTTGCATAGGTTTAGGTAGAGGATTAATCAGAGAACCTGAAACAAACTTCAAAAACTTTCCTTTGATCATCTCTATGTTCTTCTCACAGTTGGCAGAGTCCAAGTTAAGTGGTGGGAATTAGCATCAATAAGATTTATGGTGCCATTCACAGCTGGGGTTGTTTAATTAAAAGGATAAAATAGAAACTAAGGTGCTTTTATCAGAGAGAAAGGGGCTGGCTCAGCAATCAAAGCACTTAGTGAGGACAGCTGCAGCAGTGACAGAAGGAAGGAGTCCCCACTAGCTAAGAGTCCTCGAGTTCTGCAGCAAAGAGGCTGCCACCTGGAGGGGATGAGCCCCACAAAGAAGGCTTTTGGAAGGAAACACGGAGTCCATCCAGGGGCAGCCCATTCGCCAGGTTGGAAGCCAGCCAGCAGGGCTGCACTGAGATGTGGAGGGAACTACCAGGAAAGTGCAGATCCTAAGCAAAGGAAGTGGGTCACGGAAGAAAATCACTTCCTTGTAACCTTAATCTTCTCAAATACTTTAAAACAGAGAGACTTCCTGAAAGGAGAGTTCCAGGAGGGAAGGGCAGTGAAGTCGGCAGTACCCACATTCACTGCTACCTTTTTGTCTCCCTCAGTCTCACCAGCACAGCCACCATTATGGCTGGCCTCATAGGCCTGATATCAGCTCTTCTAAGTACTGGTAAAAATCTCTTTTTAAAATCTCCATTGCAAATAGCTAGAGACAGGAAAGTGACTAAAAATCTAAGAAAAAAAATTTTTTTAATTATACACACATGCACACCCCCCCTCCCCAAAGAAAGTATTAGAAGTACAAAAACAAATGAGGTTAGGGAGTACAATTTAAAATCCAAAGGTAAATATTTTTAGATATATTCAGCAGTCTTGACAATGAGATTTAAAGCAATGACATAAGAGGTTAAAAATGACCTGAAGGATAGTGACCTGAGTGTTACCTTTGTGATCATCAATCAGCTTGTACACAGATGGCATGCTTTTCCTTATGTACACTTCAATAGAAATTTTTGAATTAAAAAAAGTTTCCCGGGTAAAGCTTTCCTTTCTACCCACTCCCCTATACTTGTCTCTTGGAAGACTGGTTTTGCAAGGACGTAATTCCCCTGCTTCAAACAAAAGGCTTTTCCTTTCTTTTCTTTTTTTTAGAGATGACTGGTAAGGGGATCTTAACCCTTGACTTGGTGTTGTCAGCACCACGCTCTCCCAAGTGAGCTAACCGGCCATCCCTATATAGGGATCCGAACCCTTGGCATTGACGTTATCAGCACCACACTCTCCCAAGTGAGCCACAGGCTGGGCCTTAAAGGGCTTTTTTCTAATCATTGAAGCTGTGTCTACTCCTATTTACATCCCCAAAATATGGTGGTGGTGTTGGGGGGTGGGGAGGATACACCACCCCAACCCATCTCCATCTATTAGCCTCAGCACATTCCAAATTCAGGAGCCTATCCTCCAAATATACAACCCTATAATCACATTAAAAGGATACAGGTTTTTATCACTGTCAAACCACCTGCAGCTCTCTTAATATGAATTCTGAGTTCCAAACAAGAAACACCATCTCAGCGAAGGAATGACTAGACTAATATTGCTTTTGTGAAGTGAGGGAGAGGTAGAATGTCATGATTATCAACTGGTCACAGTCAACTGGCATTCATATTCCATAGGCTAACAGCTGAAGATGGGGTGGGGCTGGAGTCCCCTCTCTGCACCACAATTTTCCAGGATGCATTTGGGTATAAACACTGTTTCATTACCAGGGATAAGAAGTATCAAATCCTAGCAAGACTGAAATGCTTCCAGACTATATGATATAGACCCTTCTGACAAAGCGGAGAAGATTTAGAGGAAGACATATGCTGATATTCTATCTAAATCAACAGTTGTATGTTAGTATCATCAAAATATGCCATCAAGAATGAGCTGATTTTTGACACAGCATAAATAAAACTCTTATCCTGACCAAGAAGCCTAATCCTCTAATAGTCTGAACTTCGAGGATAGAGAAACAAAAATATTCCAAATTTTAGTTTAGTCTTGATGATAACAGAACATAGTGTACTAAAAAACAGTGTATTGACAACTGCTCATTCGCTTTTCTCTCTCTAAATCATGCAAAGGAAAAAACACAAAAAAACTCTATGTTTCTACATATACTTAGAAATAACAAATTAATTAAAATAATTGGTGCTCTAAATTCAAGTCATCTTTCCTAATGACTCTGAAGCCTGACTTTGTTAAAACTAACTGAAACCTAGTTTCATTACTTCTCCAAAAGCTCCCCCCACCCATTAAAAATTGTTTCAATTGGGGTGTGTATGTGGGGGGGGATATTTTTATGACAGCTGAATAGAAAAAAAGGAGTAATATGATATAGGCATCTCTAATCGACTTTCATTAAAACATACTTCAGTTTTACATTTTGGTTGAAAAGATCTGGCTGATTGTGATCTTAAATGAAAGCTACCAACACTCCCTTAGATATTCGTATCTATATCATATATCACACATATATCGCACATATACACATAAGTACATACACACACACTCGGATTTATTTTTCCCCCAGATCCAAAACTATACGAAGATAGATTTTTTTTTATCATGGATGGGTGTTGGATTTAGTCAGATGCTTTTTCTGAATCTACTAATATTGAATTAATGTGAATTCCAGTGACTCTTAGTAGTGAACCACTCGGCTCATGCACTGATGAAGAACGCAGCTAGCTGAGATTATTAATGTGAATCTACTGATATAATTATATGATTTTTCTTTTTTAGCTTGTTGATACAATGGGTTACATTGACAAAGACAATATAACTAAACACATAGGTGCCTTATATTGAAAAATTTCAAACCACAGAAAAGTTGAAAAAAAAAGAATTCAATAAACACCTATATTTACCAATTAACATTTTGCTATATTTCCTTTGTAACTACACACATGTATGCATACACACATTTTTTTTTTTTTGCCAAACCATTTGCAAGTAAGCTGCAGATACTCTGACACTTCATCCTTAAATATTTTACTCTATATAACTTCAAATAAAGACTGTGGTCTATATACACAACCTATCTTGGAAAAGAAAATAGCCACTGCTGATTTATCTCTGAATTCCTCAGTTTATGAATCTCATGCCCAGTTATTTCATCTGTAGCCCTTAAGGGTATCCTGGTTAAAGCATTTCATTTCAGCCCCTACAATTTTCAAGTTATTCTCTGTTAGCTTAAGAGGTTCCTTCCCAGGTCTTAGTGATTCTAAAACTCCAAAACATAGTTCATAATCTTTTAGGGGAGCAATTAAAAGACTCTGAGCACCAATAACAGCTTTGGACTCTCAGAAAAAAATGATATATGCACACATACAATTTTCATAGCATTCCAAGGGTTTTATAGACCCATTAAGACTATAAATGGACCCCAACTTAAGAACCTTCAATCCAGATATTTTAAAAATCTCTCTGAGGTCTAAAGTTTTCGAATTCGCCAGCTTTTTTTGTTACTGATGACCAGGGTCACAGAAAAGCAGACTGCTATTTCTGGTATTACTAGGTAACAGAAGTGAAAATGAACCACCAACAGACAACACTAGTGTCTGAGATGCAACCTTATCTCACTCCAGCCTAAATTCTTTCAGTGGCTCCCAGCCAATCAAGGAGGACTGTAGCCAAATTTTAATTTTTTTCTTTATTTTTATTTGTTTTAGTGGCTGACTAGTATGGGGATCCAAACTCTTGACCTTGGTGTTGTCAGCACCATGCTCTACCAACTGAACCAACCAGCTAGCCAGCCAGCTAAATTTTTTAAAATAACTAACTACACAGACAGTACGCATGGTTAATCTGTTAACTCTCTTAGAACCCAGGAAAAGGAGAATGGTTCCACTATGCAATTCCCCTTGGTTATTACATATAGGTTAAGACTAAAGTTTACATCAATACTTTCAACAGGCTTTTAATATGAGGGTACTTCAAAAAGTTCATGGAAAGATTCATATTATCTTTTAATTCTATTTTTCCAGGAACTTTTTGAAGTACTCCTGTACACGCAAAATTTCCAATTAAGATTACTCTGCAGAAACGACATTGGGAATCCAATTTTACCTCAGACAGGCATAACACAGTGAGTTAAAAGCTGTATCCATATTCCTTTGAAAAGAAAAACTTGTGAAAGGCATGGAGGATTTTTAAGGGTCCTCATTAATATAACTGTTGTTCAGCTCTGTTGCTGCTCCAGAAAGTCTGAACTTGCACAGCTGTGTGGACATTAACAATTATTAATGAGCTACCTAGATTAAGCTGACCTTTCTGTATCTATTAGTAAAACTGTCTTGTGGGTTTGTTCATTCCAGGGCTGGCTGAACAAGCCAGAAGCTTCACTCCCACTTCTTAGCATTTTAAAGCAATTGGATCTTTAAGTACATGATCTTTGATTCTTTGTAATAACAAAGACTAGCAGGTTACCAAATTCCACCAGCTTTGTGCCACCCACTAACTACTTACCACAACTTTATTGAAGTCCTGGATTGCAAAATACAGGGCAATAGCAGTGAGTGCATCTGTTATCTGTCGAGAGAGAAAACAAAATAATAGGAAATAGAACCCAACTGGTATATATAGGAGTAGTGGAATGCTGCCAGGGCTTGGAGTCTGGGGATGGTGGTGGGCTATCCAGTACTGAACTCTTACAGTCAGGCAGAACTTCAACCCTCATTTTGACTACCCGAAGATAAGGCCCATTCAGGAAGGTCTGACTGGAAAACCCAGTTAGGAACCATCTAGGCCCACTTCAGTTTGGTATCCCAAACTTGCTCTAAAATTGCAAGTTATTTAAGTTTACTGTAAAATGGGAATACTACCCACTGCTTTGCAAGCCTGATGTATGTCAAGTGTCTAGCACATAGTAAGTCCTCAATAAACAGCAACCATTTTAATTATTAAGGATGATCTCAGTGGACTTCTTAGGTATTTCTTGACCCAGAGTTTCAACCCTAGACTAGACAAGTTTTTCAAATTGCTGTGCTCTCAAAACATAGTCCTGCAATCTCAATTTTGGAAGTTCTTGCCCCTGAAAATCTCATCAAGCCTATGGACTCTTCCATAATAACTCACAGAATCTTTTAGCAGAATGCTTAGGAAATTCAAGATGCCTATCACACTGGTACCACAGTTAAAGCCAATCATAGAATTGGAGCTAGAAAATTCAAGACTACATAGTCCAGAAGCCAAATTTTAGAAAGAATAAGGAATTAGAACTGGCCAGATGTCAAAGACTATTCCTCGCACTTCCATAATACTATCACAGTTCCATGAATTCAAACTAAAGATATGTTTTTACTTTCACTTTCTGAGAAACTTCTGAGTTCCTAAGACATTTTTTCTTAAAAATAAGAAGACAATAAACTGTAAAACTAAAAATACATACATATCGATTTTATGTGGAAGGTTACTTACCATAAATACCAATTCAGCATAGTCAATTAGGAAATGAAAGAGGTATATTATTAATGGAGTCTGCAGGAGAAAAACAAACACAAAAAAAATTAATTTAAATCTTACTACTATCAGATTCCAGAGTTCGGGGCGGGGGGAAACTATTCTGTCAGCAAAAATCTCTGTTTCCTAGAATACAGTTCTAGGCTGGTTGGCCAGTGTACATATGAGGGAGAATAACTTAGTATCACTAGATCATTTTGTGCCACTGTTGACTTGAGGAAAGGGAATAAATAAAATCTGACATTTGTTAAATATCTGTTGAGGAACTGTTAACACACTAAAGGTATGAGGTGAATTTTAGTTCTAAGACATATAAGAGAGGTCTTCAAAAAGCTCATGGAAGGATTCATACTGTCTTTTAGTTACATTTTCCCACAAACTTTCTGAAGTGCCCTAGTATAACAGCCAAGGGGAACTCCATAGTGGACCAAGATTGCTGAATGCATAAAATGAACTGGGAAATGTTTTTCCTTCTTCTGTTCTCTCTTTTTCTTTTTTTGAAGAACCAGACTGTTGCCACCTCTAATAAGTTTCTATAAGATTGTTATTTACTCCTCAAAGATTTGGGAATATTCACTCACAGTTAAGCCATCTGGCCTGGGATTTCTTTGAGAGATTTTAAATTAAGATTCAATTTCTTTCACAGATTTGCTGTTTTTTCTTTGTCAATAAGTTGTGTTTTTCTAAGAATTTGTCCATTTCATCTAAATTTTCAAGCTTATTAACATAAAGTTGTTCATAATAGTTTACTTATTATCTAAGGCAATAAATTTTCCTATGAATATAGTGTTAACCTCATCACAGTTTTAAAATGTTGTTTTTTCAATATCATTCAGTTGAAAATATATTCTTTTTTAACTGATATTTCCTCTTTAATTGAGTCTACTTTAAAATGTACAATGTTTAATTTCCAAATATTTGGAAGTTTTCTTTTTATATTTTTATAATTGGTTTCTAGCTTTACTCTACTATGGTCATAGAAAATACACTGTATGATTTTATTTCTTTTTGGCAGCTGGCCAGTGTGGAGATCCGAACTCTTGACATTGGTGTTACAACAAAGTGCTATAACCAACTGAGCTAACCAGCCAGCCCCACTGTATGATTTTAATCATTCAAAATGTGCTGTGACTTGCTTTATGGTCCATCACATGGTTAATTTTGGTAAGTGCTCCATGTACACTTGAAAAGAATGTGCATACTAACATTTATGGGTGCAGCATTCTATATATGACATTTAGGTTAAGTTTGCTAATGATATGTTCAAATCTATATCCCTACTGATTTTTTTGGCCTGTTTGTTCTATCACTGACTGAGAGGTATATGTTAAAAACCTCACACTATGACTGTGGATTTGTCTATTTCTTGTTTTAGGTATGTTATTTTTGCTTTATATATTTGAAGCTATGTAGTTGGATGGAGTTCTTTGTAGAATTACTGTCTTCTGGGTAGAGTGATTCTTTTTATCATTATAAAATAATCCTCTTCATCTCTAGTAAATTTTCTCATCTTAAAGTGTTCTTTATCTGATCTTAATATAGCTACATCAGCCTCTTTGGGCTAATGTTTGTATGATATAGTTTTTTCTATATTTTATTTTCCATCTTTCTGTGTCCTTATATGTGAAATATGTTCCTTAAAAGCAGCTTGTAATTATTTTTCTTTAACCCAATCTGACAACCACTATCTTTTAGTTGGATTTTTAGTCTATTTACATTAAATGTGGTTACTGATATATTTGTGTTTGAGTTTATCATCTTACTATTTTATTTTCCATTTGTTCCATTTTCTCTTTCTTGCTTTCTTCTGAATTATTTGTTATTATCCCAGTTTCCCCTTTATTAGCTTGTTGGTTATACCTTTAGCTACTATTCTTTTAGTGGCTAACCTACAGATTATGACATACATCCTTGCCATTAATTATAGTATAAATGATTGTTCTTACCACTTCCTGGACAATACCTTTGAACACTTTTACTCCATATAGCTTGCTCCAGACTTTTCTGTTATTGTTGTTATAGTTTTAATTTTACATACATTTTAATTTTTTGGTGGCTGGCTGGTATAGGGATTAAAACCCTTGACCTTGGTGCTACAAGGCTGTGCTCTAACTGAGCTAACCAGCCAGCTCTAATTTTACGTATTTTTTAAATCCATAACATTATTATTTTATATAGTCGATATTCATGTAGATTTATCCACATATTTACCTTTCTCATTGTTATTTATTCCTTCTTATATTCCTGATGTTGAGGATCATAATCCTCCTCCTGCCTTTTCATATTTTTTATAACACAGGTCTGCTGGCAGCAAATTCTATCAACTTTTATTTGCTTAAAAATGTCTATTTTGCCTTCATTTCTGAAAGACATTTTCCTTTAGTATATAATTAATTCTATGTTGGCAGATGTTTTCTGTCAGAACTGTAAAGATACCTTTTTTATTGTCTTTTGGATTCCACCATTTTGGTTGAGAAATTAGTTTCCATCTACTTATTAAAAATAATTACCTCCCCTTTGGCTGTTTTTAATCTTTGTCTTTGGTTTGAGTTTTACTATGATACATGTTTTTCTTTAAATTTATCCTGCTTGGATTTATAGAGCTTCTTGAATTGAAACCTTTAATAAACTTTGAAAAACTTTTCAGGCACTAATCTCTTCAAATATTGATTCTGCCTTATTCTGTCTCTTCTCCCATTTTGGAACCCCACTGGTATATGTGGTAGAGCTTTTTACTGTGTCTCATAGATCTCTTATGGTCTTTTTTGTGTTTTCTATCCTTTTCTCTTCAAACTTCAGTCTAGGTATTTTCTTTTCTTTCTTTTTTTTTTTTTTTTGTCGTTTTTTCGTGACCGGTACTCAGCCAGTGAGTGCACCGGTCATTCCTATATAGGATCCGAACCCACGGCGGGAGTGTCGCCGCGCTCCCAGCGCAGCACTCTACTGAGTGCGCCACGGGCTCGGCCCCAGTCTAGGTATTTTCTACAGACCTTATCTTCCAGATCACTAATCTTCTCTTTAGCTGGGTGTAATCTGCTTTTAAACTCTATTGTACTCTTAACTTATATTTTCCAGTTCTAGGGTTCACATTTGATTCACTTTTATATATTCCAGTTCTCTGGTTAAACTTTCTATCCTGTCATCTGTTTTTCTGAATATATTAATCATTGATCACAGTTATTTCAAAGTCTGAGTTTGATAACTCCAATATCTGAATCACCTGTGAATCTTTTTTTATTGCCTTTTTTTTTCTGTCTCTTATGCTCGGTAATTTTTGACTGAATGATAGACACTGTATATGAAAAATAATAGATGCTCTAGAGGAGGCTATTTTCTTTCAGAAAAGATTTCTTTAAGCTTCTGGTAATTAATTAGAATAGAATTATATCACTTTAATTAGGAATCAAGCTAATTAGAAGCTTGATTCAGTCTTTTTAAGATTGATCTATATCTGGTCTACGCTTACTCCTAAGTGTAGTACTTCAGAGGTCCCAACTGAAAGCCAAGTCATTTACCAGAGCCTTGCCACCTTGGTCATTCCTGCACTCAAATTTTTATTTCTCTAGTACCCTGAGCCTGCCAATAGCTCTTATCTCTTTGGCCTCTTATTCGCCAATTTCTGTTCTGCTTCTCTGCCTCTGACTGTGCTGCTTACAAATTGATAAATGCTTCAAGGAGAAAACGGCTCAGACTGCTGGTCTCTTTTTTGGTATTTTCCTCTCTGGGCTCCTCATCCCTTGAGTCCTGGCTATCTTGGTACTTTCCAATGCCTTCAGACAGATGTTTTTTTGTATTCATCCCATTTTCCTAGTTGTCTTGGCAGGAGGGTTAGTCTGCTACTACAAGCCAGTTCACCAATCCACTAGAACTAGAAGGGAAGTGCATGACTTGTTTTAGTGAGCCCATGCTGGTGACTCAGGAGCACCTCTTCCCAAATCCCAACCATATGCAAAACTGTATCCTACAATATTGTAAGGGCCACTGACAGGCTTTTTAGTGAAAACAAGTTAGCAAGGTAGAAGGAATAAAGACTTTGGAGTCAGACTTGGGTTTAAATCCAGGTTCCACCTGTGTAACTTTGGGCAAGTTGTTTTCCCCTCTGAGCCTTTGTTTCCTCAGCTATGAAGTGGGAATAGTAATCTATTTCACAGAGGTCTTGGTAAATTAAGTGAGGTAATGTGTACAAAGCAATATGTTAGCTACCTGAGATAAACTTTTTTGGGTTTTTTTTTTTTTTTTTTGGCAGATGGCCAATACAGGGATCAAACCCTGAACCTTGATGTTATAGGCACCAAGCTCTAACCAACTGTGCTAACTGGTCAGCTCCTGAGATTAACTTTTTATCTCTCTTTGAAAACAGAGGCATGAACTTTGCTTTTCAAAGGTATAAAAGGATTACAACTATCTAATTGATTCTTTTTTTTATTTATCCTTGTTAGTAAGAAGTAGTAACATGATATTTATATTACCAACAGCCTCCTTTCAAAGTGTGTTGATGTTCCAGATAGCTTAGAATGGTTCTAAATAGGTCTCAAAAATATCATAACTAATAGTCTCAAAAAGCCTATCAGCAAATGGGCTGGTTTCCATAATGAACTAACATTATGCAGTGGTTAGTTTAATTGCCTACCATACTATTATAGAGAAACATATGCTAAATATAATTTGTCTTTATGTCACATCTCCATTTGAATGACCATGCCTAGCTGGGGCAGGGTGTAAGTGGATTAATTCACAATTTTACTATCAGTATTTGGCTAAACACAGAAAACAGAAATATTTGTTGAAAGCAGTTAAAATCTAATCTGTGGATGCTAAATTCCTTTTTTCTCTCCTGTGCAGTTTTCTTCTCCACTTTCACATATTCTTACCTATCCTTAAGCAAGAGATAATAAAATCTGCTGAAGCTTAAGAAAGAAACAACATAAGGTCATGATAAACTTCTCTTTAGAAATGTTCTTTTCATTTGGCGTTACACAATTTTATTTCTTCATATTTTATTACTTAGAGAAACTATAATAAAATATAGGTAGCTCTTGATTTATGAACACCCAACTTATAAGCAAATTGATCCATATTTAGTAATGGGGAGCAAAGGACTCTGAGTTTGAAGCTGTCCCCACTGTGTTTGGGGGAAGCAACTGTTCTTGCCTCTTCATTCAGAGTTCTTAAAGGTTAACAGTCCTAAAGGGGTTATTTTACACAGGTATAGAGAGTTACCATGCTCTGGTAGCTGGATATTACTACCTCTACCTTTATTCCTCTACGCACACACAAAGAAACATTTTAAATGAGGGTTAAGTGGCTACACAAAGCTCTTCCAATTATTCATTCAGCATAGTATTGCTGAGAGGACTATTTCACATCTTCCTGTCTTCTCAAACTTCCAACTTCCCTCCCCACTTTTCACTTTCAGCAGACAGCCTCATTTCTTATTTTACTGAGAAAAGACAAGCAATTAAATTAGAAACACCTTATTTTCCCATTACCCAGTCCACCAACTTCCTGTATCTATATTTGTATTCTCTACCTTTCTCTTATTAACAATGGATGAACCTCCTTTCTTCCCATCTAAAGCCAGACCCTTCTCCCATGAACTGGATCCCATTCCTTCTTGCCTCCTCAAGGACACTGCTCATCCCATTATCTCCTCTATCTTACATCATCAATTTCTCCATCCACAGGATTATTCTCATCAGCAACTAAATGTGCAGATCCTCACTTTTAAAAATCTTCACCAGACATCTCCCTCCAGCTACTATACCATTTCTCTGTCCTCCTTTAGAGCAAAACTCCTCAAAAAGGTCGTCTATACTCTTTCCACTTCCTCTCCTCACTGCACTTCAGTCTCTAATTCCCATAGTCCACTGAAATTACTGTTGCCAAAGTCGCCAAAGATCTCAATTTTGGCAAATCAATCATCAATCCTCAGTCCAACTTTTCCCGACCTTGCAGCAGCAGTTGATATAGTTTTTACTCTCTCCCTGAAGCACTTTCTTCATTTGCTTTCCATGCACTAGATTCTCTTGATTTTCCTCCTTCTCAGCTTTATTTACTAGCTCCTCTTCCCCTTCACAACCTCTATGTATTGGAGTGCCCAGGTTTCAGTACTTTTTATCTAAATTTATTCCCTATGTGTATTAGTTATCTATTTCGTGTAACAAATTAACCCAAAACTTAATAGCTTAAAACAACAAACATTTATTATCTTACATGGTGTCTGGAGCCAGGAATCCAGGAGTGGCTTAACTGAGCGGTTCTGGCTCAGGGTCTCTCATGAGGTTGCAGACAAGCTGCCAGCTGGGGCTGCACTCTAAAGGGGCTTTAGTATTTGCTTCCAACCTCGCTCATTTGGCTGTTGACAGGAGGATTCAATTCCTCATCACTGAGCTTTTCCCATAAGCCTGCTCATGACTTGGCTTCCCCAGAGCAAGTGATCCGAGAGGGAGTTTGAGATGGAAGACATGGTGTCTTTTATAATCTAATCTAGGAAATGACATACCATTACTTCTACCATATTCTATTGGTCACATAGACCAAATGCAGTACAATGTCAGAGGGGACTATATGAGTATGAACACCAGAAGGTGGAAATCTTTGGGGGCCATCTTGGAGGCTGGCAATCACACTAGATGATCACATCCAGTCTCATGGCTTATACATGCTCTATAGGCAGACAGATCCCAATTTTATACCTCCAGCCTGGACCTCTCTTCTCGAGTTTCACATTTGCACAACCAACTGCCTTAACACCTCTATGTGGATATCTAATGAACACTTCAAACTTAACATGGTGAAATCTGAACTCTTGATTTCCCACAGCACTAAAACCTGCTCCTCCCTCAGTATGCCTTAGAACTGAGGGATACTGAGCGAGGAGCATTAAATAGCACTAAATAACAGCACGATTCATTCAGTTGCTCAGGCTAAAAACCTGTTATCCTTGAATCCTCTTTTGCCTTCATGTCTCACATCAACTCTATTAACAAGTGTAGCTCTAAAAATCTAACTAGAATTTAATCACTGTCCACCACCTTCAAAATTACCACACTAGTTCCAAGCCACCATCATCCTGCTTAGACTATTGCAACAACATCCTAATCATTTTCCCTGCTTAAGCTCTTGTGCTAGAGTCCACTTCCCTTATGGTAACCACAGCAATATTTATTAAACATAAAATATAAATATAATCATTTTCTCCTGGTTTTAAAATCTCCAGTGTCTCCCTATCACACCACAAATAAAATCCAAACTCCTAACCATGTCTATAAAAAGCCCTATATAATCTGGCTCCTTTTGCTCATTCTACCTTAGCCACACTGGCCATCATTCTCCAACTCACAAATGCCAAGCTCATTCCCCAGTCAGGGCCTCCATATGGCTTGCTCACTTCATTTTGACCTCTTATTCAAATTTCACTTCCTCAGAGCACCTTCTACAAACACACTATCTAAAACAGCCACGCACATGACCATCAATCTATATCTGTTTACCCAGCTTTATTTTTCTGAACACATTTTCCATTAACTGAAATCACTTTTTTTAAAATTTCAGTTTAATTAAGCAAAGAATGACTTGTTAATCAGGCAGCCACCAGAACAGGTTCAGAGCAACTCTGCAGCTGCCACGTATTCGGGTAAGATTTATAGACAGAAAAAGCAAAGTGACATACTGAAACTGGAAGTGGGGCACAGAAACAGCTGGACTGGTTCCAGCTGGATGTCTGCCTTATTTAAACGAGGTTTGAACAGTTGGCTGCCTGTAATTGGCTGAGAATCAGCTATCTGTTACTAGAGTAGGTTACAGTCTGCACATCAAGTTAGGTTACAGTTCACTATGTCTGAAGAAACTTTTAGTCAAACTTAATTTAACGATTCCTGCCTTTATTTAATAATTCCTACCAAAACTGTAGGTACTGACATCCTTCTCTGTCACCATCATAAATGGACTTTTTTGGTCTCAAATTCCACTAGGAAATAGCAGAACAGTAGGTTTTCAAGGTGGGATCAAGGAAATAGGAAAAATACTGCTTAACATCAAGTTACTTTTTCATAATGGTTAGAGAAGAAGGGACTTCCTTATTATGCTGGAATCTCCTGTTTTGGGGAGAAAAAAAACTGGACTGTTTTGAGATCCGTCTGCTCCCTTAAAGTTTCAGTTTGATTATGTGACACTTAACATGAGTGACTGAAATCATATTATTTTTCAACTTTAGCTTTATGGGCGTATAATTGGCATAAAATAAACTGCACATATTTACAGTATACACTTTGACAAGCTTTGACCTGTTTATACACCCAGGAAACCATCACAATCAAGATAGTGAACATATCTACCATTCCCAAGTTTATCAAATTTTACTGTTCATCCTAAAGAGAACCAGCTTTATCAGTGATTTTCACTATTATCTGTTTTCTATCATTTGTGTCTGCTCAGATCTTTATTATTTTCTTGTATTCTGCTTTCTTTGAATTTAATTTTATCTTTTTCTAGTTTTTCTTTTTTTTTTTTTTTTTTTTTTTTGTGCCTGCTGGCCAGTACAGGAAGCCAAACCCTTGACCTTGGTGTTTTAAGGTAAAAGCTACAGTCATTGATTTGAGACCTTTTCTCTTTTCTAATAAAGGCATTTAGTAGTGTAAACTTCTCCCTAAATGCTTCTCCCTATTAAATTATGTGGGATGCTTTAGCAACATCCCACATAATTTAATAGGTTGTGTTTTCATTTTCATTTATTTCAAAATACTTTCTAATTTCCCTTTTGATTTCTTATTTGATCCATGGGTTATTTAGAAATATGTTATCTAGTTTCCAATTATTTGGGAATTTTCCAGATATTTTTCTGGTATTAATTTTTTATTTAATCTCACTGATGTCAGAGAATATACTTTGCATGACTTGAATCCCTTTTAATTTTTTTAGCCTTGTTTTATGGGCCAGAATGTGGTCTATCATGCAAATGTTCCATGTACACTTGAAAAGAATATGTGTTTTGCTGTTGTCGTATGGAGTATTCTATAAATGTCATTTAGGTCAAGTTGGTTGATAATGTTGTCCCAATCTTCTACATGCTTGTTGATTTTCTGCTTATTCTATCAATCACTGAGAGAGGGATATTGAAATCTCCCACGATGATTGTGGATCTACTTCTCCTGGTAGTTCTATCAGTCTTTACTTCACATATTTTGAAGCTCTGTTATTAGATGCATAAATATTTAGAATTGTTATGTCCTCTTGATGAACTGACCCCTTTATCATCATAAAATGAACTTCTTAATCCGTGGTGATATTCTTTACTCTGAAATCTGTTTCTTTTTTTTTTTTACTAACTTATTGTCTCTTTCTCTCAGAAATATAAGTACCATGAGGTTAGGGACTATGTTTTGTTCTTTGTCTCTAGCACCTAGCAGAGTAGCTGGCATTTGGAGCACACTTAACAAATCTCTACTAATGGAAAGAGAGAAGACAGGAAGAGATTGGAATGCATATGCAGACATAGAGGTAGGCACTAGGAATAACTAAGAGATGCCAGCACTTGTTTTGAGGAGAGTATATCACAACGAGTAAAACAAGTACAGAGGCAATTTCAAGAGTGTGATATGAGCCATGAAAAGTTAAGCACAAGATTCTTTTTTTTTTTCTTCTTCTTTTTAAAAGATGACCGATAAGGGGATCTTAACCCTTGACTTGGTGTTGTCAGCACCACGCTCTCCAAAGTGAGCTAACCGGCCATCCCTACATAGGGATTCAAACCCTTGGCTTTGGTGTTAACAGCACCACACTCTCCCAAGTGAGCCACAGGCTGGTCCTTCACAAGATTCCTTAGAAGATATAGGAGGAACATCTAACCTAGTCTAAGGTGATGAGAGATGGCTTTCTGGAAGAGGTAAAACCTAAAGTAGTATCTGAATAGTAGAGCCAACCACAAAAAGAGGGAAGAATGGCCCTCTCTCCATAAGGAGATAACAGCACAAGCAAAGACATTTAGGTAATAGAGAATATGGTGGTGTAGCATAATGAGAGTATGTCAGAATTCTCTCAGGATGTTCTTATTCTGTCTAGAAAACATACTGCCCAAAGCCCACAACACACTGAGCCTTTGTAGCTAGTGGGCTACTCTTCATTACGCCCCCACACACCTGTTCCCAATAATTGAATTGTGTGAATTATGAAGAGTCGCTTAAATTGTTCCTCACCTGTTTCTGCCAGTAGTTATTATTGCAGTTTATTAGATTAGTATAAAGATAATAAAATATGAATACAAAGACAGTTGCTATTTCTATGAGAACCAAGTTGAATGTTTTTGAAAGACTCGATAGAAGAGCCAAAAAAAAAATTGTTCTCAAAGTACATATGATGGAGATAACTATAAAAATGAGGGGTAAACTGTCAAATTCAAAGACTTTAACATATGGCCAAAAAGAATGGGAAGGGAAGTGAAAAGAAATATGGTTGGAGAAAAAAACGTGGTTGATATGGTGAGGGTCTGCAGGACCCTCTAGGTATTTGGATTTTATTCTGAGGTTCATGGTGAGCATTGAAAGGCGCTGAGCAAGACAGTGACAAAATCAGATTCACATTTTAGAAAGATGGTTCTGACGGCAAAATAAAGAGTAAACAAGCAAGACTAAATGCACAAAGACTTGTCAGGAAGCTGTTGCAGTAACCCAAGCAAGAAATGATGGTGACCTAATTAAGAGTGTTTTTACTATTCTTAAAAACTAATTTCATGGGTTAAATAGGCTTTTTGGTGGGCTTTCTAAGAAAACAACATTGCTGTCACAGTTTTCATGGGAAAGCATGTTCCAAAGAACCAATTACATGCCAATTAGCATACATCCTATTCACGGAGTGGGGACTGTTTACATTTACTCCCCATCAAAAATGGTGACTTCTACAAAAGGCTCACATGCTTCCGCAAATTTCAATCTTAATCTGGATCATTTCCACTGCAAGTGTGAAACCTTTTTCTTATGCAGAGGACATCTAAAACAGGGCTACTTCTAAATATGACTTTCAAAAATAGACCTTTTTAGGGCCGGCTCCGTGGCTCACATGGGAGAGTGCGGCGCTGGTTGCGCCAAGGCTGTGAGTTTGGATCCTATATAGGGATGGCCAGTGCGCTCACTGGCTGAGCGTGGTGCAGACCATACAGAGCCGAGGGTTGCGCTCCCCTTACCAGTAAAAAAAAAAATATATATATATATATATATATATATATATAGAGAGAGAGAGAGAGAGAGAGAGAGAGAGAGAGAGAGAGAGACCTTTTTAAAAGTTTGTACAAAACAGAGTTTAAGCTTTGGTATCTGTGACTGTAAACTACTTTTAGCACCCAGAAAAGAAAACAAGAACACTTACTTCATGAAATACTGCTCCAGAATACGGAGATACTCCCAAGTCCAACAGTGAAAGGCCTTCAACCACTGAAATGTAAGATATCCAAGTTCACTCAGACTTCAGAGACATAAGCAGACAGCTATAAACCAAAGTGTTAGATACTCCCAGGACCAAGAAGGGCCTCAGAGTTTATCTAACTCCCTTTACTTCATCCTCAGCAAGCGGCTTTAAGTCTTGATTTGAACATTTCCAGTGATGGGGAACTCTCTTCCATCCCTTTCCATTGTGGGGCAGTGCTCATGAGAAAGTTTTATGTTCAACTACAAGCTTTCTCTTACCTCCTTGTAACTTCTACTCACTCTAAAAAGTGTTTCATTCGTGTATATTCTGTCCGATTCCAAAACACAATAAGATAACAAATTAGACGCTGGTGAGAAATGTTGCCATAGTGTGGGGAAATGGGCAGTCACTCTCATATGTTGTTTGTTTGAGGGACATTTATATTAACTTTTCTAGTGAGCAATATGTACTTTTTGAGTGTGTGCCTTTTGACCCAGAAATGATAGTTCTTAGGGTAGTTTATCCTAGGGAAATAACTGGACAAGTGCCCTGAGAGGTATGTTCATTATAGCACTCAGAGTACTAAAAAATCAGAAATAATCCCCATTGTCCATTAATGGAGATTTATTTAAATGAATTATGATATATATGTATATAGAGAGATATATCTATGTATAATGGACCACTTTATAGTTAAAAATTATACTGCTATAAATAATTGAATAAATAAGTAAATGCAAGAGAAAAAAGAGTTCTTCCTTACAGAGAATTCTATCAAAAGCAGGAGAAAGATGGCATAGAATATCACCATTTGGCAGATCCCCCGATAATAATTGTGAAAGGCAACTATCATTGATGGATGCTGAACTAGTGGATGAAAATATGACGAGAAACAGAATATTTGCAGGGGAAAAAATAATTTTACATGGATAAACCTGGCATTCACTAATTTAATCACATGACCAAATTTAACATCATCAGTAAAATATCAACCGGTTAACCTATCAACATCAAGTATCTCCTAACATTATTTACTGAGATGAGGATAAAAACACTTCTGTGGTTCAATCCCTGTACCAGTCAGCTGCCAAAAACAGTAAATAAATAAAATAAAAAACACTTCTGTGGTCCTCATGCCAAAAATGCGGTAACCTTGCCAAAAAAGCATACCCTCAATCTCATCATGAGAAAATATCCAACAAACCCAAATTGAGAGATAAGTGGCCAGTACTCTTAAAAATGTTAAGTCTAAGAAAGTGTCCCAGATTGGAAAAGAGTAAGGAGACAAGACAACTAAATGTAAAGTAGGATCACAGTTTGGATATTGGACCAGAAAACAAACATTAGTGGGACAAGTGGTAAAATTCTAATATCTGTAGATTAGTTAATAGTATGTATCAATGTTCATTTTCTGGTTTATTTTATTGTACTTACAGTAATACAGGATGTTAACATTAGAAGAAACTGTGTGAAGGGAAAACAAGAACACTATGTACTATTCTTGCAACTTTTTAAAATCTAAAATTATTTCAAAATTAAAAATTAAAATTAAGAATATACTAAAGATATATAATTACTGAAAGAAAGCTGTCTGTGAAATACTCTTACATGAAACCAGGTCATAATGAGGCAGGAAGTTAGATACAGACAAGAGGGGGAGGAGGAAACATGGTTATTTGCAAGCGGGAAAACTGGTTCCCTGAGGACATAGGCATGCGCAGAAGCAGCCACAGGAGAGACATTCCAGGCAGGAAGCACCCTACCAGCTAGGGCACCACTGGGTTGGACCAATGAGCTCCTACCAGCTAGGGCACCAATCACTTTAACCAACATGACAGAGACTACACTCAGGGCTCACCCAATGACCAAACGACACAAATCCAGCTAAGGAGACTTAAAACCAATGGGAACGTAGCCATAGGGGCTCTTGAGGCACTCTTTCGCTGGAGCCCACTCCATCCTCTCCAGAGTATACTCTCTTTACTAAATAAAACTGTTCTCTGTTTTTCGCCTCTGGCATATCTCATCAATTCTTCGTTTCAGACACCAAGAACTCGGATTTAGCCACCGGAACCAGGAATATCCTTTAACAATAATACAGCATGAAAAAATAATAAAATTTTATTTTAAACACCAAGGTCCAGGGTTCGATCCTTGTACCAGCCAGCCACAAAAACAAGACCAAAAAATTTTTTATTTAAAATTTTTATAAGCATCCATTCATTTAATTATTTCAGGGAGAGAGGATGAATATGTATTCAATGAGGAATATCTGGGAAAATAAATATCAACATGTGAACAGTGACCATCTCTGAGTAATAAGATTACAGAAGATGTTTGGTTTCTTTAATCTTTTCTTCATTTTCTGAATCTTTGGCAATGAGCACGTATTATTTTATAATTATTAAAAAGAAACAGAATAATTATTTTTTTAAAAAGTGGGTGACAAAGGATAAGAAAAAACATAAAATGGAGCTACACAAACCTAAAAATGTATATGCTTATAAATGTATGAAGTATTTCAAAAGGATACATAAGACACTGATAACAATGGCTGCCTCCAGGGAACGGAAAAGAGTGGCTATAGGAAAGTGGTAGAAGGGTGCCTTTTAATCATACAGCGTTTTGCCACCTTTGATTTTTTAACCATGTGACTGAATTACTTATTCAAAAATAAATAAATGAAAAATATCATCAAAGTTACAAAGCCTGTTCAAAGAAAAAAACTATATATTTGTAATGGCCATAAATATGACTTTAAACTTTATATGCCCACCCTAAAGAAGGAAACCTAATCAGCTACATAATTCATGGTGGCCATAAAATAAAACAAAGCCTGTTGTTCAAGACAATTGTAACTTGTCCTTATAGTAGGACTAGAAAGAAACCTCCCTCAAGGATCTGCATAAAGAGGTTGCTGTGTAACACAGCTATTAAACCCTTCACTAACAGCTTTACTGGAGACCCAAAGAAATGATTCATCACGTAACTTCACAAAGCATCTCTCAGCCTAAGCCAATGGCATCCTGTCACAGAGTAGCAAAAGCAACTCTACAGGAGGCCAGTATGTGGCTGTCCAGGAACATCACTCTCCACTAGTCTGGTTTAATCCAGAGGAAGATGTTTGAGTATGTAGCTGGAAGACAGACCGAACACCTTTCAGGCAATTAACTGAAATTAAATTTCTCTCAGATATGCTTTTGCTAGATATTGTACACCAGTGAATTTGTTAATGTATTCTCTGGCATGTACATGGAATGTGGCTCTGCTATCTTGATGACTAAATATGGCATCATATGATTTAACTGATCTGGGAGAAAGGTCAACCTCATGTAAAAACATTAAAAAAAAAAATTTTTTTAACTACCATTTTACTACAACATTAAAAAGTATAGGAAGAGAGCTGGCCAGTTAGCTTAGTTGGTTAGAGCAGAGTTGTTCCTAACCCAAGGTCAAGGGTTCAGATCCTGGAACTGGCCAGCCACCAAAAAAAGAAAAAGTAGAATACTTTTAATTGAATACATTTAACTTTATGATAGACTTCTAACATTGTCCTTATTTTTCTTATTTTGGTTCTCATTACTGAAAATACTGACATAGTCTGCAGTTCATTTGGAAACATCTGAACTGCAAGAATACCAAAATCCTCTTTAGAATATAATAGTGAAGCTACTCTAATGTATACCAAAAAAATTAGAGACGTCAAGGTCTAATATATATAACAATGTTCCAAAAATAATTTGCTGAAAACATTTTAAAGTCAGTTTGATAAAACGTGTATTTGGGGAAAAAACCAAAAATTCAAAAAAACCCAAAGAACCCATAGTTTTAAGCCATTCTTTTTCCTGGTGTACTCTCCAAAATAAAACCTGTGAAAAATACACCAGAGCAAGGGAATAACATTTCTTGCTTCTTGGGATTCCTACCCCACAACTAATATCTTAGAAAAGTTGACCATAAGGCCTGGCTGCCGCCCACTTGCCCTGCGCAGCTGCGGTCTCGGCTGCAACACACCACGCAGATGTCTGGGTGATCCACGGGCAGCAGCCAGGACAACGATGATGGATTACGGTGAGGAGCAACGCAGTGAGCTGGAGACTCTAGTCCACCTACTCCTAACCTTCACAGCATTATCAGAAAATCCACCCAGCTTCACCATTACTGTGACAACTGAAGCTAGAGAAGATACTGCAACGGTCTAGACTTCTCTCAGGTTCAGATATGGTGAAAAATTTCCAGATGAAGCTCCCCTACCCCAAAGCCACCAGCCGCCAAAAAAAAAAAAAGATGCTCCCCTTTTGAAATATTCTCCCAGGGGGAAAGGACTTGGGGAGAAACTGGCTAACAGACAAAAAGAATGAGTATGTTTTGTAATGACCAATATGCCAACTATCCTGATTTGATCATCACATATTGTACACAAATACTGATAGTCAACTCTGCACCCCACAAATATGTATAATCGATTATGTTTCAATAAAATAAAATGTGAAAAACATTTTTCCAGGAAAATCAAGAAGATAATGGTATTTCAGACATTTTACAATTATTAGCATTATAGGCCAAAGAAAATCTCAATGTGGTGATGACCTTTACTCTAGTAATAGCTGTGCAAGAAAAATTAAATGAAATAGTAGATCAGATAAAAACTAGAAGAGAGGAAGAAAAGAAGCAGAAGAAGCCAAAATGCAATTATTCCATGGCATTCCTGTTACAACTGAGAATTTAAGTTGAAAGGCCAAGTTTAATGAAGAACTCTTAGAAATTAAAAAGAAACGGATGAAAGAAAAGCAAGCAGGAAAAAATAAAGTGGGAAACAGCTATTTGAAACAGATCATAATCTTGACACATCTGGTATCCACTTCTTGGAGGATGCTAGAAACAAAGTGGAGACAGATGAGTCTTTGTTCCAGGTAATGGATGACATAGAGCTGGAGGATGATGAGGATGATACGGACTACAATCCCGCTGACCCAGAGAGTGACTCAACCAACTAACGGATTGTCCCCATCTGCACAGAGTCTTTTTCTTTTTTCTGTTTTTCTTTTTTTCCTTTTTGGCAGCTGGCCAGTGCAGGGATCCAAACTCTTGACCTTAGGGATCCAAACCCTTGACCTTAGTGTTACAAGGCCACACTCTAACCAACTGAGCTATCTAGCCAGCTCCCAGAGATTCTTGACTGCCACAGCATCTGTGGCCATGCTGAGAGTTTTGATTTTCCTTTCTTTTTTTCTAAGAAAAAATAATTTTCAGGAGAATATTCTTTTGATAGCTTTCATCATTGAACTTAATAAACTGACCTTAAAATTTCAAGTAAAAAAAATTGAATAGTTGACCATAAGAGCTAAGTAATTATGACCAACTATTCTAAAACAAAATATACAGTAGCATGTATACTACATACTAGGTGTTTGTTTTTAATAAAGCCCCTCAACTCCTAACTGATAATTATCCCATGAAGCAAGAATTCTTATTTAGTTACCTTGGTGTACTTTTCCTATGGGTGATAATAATAGCATATCATCCAGTATAAGACAAACATTGTCTTTGAATTTCCCATATCAAGAAGGACATACATTCAGCTGATTCTAAAGCAGTGGTATCCTTATTTTTCTAGCTGAGAGGACCTAAGAAGCAGTGTTACCTCAGTAGCAATGAACACACCTAACATCTAGATCTTGGTTTCAAAACAACATTCTCTAATGAAAGAAGCAAGGGTTCCTTGGAAAAGTGGTCAATTCCAGGGATGGACCAAGGAAAATACAAGATAAACCTGGATCATGTTGTGGTTCTAGAAAGTAATGAAGTGCTAAAAAAAAAAAAAAAAAAAAAAAAGAGGTGGGTGGGACATACATAAAAAGAAGAGAGTCAACCTGAAAGAGGCCCCAATGGCCAAAACTGGAATAACCTGAGCAATGAAATAAAGATAGTATCATAATCCACAGAATAAAATAAATATCCATAAACCTATACTGATATAAAAAAATGATTGACCAGCCAGCCAAAATAAATAGATAAATAAATAAGTGATTGAATAAAGAAAGAAAGAAAGAAGAAAGGACAACTCTTCCTTACAGAAAAACTTTAATTATTAAATGAAGAAGGAATGAGGGAAATATAAAAGTCACCATTAGAACACAATAGTAATGACTGCCGCAAGATCAACCTATACAGGTTGAGCATCCCTAATCTAAAAAATCTGAAATTTGAAATGCTCCAAAATCTGAAACTTTTTGAGTCCCGACATGATGCTCAAAGTTCAGGCTCACTGGACATTTCTGATTTCTGACTTTCGAATTAGGGATGCTCAACCAGTTTTATATATGCAAATATTCCAAAACCCCCCAAAATTCAAAATCTGAAACACTTCTGGTCCCAAGCATTTCAGATAAGGAATATTCAACCTGCAAATGCAATAATTAGTGGGCAAAAATTTAAAGAGAAACAGAATATTTGCAGAGCCCCAAAGAATATCCCCTAAAATGTTTAATTACAAAGGGAAAACAGTAACTTTAGAGTAGAGAAATCTGGCAGACACCCCCAACCAAGGGATTAAGGTTAATAGCACCAGCAATAAGGCATTTCAATATGCACCTCTGATCCAGTGCACTGAGAGCATCACATTACCTCAGTGATATTCTTCTCCAAAATCCACTACCTCAATTAAACTACGAGAATACATCAGACAAACCTAAAGCGAGGGACATTCTACAGAATACTTGACCAGTACTCCTCAAAAGTGTCAAGGTCATAAAAGACAAGGAAAAGCTAAAGGAACTGTCACAAAGGTAAAATCTGAATAACAACTATGGTTTAGTTAATAGTATTGTATCAATGTCATTCTCTTAGTTTAAATCATTGTACCATGATCATGTAGGATGTTAACATTAGGGGAAGCTGCGTGACATTTTATTTAATAATAAAGAACTTTGAAGTAGTGATATCAGAAGTGTGCCTCCTGACCCTGACTCTCACAGCTGCATTAGAGGTAGGTAGGTTTCTAGATAATCACTAAAAGGTTGGGCTCTGCCTTGAACTCAAGAAGCTAAACCCATACAAATTCCTGATCTTTAGGTCAAAGCCTGAGCAAAGATGAAAATATGACAGATTCCAATATTATTCCTGACAGATTTCTAAACAAGATGGTATAGAGTGAAAAGCCATGCCTAAAGCTTGCTAGCTCTTCATAAAAACATTATTAGAATCTCCACAGGGGCCAGCCCGTGGCTCACTTGGGAGAGTGTGGTGCTGATAACACCAAGTCAAAAGTTAAGATCCCCTTACTGGTCATCTTTTGGGAAAAAAAAAAAAAAAAAGAATCTCCACTCACTTACTCTCTCTCTCTCACACACACACACACACAGACGCACACGCACACACACATGATTAACTATTTAACTTGAGCAAGTGACTTAATCTCTCTGTGCCTCAACTTTCTCATCTATAAAATGGGATTAATAGCAGTATTTACATCACCGGGCCGCTACAGAGATTAATTTATTAAAATACCTAAGCTGCTAAGAACAGTGTTTGGCATGCAGAAATTATTATATCACTGTTAATTTTCTTATTATTTTTAATGGAGAAGCCCATGCTTGCATTTTGTCACACAGAAAATTCATATATATTTTAGTTAGACTATCATATAAACTAATGGGTACACAAAAAAAGATCTCTTTCTTATTGTAATGGATATGTCATTTTTGCCTGCCCAGCATCAATTTCCTCCTCTTCTGGTAACAACTTCTTAGTTTTTCCTATGGAAGACCCTCCTCTTTCACATTCTAGGTGAGGCTGCCTCCTCTCCAGAGGTAGATACATGACCCAGGCTGACCACAGTAACTGGTTTAAGAATTGGTAAATGACCCAAATCAGTTCAATGTGACTCCATTCCAGAGCTTTTGTTGTGCTCTTTGAAGAAGAGTCACCCTCTTCCCACTGGACTTGACACTATGAGGCTATAAATGGCAGAGGCTTCCTGTGGTCACTCTTGCCAGTATCTGGGAAGAGCCTGCCTGAATGCAACTAATGCCAAGATGTAGAAAGAATTAATTCTGATGAGATCACTGAGTCTCTGGATACTGCTAGGCCTGAAGTCAGGATCTATCCTTGAACTGTTCAGTTATGAAGGCCAATAAATTTACTTTTTATTATAATCTGGCCTGTTTGGATTAGGATTCTGTCATCTGCATATGAAACGACTGACAACACACTGACATACAACCTTTCAGATACTTGAAGACAACAATCATCCCCTCCAAGTATACAACTTCTCACTTACTGCCATTAAAAAATCAGTCCAGTCGGATCTCCAAAAAAAAAAAAAAAATCAGTCCATACAACAGTCAATCAAAATCTATTTGGATCCAGGGCCCTTTACCCAAAGATTGGGCACTCAAAAAACACAACATGTTATGTGAAACAAGAAAGGCTCCTGCT
Organism: Cynocephalus volans; assembly: GCF_027409185.1. Classification (NCBI taxonomy): domain Eukaryota; kingdom Metazoa; phylum Chordata; class Mammalia; order Dermoptera; family Cynocephalidae; genus Cynocephalus; species Cynocephalus volans. Next base: position 30,635,302 of record NC_084460.1, read on the forward strand.
TCAGTATTTCTATATGCCTGCCTTTTAGGATTTAATACAATCAGCTACTTTAAAAAATATCCTATTGAAAGTATATTTTGGTGCTCGCTTCAGCAACACATATACTAAAATTGAAAAACATAGAGAAGATTAACAAGGCCCCTGTGCAAGGATGACGTGCAAATTTGTGAAGCATTTCATATTTTAAAAATAAATAAATAAAGCATACTTTGAAGACACGTGATACTTAAGATTCTGTATCCTCCCCCCATTATGGAACAAATAATTATCCTGACTTCTTCAGATCCAGATGATGGGTGATTACCAAATCTCTTTCTCTAGCCCTGACATCAGTCCCAAATTCCATACCAAAACCTCTGAATACCATGCTATCACCTTATATACACAAACACTGCTCTATCCTTTCTGACTCACCTCTTTCAGCCTATGTCACCCTCTTCCTGGTGTCTAAACTCAAAACCTTAGAATTGGTCTTTTTGAATTTCATTACTGTGCTGAGCTTCAACATGGATTATCTCAGTTAATGGGATATATAGTATGATTTCCAATTTTAAAGTTGAGAAAACTGATGTGAGGTCACACAGCTAGTAAGTGGCAGAGCCAGAGAAAAAGTCAAAACTTTTCTGAGAGTCCAGAACCTGGGCTCTTTTTTTTTCCCCCTTACCGGTCATCTTTATTTTTATCTATCTATCTATCTATTTATTTATTTAAATTTTATTTTGTTGATATACAATGTGGTTGATTATTGTGGCCCATTACCAAAACCTCCCTCCCTCCTCCCTCTCTTCCCTCCCACCCAACAATGTCCTTTCTGTTTGCTTGTCGTATCAACTTCAAGGAACTGTAGTTGTTATGTCTTCTTCCCCCCGCCCAGGGGTTTTGGGGTGTGTGTGTGTGTGTGTGTGTGTGTGTGTGTGTGTGTGTGTGTGTGTGTGTGTGTGTGTGTGTGTGTGTGTGTGTGTGTGTGTGTGTGTGTGTGTGTGTGTGTGTGTGTGTGTGTGTGTGTGTGTGTGTGTGTGTGTGTGTGTGTGTGTGTGTGTGTGTGTGTGTGTGTGTGTGTGTGTGTGTGTGTGTGTGTGTGTGTGTGTGTGAATTTATTTATTTATTTTTAGCTCCCACCAATAAGTGAGAACATGTGGTATTTCTCTTTCTGTGCCTGACTTGTTTCACTTAATATAGTTCTCTCAAGGTCCATCCATGTTGTTGCAAATGGCAGTATTTCATTCGTTTTTACAGCTGAGTAGTATTCCATTGTGTAGATATACCACACTTTCCGTATCCACTCATCTGATGATGGACATTTGGGCTGAGAACCTGGGCTCTTAATCTCCACATAGCATTGACTCATCTTTGAATCTTTCACCCTATCCTATAAATAATCATATCTTACCCTTTATTTTCTTCTATATTTATTTGATAGTAACAACACACCTACTCTATGCCAGACACAAACGAATTCAGGAATAAATAAAACAGAGTCCTGGCCTTCAAGGAGCTCATAGTACAGTGGAAAAACTAGACATATACAAACAATTATGATATAAGGTGAGAAACAAACAATTATGATATAAGGTGAGAAATGGCTCTTAATAGAGGTAAGCATGAAGTGCTTAAGAGTACAGAAGAAGGAGGGCTTAATACTGCCTTGGTTATTAAGAAAGCTGGAACCAAGTGGCTACAATTCAGTTCAACAAATAATTATATACAAAGATATCAAATCCAAGCTCTTACCATCACGCACATGAAATACTACCATCTTTATTACCATTCACCAACTGGGAAACCTGGGCAAATTACCTAACTTCTCTAAATCTGCTTCCTCATTTGTAAAATGGGGGAAATAACACCATCACATAGAATTACTATGAGGACTAAATGAGAGGAGGCTTACCATAGTCCCTGAAGTATTTTTAGAAACCTTAACTCAATTCATAAAACACACATTCGGTATGCCGTTTCCCATTCCAAAATGTCTACGGGATGACATCAAAACTCTAGCATGTAAAGTTCCGGGGACTTCTGGGGAGCTGGTAATGTTTCTTGATCTGGGTCCTGGCTACATGAGTGTATATGGTTCGTAAAAATTCATTAAGCTCTACACTTATTTTATGTGCACTGTATGTATACTGTAGTTCAGTAAACCCTGTTACTCCCCTACTTTGGATATTTCGCACCTTAAAACCTTTCTTCTTTCTTTTTTTTTTTTTTTTTTATTTCTTGGTAACTAGGCGGTACAGGGATTGAACCCGACCTTCGTGTCATCATCACCAAGCTCTAACCAACTGAGCTAACCTGCCAGCCCTTCACATCCTTGAACATTTCTAGATCTTATTTACCTTCTGCTACTTGGAACTCCCTTTTCTCTAATCTCCCTTTCGAAACCCTAAGTACGTCGTTCAAGAGTCAGCTCAAATTGCACATCCTTAGGAAAGTGAAAAAGGAAGGGACAGTTTTTTCAGGGTCAGAACACGAAGGAAGGAACTGGGTGGACACAGGAAGTACACTTTTCATAAATTATTATAGCTATTTGTCTACCCCACTAGCCTGTGGCTCCTTCAACCCAAGTTTACTGTTTGATGAAGAACTTAACAGTAGGAAAACTACACTCCAAGTGCCAGACTGAGAAAAGGCGTCTAAGCATACTCCATACCTTTCCTCGCTTTAGCAAGATAGGTCCGCTCATCCCAGCCTCGCTCCCACACCAAACCCTAGCCTAGAGAGCACCGTTCGCGACACCAAAGCAAATCCCAATCCCCTCCGCATATCACACACCATACAACACCCCTTCCTCTTATCCCAACCCTTCCGCAGACCACGCCCCTCACAGGACACCGAGTGGGACACGCCCCCTCAGGTCCCCACCCATCCCTCAACAGCCCCGCCCTCCCACCCTCTCCAGGGACCCCAGAAACCGGTCAATTCCCCGAGAACCGAGAGCTTGCGGTCACTTCCCTCGCCTTCCATTCACTGAGGCCCAGACAGCGCAGGCAGGGCCTGGTCGCCTGTTCCAGCCAGTGGCCTCACCTCTCTTCCAAGAGCTCAGGGGGGACACCACCTCTACCCGCTCGGAAATAAATTCGGCCAGAGTGGAGCGGAACAAGGCCGCCCGCACGGTCACGGCCACCACCAGCACCAAGGCCAAGGGAGCCGCCATGATAACTGGGGCGGGCGCGCAGGCGGGGAGGGAAAGGCGAGGCGGAGAAGCCTCGCGACCCGCGCACCGCCTCCTGTAGTTCCGCGGTCGGGCGCTCGCCACGGCTGCCCCTGGAGCTACCAGACATGAGCACTACCATTCCCAGAGAGCCTTGCGGCAAGACAGAGGGAACGACGGAAAGCGGGGCGTGTCAAGATTGTTAGAAATCTTTGGGTGCAGCCTTCTCGGTTCACAGGTGGATGGTAAAACCGTGCAGTGGCTGGAGCGCTGCTGAAAGTAGAAGGAAGCCAAAGTAGTCATCTAACCGGGATTGTGAGCGAGTTTTAAAGAGATGTTAATTTCTCTCGTGTGTATGTTTTTAATGTTAAGATATTTACCTTTTATGTTTTTGAAGAGTGTTAAATATGTACTCTTTTAATTATTCTACCATTGTTTATTGAACGCCAACTATCTGTATTAGGTTCCGAGGATACAGTCTGGAGTAATAGACAGATTTATTAGCTTTGCGACCTTCAGCAAGTTGCTTAACCTTTCTGTGCTTCAGGTCGCTCATCTGAAAAATGTACTGGTTATATAGGCTCACTAGAGACGACTGAAGAATGTTTAGAAATTTTGCCAGTCGCTTTTAAACGCAGCCATTCTTGAAAATTAACTTACAATTCAATAAATGGTATTAAAAACAAGAAAATAAACACTCAAAACTCACCACTTCTCAATTATTTTACTACACTTTTGTTTTATCTATGCCCTTGAGGTTATTTACCACTGTATCAGTATGGCAAATATTATAAATGGTGTGTTACTGCCCTTCTCTTCTCAAAAAAATGTTCAGTGAGGGCCGGCCCGTGGCTCACTTGGGAGAGCGTGGTGCTGACAACACCAAGTCAGGGGTGGGGATCCCCTTACTGGTCATCTTAAAAAAAAAAAAAAATGTTCAGTGAGGTCAAATTGTTGGCTTGAAATCCCTCGCAGTGGGAGTGTTTACACCACAGAAATCAGCAAACACGACAGATCAGGGGTTTGGGATTTGAAGAGCCCATTGATAAGCATTAAGCATCACGCCACATTATTAGTTAATTATGAGAAGTGTTTATGGTAAGTGCTTAAATACTAACTTAATATTAAATGAATGTACAAGGAAATTTCAGATCTGTGAAGAAAACGAAACAGAGTTCATGACTGAGAATACCTGTCAGTGAAAGGACGGTGGTAATACTGGACAAGGTGTCAGGGAAGGCTCTGGGAAGATGTGACATTTGTGCTGAAGCCTAAAGGATGAGAAATTAATCAGAGCTTCCAAGCAAAGAGAACAGACTCTGAGTCAGGAAATAACAAGGCACATTTGAGGATCAGAAAAGAAACAAAAATTGTGGCTGTAGAGACATAGAGGGGGTAATCTGGTAGGGACCTATTGGCCATGGTTGGAAATTTGGGCTTTATTCAAAGGGCGATCCATGTGCCATTGAAGACTGTTAAACCAGAAAGTGATGTGGTCAGGTGTACATTTTTAAAAGATCTCTATCTCCCCAAGCCCTATATTGGGTATTGGGGAATATTGCAGTGACAGCATTGCACTTCCTGCTTTTATGAAACTTGGAGAGTAGTCGAAGAGATAAGGATAGTTTTAAGAACAATATAAGGGTCCTAGGCAGGAGTCAAGGGCAGCCACCTCCTCTACTGAGAAGCAGGCAAGAGAGCAAGCTGAAAACACCACTTTCATGCAGGTGGCCCATCACAGCCACAGCCAGAGCCATGGCTGCTGCAAAAGTGGCTAGACACCACAACAGTAGCCACCACCACCGTGCAGGCAGCCTGCCAGACACTCGACTGCATTGACACAAGGAGAGTCACCAGCAGAGACTAGAAAAAGAAGTGTACTTCTCTGTCCTCAAAGCCCACTCCAGAGTGGTAGAAGAAGCAACTGTTCCACCAGATGACCAGACATCAATGTAGAGATACTAGAAATATGAAAACCTAAGAAAATATGACACCACCAAAAGAATACAGTAGTTCTCAGATACCAGACACTATAGAGCAGGAAACTCTTGAAACGACTGAAAAGGAATTCCAAACAACAATCTTAAGGAAACTCACTAAGGTCCAAGAAGACACAGTTAGACAACATAATGAAACAAGAAAAAAAAAAAATCCAGGATATAAAGGAGGAAATTTACAAAGAGATGAATACCTTTAAAAAGAATGCAGCAGAACTCATGGAACTGAAAGATTCACTCAATGAAGTAAAACACACACTGAGAGCCTAAGCAGCAGGCTAGAACAAGCAGAAGAAAGAATATCTGATCTTGAAGATAGTCTTTTTGAAATAACTCAGGTGGACAAAAAAAAGGAAAAAAGTTTTAAAAAATGAAGAAAATCTAAAAGAGCTAGCAGACAACTTCAATTGCACAAACATTCGAATCATGGGTGTTCCACAAGGGGAGGACAAAGAAAAACACATGGAAAACCTATTCAATGAAATAATAACAGGTAACTCCCCAGGTCTATACCAGGAGATCCAGGAGGCTCAATGATCCCCAAACAGATTCAACCCAAAAGGCCAGTGTAGTCAGAGTGGTTGAGCAAGAAGAGGTGAGACTGAGGGCTGGCTGGTTAGCTCAGTTGGTTAGTGGTAGGTATAATACCAAGGTCAAGGGTTCTGATGCCCATACCAGTGAGCCACGAAAAAAAAAAAAAACAGGTGAGACTGGAGAAGTAGGCAAGGGCAAGATGGCCTTTGTAAACTGTGATGCTAAGTTGGGTTCTTATTCTAAAATCAACGAGAAGTGCACTGAAGGGTTTCAAGCAGAGTTGGAACATGATCACCATTTAGATTTTTAAAATATCCTTCTGGCTACTGAGTAAAGAATGGATTGGAGCCAGCAAGTGTGGCAACAGAGAGACCAGTGAGGATTCAACTAGGTGAAAGAAGATGATGGTTTGGACCAGGGTGGCAGCAATGAAGAAGGAGAGAAGTGGGTGAATTTAAGAGATGTTTTGGAAGTAGCATTGATAATTCGTTTCCCAAATCCCCCTATATCTTGTCTCTGACTCTCAGACCCAGGCTCCTGTAAAGTTCTGATGGGTGTTCTCTGAAACTTTCATTAATAAAAATATGAGAGACAGTAAGTTAGAGCAACAATCTTAGATTGATAAGTATACAAACCCTTTAAACACAACTGGGGGCTTTTTTTCCTCCCTGGCTGTCTGATGACCAGCCACGATTATGAATGATACAAGTAAAGAGCCAGGTGAGGAAGTTTGTGACATCCCAACTGTTTCAGCAGAAACAAATGGCCGTAGATGTGCTTTACCCTTGGAAGGCAACAGTATCTAGCGAGAAATTTGAGAAAGACTAATCAAAATGTACAAGAACATACCAGATATTATCTTTGTCTTCAAATTTGGACCATTTTGGCAGTGGCAAAATAGGCTTTGATAAAATTTACAATTCCTTGGATTATGCAAAGAGAAACCCAAACATAGACTTGTGAGATATGGCCTGGATAAGAAGGAAAGAACTCTAGAAAATCAGCAAAAGAAACATGAGAATAGAATGGGAAAAAAAAGGAATTGCTGTAAAGGCAAAAGGAAGATTAAAGACACAGAAATGGCTTCATCTGTGGTTACTGTGCAGATTTTTCTCCAAAAGACAATAAACTGTATAAAAACAAACAATAACAATCAAGGAGAAGGGGTGAAAGGCAATAGCATGTAGGAAAAAATAATTAAAGATATCCTTCAGACTGAAAAAGTAGGAAGATCCTGATCTAGTTCACTGTACAGATTCGGAAACTAAGGTCCAAGAGGAGCTATGCCTAGCCCAGGATCACACAGAAAGTCAGTGGTAGCCCTGGGCCCAGGAACCAGGTCTCCTATACAAGTGGCCTCCTGTTCCTGAATTGGGGTCTTTGGTGAGGCCCACTGGGAGACCCACAACCAGCTCCCCCCTTAACCTTCCACCCAAATGTTGTAAGGGCCCAAAAAGAACATGCCCTAAGGACAGGTTTCTGGGATCCTGTGCCCTCAGCATTACCAATTTCCTTCCTGTCCCTTACCCACAAATGCCTATGATTGCAAAAGCCATCCTGTTAGGAAAACAAGACCAAGTTGTAAACTAGTCCTAAAACCTAAAGATTTAGATTGGCTTCCCTGCCCCCAAGCTCCTCTCTCTGAACCCCTCTTCCTCCCCAGAAGCCAAACTCCCCACAATTATGCATCCAGGCCCCCTATCCCCAAAAATACACACATACTTTCCTGCTCTGGGAAAGGAGACAGGTATAGTGGGCTTTGCTTGTTGCCTCCTGATATTCATTCCCTCCTTTCCCCTTTCCTAACAGGGCCCTGAATTTGTCAGCCATGAGATTTGAATGGGATTGACCTCAACCTCATTCCAGTAATAGGCCCTAAATGACTTAAACTAACCAATACATGCCAAACCCCTAGCCACAGTGACTGGTTCAGAGTTGAGCATATGACCTCAATCAGGTCAGTCAGAGCCAACAAGACTCAATTCTGGGATTTTGGACTGAAAATGGGCTTTTTCTTTTCTGCTGAGTTTGAACTTAGAAGCACCCAGACCTAGGAGTAGCTGTCAGCCATTAGTCAAGCTTATACATACAAGATGAGGTGAGCCCAAGGCCTGACTGAGTCTACTGGTTAAGATACGATGAGCCTCCTTTAGATTTAAACAGTTTATTACTTGCATAGACAGCAAGAAGAACAAGCCAGCTCCCTGTGATCTTTGTCTCACACACCAGAAAGGATGACATTGAAACAAAAAGGGCTGGACAATTGCAACATGAGTTGTGGGGTACTCTGTTGCCGAGGAACCAATTGTAGACTGCTGCTAAGACTTATTCTGTAGATGCATTCTGAATAGGGTGGGGCAGAAAGCCTCACATTTCATTAGAACCTGAGAAGCGGTAAAACTGTCTCATTAGAGTGTGGTGCTGATAACACCAAGGTCCGGTGTTCTATCCCTGTACAGGCCAGCTGCAAAAAAAAAAAAAAAAAAAGGTCTCATGGCAGCCTCCCAGGGAAGATAGGGAGAAAAGCAGGAGATGGCCTCATCGCCTTATAAGCCTCCTATCCTTCCTGTTCTGGGAGGATCACAAAGCATTCTGCCAAGATTCCAGTAAGCTTTTCAAGCCTTTGCCCGAGTGGCATGTATAAATACATGTAAGGTTGCCAAAGTGCTATGACAGAGCTATTCCCCTATATTACCATTTGGTCACAAAAAGAGAGTCTGTCAAGAACTAAGCCAACTCCTAGGAAGTGTTTTGGAGAAACTACAAGACACTAGAGCTTAGTTCCAGTATTTGAGCCACTGGATCAAGCCTTGTCTGAAGGCAGTTATTGTTGAACATTTCAACCAGTTCCATTTGTTTTAATCTAGTTTGAGCTGGGTCTTTGGTTACTTAGAACCAAAAGCTCTTAACCAATACAACAGGAGATGGAACCTACCAGAGGATTCTCATACACTTCCCTGACTTCAAATGCCGTGTTGATAACCTTCGTTTTATCTCCAGCCTAGGTTTCTCTGTTGCAGTTCAGACATATGTATCAAATTATCTCCTGGACATTTCCACCTGGATATCCCAAAGTCATTTCAAACTCCAAATATCTAAAACTGAGCTCATGATCTTCCTTCCAACAACTTCCTTCTTAATTCTTTACCTTTGTGAATGGTTCCTCCATCTTTCAGTTTCTCAGCCAAAAATCCAGGCATCAGCCTTGATACCTCCCTTCCCTTCATCTCTCATATACAATTGATCTTCAGACTTTGACCTAAATATCACTCAAATCCATCTACTTCTCTCCGTCTTCACTGCCACCACCCTGGTCTGAGACACCAGCACTTCTCACCCAGATGTCTGCTATACCCTCCTGGCAGGTCTCCTGCCGCTCCTTTTCATCCTCCAACCCATTCCCCATGCCAGGACAGCACCTGACACCCATTAGAAATTTATTAAAATTTAGGGCCGGCCCTGTGGCTCACTCTGGAGAGTGCGGTGCTGATGGCGCCGAGGCTGTGGGTTCAGATCCTATATAGGGATGGCCGCTGCGCTCACTGGCTGAGCATGGTGCAGACCACACCCTGCCGAGGGTTGCAATCCCTTTACTGGTCAAAAAAAAAAGAAATTTATTAAGGGCCAGCCCGGGGCTCACTCGGGAGAGTGCAGTGCTGATAACGCCAAGGCTCCGGGTTCGGATCCTTAGAAAAAAAAAAAAATTATTAAAATTTATTGAACAAATGAATAAATGGGTGTCACTAATCCCTCACTTAAAACTCTTCACTGGCTTTCCATTGCATTTAGTTTAAGAATAGAAATTCTTTTTTTTTTTTGTCTTTTTCGTGACCGGCACTCAGCCAGTGAGTGCACCAGCCATTCCTATATAGGATCCGAACCCGCGGCGGGAGCGTCGCCGCGCTCCCAGCGCCGCACTCTCCCAAGTGCGCCACGGGCTCGGCCCAAGAATAGAAATTCTTAAGGTGGCCTGCAAGGCCCAGCATGATCTGGCCTGCCTGATTCTCTTGCCTCATCTTCCACTTTCTGCCCTAAATTTCAGAAAATAAACTATTAATGATCTTTCCATTGGTACAATCTACTTTTTACACCCCACTCCCCACCCCCAACAGCACTTGTCCTCATCTGGCAAAGTCCTACTTACCCTTCAAGACCCATCCTTAGTTTCCTTCTCTGTGAACATTTTATTCCATCAGATAGTCAGTTCTTTCTCTATGCTCCCAAAGCACTTAGTAGCTGCCTCTACCTGCAGGTAATGATCACAGTCTGATAATTCTGTTATCTGAAGTTCTTGGAAGTCTGATTTTTCTGTTCATTGTTTTTATTGAATGTTAATTGTGGTGGATTGATTTCCCTGTTATTTCATAAATTTATAAGCTAATTTTTGGAAGGGTTTTAGATATAGGAATCTTGTGTAGCCTGCAATGTAGGGGAGGGAGGTCCCTCCAGAGAGAATTCTCATTTGTTTCTTCCAGGGGCCTGAGAGATAGTTTGGGAGTGGGTCTCCTTTTGTGTTGATTTCTCAGCTTTGGGATTTCCAGCCATTCAGGTGAGGTAAATGTGAACCACAGACTCATGGAAGGCAGGCACATGCTTTCAAATTCTCAGAAGATAGTTCCCCCTGCCCCCCATCCAAAGATCAGGTCAAGATGGACACATACCTTTTTTGTCTCCCTTTGCCAGTAGTCAGGTGTGCGTTTGTTTCCCCCCAAGTGTACTCTTTCACTGTGGGTATAGCCCTTCAAGGGTTGTATTAGTCCGTTTTGTGTTGCTATAACAGAATACCTGAAACTGGGTAATTTATGAAGAACAGAGGTTTATTTGGCTTACAATTCTGGGACAGCTGCATCTGGTGCAGGCCTCAGGCTGCCCCTACTCATGGTGGAAAGCAGCAGGCAGCCAGTGGGTACAATCAGATCACATGGCAAGAGGAAGCAAGAGAGAGAGAGAGGAGGTGCCAGGGTCTTTTAAACAACCAGCTCTCATGGGAACTAATAGAGCGAGAACTCACTCATTAATCCCTCCACCTAGGGAGAGCATTAATCCATTCACGAGGGATCCATTCATGACTCAAACAGCTTCCAACACTGTCACATTGGGGATCAGATTTCCACATGAGTTTTGGGGGGACAACACATCCAAACTCTATCAAGGGTCCTAGGTCTATCAAGAGTCTCAGTCCCAACCCCTAACTTCATGTGAGGCCAAGGTTTCATCTCCCCAAATGTCTATTAAAAGCCACGCTGTTGCAGGTTCAGTTGTGCATTTTAAAGGATATTTGTTGTTTCTATTTCCACCTTTACCATGTGTTATGTAGCAGAAGTTTCCAGGTATTGTCAGGAAGTCCAACTCAATACTTAGTAGACTCAGTTGTCACTGTCTGTTTACTTGTCTATTTTCTCCAGGAGTGTCAAGTTCTGGGAGGTCAGGGACTGAGGCTGACTTATCTCTGGGACAAGACTCTGGGTCCAAGACCCAGAACAGAGTAAAGGCTCAGTGTGTTTGTTGATACTGAACCCCCACTTGGACACGTCTAGTGATGGGGAGTTCACTTTCTCCCAAGGTGGCCTTTTTCCTTTAGAGAGGGTGTGTGTTACTTGAGTGACCACCTGGCTAGTGGGGGACAGCCTGCCTCTCATCTGTGTGCACCTTCCCAACACTCATCTTGTCCACCCAGGTTCTGCAAGGAGCAGCTCAGGGCTTGGACTATCCCAGTGATAACTGAAACTTTGTGCTTTGACTCAGAAGGAAGCACACGGACCAGTTCTAGATGTAGAGCTAAGGCTCTCATGCACCATTAGTGGAAGTCTAAAGCAGCACAACTTTTTGAGAGAGTGATTTGACAGAATCTATTAAATTTGAAATGTGTACACTTGCCAATCTTGCAATTCACTTCTCTGAATCTGTTCTACAGATATAAAGATTGTCACTGTAGCATTGTTGTTGCAGCAAAAAATTGAAAATCATCCAAATGTCCACCAATAAATGATTAACTAAATAAACTTACTACAGCCATACAATGGACAACCATGAAGGCAGTTTTTTTGGTTTTATTTTTTTAATGAGGTAGATCTATGTGTATTTTATTTTATTTATTTATTTTTGATGGCTGGCCAGTACGGAGATCTGAACCCTTGACCTTGGTTTTATCACACCATGCTCTAACCAGCTGAGCTAACTGGCCAGCCCTAGACCTACGTGTGTTGACATAGGTAGGACTCCAAGACATATTGCTGAGTCTGCAGGACAAAGTGTATAAATTCATATATTTATATAGAAATAAATAAACCTACAGGCTGTATAAATTGGTACATCACAGAGGCTATTTGAAAATATCTGTTAACTTTTAAAATGCCATTAAAATTTTTAAATAATCTCAACTGACTGTTCCCCACTAATAGATATTTATCTTACAAATAAATATGCAAAATAATAGGTAAAAAAAATAATTGCAGCAGTTTGCAATAACAGAATACTGGAAACAAACCTTCTTTCCATAGGGGACTGGATAAATACAGGGCATTCATATGATGGGATACTGTGCATATGTGAAATAAAATGAGGCTGCTTTCCATATTGATAAAAAAGTCTGCAAAGACATGGTGTGAGGTGAAAAAGAACAAGGTGCAGAACAGTGTCTCCATTTGAATGAAAATCACATATGTGTGCATATGCTTTGGATTTTAAATGCATAGAATTCCTCTGAAAGGAATCACAGGGAACTGGAATCAGTGGTTGCTTCCAGGGAGGAGACTGCTTACTGGGGAACAGGACGGGGAGACACTGCTTTTTACTGTATTCCCTATTGAACCTTTGGAATTTTGAGCTATGTTCTTATAATTAGGTAAATTAAAAAACTTAAATGATAATTTTAAAACTAGAAGAAAACAAGCCTTACAAAACAAAACACATCCTATGTGTATATACATATGTAATGTAGAAAAAGAAAAAAAGGATATACTCCGAATTGGTGGCAGTAGTGGAATGTCTCTGGGATTGGACAAGGAATGGTCAAGGGTGACCTTGACTTATCTTGATTTTTTGGAATTTTATGTTTATAATTTTTAATAAGTTATAAAGATTGCTTGGATTTTATACAATGTTTACGTAAATTATTACATCGTTTAAAATCCATTTTAATTTTTTTGTTTTTTTTTTTTTTTGTGGCTGGCCAGTACGGAGTACCAAACCTTTGACCTTGGTGTTACAAGCCTGTGCTGTAACCAACTGAGCTAATTAGCCAGCCCCCATTTTAATTTTGAAAATAGACTTCAGGTGGATAGAATACAACTACTCCCAGGCAAAGGAGTGAGGCTGACTGTCCTTCTGAGGGAAGGATTGGGGTTGTACCCTTTGTCCTACCTGCCTTCTCCAGAGACAGCCTGGCACAGGGAGCACCTGGGCTACTCCTGGCATCATTTCAAAGAGCCTCTGCTGTTGCCTCTCACCCACTTGGCTCCCTGTAACCAGTGTTCTGGGCTGAGAACCAGAGCCAAATGACTATAAGGTCATATTTCCACCGATGTAAGGTTGGGCACAATTGGCCCAGGAAAAATAGGACATCTGGCTCTGACCACTTACCTCTTTGCTCTTCTCCTTGAATTCCTGCCACCCTTTTCCCCACCCCCAAATCTGTATTCCTCTTTCAGTCTTTTCAGTGGAGAGAAGGCATCTGAGAAACCCATTCAACTAGACATGTAGGGATTTAGTGTTCCCCACGATTGACCAGTTGTATTTTAGGATGCATCTAAAGAGGGTAATGCTTAACTATGAGGGAGGACACAATCATGGTGGAATTTCTGCCACCAGTGAAGAAGGGATCCTGAGGCAAAAAGACTTTGCTATCACTCTTAAGTCATGTTGACAGGCAATGCCACATAGTGTTTAAGAATGTGAACTCTGGAGCCAGGCTGACAGGATTCATATCCCAGTCTGTCATTTAGCAGCTGTCAAACTTTGGACAGATAACTCAAACTCTCCATGCCTTAGTTTCCAAATCTGCAAGATGGGGATAATAAGAGTAGCTTCCTCAAAAATTGTTGTGAGGCTGTAATAAGATATTACATGAAAAGCCTTTAGAACACCTTCCAGAACACAGAAAGCAATCAATAAATGTTAGCCATGACTATTATTACTTGTACAATGACTTGTTTTAAGGGAAGTACTAAAAAGCTTTGAAGTCTGCTGCAGAAGAAAAATTAAATTTGGCAAGTAAATAAGTCATCTGGATACAGAGTGAAGTTATTAGCCACTGGCTTTCTAATCCAACACAAGTCAGAAACAGTTGTCTTGAGAGAGGAAGTTCTTGAACAAAAATCTAAGGAAAATGAGGTTCTAGCCAAAATCTGCATTTGAAAGATGGAAAACATCTGACCTGGGAGTTGTGAGCTGCTGAAATGAGTTGGTTAGTCAATGTCAATTATTTGTATGTAGATCAGTGGGTCACATTGCATTTTCTTAACTCACATGTTTCTAAATTTGAGTAAGTATACTTCAATGTGGTCTCTCTTTTAAAACTTCTAAAATCAGCTTTGTTGAGGTATATGAGTTTTTACAAGTATATATACCCATGTAACCAACCCTACAGTGAAAATATAGACACCTCTATCACTCTGGAAAGTTCCCTTAACTCCCCTTTGTAGTTGGTCCTTCTACCTATCCCCAGGCAACTGTTGATCTGCTTTCTGTCAGTATATATTACTTTTGCCTGTTGTAGAATTTCACATGGATGGAATCATACGGTATGTAATCTTTTGTGTCTGGCTTCTTCTGCCCAGCATAATATTTTTGAGGTTCACCCATATTGTTGCAGGTATTATAAATTCCTTTTTTATTGCTGAATAATAGTCCATTGTGTGAATATACCACATTTCTGTTATCTTTATATACTAGATTTTGAGAGAATAAAGGTTGACTGAGTTTAAATTCTAGGAAGAAATGGTGGAGAGGTAAAAACTGGAGGTAGAAGCCCAAGAGATCCTGTCCTATCTCTTTTACTCACTCATTCTGTGACTCTGGGCAACTCATTTTCCTTCATCCAGGCTTTACCTTCTCTACCTGTGAATTTAGGGGACTAGATGATCTCTAAATAACCTTTCCATGCAATTTTAGGTAGAAGAGTTTCTTCTTCTACAAGAAGTTACTCTTTTTAAAGGCTCACAGGTAAGGTCCTGCCTTCCAGAAGCTTAGAGTAGGTCCAATGAATTTCTCTGGCAGGAAAGGATGGCGAAATCCAGAGAAAACCAGACAAGCCAGTGGATAATAAACAGAGAGGCCCTAGGCAGGTCCAGGAATTGGCCAATAAATATTTGCACACTATTCGGGGCCTCTACCCCTGGCTTTTCTGCCCAAAGCTCCTTGCAGTAGATTCTTGGCTGGAATCAAGGAAGCCAGGCCAAGAGGATTTTATGGAACGGAGGGATTCTGAGAACTTCAGAAAGCAGGCCATGGTGAAGGGCTGAGGCGACCACTCTGGGCCCATGTGGTAAGGTGGGTAAAAAAACAAAGGAAAAAGGGTGGGAGAAGAGCTTGATCCAGATAATGGATCAGAGTCTAGCAAAGACCACAGAGCCCAAACATCTCTGATAACCCTGATAAATCCCAGGGCCCCATGTGGCTCAGGCTTAGTACCTTCAATGTCACATTTCAAGAAGTGAAGTATAAAGGGCAAACTGTTGAAAACGAACCAAATGTTTAGCTACAGAGAGCTGACTGAAAAACGTCAGTCCATCCCTACTGTGATACAATGGAAGACTATGTAGCCATTAACAAAGAATGAGGCAGTGCTATAAGTGCAATTAGGGACTGAATTAGTCCATTTTTTGTTGCTTATTACAAAATACTTGGAACTGGATGATTTATAAAGAAAATGATATTTATTGCTTACAGTTTCTGAGGCTGGAAAGTCCAAAGTCCATCCGGTGGTGGTGACAGTGACCCAGGGGTCTCACACTGAAAGATGGTGGAAGCAGAGAGAGCAGAGAGAGAAAGACAGACTCTCCTCTTTTTTAAAGCCCTCAGAACCATGCCCCTGACCACCATTTTTAATCCATTCACTACTGCACGGTCCTACAATCCAATCACCTCTTCAAGGCTCCACCTTTCAATGACCATAATAGGATTTCCCACCCTCTTAACAGTCACAATGGTGGCTAAGTTTCTAATACATGAAACTTGGGGGACACAATTCAAGCTTCAGGGAGTTTGGGGGGCACATAATTCAATCCGCTACAGGAACTGATCTCCAAGTTGTGTTGTTAAGGAAAAAAAGGAAATTTTAGAACAGCACACATAGTACACTATCATTTGTGTTCAAAAAAGGGATCATATGTATATATATACATGCAGTACTTGTATACGCAGAGATTATTTCTGACAGTTCACAAAAGAAACTGGTGACAGAGTCTCCCCTGGGGAGGAGGAGGACATTGATGGTGCTGGCAGCAGAAGTAGGAAGGAAACCCATATCCTTTTGTTCTCTGGGATTTTGAATCACGTATATTTTAGCCTATTCAAAAATGAATAAAATTTATTAAATCCATGAACAACAGTTTAACTCCCAAAAGTAATTTTAAAATGACTGTAATATTTATTTGTAACTCTCCAAAAACATCAAAGGGCCCCAATCCATGCCACCTCTCCTTATAATCCACTTTGTTCTCTGCAGTCTCTCACACTCCACCACTGCCTTTCAGTGTCCCTCACTCACAAAACCTGTCACTTTCCCTCAAAAACTGTCCCCCCTAGGCCCTTTCCTACAAGCCTTGCTTTTTTTCTTCACTTCTCTCTTTTCTCTCACCTTTACATCCTGCCTCTGTCACCCTATTTTCTCAGTTCTATATCTCAAAAGCCTAGAGAGCAGGCAGACGAGACAAATCTCTCCTTAAAAAGCCACGGGCAGAAAAAAGTTACCAAGCAAAGGAATCCTCATCAGGTCTCTGCAGTGGATTGAATGGCCTCCAAAGTCACTGAAGCTTGAATCCCATTTTAACTGCTGAGGGTGGGAAATCCTACTATGGTAATTGAAAGGTGGGGCCTTGAAGAGGTGATTAGATTCTGAAGACCATGCCCTAATGAATGGATTAATAATGGTGGTCACAGGTGTGTTCCTGAAGGCTTTAAAAGAAGAGCGTGTGAGAGTCTTTTTCTCTCTGCTCCGCTATTTTCTGTCATGTGAGACCCTTGTGTTGCTGACAGTTCCAAGTATTTTGTTATAAGCGACAGAAATGGACTAAAACAGTCTCCATTCTACAGATAGAGAAACAGACGCCCATAAAGAGACAAAGAATCACCCAAGATCACATAGCAAGTCAGAAGCAGAGCCCAAACAAGGCCTCCTGATTTGAAATCTTATTCTAGGCCTTTCAATCCATTTTCCCCCAAACAAGCTGCTACTCATCTTTCAATGTCTAGTTCAGATGTCCTCTCTTCAAAGGAAGCCTTCCTTAAACTCCATTTTTTGGATTCCCCTAGCACCTTGTCCTACCCATGTCCTAGCCCTTATATCTCTGATTATGTTTCTGTTTACACTGAATGAGAGTCTCAAATATAGAGAAGGTGTCTGTCTCCCAGAAAGTAACTAGGCATCCCTGGGTGTGTGGGGAACTGAAAGTGTCCAGTGCTCTAAGAGACAGGCATGCAGTGTGTTTTGAGGGCTCTGAGGAGGGAGAGCTTACTTCCTTTGGAAGAGATCTCAGGGAGCTTCCTGTAGGGAGTCCCATTTGACTGATAGATATCCTGATGCTGTATCCCATACATTCAAATTATTCAATTTCAACTATATGACTCTGGCAAAAGAAAAAGATAGAAAAAAATATTTTCCCCCAATTGTAACACTATTTATGATGTTTCACAAAAATATTTGCACTAAAACAAAATGTACTGGAGTAGGATTAGTAGCTCAAGCTGCCTGTTAATTGTCATGCCAAAAAAATACAACTTTTCAACATGCGTATATTAGTTTTCAATAGTGTAACAAATCACAAAACCTAGGGGCTCCAGACAATGCCCACTTATTGGCTCACAGTTGTGTACGTCAGAAGTCTCGTCACAGCTCATGTGGGTTCTCTGCTCAGGGTCTCACAGGCTGAAATCAAGGTGTGGACCAGCTGTGTCCTCATCTGGAGGCTCAACCAGGGAAAGACTGACTTCCAAACTCTTTCACGTTGTTAGCAGAATTCATTTCCTCGTGGCCATATTACTGAGGCCCCTGTTTTCTCACTATCTGTTGGCAGGGGACCACTCAGCTTCTAGAAGCTTCTCTCGGATCCTTGCCATGTGGCCCTCTCCACAACATGGCAGTTTGCTCCTTCACGGCAGATGTGGAAGTGTCTGCCACTCCAGAAAATGATTTTATGTTAGGTAAAAAATGATTTTAAGTTAGGTACCTTTTTCACACAAAAGTATTGTAATTTTTTATGTTTCTTATTATTGTACACATGTGCACATACAATATTTCTAGACACAGTTGATTGAATACATGGAAACACGCCCTGACTCTTATTAGCTCTGTGATCTTGGGCAATTTCCCTCAGCAATGTGAGCCTCAATTTCCTCATTTGTAAAATGGGGATAACAACAATGCCTATTTTGGAGGGTTACAGTACATAGTAAATGTTCAATAAATATAAGCTGCTGATTATGTTAGTCCTAAAGAATAGACAGGGTATGGATACAGGGAGATGAGGTGGGTGAGTGGTGGGGTTCCCTAAGAGAAGGAACTACAAGAGAAAAACCTGGAAGCAGGAAAGCTGGTGGTGGTTTGGAGTGTGTTCATTTGCATAGGGTTTGTGTGTGTACAGAGAAGGCTAAAAGAGTGGGTGAGGACAGCTTTCTCACCCCTCCAGTCAGTGATTATTCTGTATCAGGAACCATGAGAGGAAACATGAGAGGGTGCCTGGCCAGCAGTGTGAATTTCAGCCTGGAGGAGGTAGGGAGCCAAGGAAGAGCTTTGATCAGGAGAGGGAAGTTGTCTGAACTTCGGGGAGGTTATTTGCTCCTAGTAGGGTGGCTGGTTCAGCAGGAGGCAAACCTACTGTCCATCCTTTCCTCCCTAACCTCAAGCCTGCTGAGGACCCAGTTGCTGGGCAGAATCCCAGGAGGCAGGTGCAGAATCTGGCCCTGCCTGGGCATGAACAGAGAGGGTGCAACCCCAGATGCCAGTTCCTTTCCTCCTGCTCCTGTGTGGCCCCAAAGCTGTCTCTTCTAACCACCCATAGGCAGGGAGGGATGCAACCATTTTTTTTTTCAAAATTCTAAATGTGGGAATTTATGCAGGGCATACACACCAGAGCAGCTCACTTGAGTACTTGTCCACACTCACAAACATATCCCCAGAACCCCAAAGTCACTGTTCCACTCTCACACCATGGACAGATGAACTAAAACTAAGCCAGGCTTTTGGCTTCCTGCCACCTGCCTCCCCTCTCTGAGATGAATCCTGTCCTGACCATCACCTTCTCACTGACAGGGGCACAAAGCACAGTTCACACAAACAAACCCAGTTGCCTGGAGGTTGAGATTGGGAGGTGCTGTTAAGGGAGCATGGAGCCAGCCATTTTGCAGATGGGAAAACTGAGGCTTAGAGAAAGGAGGTGACATGAACAGGATCAGGCAGTGAGCCGAGGACAGAACCAGGACTGAAATCTGGATTTAGGGCCGGCCCGTGCCTCACTCGGGAGAGTGTGGTGGGTTTGGATGGATCCATGGGTTCGGATCCCATGTAGGGATGGCTGGTTGGCTCACTGGGTGAGCGTGGTGCTGACAACACCAAGTCAAGGGTTAAGATCCCCTTACCGGTCATCTTTAGAAAAAAAGAGAGAAATCTGGATTTACTTACAATCAGGCCAGTATCTTTTTCATGGTGTACACACACACACACACACACCATCACCCACCACCACCATAGTTTCCCTCAAATTTAGGTATCTCTGGGTTGAACAACAAAGCCTATTGAGTAAAAGTTCTTGGGATATGGCCCCTTGTTAAGATATAGGCCCATCTGTTAGGGGAGTTTGGGGATTATGTTTGTCCTAGCTGGCTTTACCAATTAAATTACCCTGCCCCGTCTCAGTTTCTTCACCCGCAGAATGGGAACAATTTATCTACATCAGAGGGCTTCCTCTCAGCCTCACCCTCTATCCCAAGGAAGGTGTGGGGGGTAGGGAGAGAAAGGAGGGGAGTGGTGAACTAGTTATTCAGCTAGTCACACAGATTGGCTTTTAACTGCAAGCACACGCAAGGTCCCGTGAGGGACACACCCAGCTGATACATTTCTGCCCTTTGCAGTGGTGGTGTGGGGGCCACCAGTGGGGAGCCCCCAGGGTTTGGTGAGAGCAAGCCCAAGGTCTAGACAGGAATAAAAGGGTGGCTTCTTGACCTCCAATCCTAGAGCCCATAAAATTGGGCAGGTGCTCACATCTGGGTATGGGTTAGCTGGGCATGGGCCTCGGTCAATCCTGAGGGTGTGAGCTCATGTGCACATGTATGTTTGTACATGGATGCCTTCATGTGTATGCAGAGATGCCCATGTACATCCATGTATATACAGAGGAATGGCACCCTATGTCTTATTGGAAATGAAGATTCCACGATTACTCCCAGAATGGTGTTCTCTGCCTCTTTTTACAGCCCCCAGGCCCAGGCCAGGGTCTCAGAATACTAAGCACACTTCCTGGGGCCAGGGGCAATAGTTGGCTCTGCTGCTATAAGATTCTAAACAAGTATCTTGACCTCTCTGTGTCTCAGTTTCCTCACATATAAATGAGGGGTTTGGGTGAATTGAGGTTTGAAATCTCCTCCAGCCCTGATAATAAATCTCTGCAGTGGGAGGAGGGACAGGTCCTAGGGGTTTCAGGAGGGGACTCCACTGGGCTCCAGCCCTCCACTTCCACGGGTACCCCTGCTCCTACAGAGAAATGGAAGACTGGGATCTGACCTAGCAGCATGGACATGGGGTTCAGCTAATGCTGGGAACAGAATCCAGGTCATTTAGGGTACCAGAGTGTATGCCAAGACCCCCTTCTTTGGGCTTGGGAAACCAGAACCCTGTGCCAAATAGAAGGCTGCCTATACTAGGATAGAGGGTCCAGGTGTAGACTCCTGTACCAGTCATTTCTTGAGCTTTGTGCTGTAACTACTGAGCCTTTGATTAGAGTCTACTCTATGCCATGCCCACCACAGACTGGGTGGGGTGAATATATGGACAAAGACTACGTCCTTGGGGTGCCAACCGTCCACTTGGGAAAAATACATACACACCAAATTAGTCATCATCACTTACTGTTTATTGAACAAATAAATGACTGTCCATCAAGGTAGCTGTCAACACATGGGTAGGGACAAGGAAGGCTACTTAGAGGATGAAGGGGTGAGTAGAATCTTTTTTGGGGGGGCAGCTGGCCAGAACCGGGGTGAATCCTTGACCTTGATGTTATAACACCGTACTCTAACCAACTGAGCTAACTGGCCAGCCCGAGCAGGATCTTGAAGACAGGAAAGATATGGATTTCAGAAAGGCCTGAAGAAGGCATTCCAGGCAGGAGAAACAGCTTGAGCCAAAGTGTGGAGGTGGGAGAGTGTTGAAGAAACAATGAGGAGTTTGACTGTAGCATAAGGTGCACGTAGAAGGGGAGATGAAGCTGAAAAGAGCTGGAGCTGGATCGTGGAGGGCCATGAATGCTGTGTTAAGAGAGGGGGGCTTTATGAGCCACTAAGGTTTTAGAGCAAAAAAGTGGTGTGACAGGGGAGGCGTGTTAGGGATTATTTAATTTAAGTCATTAAAGAGGTCAAGAGAGGGTATGAGGTTATCAGGAAGTGGCTGTGATGGGCAGAGGCTCAGGGCTGCACGGAATGAGGATACTTTGGGGACACCACTCTAAGGGCCACAATGCCACTCATTCCTCCCCTCAGAAGCCTCTGGGTATTATTTCCTGGCTTCTTCCCCTAGTTGCTAGGGCTGAGGAGTCCCTCAGGGGTTTCAGACTGGGGCTGGGACAGTGTTTTCTCACCAGAGCTTGAACCTCTGGCCTAGCTCACCCCTTGCCTCCTGTTGGGCCAGATGGGCAGTTTTCAGACCCTGCCCCAACAGCCCTTCTCTACTGAGAAAGGACCCAGAACCTCTGGCCCTGGAGATTCTGAGGATGTGTATTTGTGGTCTCTCTCCAGGCATCTCCCAGGCCACTGGGAGAGCTGGGGTCTAGAGCATGAGATGGCAGAATTCTGAGGGTGGAGAGTTTAGAAGAATCTTACAGTGTTGGCTCTAGAAGGAAGCTTGGATAAAACAGATGAAGAAACTGAGGCCCAGAGAGGTAACATGATTTGCTTGAGATCATACAGCAAGTTTGGGGAACAGTCAGGACTAGGACCCAGGTCTTCCTGGGGAAAATGAAGTATGCTGGGACTTAGATCATCTGGTGCATGTAAAAAGTAGTATGGGTTAAAATCCTGGCTCTGCCATTGACTATATAGCTTTGTCACCTTGGAAAGTCACTTAGGTTCTCTGAGTCTGTTTCCTCAACTGTAACGTATGGATAACATGTACCTTTTGGGGTTATTGTGAAGATAAACAAACTTATAAAGCACCATAGCACAGTGCCTGGGACACGGTAAGTGTTCCGTAAATGTCAGCTAGTGGTCCGGCAGTGGCAATAGTAGGTGCCCAATATGTTTGTTGAATGCATTATTGAATATGAATTCACAAACTAACAGTGGATTTGTGAGCCTCAGTTTCTCCATGTGAAAATAAGAACTCATAATCAATCCCTGTCTTGTCACTCACTGTTCTGTCCAGCCTGGGAAGCAACGTGGATTAAACTAAGTGTGTAATCGTTCTAGTGCGAAGCCGTCTCTAAGTCAATGTTTATTTAGCCCATAGCAATTTCTCTCCAAGTCCTACCTTGCAAAACTTCCCATCGGCCTCACCAACTCCTCTACACTCACAGGCGCTCCCCTAGAATCGGAGAAGGGGGATGTTTTCCTCTTTCAAGCCTGCCGAGCTGAGGAAAAATGGGGTGGGAAAGCACAAAATGTGTGGGATAAGGAGGTGAGACAGAAAAGGGAGGGAGAGCGGGAGAAAGGTAGTGGGGAGACCGGAGGTGCACGGACGAGGTGTGGAGTCGAGAGCCGAGAAAAGGGCACATATTGGGGGGTGTGGCAGTAGGATGCAGGTGAAAGGATATGGGGAGCAGTGGGAGAGGTGAGGGTGCTGGGATTTGTGGCGGGAGTCAAGGAAATGAGGATCCTGTAGAAAGGAGTGGGGATCCTTCTCATGGAGAAGTCCGCGGGTCGCCGGGAGGCAGGAGCAAGCTCCCAGCTCTCGCCTCTCGGGGAGGCCCCCCGAAGCTCTTAGTGCAGCTCCCGGGCAGGAACAAATAGCCAGCGAACCGTGGAGGGGGCGGGGAGGGGGGATCCGCAGCCTGGGATTGGCCACAGCTCCGCCAGCCGGTGACGCGAGACGGGCGGGCCCCTTTGTGACGTCACAATCAGCTGTTTGAACGTTCCAATTTGTGCGGTGAGCCGGGCCGCAGCGGCCGCACAGAACCAAAGCACCGCGGGCGAGCGCAGCAGCCCCGAACGTCCGACCACTGGTCCCGCCGACTCCCCCGCCCCGTCCCCGCGATGCGGCCCGGCCTGTGAGCAGCCGGAGACCCTGGGACGCTCCTCTACACAACTACCTCAGCGCCGCCACTGGCCGCCGCGCCACGCCCGCCCCCAGGTGAGTCCCGACCAGCTTTGGCCGGAGGGGGCTCCCTGCGCCCCCGGGCACGCCCTGCGCCCCCGCTCTCAGGCCTTTGTCTGTCTCCGCCAGCGGCCGCTGAGGCTGCATTCCCGGCTCCCGATTGGTTGCCACACGCCTGGTAGAACATGACGTCGCTCTATTTGCATATGACATTGAAACGTCACCAAGGCCGGCCCCGCCCCCCTCTCCCTCCCCCCGGCCGGTTGTCCTCCGGTGACCCGGTGGACGCTGTGTCGGGGCTGGGCCGTTGGGTGAAGTTCGCTGAAAGGCAAGCGGGGCCAGAGGGGGCTCGGCGGTTTCCTGGGCTGATCCAAAGGCTGGGGTCAGGCCTCTGATCTCCTACTTTTTCCTTGCGACCCGAGAAGGGGTAGGACGACGCTGCTGGGTCTAGGATGAGGGGGTTGTCAGGAGTTTAGGGCGGCTTGGGACTACAGATCGCTGGGGCAGCACCAGATGGTGGTGGAATCCCTTCCCTCCGGGTCCAACCTCCGCCCCCCAGGGACTAACATAACATCCTCCTAATCCCTGACTTGTATGTAGCGCCTTAACTGACGTCACTCCCTGCCCCCAAATGAGGGGTCTTAGACCCCATTTCACGGGAGGGGAGACTGAGGCCCAGAAAGGAGAAGTAGCTTACTCGAGGTCACGCGGCCAATTAGAGTCATGCTCACTGAGTGACAGATGTATTAGCTATTGGCATAAACAGAGCAGGAGATCAATACAAGTAACAAGATACACATCCTCCTTCTACTGGGAACTCTATCTTGGGCTCAACACCAAACCGATTTAATAGGGCTCCTAAGTCTCCTCATTTCACCTTTTTCCAGGGGGGTCTCTGAAGATTCAGTCCCCTTTTGTGGCCCTGACCCCCTTTGTCCTCACTCTGTACTTTTGAGTCCCAGAGCCCAATAAAATCTGCTGCCTCCCAGCTGTTTTGACCACAGAAGGGTGAGTCATTGGCTGCCTCAGGGTATCTCCAGGGCTGATGGTGTGGTGGGGTGAGGGTTCCCTCTGTTGGCCCTTTATCACCTCCCCAACTCCCAGGGTTATCAGCTAGAAGGGACATGATTTGGCCTAGTGCTGGTGATTGCAAGAGTTGTGCTGCCCCCTCTCTGCTCACAGAGAAGGGTAGGAGCAGGAGAGCTTCTGACTTTCCAAGTGGATGGGCCTAAAGGCTGGACCAGGAGCCCCATTGCAGCCCCTGGGTTTGCTCAAGGATGGCCTGGGGTAGTGGTAGTGAAGGGATCAAATGCTATTCTGGGCACAGCTGCTGTAGTTATTAAAGGGAATAGTTCTCCCTGGAGCAGAGCTGGGAATGTGAGAACCAGGAAGCTGGCAAGTCCAGGAAAGAAAATCTGGGAGGCTCCCCAGTGGTCAGGAGAGGGGGCAGGCACTGTCTGGCTGGTGCTGCCGCCACTTGTTGTGTGACCTTGGGCAGGGAGCTTCTCCCCTGAGCCTCCCTTACCTAAATCTATCTGTAATTTGAGGAAGCCCAAAGCAGTCTCTGGTACACAGTGGGTGATCTGGTAGCTGCATGTTGAATCCTGGTTTCAGGAACCCCAGACCCTTTCATAGCTGGGCAGAAGGGCAGTGACAGCATCAAAGTCTGTTTGACCTGCTTGTACCCCTGACATCATTATATTCTTGGAGATTGTTTGCTGAGGTTTTCCTGACTGTACACTCTGGACTCAATGATCTGGGGCTATGCCTGCCAGTATCTAGTTGTATGTCTTTGGATAGACTAATGTCCTCTCTCTTATCCTCAGGTTGTAAAATGGGGTGGGTGAATATGATGGTCCCTGAAACAGCTCTTCCATTTCATCTTCTCAATGAAGTAGTAGGTTTTTGGAAGGAGGGTGTACCTCATCAAGGCCGCAATATTCTCTTCCTTCAGAAGGAGCCAAACTTTATGGATTTTTGGTAACTGAGCCACTAACTCCCTGTAGCTACAGATGGGCTGGGATATGCGGGTTGTGTGGGGCAGACACTAGTTGGGGGTGGCTCAACCTTCACAACCCCTGTAGATCCCCCACCCCCATCCCACCGTGGAAACCAGCACCCAGGGAGCACTTCCTCTGGAGCCCACTGTGGGTCTGCAAATGTGGAAATAGTCTTTGGCACTGGTGATTCTGTGGCAAGTGTGAAAACATTCCCAGGGAATGCAGGAGGTAGCAGCAAGCATGGGAATACCCCAGCTGGGTTAGCAGTGAGAGTAGAAATACCTTCAGGGAGTGGAAGCATGGACATCCCCCCAGGAAGTTCTACAGGAAGTATGGAAACACCCCTAGAGGATGGTGACAAGTGGCTCTGCAGCAAAACTGCTGACCGTCTTTAAGGGACAGGTATGGAGGGCTAGGCTTTGGGGATATCCCGGGGGCCTGGCCAGCAGCTCCCATCCAAGAGTTAGTCCTGAGGTGGGCTGGAATGGGGAGAGGGGCAGATCTACCGCCACCACCTTGGTGTCTCCATTCCTGGAGCAGGGGGCCTCCTTCTTTGTCTTCATCCAGGGAAGGATTAGATGGGGGCTTGCTCGGGTCCTGCTCCAACCCACAGTGCTCATCCTTAAGGGATCCTGGGATCTAACAACTTACTCCTTCCATCATCACCTTCCACTGACCTACTGTCTCACTGGGGCCAGGCAACCTGATCTTCCTCCAAACCAGGGATGCTGCCTTTGAGCAGGAGCCTGGGAAAAGGGGGTTAGAGGGGGGAGGACCTGCCAGAATAGGATCATCATAACTCATCTGACAGACACAACTGAGGCTTACCGAATCACATGATGAGATGATAGCAGTTCTGTGGGATTTCTGCTAGCCAGAGCTTTTCAAACTACACAAGCCCTAGTAGTGGCTCTTAATCTTTGGGACTGCTGTTTAGGAAATCATGATGAAAATCAAGATCTTTCTTCCCAGAAAAATACACATGGTCCCTGACCACCAAGTCAAAAATGCCTAATTCAGACAGAGACCCAGCAAAGTCAGTGGAGTATGGTGTTTATGGGTGCTTGCCTTTGGAATCTGACTGCATAGGATCAAATCCCACCTCTGTTTCTTACTATCATGAGACTTTGGGCAAGTTACCTTTTTCTCTGAGCCGTACTTCTCAGTTTTTTCACCTGTAAAAGAGGGATAGTAATTATATTCACTTCCTATAGTTGTTTTGAGGATTACATGAGGTAATATAGGTAAAGCTGCTTAGTATAGTGCCTGGCACATGGATGTTAGCTATGTTATTATGATGATAATAAACAGTCACAATATGGACAATTCATTTCCTTGCCTGTAGAATTCCTATTTAGTCTTCAAGGTCCAGCTTGGATGTCCAATTCTCTGGAGACCTTTCCTGACAGAGCCTGGTCAGATGTAATACTCTTTCCCTGTCCCTAAAACACCCTATAATAATAACTAGTTTATTAGTTTATTGAGTGCTTACTATGTGCCCAGGTACTGTTCTAAGCACTCTGAGTTTAGCTGACTTAATTTTTATTAGAGCCCAGAGGAGGATACTACTATTATGAGCTCCTTTAAGTCTTATAAGGGCCCAGAGGAGCGTACCATTGTTGTCATTTGACAGATGTGAAAACTAAGGTACAGATAAGTTAAATAACTTCCTAAGGTTATACAGAAGATAGAAAAGTGTGGATCTGAGTGCAGAAAGCTTCCCCATACATCCCTGTTTTACTCTTACCACTATTCTGGGGGCTGGGGGTGATATCGCCTGCCCTCTGTCCAGGGCCAGGAGTGGGGCGGGCTTGTCAGTAGTAGCTCTTGACATCTCGCTACGATTCCCAGGTTTTTGCACTGCCGTAGGGCGCCCCCGTGAGGCCGCTTCACTCTCCCAACATGTTCCAGCGCCTCGCCAGCCTCTTCTTCAGCAACCCCCCGCCCCCCGAAGACACCGATTGCTCCCACGCCTTCGTCTCGGAGGAAGATGACGTGGACGGCTGGCTCATCATTGATCTGCCGGGTGAGGACTGGGTTGGGGGTCAGCACTCTGACTCCTGGGCCTGTGAAGTCATCGTAAGGGCAGGTGGCTGAGCAGTGCAGGAGAAGGGAGCTGCTAAGGGATTGGGGAGTTCGCCCAAGCCTACTGGCAAACTGGGGCTGAGGCAGTGACACTGGAGGTGGGTAACAGAGTCCCTTCCCATGCAAGCCTGGACCATCTGCTAGCGGCGCAGTGTTGGGGTCCACACCTCAGGTTCCCTAAGACAGCAGGTCAAGACTCCTGGCCCGTGGGTGCCCCGTGCGCGGCGGGCGGGACTGCGGGTCTGACTAACGATGCCCTTTCTCTTCCCGCCCCACTGTGTCCGGTGTGTGTGTGTCCTTCCCTGCTGCTCCCCCCTCCCCGCATGGCTCCCCCTCCCGCGCCCCGTAGACAGCTACGCGGCTCCACCCAGCCCTGGGGCCGCCCCTGCCCCCGCAGGCCGCCCTCCGCCCGCGCCCTCCTTGATGGACGAGAGCTGGTTTGTTACCCCTCCCGCCTGTTTTACTGCAGAGGGGCCCGGACTCGGGCCCACCCGCCTCCAGAGCAGCCCCCTGGAGGACCTCCTCATCGAGCACCCCAGCATGTCCGTTTACGTCACCGGCAGCACCATAGTGCTGGAGCCTGGGCCCCCTTCCCCGCACCCGGACGCTGCTCTGCCGGACGGCGACCTTAGCGACGGGTGAGCGGGCCGGAGGCTGAGACTGGAGACCTAGTGAGACAATCTTGGAGGCAAGGGTCCAGGGCAGGAGGCTAGGGGAGAACTGGCCGGAGCCCCACTGGCACTTGAGGGGGCGGGGGCTCGGGAGGCGTGTCTTTTAGGCAAAGGGCGGGGCCTGTGGGCGAGGCTATAAGGGGGCGGGGCTTTCAGATGGGGAGAGGCGTCGCTTGGTGGCTTAGGAGAGACGTGGCTAAGACGCTTGGGCTGGTTTTGGAGGAGCGAGTGGCAAGGCAAGAGCGCCGAAGGGGTGGGGCTTTTAGGGGCTTGTACAGAAGGCAAGGGCGGAACTAGGGGTTGGGGGCGAGCCTTCCCCGGGGTCCGGTTTATCTGTCACGGCTAGAACCTAGGAGGCATCTCCAGGTTGGCTTGGGGGAAAGGTTGGTACCCATAAGGAAGTTGTCAGGCGCCACACTGAGCAGAGACGTCACTGCTTCAAGGCAAAGGAGCGGTCTTCCCACTCCCCATCCCGGTCCTAACAGAGTCCCGCTCTGTACCCGCAGAGAGTTGGTGCCCCCCCACCGCGAGCCCCGGGCCCTGCACCACGCCGCTGCTCCTCTGCCGGTGAGGGCCGTGCTGCTGGAGAAGGCAGGCCAGGTGCGGCGGCTGCAGCGGGCCCGGCAGCGGGCTGAGCGCCGCGCGCTGGGCGCCAAGGTGTTGCAACGGCAGAACCGCGCCCGCGAGAGCCGTCCCCGCCGGCCTAAGCACCAGGGCAGCTTCATCTACCAGCCGTGCCAGCGTCAGTTCAACTACTGAGCCTCCATCGGCCGCGCCACCGCCCCCTCGCCGGCTCCCGATCCCCTGTCGGGCCCCTAAGCCGCAACCAGTGTGCTGCTCGAGGGGCGGCCGCGGCCTGACTCGGGCTGGACCCCACAACCTCCCTCCTTCTTAAAGTGTGTGAGGTGGAGTGATAACCCTTCCTTCCCCAACTCCCTCCACTCCCCCCATCTCCGATCATCTAATCCACCTCTGAACCCCTCCTGCCCCTTTTACCTTCCCTCCTTCCGGCCTCTATGCCCAGCATTTAATCCTTCATCCTCCTCCCAAACCTCCTCCTCTGTTCCCCATCCCTGTCTCTCTACTTCACCCTTGTCCTCCAGTCCTCTTCTTCTGGCCCACCCCTATTTCTGAGAGCCTCTTCCAGTCTCTGATCTGGCTCATTCCCCACCTTCAACTCCCACCTTACATGACTCACTCTATCCCATTTTTGGCATTACACTCATTCCTATTCCCTTATTCAGTCCCAGTAACTCCCTCCCAAATGGATAGGGGGAGGGGACCCTGAGCCCAGCTCTGACCAGGTACAACCTGTGCAGCCTGGGCCACTGTCCCTGCCCTCCAATAAGGGTTCAGGCTCAGGTTTTTCCTTTTAGTATCCCTCTTTCCTCTGCCCTGGGGGCTGGGCTCCTTTCAAGCTGCTTAGGCCTGGAAAGGTAAAAAAGTATGTGGAAAGAGGACCGTGAGATGTGAGTTAGAGGGAGAAGGTGGAGGGAATCAAGGGAAAGAGGCAGCCTATTGGAGATGTAGACAGGACAGACAGATTGAGAAGCAGTAGGGAGCAGGGCACCATGGGAGCTGGCACTGTGCTTGCTCAGAGAGGCCAAGCCCTGCTCTCAGGCTAGAGCCTGGAGTCAGCCCCACTTCTCTATCCTATAATCCCACATCCCAAATCTCTTTCTGAAATCCACCCCTCTGCAGGCCCCTGAGTCTGAAGGGCTTAGTTGGTACCTTGCCACCCTACCCCTGACATGCCACTCCAGGAGTAAAAGCTAGGCTAGGCTCTGCCGTCCTGGCCATCTGTTCATATGCCCAAGGTGCTAGAACTAGCTTAGGAGAGATGCAGGTCAGAGGGCTTCTAGGCAAGGAAAGGGCACACACTCCAGGTAAGAAGGCAGAGGAATGATGCTGAAGAGGACAAGCTGTGGGTGAAGCCATCCCAAGACTGATAGCTCAGCCTTTATCTTGCCTCTGGGATTGAATTTTGGGCTCAGACACCAGCAACAACCTCTTGGGATGCGCTGAGTTGCTTCCCATTTCCTTTCTAGCTGTCCTTTTTTAGTGTGTGCTCTTTCTTCCTTGAAACTTGTAAGATTTCCTGCTACATGCTAACATAGGTCTTCCCACTTGCTCTAATTCCGGTTTCAGACCTCACAGCCAAGCTGAGGCTTGGAGAAAATTCTGCATTCCCATGAGGGCAAAGGCAGCTGCCCTCCCTGACCCTATAGCCCCAGGCCTCAAGTGGGGTATATGGGAAAGGGAGTGGGGTATCCCCATGGATGCTGGGATGGAGACAGATGAAGCCCTGTAGGCATCTCCTAACCCAGGGAATAATTCAAATTGGCACTAAAAGCAGATCAGAGTCTCCACACCAGTCCACTTAGGGCCTCAGTAGTTGACAACCTTGCTCCTCTGTCTGTATTCTTCAATTACAACCTAGTCCCTTTTATTCTACCAGCTACCCCTTGGGCACTTCACAGCCAGCTTAGGGTCTTCAGCACTTTCAGTAGCTGAAACTCCCTCCAACCTTTCTTGCATATTCCTCGCTGCCAGCTGGAGCCTGAGCTCAGTCCTGAGCAGTGCCCATGATCCTTCTGGTAGGGGAAGAGTTTGAGTTAATCGGGTATTTGGTACAAATTTCAAAAGATCCTGCCTTTACCTATATTTTTGGAGGCTCCCATAGTTCTAGAACCCTTCAATTTCTCACTTGGCTGGTAGCAAGGTTTTTTTTTTTGTACTTTCCTATAGATTTTGTAGCATTTGGGTGTGGTGATATTTTAATTGTGTATAGATTTCTAAGAACCAACACTACCCAGTCTCCTGCTAGTCTGACTCCTGAAGCATCAGACCTTATCATACTGTATTGACTGTGTATGTGCCTTTCACCTTGAGCATGCTTCAGGACATTTTTTTAAAGCACAGAACTTGAAAACATGAGAGAACCAGAATTCACAAAGTCCTATGCAACCTTAGACAGGAGAGGGTTAGAGACTCTGTCTTGACTGATGTTTTCAGAGACCCTGGAGAAGTTTGTACCAGTTTGTGAGTATTAATGTCAATACTACCAGCACTTTGCCAAAATTAAGTACGTTAGAGGGACCCTTGTTTCTAGAGTGAGTCCCAATTACATCAAAGGGTACTTCCAGTTATTCACCAATAAGTCTGAGTGGTTCCCTCAAGCTGGGCATCACTTTCCAGCCTTTGCCAGTCTAGCTCCAGCAGGGCACCATGTGTGTATGAATGTAGTTTGGTGCTGTTTTGGAGTATGCTTGCTCCCCAGTCTCCTGTCTGGAACCCCGTGGTCAACTTGCTCAGATCTGTAATGTCATAGGTGCAACAAAGACCCTCACCAGAGCTTTTGGATGCCTATCCAGATCCACATGGCTTTACATGAGGGCACTGAATGCAGATACACCATAGCCCACTTCTAATACCTTCTCTCTTGCCCTGCCACCTAGTTCCAAAAGGAACCAACAAGTTGAATGAAACCCTATTGGGTGTTTTCTGTTGAGACTGGCTGAAATGAGGAGACTTTGGTTGATCATGTTGTGATGTGTCAACAGACTCAAGGACACAACCACCTCGACCTGCTTATGTGGCATGCCTGTGTATGTGTGTAACAGGATTCTGATTGTTAGATTGTAATGCTATTCCTGTATGGGAGAAAAAAATTAATATAAAGAAAAACAAATAAAAATCTATTTAAAGCACATTATGCTCTCTGCCTGGGTTGAGCTAAAGTGTGAGATGTAATCTCAAGCACAGTGGTGGCACAGGGTATTATTATTAAGCTCACTTTGGTTCTGGTGGGTGTGTCATCTGGGAGAGGAAGAGGGTAGATAAGTTTGCCAGGAACACAGCCAGACAATGTGGGGTCTGACTCATAAATAACTACTGTTAGAGGATCCTTATAATACAAGACACATGAATTTTTTTTTTTTTTAAAAGATGACTGGTAAGGGGATCTTAACCCTTGACTTGGTGTTGTCAGCACCACACTCAGCCAGTGAGCGAACTGGCCATCCATATATGGGATCCGAACCCGGGGCCTTGGTGTTATCAGCACCGCACTCTCCCGAGTGAGCCACAGGCCGGCCCAAGACACATGAATATTAAGACAGTTGAAACAGAGATGAGAATAAGAGCATGACAGAGAATCACCGACTCATCCTTTTGGTCTCAGGCACTGGGTTACGGCAAGGGCTGGAAGCCACTGGAGGGGAAGGGATGAAGTATAAATCAGCCCTAGGAGACAGCAGAAGGCTAAGGCCTGGGCTGAGACAAGTACAGGGTCCCAAGCACTGGAGTTCCCTGAAGGTTGGGGATAGATTGGAAGCAGAATCAGCTGGCTTTGGAAACTGTACATGTTTTGAAGTAAGAATTGAGCTAGGGCAGGGAAAAACCTGGGCATGTTGATGAGAAGTCAGTCTTACATCTTATGCAGATGATGAACAGGAGAGCCAAAGAGTGGAATGTAGTGGATATCTCTGAAGTATATAACACAAAATGATCCCTTTAATTTGGAATCTGCCCTATCTAACCACAGAACTGGACTGAAGGTGGAAACCTGACCTAAACTGGGCTAGATTCTTGATGCTGGTACAAATAATCGTGCTGGTCAGTCTGGGCTTATCTCCTGAATGGAAGAGATGTAAACACAATTGTTTTGGAACAATCCATCATGTGCATAGAGAAACGGAGGTATAAGGTAAAGAAAAAGTTCCATCTGGGTTGCTGACCACTTCCTGTCCCTAGAAAATCTGGATGACCTTTGATCCTCTCTAAGTTGGTTTTGTTATTTGCAACCAAAAGAAATTTGACCAACATATATCAAAGTATCTGGTACAGTGTTGAACAGGACTAGTTTCTTCAAAGCCAAGAATGTGTTGAGTGAGTAAATATGTGTATTTCCCTCAACATGCCAGGTGGGCATCTCAGGTGCAATGGGGACAAGATGGGAGTCTAATTCACAAAGAAGGCTATGTCTACAAATTTTTGGTCCAAAGAAAGAGCTTGCTCATCCAATAATACCTTACCAATAATATACCTTTATGTTCTATGACAATGACATTTATTTAACACATTCAGTATTTCACATTGTACAAACCCTTAGATTCTCTTTATTTACTGGTCCATTTCTACAACAAATACATTCAAAACACTATATAATAAAATTATTTACAACATTTCCAAATGAGAAGATTGCTTTTGCCTCCACTACTGCTATTCACACACAGTACTTTCACAGCACAATACATCATTAAAAGATCTAAAAATGCTCTCATCCTGTACTCTAGGCTGCTTAGGAAATGTGAAAACTAATTACATTTATAATGGCATTAGCTCTTCTCAATACATGGCAACATTTTAGAAACCTTGAACTTTATCTCGCAACATCAAAAGGGCTCAACAACCCTGCTTTCTTCATTGCACTTTACAAGTTGGAGGGACTAGGAAAAGGGCCACATTATTAAAATGACTAACTGTACAGAAATGGATTTTTAAAAGTCACAGCTCAAAATTGTTCTTTGTAAAATTCACACACATTTACAAGTATCAAGTCGCTGTTCAGCTTGTTTACTTGGATTTTCTTCGCTTGGATTGCACCACGCTGGTTATGTCTGTAGGGGGAAAGGAAGGACATATTCAGCAGAGGCAACTCTTTACAGCAGTGCCCTTTAGGCATTCCACAACAATCAGGTCTAACCTAAGTGGAGTCCTCCTAGACTCTGAATCAGTCTAAGGGGCACTCGGTGTGGAGAGAGACACAGGCTTTGTCTGATGACTTATGTGGGAAGAGGGAGTGGCCCTGCATACTAGG
Organism: Cynocephalus volans; assembly: GCF_027409185.1. Taxonomy (NCBI): domain Eukaryota; kingdom Metazoa; phylum Chordata; class Mammalia; order Dermoptera; family Cynocephalidae; genus Cynocephalus; species Cynocephalus volans. The sequence goes on from NC_084460.1 coordinate 30,669,238, forward strand.
GTCTGGTAACTGGGAAAATGTGATATAGGTGGTGGGAGATGATACATACACACCTGGCTAGAAAAAGTGGCAGGGTAGGGAGAGCCTTTTTACCTGGGCAAATAACCCCACAATCTTCTTCACCAGTTCCCATCACCCAGTGAAATGTGGACAGACAGTGCTTTTGGTGAGAAATCAATGAGTGATGCCACAAGCAGGTAGACTGTTCCAGAATAAAAAAAAAAAACAGCCTTTGGATCCTTTTTGGAGCCAAGCCATTGTTTTACAGTAAGGACCTCTTTTTGTCATGCTATAGTCAAAGTCTCTAAACAACATAACCATGGAACTTGGTCAACAAGTTTGTCTACTGTGGCCCAGCAGGTATTTCAAGGCTGTGGATATATACAGTCTTGGAAGAACAAGCAACAGCCTGTTCTGAGCCCAGGTGAGCCTGAGAGCTTCACTGAAGAGGTGGGAACTGAGTGATTTATACACAGAATAACAGTGTTGTAAAGGGGAATAGATTGTGTTTTAACTCCTTGAACGTGTACTATCAGTGTTTTAAATCAATTAAGTTAATCTTATCCCAGATTTAAACAATGTTTCTCAAAAACTTTTCCACACAAAATTCTTCCATAGCAGAGTACAATGAATAGCTTGAAGCTCTCCAAATGTAAATATTTCTTTAAAATCCCACATTGCCTTTAAAAAGTCGCCTTATTGTTCATTCTGCTCCATAGTAGATATTTTGGTTTTAATATGAAAATAATGTTTTAAAATTACTTCTCATCACAGAAAAAAAATGCTTCTATCTAACACATTAATACAAAAGATGAATCAGATTTATCTATTTCTGGAAACTATGCTGAATTTTCTGAAGCTGCATGTTAGGTTTAGTGTTCTAAGCAATTTTTCTTCCGTCTTTTGGATCATAACATTTTGAGAACCCAGACTTTCATAAATATGTAGATGTAAAAGAGTTAAGGGTTCAGATCAACATACTGGCCAGCTGCCAAAACACAATAAAACATTTTAAACTGATTTTGGAGTCTCTATCACCTTCCCTGGGTCATAGAGCAAGTCACTTTCCCTATCTTGATAAATCTGTCTGAAAAGATGAAGTTCTTTTTTTTTGTGGTTCAGTTTTATACTCCCTCTAAAATGCCTCTAAAATGTTACTGTTTTTACCACTCCACTTTGAAGTAAGGAATTCTAAGGAAATGATGTAGTGGCAAATGATACAGCCAGGGTATGCATCAAGCCTTGATCAGCACACTGTTCCTGAAGGCTGCCTCGCCTATCTGACGGAATAATCCCACTCCCAACCCTCCACAATCAATACGATACTGTAAAAAATAATAATAATAATAATACACACACACACACACACACACACACATATTTTGTTGAAAACTTCAGCTTTTTAACCACCAAGAATTTTACAAAATTGTGTCTTCACAGACAGACATGCAAATAGTTCAAAGACTAGTAGTGTAGTCAGGACTTTTACATCCATGTTTAGAACCAACTACGTGGTTGGCAAAGAACTGGGTCAATAACAATCTTTCATGTATATGTCCATATAGGAAGGTATTTCAAAAATTTCATGGAAAAATAGAATTGAAAGATAATATGAATCTTTCCATGACCTTTTGAAGTACCCTCACATGTCATTAGGGAACATTTGTAATTTCATAAAGGTATTTTTTTTCCAGCCTGGTTGCCTCATTTTGACCATAAGCAAATTAGGCCAAATCTACAAGGCTTTATTCAATCCTCTAGTATGTGGGCTTTACCTTCCAAGGAATTTTAGAAATTGACCTTGACCTTGCTTACTTCATTGTGCTTTTTACTGTACTGCTTCTAGCCACGACTTTTATGGAATTATAAAAAATTCTGGAAATTTTCCTTCAAAATTTGCATGCCTGGTTTCTAAATGATGCTACAAGAGTGCAGTTTCAGGCAGTTATTCTCCCAGAAGATGTATCTAATTATGCTCATGTGCATTTCCATTTCTGTTTTAATTAACTATATCTGTATACCCTGGGTTTTTTTTAGATTGTTGCCTCTCAACTCACTAGCTGTGTGTAGGGTAGGGCTGTCACCTACTTTGCTGTTAGAGGCACCTATGGGTGCCTCAGGGACACCCACAGCTGCTGATGATTATAGGCTGCTCTGAACTTCCCTCATTAATATATTTTCCCTGTTTTCAAACTTATGCTTTGAACATCATGTTTTTAACTACTGCTCCTTTTTCACAGTTGAAATATAACATAAAACTACTATAAATAGAAGAGTAAATAAAGAATGGCAAAGGAAACTAGAAAAATCATTTCTGTGTTAACAGTGAATTCAACATGTCATGAAGAACTACTCATTTGAATGTTTGTAAATAACACACCCGATCAAATGCAATTTTAAAAAGAAGTTCACTGATTTGTGGGTGCCAATTTTTGTGTTTGTAATTAAAAATGGGGAAGAAAACCCAAACAACCAAAAACCAAAACAACAGATCAGAAAGTGACCAAACAGGGCTGGCCCGTGGCTCACTTGGGAGAGTGTGGTGCTGATAACACCAAGGCCACAGGTTCGGATCCCTATATAGGGATGGCTGGTTGGCTCACTTGGGAGAGTCTGGTGCTGACAACATCAAGTCAAGGGTTACGATCCCCTTACTGGTCATCTTTAAAAAAAAAAAAAAGAAAGTGACCAAACAACTATGTGGGCCTCCCTGGACTTGCCCAGAAATCATCCATCCCACCCGCTCCAATTGGCCAGCATGATGAAAGCAAACTTTGCTCTCACAGTAGGAGTATGATTAATGTCACTGGTTCTCTGACAATTCAAAAGTACTAAGGCTTCTCGTTTTAAACTGCTCATAATATTTATCAGCTTTAAAGATTTTCATGAAAAACACAGAATGTTTCTGCATATATAACCAAAATCTTATAAATGCAAAAAAGGAAAAATCCATTTTCCCTTCAAAACTTTAAAAAGTACTGATTCTGGGGTCGGCCCGTGGCTCACTCGGGAGAGTGTGGTGCTGATAACACCAAGTCAAGGGTTAAGATCCCCTTACTGGTTATCTTTAAAAAAAAAAAAAAAAAAAAAGTACTGATTCTGTGGAAGATACTTCATGTTTAATACTCCATATGTCTCCAATACTCCATATGTCTCCAAGTTTGAGATGCATAAATTTTAGAAACCAACTTGATATTCTGTGATCACTTTTGTGGGTATGGGTTAAAATACAATCACAGTAAGTTATTTTATGACTCAGTTCACATTTTTGGATATAACATAGCAGGCCAAATAATATGCACATTTATTAATTTGGAATCAAGAGCTCTAACACTTAAAAACCAAGAGCTATAGTACTCATTTCTGATTTAAAAGGTAACCTACCCTTGTACAGCTAGAGAATGATAGCCTGAGGGTTTGAGGCTGATGTGAAGATCTATACATGACTGTCATTCCTAGGGCTGGCCAGAGCTCTGCCATCCTCTAAGGAGATGCTTACACAACACTGCTCCATACAAGATCACAAGGCTTGAGAGTCATTATGGCCTCTTCCAAGCCAGTTGGTAAGCCTGAAAACATGGATGCTGTGAAGGTTAATCTATGTGTCAACTTAGTTAGATGAAGGAATGCTGAGAAACCTGGTAAAGCTATCTTTTTAGGTGTGTCCGTGAGGATGTTTCCAGCAGAGATTAGTATGAGAGTCTGAGTGGACTGCGTGGGAAAGACCCACCCTCAATGTGGGTGGGAACCATCCAATCTGCTGGGGGTCCAGAGAGAACAAAAGACGTAGGAAAGAGGTAAAGCTCTCTCTGTCCATTGGAGCTGGGATACACTCTTCTCTCCTGCCTGTGGACATCAGAGCTCGAGACTCATCAGCTTTTGGGTTCCAGAACTTACACCAAGAACACCATCAGCTTCCCTGGTTTTGAGGCCTTTGGACTTGGACTGAGCCACGCTACCGGCATCCAGTTTATAGACTATCTATCGTGGGACTTTTCTTCATAGTCACGTGAGCTAATTCCCCTAATAAATCCCTCTCATGTAATTATAACATATCCTATTGATTCTGTCTCTCTGGAGAACCCTGACTAATACAGATGTGGACAGGCATTGCAACAGGACTACCACCACTTTGGGACAATGTCCAGTTTAAGTGTATAGGCTTATTCCCCTGTCCCTCACCCCCCTCTAAAACAGTTCCAGCTTTCCATCTCTTCTTGTCTGGCAGTTCTCTGCAGGGAGGCTCTAACTTAAGCAGCTCTTCTTAACTGTCCCAGCTGCTCTGGTGCACTATAAACAATAATTTTAGTACCTTGAGGCTCTGGGTTCAAGCTGAGGTTTCAAAACTCTGGTGTGTGACATCTCTAAAAGCCGATACCTTTTGCTGCTTTAATGGTAATTACACACCATATTCTAGAGCTTAGAAGACCTTCATCCTTTGGGAAAGTGAGAGGCTACAAGAACATGCCAAACTGAGGGGAAGCAGGTTTTCCTATGGAACTCCAGGCACCTTCTCATTCATTCTCTAAATTTAGTACTTCAATATACTGAAAGGCGTGCTTCCTTCCAAACAAATTTCTGCCTAGGAGATGATTCCCAAGGAGGAGAAAGAAAGTTGTTGGCTTCACTTCTGCACCTACAGTGAGGGCACCTAAGAGGACCTTGCCTATGGTGTACAGTAAACAGTATGCCTGGAAAGGAAAGAAGGCCCCACCCACCAACTTTTCCCCTCACTATTTAGCAGGCTAAGGTAAGGTGGCGGTACTTTCTACAACTCTTGTTTTACCTGTGTATAATCTGTAGACCTGTGGCCTACTCCCAGGGGCTCTTGTGAGGCATCATGACATTCCTGCCTAAAAACATGACCTGCCAACAATAGCTGAGTCCTCAGGTCAGTGTTTGGAGTCCAGTGTTAGTACACGAGAATCTGCCCTGGTCTTCGGGCTGGCATCCCAATGGTACTTGACTTTCTCAGCAGTCCTGCTGATATCAAGTAATCAGCCAGGATCTCAGCTCTTGCCCAAGCTGAGCTACTCAAGCTCAGTGCATTTCTGGAGAGGATGAGGTATCATACCCTCTCTCGGATCTGGGCCTTTGCACATGCTATACCTTTTGTCTAGAATACTCCATCCAACCCCCGTAACCTGGTTAAGGCCTCCTCATTCTTTAGGTCTCAGTTTAATCATTTTCTCCAGGAAGCCTTCTGTGACCTGGCAGGGGAGCTAGGCATCCAGTCTATATGCTCTTAGAGTATCACCTAATTTTGCTATCACAGCATTTAACACACTGTATTAGAGTTTGTCTTTCAAGGTGGTAAATACAGAGACTCATATTATATCCCCAGGGTTTGGTATGTAGTAAGTACTTAATACATATTAGATAGATGGTTATTCATTTAAAAATTACTAATACCTCCCTGTATTAAGTACCATGCTAGGCACCAGGGATACAGTGGTGAGCAAAAACAAACATGATCTCTTGCCCTCACAGAGTATACTTATTAACTACCTATCACACAAATAGGCATAAAGTTACAGCTGTGGTGTTATGAAGGAGAAGAAATTGGTTCTATGATTCCTCATAGCAGTGACAATTGAGCTAAGATAAGTGGGAAGAGAGGGAAGTTAAACAAGAGAAGAGAGGTGGGAAGTGGGAAGAGCACCGCCTGCAATAGCCACAATATATGCACATGCCTTGTGAGGAGAGAGATGAGGATGGCACATCCACGCTGCTGAGGGAAGTGAGATAAGGCTGGGAGAGGATGACAGGGGCCAGACCACATAGGACCTTATGGGTCATGCTGAGGCTTTTAGACTTTAATCCTAATTACAATGATAAATCATTGAAGTGTTTTCAGCTAATGGGTAGCAGCAAAGATGGAAAAAAGTGGACGAATTTGGGCCACCTGAGACTGTTTACCTCCTGGCCATGAGGCTTCTAAAGCCCCTGTGATCTCAACTGTCTCTAAACCTATTGAAGTTCCTGATATACTTTCTTCCCCCACTGATGTTATTGAAAAACCTTTGATTGGGGAATGTACTGAATAGATAGAGGATAAAGAGGAAATAGATAGTGAAGTAGAATCACTCTCTGCTGAGCCATTGCCTTCACCCCCATCTTTGGCCCTTGAGTCCCCTGAACTTTTGTTGGCTTTTGACCATCTGATGAAGTCCTGCTGTCAAAGTCATAAATGGTCTTTAAAGGCGTCCTCTCTGTCTTCCCATGGCCCCGTAGCGCCTCAGACATACCCTATCCTACACCATGCCCCTCAAATGTCTCCTTTACAGAAAGCTCTCCTAATGGCAAGGGGGAGAGGGGAAGATTTCGGCTTGCAGGGATATAGATGTTATCCTGTTACTGAGTCTTTAAATGCTGAGGGACGAGTGGTATGGGAGTATCAACCGCTCCCTTTTAAAACTCTGAAGGAGCTAAAAACCGCGGTTGCACAATATGGAACCATGGCTCCTTTTACTTTGAGTTTACTTGAGACAATGGTGGTCCAAGCTCTCCCCCCAGTAGATTAGAAAAAATATAGCAAAAGCCTGTCTTAGTGGAGGCAGATACCTTTTGTGGAAATCAGAATTTTCTGAACATACTCAGGAACAATCTGAGCAATATCACAGAGAAGGACTTGAAGTCACTTTTGATATGTTAGCTGGTGAGGGTGACTTCTCCATGGTGGTGCAACAGTTAGGATTCTCCGCTGATGTTTAACAACAGATTAATACCACTGCCCAGCAAGCTTGGAGGAGGCTTCCCACGGCCGGTATTAAAACAGAAGAACTTAGTAAGATCCGTCAGGGTCCCGATGAGCCATACCAGGACTTCTTGTCCCATTTGCTGTAGGCCATGGGATGCCTAGCAGTAGATGGGGAGGCTGGAATGCTGCTGACCAAGCAGCTGGCTTATGAAAATGCCAATTCGGCTTGCCAGACTGCTTGCTATTCGCCCTGATCGTAAGGGGACATTTTCTGACTACATCCGTCTCTGTGTGGATACTGAGACCTCATATATGCAGGGGGTAGCTTTTACCACTGCTTTGCAAAATATAATGTTCTCTCAGTATTTTAGAGAGCAAGGAAAAAGATCAAAGGTATAGATCCAAAACATGTTTTAAATGCAGAAAAGAGGCCGGCCCATGGCTCACTCGGGAGAGTGTGGTGCTGACAACACCAAGGCCACGGGTTTGGATCCCATATAGGGATGGCAGGTTGCTCACTGGGTGAGCGTGGTGCTGACAACACCAAGTCAAGGGTTAAGATCCCCTTACCGCTCATTTAAAAAAAAAAAAAAAAAATGCAGAAAAGGAGGTCATTTTGCAAAGCAATGTCCTAATCAAGCTTCCACTCCTGATAACTTCCCTTCTACACCTGCTCCAGGTATCTGCCCAAGATGTCAGAGGGGACACCACTGGGTTAATGAATGCCATTCCAAAACCACAGTAGAGGGTTGGCCTCTTCCCCAGTGGGGAAACGGGAAACAGGGTCTGGCCCGGCTCCATCAATCAATGGCGGCCATGTCCATCTATCCTCCCTAAATTCTGGAGTCGGCTTCTGAAAAACCACCACCGATCTCTCTCGAGCAACCAGAGGAAGTGGAGGATTGGATCTCAGCCTCACAGCTTGATTTGTGTTAACTCCTACTATGGGGCCACAAGTTATCCCTACCGGTATATTTGACCCTTTATCTTCAGGCAGTGTAGGGATTATCTTGGGACGGAGCAGCCTTACTTTAAACAGGTCTTTAGGTGTTTCCTGGAGTCACTGACTCTGATTATACTGGAGAGATACGAGTTATGGCCGCTGCAGGGCAAGGAATCATCACTGTCTCTCCTGACATGAAAATAGCTCAACTGGTATTGGTCCCTCTTAATTACAGGTAAAGTTCTTCAAAATACCTCACAGGGAAAGCAGGGATTTGGATCATCTGATAAAGCCTATTGGGCACAACAAATAGGAAAGGGACATCCAGAATTAGTGTTACCAATTCAGGGAAAATTCTTTAAGGGGTTATTAGATACGGGAGCTGAGATTTCTGTCATGCCCCAAACATATTGGCCTGCTTCTTCACCTTTGCAGCCAGCCATGACTGAGCTCCAAGGGATCAGTTAATCAAGTACACTTTGGCAGAGTAACTCTTTCCTCACTTGGACTGACAATGAAGCCATTCTGGGACTTTTCGTCCTTCTTCTGCTTTCTTCCATACCTATTAATTTGTTGAAGATGTGATGTCTTGCAGTAAATGGGAGCTTTAATATTGAGTCCCAGTGAAATTCTGCACCATTCCTCTACCCCTTTATAATGGGGGCCCTGATATCTCCTGCTACCGCTGATTCAATTTCTTGGATCTTAGATACACCTGTATGGGGGGATCAGTGGCCCCTTAGGAGGAATTGCTTGCTTGTCAAAATTTGGTTCAAGATCAACTTCAAAAGGGCCATACTGAGCCCTCTAATAGTCCTTGGAGTACACCTATTTTTGTCATTAAGAAAAAATCTGGCTCGTGGAGACTTTTGCAAGACTTCCGAGCTATAAATGTGATTATGAAACCCATGGGCATTTTACAGCCTGGCCTTCTGTCTCCTATAGCCATCCTGGCTTCATTTTATTTAATAGTCCTGGACCTGTATGGCTGTTTCTTTTCCATCCCCTTGTCTCCTTCAGATTGTGAACGGTTTGCTTTTAGCATACCCTCTTTTAATTTTCAGGCCCCCACGAAAAGATATCAATGGAAGGTATTGCCACAAGATATGGCTAATAGTCCTACATTATGTCAAAAATATATTTCTGATGTTCTTGAGCCTTTACAACGCCAATGTCCTCAGGCATATATCATCCATTATACGGATGATGTTCCCATTGCCCATGAAAATCAATAGCATTTATTTTCAATATTTGTTTCCCTTTCTAAGGTATTAGCTATTTATAGTTTGGTTCTATCTCCAGAAAAAATTCAAACGCAACACCCCTTTTCCTATTTGGGTCATATCATAGAAAATAAGACCATCCGCCCACAAAAAATTCAAATCAGGCTTGATTCTTTGAAGACACTTAATGATTTCCAAAAATTACTGGGAGACATTAACTGGCTTCATCTTTCCCTCCAACTCACAACTGTGGATCTTCAACCTTTATTTCACATCTTAAAGGGTGACTCATCACCTAATTCTCCCAGAAATTTAACTCCTGCAGCAATCCATGCGTTGCAGAAAGTGGAACAAGCCATTCACAAAGCACAGGTTTTTCATGTAAACCCATCTTTACCCATATTTCTTATCCTATTTCCCACACCTATTATGCCCATTGCTTTAATATGGTGGGAACACGGCCCACTGGAGTGGCTTTTTTTTTTTTTACCATCTCATCAGACTCGTACTTTAACTCCTTATTATCTATTTCTTACAGTTTTGATTATCAAAGAGCAGCATCAATGGTTAATGAGCTCTGTCGCTGCTTGGCAAGAAGCCTTTGCAGAGTTTGCTGGTCAAATCTCTGTCCATTACCCTCAGAATAAACTGTTACAATTTTTTCAGCATACTGCCATCATCTTTCCTAAGAATACTTCTTCAATTCCTTTATCTAACGCTTCCCTCATGTTTATCCACAGCTCCAGCACTGGACTAGCAGCAGTAATTATTGATGACCAACTTTTTTCTAGATATGTTCAAGCCGCCTCTGCACAGTGTGTTGAACTTCACGCTGTTATTTATGCTTTTCTTATTACAGGACAGTCCCTTTAACTTATATTCAGACAGTCAATATTTGATCTTAGTTTCTCAGGATATTCAAACAGCCCATAAGTTTTGTTTTTTCTTTCACTTTTAAAATACAGGAACTTCCTTATCTCAACATACATTACAACTTCACTGCTTCCTTAAAGCAGCCGGCTGTAAAGTAACCAGATGGTAACTTGTAAAACTGTTAATGGTTATTAAATAACAAAGTCCTTGGTATTCCAAGGAAGGAACCCCTGGCAGAAGTGTGAAAGCTAATTGGTTGTTGATTAATTATGCAATAAGTCTCATCAGGGTTTCCCACCTGACAGTCTGGAATCTATGTCAAGTCGCTCTGAGACCTACTCTAAACCTTAACAAAAAGCAAGGACATGTTTGTGTCACCAAAAAAGGATAAAACTTAATCTTTGTCAGTGACTGAAAACTTTTTTTTTTTTTGTCTTTTTGTGTGACCGGTAAGAGGATCACAACCCTTAGCTTGGGGTCGCCTGCACCGCGCTCAGCCAGTGAGCGCACCAGCCATCCTTATATAGGATCCGAACCCGCGGCGGGAGCACCACTGCCTCCCAGCGCCGCACTCCCCCCGAGTGCGCCATGGGGTCGGCCCTGAAAGAACTTTTAATTGGACAAACTAAAATAAAAGAATTTAATTCTTTTCTTAACTGCATATACTTCTCTTCTTTGCCAAGGACTCTGAGGCTTTATGAGATGCAGTCTTGGCGCCAACCAGACCTTCTTTTTGGGTCTGCTGCTTTTCACTTGAAACACCAAAGCTCTATAGCCTTATCTCTGCTCTCTGGCTCAACCTTAAGCTCAGTAACTCATTTAAAAAACAAAAAACTAAACTAAAATCAATGTTTTGTTACCTTATTTTCTCTAAAACAAGGTGAGGCCTCACAGATAAACTGACATCTTTCAATAAAAGAAAACAATTTAAATCTAACTGTCCTTTTATACTAGTGAGTTCCTTATCTGTTTATGTCTACATATGTGTGTGCATAAGTGTGTTATGTCTATATGTTCATGTCTATGTGTGTTTGCATGGTACCAAATTGGCTTATAATGAATGCATGCTTATTAAATAAGTATACTTTTTAAGTTCACATGACTTTAATTTTCCAAAATTCTTGATACGATAAATATGTTTTAAAAATTTAATTTAAACCGTCTGCCTAAATTTGCCTTTGGGCCAACACATTTGTGATATGTTTGATACTTATTTAATTTTAAAAGCTAAAAGCTATAAAAAAACCCAAAAAAACCCCCAAACTGCTGAGTTTCTCTCGAAGCCCTACACATGCCTTGTTGTTAACTTGTGTGTAGATTACTAATCAAGCAGGATTATAAATGTCTTTGCTAGAGGCTTTTTCAATTATAAACTCATCCTATAACAAAACGCTTTATTTTAACTGTAAAACCTTGATTTATAACTTTTGCTTTTTCTTTTAATTAAATAAATAAAGATATGTGAACGATGATCTATAGTTCCTGAAGTCAATAGATCTGTTAATTACTCTGCTCATTCTTCTGCTTTACCCTTTTGTTTCACCACTAAGCCTAGGTTTGGTTGTTTTCATACCCACATCCAAGGAAAATTAGCACATGGGATAGAAATGCCTTCAGAAGGACTCCAACACCATCCAGGAGTTCATATGCAGACTGTAATGATGTATGGATTGGATGGGATAAAAAAATAAAAACTGGTGCTCAAGGAGCCCCCCCCCCCCCCCCCGGGGCTGTCTTCCTGTGCAGATCAACACGGACAGCCTTTTATCAAATACCCCCACTGGCTAGAATGTTGTTATCCCATTCCCGTAATTGCACCACCGTGTTGGGTTTTCTTCAGATAATGAGAAGGCGTTATGGAACTGGTCTCATCGTCACCTAGAATTCCTGTTGCCGTCTGACTGGGTGGTGCCTGGGGGTTGGGTGACTAGTATATGGTATACAATTCAGGGTATAGCCCATCCAGATTTGTGAAGATTGCTTGCTTCATTGAGTGTTGTTACTGTATTTATCATAGACCAAGTTCAAAGTCTTGTGATTTCCTATGGTTTATGCTCCTGTGTAGCTCCTTCCAATGTGCTACTTGTGGGAAATTTTGAAATAACACCCCATGGTAATGGTTATAATATCTCCTGTAACCAATGAAACTGTCTCAGTTGCATGCCTTGTACATTGTACAGTAGCTACTGTATTTGTTAATAGTGTTTAAATTGCTTCTGCATTTGCCTTTTTGTGCTTTTCAGTCTGCCTCCATTGTAGCAACCAACAATTATGGCGACTCTGTACCATTACCCACCTATTACAGCTTCAGATGTGAGGTCCTGGGGTCGTCATCATCCAAAATATAGAAGGGGGAAATGTGGGATACTGAATAAGCAAGTTGACAAAGTCCTTGGTATTCTAGGGAAGCCAGCAAGGCTGGCATCCCTTTTGCTTACTTCCCCCTTCTCCCTCCCTTTGAGGTCTGACCTTCGATTGAACCCAGGACCCTGGAAGCTTTGTAAATGAGAAACATATGTTCTTATTTTGTTAAGTAGTTAGCTATGAATCTTCAAGCGCCCTGGTGGCTGAAAATGTTTTGTTCTATAAATAGCTTGGTGGCAGATATAATTGATTTAATCAATACGATTTGTTATTTTCACTGGCTTATAAAAAGGAACCTAAAACAAACTAAGATGCCTTACAGGTCAGCAGTCTGCAAGGTCTTCCTGATCCCATAAAATAAATCGTGTCTTTCTTCATTTCCCACCGTTTCCCCTTGGGGTACTGGTCAACAACAGCTGGGGGTGAAAATCATGTTTGGTTTCAGACAAGTTGAGTATGAGGTTATGTTATGGATGTGCATACCATTGTCTAAGATCTCTAGGGGTCTGTACTAGAAATAAAAACTTATAAGTCATCTAAGAGAAGTTATAACTAAAGAAGTGGGGCATGAATGAGATCGATTCTGGAGAAAATATAAGTTGAAGAGAAAAAGCAACTCAGGAGTGAAGTTTTTTTTTTTTCTTTTTTGTCTTTTTGTGACCGGCCGTACCGCGCTCAGTCAGTGAGCGCACTGGCCATCCTTATATAGGATCCGAACCCGCGGCGGGAGCGCTGCTGTGCTCTCAGCGCTGCACTCTCCCGAGTGCACCACGGGGTCGGCCCCAGGAGTGAAGTTTGAGGAAGGCCAACATCAACTGGCTAGGTACAGAGACTGAGAAGGAGACTGAGAGGGGTAACAGAAAATGACTGAGAGTTATGGGTCACAGAAGCCAAGGGAAGAGTTATTTCAAAAAGGAGATAGCAGTTAACAGAGAAGAGAAAATTGGTAATGTAAGATTCTTGAGAAGATCAGGAAAGATGGGATCAAAGGCATAAGTGGAGGAACTGGCCTTAGACTTGAGGAGTGACAGCTGCTCTATTATCATAGGAGCAAAAGAAGATACTGGTAGATTTATGTCTTGGTAGTGGGAAGTTGAAGGAGTTCTATTTTCTTTGTGAAGAGGTGAGGGTCTCTAACGAGAAAGAGGGAAGGAAGTAGGGGCCAGAAGTTTAAAAAGAGTAGAGAGTAGGAGAGTTGACCAGAGAAAGACGGCTGGACCATATTCAAGACCTATCTGAAGCAGGCGATCATGAATTTAAAATCAAATAATCTGTCCTGTTATGTTCTTTTCTCCAGCAGTGCTTGTTGCTCTTGTGTACACACACAGAAAACACAGTTAAATGAACTAACAAAGGAACAACCATACAAGTAGGAGAAATTAAAGTGACTAATTTAAGGAATAGAAGCAAAGATGAAGGACAAAGTTTTCTGCTGCTGTGATAAGAACTCTGTTCCTCTACGGACCCACAAATAGCACCCACATCCCATTGCTAACCTTTAGTAGAGCTGGAGGCTGAAGCAGGTCGAGAGGATCGTTTACGATGTCCGTTTTCCACATTTTCAGATGCCAGAGTTGGCTCTTCAGTTCGGGAGTTTCTTCGACTTGGGGTTTTGGATTTTTCAACTATTTCTTTGGGCTCACTGCTGACAAAGGGAAACACAAAGTTTCCAAGGAGGTGAGGGGATCAGGTGTGCAAAAAGGGGCTCTTCAGATAGAATTTCATCCGTAAGGTAGGATGTTAAGAACTACATAGTCATTCTGGAGAGAAAATATTCCACCCCAGGACAATGAGTACTATTACATTCTATATTACTGAGAATTTCTAAGTGAGTCTAGCTTGTTATGTTAGTAAAGTAAAATATTAAAGCATAATGCTGGTGAAATTGCTGGAAAACAAAAGACGTTAGGGAAGAAAATTCCTCAAACTTCCTCCTCCATTTTCCTAAGACAATATAGGTTGAGCATCTCAAATCCAATAATTTGAAACTTGACACGCTCTAAAATCCAAAACTTTTTGAGCACTGACATGATGCTTAAAGGAAATGCTCACTGGAGCATTTTAGATTTCAAATTCGGGATGTGTAAATGGTAAGCCTAATGCAAATATTTCAAAATCTGAAAAAATCTGAAACATAAAACACTTTAGGTCCCAAGAATTTCAGATAAGGAATACTCAACGTGTAATATTCCTCTTCAAAAATTAAAAGATTTTGTATTTTGTAATTTTTTAGAATCATGAAAAAGGTGTTTAATATAAGATGTTTGAAAATTGCTACTAACTCAAAATAGTATCTAAAATCTAAGAAATTACTAACAAATGTTAGCATTTACTATGAACCTGGTACAGTCAGATAATGGCATATTACAAGACACATTATGGGAATATATTCACAATATACTGCTAGGTAAATTGACTGCCCTCCCTCAACCCCCCCTTTTTTTAGTATGCAAAGCTTTACAATCGGTAATATTCAGTGTTCTTGAGGATACAGGGACAAAAACATTTTCATACATTACTGATGGAGTGTAAATTGTGTAACCCAATGGCTCTCAAGAGGGGGCAATTTTGCTTCTTAGGGGACATTTATCAATGTCTGGAGACATTTTTGATTGTCACAACTTGTGGGGGAAGAAGCTACTGGCATCTTTTGGGTAGAAATCAAGGATGCCACTAAACATCCTGTATAATACATAAGACAGCTCCCCACAATGAAGAGTTTATCTGGTCCAAAATGTCAATAATGTTGAGGTTGAGAAACCCTCGTGTAATCTTCTGACCCAGCAATTCCATTTCTAGGTGCCTAAGGAAACAAATCTTTTTACAGAGTTCTAATTACACACGAGGATGTCAAAGCATTTTATTTATATTAGTGAAAAAGAAGACGTAAATGCCCAACAATAGATTAGTTAACTAAATCATGTCACATCAACATGCAGTCATGAAAAATCATGTTGTGGAAGATTATTTAATGACAAAAACTGTTTATGACACTTTAAGTGGGAAAAAAGTCACCATCATTATGAATAGTACAATCTCATTTTCATTATAATATATAACAAATATATATGTAGCCACAAATGAATGAATGGGTGTGATATATATATACATAAATCTGACACTTTATCTCTGTCTGTACGCATGCTCTGTAAAGAGGACTAGAAGATGAATTAAAACACACACAGCAAATACTGTTGAGTCGTAGAAATACTGGTTTATTAGTGAGTTATTTTCTTCTTTGTAATTCTCTGATCTGAATTTCAAGTTTTCTTTAATAAACTTTTAAAATTTAAATGGTTCAAAAACTTCATTTAAAAATCATTAGGAAAAAAAGCTGATTAAATTTGCTTGCAAGGCATGTAACTGAAATAAAAGTAATGCAACAAAACAACTGGTCAAAGGGCCACTTCTTCTGGGGAGTCTTTCATGACCTCACTAGTTGTCTCTTATGTATTTTGGGTTCACAGTCTGTATCTGGCATTCTAGAGCACCCATCAAACGGTACAGCATGTTCTATTTTAATGCTTGTGTTTTCTACTAGATTGTGAGCTCTTTAAGGGCATGAACCATGCTTGACTGTCAACTATCCCTACCCCTCCACTGTTCACTCCTGCCAGAGGACCCTTTGCTAGTAGCACTATGGCTGGGAATTGGACCACCGTGTTCACTACCCTAGCTTTACGTCTAACAGCTGCCCCACACCCAAAAGGCTAAGGCAAGTCAAGAGTCAAGGAGAGGTGAGGCTGGAGCAGGAGTGGAATTACAAGTCAGGGAGATTTACACCTCTTCTTAGAGGTGGTAAGGATGGCTTTCTGGCTGGGAGCCCAGAAAATGGCCAAAGCCTCTGAGGAAGGAAGATTCCTAATGGAGGTGCTTCTTTCTCCTGGCAAAACAAAAGCCACACCAATACTGTCTTGGTATTTATATGGTCAATGCTCTAGCAGCTCTGGAAACAAATACCCACATTATTGGTCTGATCAGCTTCTTTCTCTAACCATATGGTTGGAGTATGCTTGTGAAATGCAGAAGAATCCAAATATTAGTTTAATCCAAATAAAACCAGACAGGCAGAGTGGTACAGCAGGAAAAGCAATTAATTTGGAGTCAGATGAACAGGGGTCAAATCTTAGCTATGCATTTATTGGCCATGATATTTAACTCTCTCTATCCTTTAGACTCTTCATCTATAAATTCCCATCTTGCCTGCTTCAATACATAGGTTAAATGTGAGGGCTCTGGAGTCAGAGGGCCTGGATTTGAATCTCAGCTTCACCATTTACTCTGTAATCTTGGGCAATTTAGTTAACCTCTCTGAGACTTAAGATTCCTCATCTAAAGAAAGAATTTACTTTCCTAATAGACATGTGAAAATTAAATGAGATAATACATCTAGGGAGCTTGTAGCTCAGTGCATGGCATGGAATAGCATTCAAATATATGTTGGCTATTACTACCTCCTTACAGGGCTGATATGAAGATTAAATGAGAAAATTATTGTGAAGGTGTTTTACAAACCAAGTTGCTGTACAAATATAAGAAATTCTTTAAAATGTTATTTAGTGCATTCCTGTGGTTGAAGCCACAGCTGTTATTTCATTTTGTTAGGTTATGTGGGGCAGGAGAGTATAACAGAAAAAAGCATGGGTTTTGGGGTCAGACCCTGTCTGACTTTCTCTTTCTGCTTGAGGATCAAACAGCTATACTTTAGAAGGTAATTGCAAGGACTATTATTAAGGACAATGATAACAAGAGCTCCCATATATTGAACAATTACTAGTTATTTACTGTGTTGAGTGCTGAACATGTTATCTCATTCAGTTTTTGAAATAATCATAAAAGGTAGAAACTTAGCCACCAGGTTTTATTAAGAAAAATGTTACCTCTGAGGGGTTAGGACTCACGACAGCTCTCTACGTTTAGTAGTAAAAACAGACTGATGTAATAGTGAAGGAAAAGGACAAGGTGAGGAGAGTTTTAAAGACTGAGAAAACTGAAATCCTTCAAAGAGGCTTATGCTGTATTCATGATGAGTCTGCAGAAATGATCATCTTACCTTTGTCCAGAGACTATGGCAGCATTTGCCTCGAGTTCTGTAAAAAATACGAACAACAGAAATGAGATGTGGAAGCTCCTGGTGTATATGTCTACAGGCAGAAACTAGGTGTCTACAAGAATTCTAAATGCCCTATTTAGTCTAAAGTGTCTCTCTGCCCAGTAAGATTCTCACCCTACATGGTATGGAGACAAAGTTGGCACATACACAACTTGGTCTGTCTGGGACCAAGGCACTTACACAGTCTATTTTTATTTCTACTCCACACTGAAATAATCCTGTTTGGATCAATAGAACTAAATTCACACTGCCTGGTTCATATTTCACCCAGTTACAAATAGGTTAGAATAATAAGCCTCTTCCTGTCCCATAGAAGAGATTGTTTTCATTCTTAAAATATCTTCACCCTCTTGGTACTTTTTAAAAAAGCAATCTCCAAATATGTCTTGAAGATCTATCATGGATATATTTTCCTCCAAAAAACTTCCTCACTGAGTTTTAGAGGGTTGAGTGCTTTGCTTTGAGAAATCCCTTACAGATTCCACTATGCTCCTGTCTTCCTCAACCTCCCAGCAATGCCCTCCAAGAAGGGAATCTCAGTAATTTGTCTAGCAGAGTTTTGCATCAATGAGCACCCTCTGGGTTACCAGGTACTTTCTTTTCAGCACCAGCAGAAAAAATATCATTGTTTTCTATTATATGATTTTAGGTAGTTCCATCTTTTCTGAAAGCCCTTCCCTGATGTACCAGATAGCAGTGATCTGCCTCTGGCTCCCCACAGCCCTGCATCTGTTCTCCCATTTAGGGAATCCAGCACCTCACACTCAGTGTGCATGTATAACCTGCCCTACTGATACATGATACCTACATGGTAACCTCTTTCAAGGCAGTGAAGTCAGAGTGCCTGGATTAAAATTTTGAACTCATTGCTTAATTAGCCATGTTTCCTTGAGCAAATTACTTGACCGTTCTGTGCGCAATGCCTCATCTGAAAAATGGGGATCCACTTTACCCACTTCAAAGTTAAGATTAAATAAAATAACACATATAAAAATTTTATTACAGCACTTGGCACTTAGTATAACTCAATATTAGCTATTATTATTATTGCTATGATGATTGTGTTGATAACAGCCTTCCGTGTGAAGAGGCTGGACTACTCTGCCTTCAATGCAAGACACTGGCAGAAGGAAATCCTTGCTTCTCATTTGCTGTTTATCTCCTTGTATCTAACCAACAAAATCTGGAAACTCCTCTATAAGAAATAGATACCAAATCATTGAGTCTCTGCTGCCTTGCTGGCTCAAACTCAGGTAACATGTGCTCAAAGACGAAAATGGCTGAAGTTAAAAGAGGTGTTAACCTTGATTAGTTTTCTCTTTTGAAATAAGACAAATTTTGATACTTTTGAGAATTTTAACACAACCACTGCTAATTCATATAAATGGAGATCAAAGGGGGTTGGTGAAGGCGATCAGTGGTTCTGGGGGTATTTTAAGGAAATTCATTTAAGCCAGACTTTTAAAAGGAATAGGATTCTTCAGCTAATTACTCTGAGAAGAAGGAAAATGATATGGAAAGACCTGAAGTAAAGAGTTGAGGAAGGAAATAGAATTCCCTTCCCATTTCTAGTTGGTTCTTTTCTCACCAAAAATGAATAACTTGTTCCATGTGTACCTTTCCCCAATGTCCAGCAAAATGTCAGGTATCATGTACACAGTTAGTAGAAAAGAAAGAATCCAGGTAGCTGAAATGTTTTTTACTAATGTATTCTTTTCAGAGGCCTGATTTTTATCCAAAGAGTGTGCAGTAGAAAGTCCTATCCATTACATAGGACATAGCACCCTGAAGCAGGTTTTAAAATAATCACATGGGCCAGCCCGCAGCTCACTTGGGAGTGTGGTTCAGATTCCCGTGTAGGGATGGTCAGTCAGCTCACTTGGGAGAGTGTGGTGCGGACAACACCAGGTCAAGGGTTAAGATCCCCTTACTGGTCATCTTTTAAAAAAACAAAATGAAATAAAATAATCACAAGTTATACCTTACTTTTACTGGCTTAGATTCACAAAATTAAACATGGTTGTGTTGTTTTTTTCTTACTAATTTTATCAAGCGTGTGAATTGTACTTTCAATGAGATTCTAACTTCCTTGTGGGAACTAGTCATATTTTTTTTTTTTTTTTTAACCCCTCCATCACCTACAGTGACAAAGAGCCAGGCAAGACTAAATTGTAACATGTCTATGATATTTACCTGTCTTGGCAGTCTAATCTATGAAGGTAGAAACAGTGCTGCTACTGCCATCAACATCATCATGCAGTTAGAGCTGACCCAGCATCCCATAGCAGTTATTTGTCAGATTACCATAGATTCCTCCTTCCAGAAACACCATCCCTAGTACTATTTACAATAACTTGGTCATGGGGAGAAACTTAATGCCATCCAGAGATGACTGAAATGACCGCCTTCCTAGAGGAATGGCTACCTCACTGTAGCAGAGGTTCTCTGAATAAGCTTCCACTCCTGTCATGATAATGCAATTACTATCTTAGTGTATTAATTAATGCTTGTCACCCCAATTAGTCATATGCCATCTAGACAGCTGAGAGCTATGGGTGTCAGGGTCATGGAACAGGGCAAATTCTGCAATGGAAACCACCCATGGCTGGATGGCAGACAATGGGCACTGAGATACCCTTCTTGGATTCCTTGGCTGACGCTACAAATGTCTGAGAGAGCAAGCGGGTCAGGGGAAAAATAACCTCAAATAGTATTACACAAGCTCTGCCACTCAAATGAAGTCTGCTTTGAAGCAAATAAGATAGTTCCAGCCCCTTCCTGGCATGAGAACATGTGACATTGAGAACAGCAATCGTTCCTTCCCATGTAATCCATCCCATTCTGAGAAGTTTAACAAAATGCTCCTTACCTGGTCTGGCAACAGACCCCTGCAGTGCTGTGGCTGGAGTTTCCTTTGGGACTAAATTCTGTGAAGTGGCTAAGGGGAAGAAAAAAAATAAGCCCTTTACTTTCTTTTCTAAAACAGAAAGAATAACTGAATCAAGGGCTAAGTAATGGCTGAAACACACACACTCTTAGAGGGCAGTATTTGAAGTTGGCTTTGAAATTACATTTTTAAACTCACTTAAAAAATTATTTTTCTTTTTTGTGTTTATAAAGATGAGGGAAGGAGATGGCTATGAGAACAACAGCACCCATATTTTTTGCTTCTTGTGGTCAAGTTCTGACCACTACTCTAAAAAACTCAAAAGCAAACCTTAGTTGGCAATCCAAACCCTTTTTAGAGGGACAATTATACCATTCACCTTAGTATTTTAAAAAACCTATTTCCCCTGTTTAAAGACAACAGTCCTTGAGAGCTGAAATGATCATATAATTTTATACTTTTCTACAGTACCTAGGAAGAATGGTGGGCATAAAGCAGCAGGTATTCGATTCACACTTAATGAATACATCAATTTGACATGTTACTTATCTAACAAATAATCACAAAGAACTTACTAGGGGCAAGGCACCGTGCCAGGTACCCTTTGAGACCAAACTGCATCCTTCTTGTACACCAGTAACTCAGTCTAGTATTAAAGATAAGATATACACATGTGGTATACTGAAGTGCACTGTGATGTCATAAGAAGTAGACACATAAAGTATAAAGTGCTACGGGAGTCCAAAGCAAGGGAGATCGTTTCTAGGTTGAGAAATCTGAAGGTACATTAAAGGGAGAAACATAAGAATGAGGCTTTGAAGGAGAGAGAATTTAGGCCCTTAAGGAATGGAATAGAATACACAATGTACTCTAGAGCTGAATCTTCCTGGATTGTACAGTAAAGATTAAAGGCACCGATATGCCACAGCCACTAAAGGGTATGTCCTCCAACCTTGACACTTCAGTCTAAAATACTAGATAAACTACGCGAAAATAAGTTTTACCCTCTTGTGGAAACTGATTTGTAAATTTCTCTCCCTACTTAGTGAAGTAGTCAATAATACATTTGTATTTAAGAATTTATTTTGGACATTTATCTGATAAAGCTTAAAATTATATCTTAACTTCTATTTTTAACTTCATTATTGGTTTCTCACATTTTCAAGGTAAAAGCACAAAAGCCCCTTGAAAAAGAATAGAAACAATCACTTTAAGCAAATTGGGTGGCCTTAACTAAAATTGAGAACTTTGTTCAACTGCTGGTTCATCTCCCAAGGCTCACATATTTCTCTATTATTAATATATATGATCCAGATAAAAAATATTTTCTAATCAATTCATCATTACTCTCTTCGTATCAGAGGGGAAAAAATTCTCTGAAAGGAAGTATTTAATAGTAGAGAATATATTTAAGTCACACCAGGTTTCTTTTTATTGTTAGGTTTCACCTACATCAGTAGAAACACAGAGCCCCCAGCTCTATGAAATCTCTGTCTCCTGTATGGGCTGTGAACTCTTTAAAGGCCTTTACCCCTCCCTGTATCTCTAACACTGAGGTGAGGAGGCAGGGAGGAGAAGGGAAATGAACCTTTCCAGAGCTTTGTGTGAGGCAGTGTGCTAGTCCTCTCATTGATCCTTGCACAAATTTTGGGAAGTAAGAATTACAATCTACATTTTATAGGTGAAGTACATGGCTTAAGAGAGAGGTTAAAGAACTTATTCAACTCAATTGGTAACCACTGGAGCTAAAATTTAAACTCTGATCTTACCCTGAAGCTTGTGTTCTTTCTGCCCCTCCTTCTGGGTGCTTACCACTCAGTGATAGGAACTAGAAGTATTTTAGCTGCACAAGCAAGATATGTACTATTTGCTGGCCTAGGATATTGCAAAGGGCCTTCCCAGCTCTGGCAGTGTGTGACTATTCCACTCTGGGGAAATAGAGCTTTTGCATCAATTAAGCCTCACAGGAGGACCATGTGGAGGAGGAAGGCAGGGAAGGGAGGGATGGGAGGTATAAGGACACCTATGCTAATCAAGGAAGCATAACAGTACATAGGAAATAACCTTAACAGTACATAGGAAATAACCTAAACAGTACATAGAAAATAACCTGAACTAGATATACGTGAATGAAACGGACCAATTTACAAAGAAACTGCATCAAAAAAACTGTTAATAACATTTTTTAAAAAAAATTTATTGAACAATTACTATATTCTAGGCCCTGTGCTAAGCATGTTATATGCACTACCTCATTGAATTCTTACAACTACTATTGTCCCCATATTACAAAGGAGGAAACTGAAGTTTGGAGTTGTCAAGTAACTGGTTGAAGTCCGTACAACTGGTAAATGCTGGTCCTGTGATACTAACCCAAGTCTATCTAACTCTTAACCATTTTTTTCTTCCCATGTCTATTATCCTGAAACCTGATTTTCTGGAAAGCTCTCCTAAAGTAGCCCAGACAGAAAGGGTAAGGTGAACCTGAAGAAGCTGCTGTTCACACTTAAGGGATGGTATCAAACTAGAGGGTCACAGTATAAACCTGGAACAAATACTGAACTTCTCTGAGCTTCAATCTTCTTGCCCATAGGATGGGATTAAGACTATCTGACATGGCTGATATGAAGATGATGTGAGATAACGTAAGTAAAAATGCTTCCTTGCAAACTGAAAAACTTATAAAAATGAAAGCTATATTATTTATTTCATGAGCTGAGAACCATGTTATTAAACATAAACTTAACATGAGATTTAAATGTACTTTCAACAAATAAAAATATCACTATTGCCACTTAGCCCATTCTTCTTCCTTCAAATAGAAAAAAAGTCATGCTTTTTCTTGTGGAATAGGTCATCAAAAAACTCTGACATGAGATGATGCCAAGCCCCAAGTACATACCTATGCTGGGTAGAAGCTCTGGATGGGATCCCACCTTCTCCTCCACTAGGCCACCTGCAAGTGGCTCTGATGCTATGCCACCATGATTGCTTTTTGTGGTCGGCGCCGCAGAGATGAGCTCAGAAGGTACCAGAGTGGTTACTATTGAGCGTACACTGGTGGGGAGAGCACCGCCAGGTAAGCTAGGTCCTGCTGAGGTGGAGCCTGGGCCCACAGGGCTAGAGGTCATTTTTAGTACAGTGGGTGCTGGGGGCGTTGGGGTTTTATTGTCCAGCTCTGAGGATAACTGCTCTGTTCCCATGAGCCCTGGGGCTGTAGCATCTAGCCCTTGGACTTCAGTCTCTCCATCTGCACCATATTGCTCTTCCCCTTTCTCGAGAGAGCCTGTAACTTTCTTACACGCCTTGGTCAGCAAAATCTGGCCAATTTTGTCCACTTTTCCTTTTCCCTTACTAGATGAGACTGGGCTTCGCCGGTTGACAGAGGAACCTGGACTATTGGTCAAAAGGGGAGAAACCATTGCAGATGACTGTGAAGAGGGCAGAGTGCTCTGATCTGCTGAGGTGCTCACTTGAGGACTAGCCTCATCTGGATTCAATTCTTTAACTTGCTGGACAGGGGGATGAGGAGGGACAACTGAAGAAGATGTACAAGGGGGAGAAGGAAGCTGAACAGGGGTGGCTCGTGAGTTGAGGACCACAGGTCGACCTGTCTGTATGTTTGGAGCAGGACTGCTGGAGGGGGCATTAGGTGGTACAGAAGCAGAAGAAAATTTTATGTTCTGAGGTATGTGTAAAGGGCCAACGACTGCAACTGAGGGAGGCATCAGGCCAGAACTGGTTGTCAGTGGGGCTGCAGGAATTGTGTTTGGCTGTGACCCTTTCATAACCTGAATTATTGAGGATGAGTTGATAAAGACAGGTGTAATGAACTGAGGCCGGGCATTAGTCTGAGCAGCTGACTGTCCCTCAGAAACCATAACCTTGCTACCCACATTGGGCATTGTGACGACTGTTGACATCAGTGCAGACTGTAAGTGAGTTGGCAGAGCTGCTGATGTGTTAGCTGAAGTTGTGATGGGATTGGAAGTGACAAATACAGTTATTTGATTTGGGGGCAAGGGAGTAGAAATGGAGGAAGAGCTGACAGGTCTTGACATTACTGGAGGGATGCTTGGTGCAACATTAGAACTGACCTCACCCAATTCTGGATGCACAAGAGTTGAACACGGCTCATTACTGTGAGGTAAGCTTAGGGAATTAGAGGGTTCTTTAGAAGAAGACGGATCCTGTAGTGTGGGAATGACAGATGCTTTTTTGAGGTCCTCCCCAGGAACAACTGGAGGTGTTACTTCCCGATCTGTAAGCCCAGGGGGTTTAATAGTCACATTAGGAGCTCCAGAGTTGTCAAGAAGTTGACTTAAGGATGTTGGTGCTTCCCTCATAGCAGGAGACACCAAATTTTTGTTCTCTTCAACACTGGGAAGTTTGTTAGGATCCGAAGGTTGCCTGTCCTTTTTGGGTTGATCTTCAGGGACAACCATTTTAACTTCTTGGGCAGGGATTGCTTTTAGTTCAGTGTTTACCTGCTCCTTCCTACCCTGGGAATTCTGGCAATCACTGTCCTGAGGCACATTCAAGCTCTCCTTGTTATCCTCGAGAACACCCCCCACTGCAGCCACAGGCACAGTGGGATGCTGAGGATTAAGCCCACTGTTGTTATTAAAGCTCCCAGGTACAGGAGTATTGGCCAGAGGAGTGGGACTGACCAATACATTTCTTGGCAACTCCATGTTCTGCAACAGTGCTGGATTTGTTTGAGAGGACAGAGTAAGTTTAGGGGCTTTAGAATTTTGCCTCCCAGGACTTGGGGTGGTTTTCCTACTGGACCCAGGACTAGACCTGCGACTGTTGCTTGGACTTGCCCGTTTTGTTGCTCCAGAATTAGACTGCTTTCCAGGATTCACAACCACAGAATCTAATTTGTGAGTTTGTGGGGCAGCAAAACTGGAAGCATTATTCATGGTAAGATTTGAAGGTGCTTGCCCAATGGCTTTTAAAGTTGTTGGATTTAGGCCCTGTTGATCAAAGCCCCTGTTTAAATTTGGCCTAGGAGGTAAAGGAATATTAATCTGTGGAGGGAAGAGTCCTGCTATGGAGGCATTGAGTCTTTCTGGTGACAGGCTGATTTCTGAAGGTTCTGTGCTGGGAGGGCGGTTGTTGGGTGTCTGAGGATAATAGGGTCTGGGACTGGCTCTGTTTGGTGTTTTAGGCCTAGATGTCTGGGTTGGGGCAGCCACATTTGGAAAGTGGTGGCCATGAGAGCCGGGCAGGGAATTTACAGGGGGTTGCTGGGGTGTTGCACCTTGAGTTGCCGAAAGGGGCGATGGTTTTGGCCCTGCCATCATTAACTGATTTTGGGAAACTACTAAATGTGAAGGCATGTTATTTGGGCCTCCTGAGACAGATGGTACTTCACTGCCACTTGCTTCAGGGAGTGAGGATATCTCTCCCAGTGGAGAGCTAGAAGGATTTTGTGGGTTCTCTTGGTATACCATTTTCCTTGAATTGCTTCCCAAAGGAGTATTCACAGGCATTGGCATTCTTTGTTTATCAGGTGATGGTGGCACGGAGGCAGGTCCTTGCAAACTGACCATGACAGGCACACTGCCACTCTGTTGCATGGACATTCTCTGGGAGTCTGGGTTCAGGGGGCCCCTCGGGGGATGGACATTTTGGGAGACTGGAAGCCTAACTGATTTGGGATCCTGCTGCATCATGAGCATCATCATCATTTGTTGCTGCTGCTGCTGCTGCTGTTGCTGCTGCTGAGATTGTGGCTGACTGGGAGCTGGTGGCTGCTGCTGCTGCTGAGGCAACTGTGGCTGTGGCTGCTGCTGTGGTGGCTGTGTTGGGGGTGCCACATGCTGCATGAGTTGAGGAGGCATCTGCTGAAGTGGCCTCTGTTCAACTGGTTGAGAAGGATAACCTAAAACAAGCCCCCAAAATCAGGGAAGTTAGATTTTCAGCAAGAAAGCTTTGCTACCTCTAGAGTATAGCCAAGCAATACTCATCTAGGAGGCACAGATTGCACAAACAGCTCAGGCATGCCCTCTTCAGGAGCAGGGGGTAGCCCCTCATTATTTGACACAAGCAAAGGAGCGCACACTGCTTAAGGAAGCAAAAAGCAAAGCATCAAGAACTGGAGCTCTTCAGTGTGCAGGATCTAAATGAGGCATTACTGTACTAAGACTCTGATAGATACTCTGTGCTATGAACTGAAAACGGCTGAGTCTATACCAGCCAAACATTCAGATCAAATGAGAAAAACACCACCAACAGCAAGTAGCTGGCCACCCAGTAGTGGGGTCTCATGTAGAAAAATATTTCACTGTACTTGTGAATGAGGTAAAGCATTTATTTTTATTTTTTATAAAAGATGGCCGGTAAGGGGATCTTAACCCTTGACTTGGTGTTGTCAGCACCACGCTCACCCAGTGAGCTAACCGGCCATCCCTATATAGGGATCTGAACCTGTGGCCTTGGTGTTATCAGCACCACACTCTCCCGAGTGAGCCACGGGCTGGCCCTGTAAAGCATTTATAATTCACTTTTTCTGTTAGTACAGGATTTTTTTTTAAGACTTGGTTTTGTTGAAAATGCCCGCATTGAAGATAGCCTTTTTATTCTTTCAACAGACGTAAAATACAAAACTCTAGGATTCAGTTCCTTAAGGAAGAGGAATTTAAAATTACTCCAATCCATTGGCTCCATACAGTATGCTGTATTCTTCAGGCTCATCTTTTAGGGGAAATGGACTGAATTAAACTGCCCCTGAGATGTAAATCAGTGTGATAAACAGTAGGAGCTAACAGAAGCTGATATACACATTGAAAATTACAGCATTGAAGTTTTATGGATATTAATTTCCATTTACTTTCTTACATGCAAATCTCTATTTGGAGAAATATTTTTTATGAATCCACAAGTACAGAGTAAGTAAGCCAGAAGCACAGCCCTCAGGAGTAAAAAATAATTTGGGGAAAAGAACTCTGAGGGACAATGCCTTCCAGATTTGAAGAAGGCACATCTCAAATGATTCTTTCTTTTGTGAAAATTTTATTTGGCATTTTAGAACCCAAACTTTACATAATCAGCAGAAAGGATGAAAAGATCATCAAATTAAAACAAGAATAAAGGTGGTTCAGTGGGAAAAAGTAGGCATAGAGCTGGGATACAATTTCACAAACTAGATTTATTCCTTTGTTGCATGAAAAATACATCAGGAAGATTTTGAGACGGCAAGGAATAAGGATGTCTGGCTCTCGCAGTTGGAAGAAACGCTGGCTCAAGATTTTCACAGAACAGCTACCAAATGCTGTGGGTCAGACTCTGTGCTCAATAGCTAATTAATGTCGTTTGGTCAAAGATTTCCATGGTAGTAACAATGAGTACAATGAGCAGAATCCATTTTTCAAGATTTTAAAATCTTTTTTTGTTTTAGGCCCAAGTAACTTCTTGACATTCATAAAGCCAATAACGTACAGCACTTCTACAGGCTTAATGGTCCTTTCAGCTACACAGTCAAACACAGGAGGTTTTTATTTTTCACATTTAGTCTGGGGTTCCCACATTGAGAATACTGCAATTTCTGTAAAAGCCCATTTATGTCAGGGTTATGATACGGGTGCCTTTTATCTTTAAAAATCAGCCCACCAGACAGCACAGTAAAAACCAAAGAGGGCAACAAATACAATACAGCAGCCTCTTGAAAGTAACAGTTAAGGGCATGGCTACTCGAAAGGGTCCAGAAGCTGGAGGTAGCAGTCCAAATGGCACTAGTGATAAGAAGACAGATTGGGGTTGACGTGACAGAATGGTGGAGAAGGAAAGCCAAGGTATACACAGTGCCCATAACACAATCAAAAACCAGATTTATTAGTCAAGGGATGCAAACTCATATGCCCTTAGAGGCCAGGCAGGTAGTAAAGAAGAGAAGTGGGCTAGTATAAGACAGCAGGAGTCCTGTGGACAGTACCAAACTGCAAAGCAGATGCCCTTTCCAAATGCATTTAAATTCACATTTTTGTTTTAGACACTGCATGGCAATTCAAACCTAAATTCAATTCAAAGGCTAAATTCAGCCTGCACCCCTGGTTTGCACAAAGGAGGCAATAAATGTGTGAGGACCCCTGGGATTCATACAAGAAGAGTTCAGAAGTGTCTGAGGGGAGAAGGTATCTTCGTGCTCCTAATGCCTTCTGGACATATTTACCAAAGACTGGTAACCTCCTAGCTTCAACTGTGCTGTTGCAACACACTAATGTGAAATGTGGTATGCACAATTTGTAATAAATAACACAGAATATTGACATCATGTCGGATTTAAACTTTGTTGGGGGGGGATTCACTTTTAAAATACATAAATTAAGGGTAGATTAAAGTTTATCCCTAAAATAATGTCACTCTCATTTATATGCCAAAAAAGAGGTGGAATAGCTAGTGAGGAAGAAACAAAATATAACCTTTTGTCTACACAGGGGAGAATGACCTAAGTGTGACAGGCTTCTGCATCTTCAACAGTGTCACAGGGGAATAAGGTTACAAGTCACTGCTCAGGCCAAGAGCAACCAAGTATAAAGATTTTGTAGCAGCTGGTCTTGGTTCTTTAATACCTGGGTTGGGATAAATGAATTTCAGGAGGTTTTTCCTTTTCAATATCATTTTTCAACATTTAAAGGATAATATTATATAATCAGAGAGTGGTACAACACAGGGGATTTCAACAATATTAGTACTATTATAAGTTATTAAGCTGGGTGGTAGGCACATGGATGTCCCATTTATTGTTCTTTATATATTTTCTATGTATAAAGATTCATAATAAAACCTCTACAAAAAAAAAAAAATCATCTTTAAATCCTGGTAATTCCTTGCTTTGAGAAAACCCCCATGAGGAAAGGTTGCAGAAAAGGCAGGCAAGCAGGATTAGAGTGAAAACATCTCTCCATTTAATCTTATTCCATTCTGATGCCAACTAGAACCTTGACATTGTTAAGAATAAAGAGGCACTTCACATTTCAGTCTGATTTTATGAAGACTTAAAATAATAAAGACAAATTTGAGCAGAATGTGTATATGTGTGTATATATATGCCTTCAAAGTTATATTTGAAATTTTTACTTAATACCAAGGCAAAGCTTTCAAATACTAGACATATTAAATTGCTAAAGTAGACTAGTTGGCAGACAAAATAAAATACTATTGTTTCCTTGAAGAGAAGGAAGCCTTGTAATGCTACACACATGATGACAAGTATATAATCTTTAGCTAACATTTTATCACCTGGTGGCCGGTTTGAAAATTCTGGCAGTTTAGGGCCTGAGTTGTCCAAGTTAATTCCTTGTTCTCCAGGCAATGGCTGCTGATCAGCCTCCTCCAGACCAGCTGGGTGAGTATCTAACGTGCTAAAAGATAAGTAACACATTTGAGAGTAAGTTGTAAAGAAAATACAAAAAACTAGCTTAACCCCTCCCCTATTTCTGAAGAACTAAAATCAGATTGCATTATCATCCTTACCATTATTTCCATCCCTCTCATCTGATAAAATATTCAATATTGGCATAAAAATAATCTGGCAATTTCATTAAATGTTAAAATCCACTTATTTATTCAAAGTGCTTTCCACAAATTCCTGATATAATGATTTTCATGTAATCCACCCATCCCTTAGATGTTTTAAGACCTGATCACGGTTTGGGGCTATCTATGTTATAAAGTACTGCTCCTGTGAGATCACACTATCTTCACCGTAGCTATCAAATTTAACCAGGGAGTACAGACTGTTTCTTTTTTGTGGATATTACAGTGCTGGCTCCAATGATTCATAACATCTTTTGAAAGTTTGTAGGTTGGCTGATGGAAATGGTATTGAGAGAACAAAGAAAGATGGAGAATACCACAACAAAGTTAATTTTGCTGCAGAATGAGTTGGCTTTGAGATGCCTTCATTTTTATCTAGGTGTAGCTTAGAATTTTTAGTGGAGAAAAAAAAATGAAGAAAATGTATCCACTAACACCCATATTCCCAAAGAACCAGAGTGCTCACATCTCTTACACTTTGTAATCTCACTCCTAGCACCTTTCTTTCCTACCTTTAGTTTCCCTTTGCCCTGATTTTGGTCACCCACTTTTATTTATTTTTATTTTTTATTATTTTTTATAAAAGATGACCGGTAAGGGGATCTTAACCCTTGACTTGGTGTCATCAGCACCATGCTCACCCAGTGAGCTAACTGGCCATCCCTATATGGGATCCAAACCCGTGGCCTTGGTGTTATCAGCACCACACTCTCCCGAGTGAGCCGTGGGCCAGCCCCACCCACTTTTAGATAGCACTTTGTCTTATCAGACTGTGTAGTTTCATAAGCCACCATAAATCCATTTTATTTTCCATTTTATTTTTGTCTTTTTCGTGACCGGCACTCAGCCAGTGAGTGCACCGGCCATTCCTATATAGGATCCGAACCCGCGGCGGGAGCGTCTGCGCTCCCAGCGCCACACTCTCCCGAGTGCGCCACGGGCTTGGCCCACCATAAATCCATTTTAAAAGTTCCAACACATGGAAATTTAGAACCTGAGGCAGGTCCTCAGCACATCCAGATCCCTATACCGATTTGCTCCTTATACCAATTCTCTCACTTCAAATTACTATATAAGCAAGAATTCTGTGGTATCTTTTACTTTCAGAGACTTACAAGCTAAAAAAATCTCAGATATCTGGTCCAGCTCCCTCATGTTATGGATGAGAAAACAAAGGCCCAGAGAGGTATAAGAGACAGGCCCAAGGTTCTATAGTGAGCTAGTGGTAGAGCTGGGAGCATGTGCTTTTCCTATTAAGCCTACTGTCTCCCTTTCCTAGGAGCCCTGATGCTGTTTAAGGTCCTTTCCACAATTTGTAGACCCAACAAGTAAGCAATTTCCCTCAGGCTTGTGAAGAGAGCAAATATACATAGTAATGGCAATTGGATAACCTTGCTAGTTTACTCCCAGACTACGGGCAAGAATAAAATTATCCCCCCCCAAAATGTTATTCCCACAGGATGACAGCAGTAAAAAATTTAGCTAAGGAAGAGCTATCAGAAAACTTAGATAATTAAATGGCTTATTAAATCTGAATTCAGAAAAATATAGGTTGCTAATATACAACTATTGGCTTTTAATGTATAAGATTCAAGAAGCAGCAAGTGAGTATAATGTAATAAAAAAATATTGTGGGAAGGCTAGGATAAAGGTAGTTGGTTTTATTTTGAATATTTAAGCTGATTTAAATAAAGCTTCCCTATTCTTTTTCTACAGTTCTAGTAATTTATTTCTAAATAAACCTGTTTTACATTCATTAGTCACTATTCCCTGTTAATAATGTCTCTGAATTCCAGTTTTCTGATTAAAGGCAGGATATCCAGCTCAATCTATATCCTTCTGGAAACATTTTATCAAAGCCAGAAACATGACTTAATACTTAGCTTCAGGAAATGAAATATAAATTATTAATTGCCCTTCCTGCTGTGATCTTGCAAAATAACTCACCTGGAGAAACTTTTCTGAATGGGTAACTGATTTAAAAGGTCCAATCATCTTAGCACGGGGTTTTAAGATTCTAGGGATGATGAAGAACCTTTAAAAGAAAGGCACCTGTGCACATTTCTATTTGAGAGACAGCAGAGAGTTTCTCCAGTAGATAAGTAGTTTACATTTCCCAAACACACTTGGCTTCTGCTTCCCCAACAGCTATTATAGGTCTAAAGCTGGTGCTCTGTGGAGTTGCAGTGTGTGGCACTGGTTACTTTTTACCCTCTGAGTGTCATAACCCCCATGAGACTGCAGAGTTAAGAGACCTATCTGCCAATTGCAAGGTATGAACCTTGTTTGGACCCTTATTTGAACAAACTGTAAAAAAAAAAAAAAAAAAAAAATTGAGATAATCAAGGAAATTTGAACATTGTTTGAATATGTGACAGTATTAAGGAAGTATTAGTTTTCTAGTGCGCTGATGGTATTGTGTAGTCATGTTAAAAAAAAACCTGTCCTTATCTTTTATTTACAAAGTGAACTTGCTTTAAAATAATCAAGAGGGTAATGGGAGAGAGTATAGATGAAGGCAAGATAGGCTATGAGTTGATAATTGTTATAGCAGAGAGATTTCATTATACCTTTTTAATTTTACATATATTTAAAATTTTTCATCAAAAAAAGTTGACCACATAGAAACAAACAAACAAGATTTGAGGCAAAAATATCACAACCTACTTTATATCCTGTTGACTATTTTTCTTCTTCCGAGGGGGTTTCTTCTTCTTCGGTTTATTTGCGTTGGTATTATTTTGCTTATTGTTTACCCCAAAATGGCCTGCAGAGATGTCACTCTGCAATAAGTTGACCAACAATGGACTTGTTAAGGTGACATCCTTATTGACCGGGAAGCCCGGATTCTGACCACAGGGCATCTGATTTCCATTGGGTGCTCCACTGAAAGGTGCACTGAAAGGCATCCCATGGCCTGAGAAGTGGTTTCCCGAGGCACTGTTTCCCTGCATGGCCTGCACATGGGGGGGGACCATGCTGGTTTGTTGCATGCTAACATCAGGCATCATCTGAGACAAGTTGACATCATTATTTGCTGTAGTAGCAGGATCACCATGCTGCTGGGCCATGTGTGGGCTAGGCCCTGGTGGCCGCAGGACCTGCCCCTGAATACCCATAACCTGAGATGGACTGTTGTTTACAGGCCCTTGCTGCGGCAGCATTTGTCCTGACATCTGTCCTGTAAACTGCACCATGTTTCCTTGCATGTTTGGAGTTGGTCCCCTCATTATCTGTGCTGGTCCCGGCATGACGTTGGATTGGTTCTGAGTGTTAAACTGCTGCTTATTCCCTTGCATTTGATTGGTCATGATCTGCTCTATCATTGGGTTCTGCTGGAGCAAAACTTGCCCTTGAGGCCCCATCATCTGGTTATGAGGTGCCATCATTTGTGGGCCCTGCTGGGAAAGTATCTGCTTGGGTGGGGTCATCCTTTGGGGCGAAGGCCCAAGATTTTGGCTCTGAGGGTTCACCATCATCTGGCCCTGTGGCATAAGCTGAGCCCTTGAAAGGATCATAGGGTTCTGAGGGTTCAAGGTTCCTTGTTGCTGGACCATCTGGCCCTGGGAGGGCACAATCTGCTGGTGCATGCCCATCAGCTGAGATGGGGGACCCTGCTGAGGCTGGCCTTGCATGTTGCCCAGGTTCACCTGAGGAACCCCAGAACTACCAGACTGCTGGTTGTTCATGTTGCCATGAATTCCCATGAGGCTGGGCTGCATCATATTTGGTGGCCCGTGGGACACCTGCATCTGGTTTTGAGGAGGACCAGCTCCTTGACCACCTTAAAAAAAAAAGAGGCACAGTATAAGAAATCTTATTATCTTACTGGTATTAAGATACTCAAATTACCTTCCTTAGGAAGACACCCATCACTCACATATTCATGACCAATGTAAATATGCTGTGTCTGACACACTTTCTGTAAGTTTTCTAAACTATGAAGATGTGACTGTGGGATAATTATTTACATGCTCAATGACCATGCAATAGAGAAGGAGAAACAGTTTCTCTACTCCTTTGTGGTAACTTAAAGATAACATTTCAAAGATTAGTCAAGTTTACTTTCAGATTAAATAATGAGAAAAGTAGCATCTCATTGTTTTAAAATGACTTGTAGCTACCCTAAAGCGAAGATAACAAAAAGCATTGTAGGTTAGTGAAATAAGCTCTGCTATAACTATAATGAAGTAATTTGTCCTTCTAGAAAAACCTCAACAATGCTGAGAAGACATTTAAAAATGCTTCTCGGAAAACTAATAATGACTTCAAAGGCTATGTGTGTGATATCTGGATGTTGCACTTAAAGAAAGGAACACCTAATACTTCCTGAGATATGTCTCCTCTACTCTGTGTCATAAAAATTATTTAATTTTGACATGGAAGCTGAGCCTCTGGTGGGAGTCAACTGACTAAATGACCCATCTGGAAGCTGCAGACAGAGGGATGCTAAAACTTCAGTGACCCTCCCCTGTGGTAGTACCTGGTGGACTACATGGGACAAGTTCTATTCCCAATTATTTCTAATTTAGACAAAAGGTACGCCTGACTTGCTGCAGTACTTGTTTTTTGCCGGGTCTTTGGGTTTTCCTATATCTACTTACATTATCTCCCTCCATTTAACTAAATAACCTTCTAGCCGTTTTATCCCTTTTATTTTTTTTCACTTTTAAATGAAGAGTAGAAAGTGGCAGCCATAATGAAGTTATGAAGCCAGTCCATGCTCTAGCCAGGGGGTAAGGGGACAAACTGTCCATTGTTCATACTTCCTGAACCCCAAGGAAGATTTTCTAAACTAGCATTATAAGTTCAAAAGTGAACTTCATGACCACTGTATACTCTATACACACTGAATATACCACTGTGTATTTATTCAATCAACAATTACTTATTGAATACCTGATAAGTACAAGGCACTTTTGGTACTGTGGTAATCTTAATAAACAAGATAGACCAAATCCCTTCCCTCTTGGAGCATACAGTCTAGCTGGTAAGAGACAAAATAAGAAAACAGATAAGTACTTTCTTCAGGAAGCAGTAAAGCTAACAGGAGAAATAAAGTAGGGTAAGAAAACAAAAAAATGACAGACAAGAGTAGAACTACTTTAGATAGGATAGATGGGGAAATCAAAACAATATGTGCTTGTGGAAGGTACCATAAAAATACAAAATAGTTGTGCTAGGGTGGAGGAATTAGAAATGATTTTGTCATTGTTTTAAAACTTCCTATAAAAACATGAATTCACATAATTCAGGAATGCAGTTTTGCTTTAGCAGATAGGGAAAGTCAAGTAGTTTGCTCTACCCTTCTCTCACCTTTCAAGAAATAAGATGAGCTTTGTTTTTATTGTCAGGACTTTTCTCATTCCTTAGTGATTTACAATTAAAGTTGGAACCACATAACTAAATTAACTCCAAGTGGGGATGGGATACTTGAGTATACTTCAGTCTAAACTGCTTGAATGAGAAAGGGTAAGAGGACTACTCGTGTGGTCCCTAAGCAACCAGAAACATAAAGTTTGGATTATGTAATACTGCTTTACAAATACTTTTTTAGCCATTCTGTTGTATCTTATTTCCTCTCGAAAATTTCTTCTTCTGTACAATACATTGTTGGTATTAAATCTGAACTGATTAAGTTTGAAAAATACCACATTGTAAGCCAGAATTCAGACACTCAGCATACACAAAGCTAACACATACTATATACAGAGATTTTAAAAGTTGCAGATGTCCAAACATGCCATATGCCTTCATGCCTTTTTATCTATGGTTTCCTTTGCCAGAAATGCCTTTTGCCGTTTTACTACCTGATCAAGCTCTAACTCAGGGGTCAGCAAATTATATGGACCATGGGCCAAATCAGGTCCATTACAGATTGGAACACGGCCATGCTCACTTGTTTATGTATTGTATATTGTTACTTTTGTGCAACAACAGCAGAACTGAGTAATTACAACAGAGACCATATAACCTACAAAGCCTAAAATATTTACTATCTGACCCTTTACAGAAAAATAATTGCTGACCCCTGCTATAACTCAAATTTCATTTTTTTTCCCTCAGGTGTTTCTAGGTTCCTGAGATATGTCACCTATTTTCAACATATCAGTTACTGCCCTGAAAGAATAACTATTTATGGGTTTGAAATTAGGGGGAGAGATCAGGACTTACAGATCTGTATAACCCATTGCCTATCAAGGTATATACCACACAATGCTCAATAAATGCTGATTGAATAAATCACAAACCTGCATGCTGGACATTTTGATTTGCTTGCAGCTGAGGGGTTCCTGAATTCCCAGGGGTGGATGCTGTGGTCGAAGGCACCTGACTTTGCATAAAATTCGGATTGGCCTGTCCTGCTGAGAAGCCAGGTGGGAGGCGTTTAGGCATTCCTTAATAGAAAACAATGAGTAAGGCAGTTACCTAGCAAATTCATACTATGGCTTAGATATGGAATGAATAAGGAAGGATGAGCTGCATGAAGTCTCCACTGGCTTAGCTCTCTCTGTCACACTGGTAGGATCTTTAATAATAAGGTTGGGAAAGATGGTTAAAAAAATCAACACAATCTCTTACATGAGCATTGTCAAAATGAAAAGGAAATACTAAAAAATTTAAATTTAGAACATGCCAAGGAAAAGATGGCAATCTGCTCCCTAAATGTGATCTGAGGCCATGCCACAGCAAGTTTTGAGGGCTCACTTTTCTCTGTAATACAACAGATCCCAAAACTTTACATACTTTAACACAGGCACCAAAGAAATACGCTAAATTCTCTCATATTGAAACAAATTTATATAAAATACTATAAAACAAAGAGCTGGGTCCTGATATTTAAGGATAGGTAATTTTTTTTTTTTTTTTTTTTTTTTTGAGGGAAATGGATTACAATCTCCTTTGCATACAATTTCCTAATATTGTGCTTGTCGCTTTGGAGGAGAGAGGATATTAGAAACAGTTTATAGGAGCTTCAAAGTGAGGCTGCATTGAATTTATTATGCCTTCCCCTCATACGGTTTGCTGTGATTCTGACAGCTATGGCACCAAAAACCACACTAATGAAATCTCACTC
Source organism: Cynocephalus volans (assembly GCF_027409185.1). Classification (NCBI taxonomy): domain Eukaryota; kingdom Metazoa; phylum Chordata; class Mammalia; order Dermoptera; family Cynocephalidae; genus Cynocephalus; species Cynocephalus volans. The sequence continues at coordinate 30,705,962 of NC_084460.1, forward strand.
AAGAAATCTCACTTCCTTTTAGGAAGACCTAATTTCAGAAAACAAATTTGTAATAAGGAGAATCTCAGAACCCACTCATTGTTCATAACGCAGGCTTTGATGTGGCCAGATCACCTAGGTGAGCATATCATCTGCTCTATGAAAGCATCAAGACCTCAAGCTCACATAAAAATTTCTTGTATTAGTGCATTTATTTTTTTAAGGGCCAAATTTTCAATGCCCTGAAAAACTCTAAATATGCCTTTGTCCTTTCTTTAGCAGTGACAAGTCCCCATCGCATACTTCCATTGTAATTAAATCAGTAATCATATTTGCAGGAGGGACTACCCAGATTCCACTGATCCAAGGCTAGATGCCTAGAACAGTGAAGTTTGGAGCTGATGCACTCTTGCATTTTCTAAAAAATTCTTAGGATTCAAATATTAGAGCCTGCATGTCAGCAAAATTAATTACAAGAGAGTGAAAAGACTGATGAGCAACTTAATTTCACCAGAAACCATGGGAACATGCCTTTGCTATGTTGCACTAAAGATGCAGGGTTTTTTTTTCTTGGTTGGCAATGGGTGTCTTTTGGTGGGGGATATGTTTATCAGATGATTGTATTACTGACATTCTCTATACCTTACTGAAAACCTCCAAGCACATTCATGTGCACTAGATCAATGATTAATAAGAATAAATAATAAACATGGAGATGGATAAGTTTTACTGTAATCGTTTTACCTCTCACACATTAAGCTCCATTGCTTTTTCTTCATACAAGAGGCACCTTACAAAATAAATAAATAAATCTCCTTTAGGTATAACTAGTGGAATTCCCTCTCTAAGGAGCAGGCATTGGCATCATAAAACTGTAAAAGTCAATGATTTCTGAACTTATTCCCCTTTAAAACTTTAATCAAACTTAACAAATACCATGCTTACCATTTTACTAACTAGGATTATCAAAGTTGGTAACTAAAAGGGCTTTTTCCCCAATAAGACCCGGTACTTATCTTTTCATTTTTGCTCTATTGCTTAATCTTAATTTTTTTAACAGCTGAAAAGTTTCAATTTTTAATAAAAATTTATGTTTCTTCTGGACATTTTAGTTTACTAGCACAAGATCAAGCAGAAATAATATGAAAAACAAAATGAACATCTCTATATTGAATTTTACCTCCATTTTTATCCAGAGAGCTAGCTTAAATTTAACCAGTAAGAAGCTGCATAATGTGTCAAATAAATAATGTATCAAGTTAACTAAGTTATATCAAGTGTCAACCACAAAACCAAATAATTACATCCTTATTTCACTCCCTCCATTATCTCTAAAAACTGAATTTCTACTAAGATCTATCTGCGACAAATTTACCAACACAAATAGCTTCAGTGTTCCTCACCTCCTAGGCCTGGATGTAAACTCTGTGGCCCCTGGTTTGGTGGTTGCTGCTGCATCACCATGAAGTTAGGTGGCACATTTCCCTGTTGAACCATAGGATTCCGACCTGGAGAGCTGACGGGCTGCTGAAATCCCTGGGGAAGTGGGTTATTTTGAGGTGGCCTTGGTCCCATCTGCTGCTGAGTTTGGTTAACCGTTGGGGAGGATGCAGGGGATCCCTGCTGGAAGGAGGAGGGTGAGGAGGCAGGAGACTTGTTGGTGAGGTGGGGCTGCTGCAGGGGGGTTGGGACCCTGGAGGGCCCTCCCTGCAAGCTTTTCATTTGAGGAGCTGTGAACTGGCCTGGGTTGCTCATCTGAGGAAAGTTTGTATGGGCTTGTGAGGTTTGCTGGCTGCCAAAGGGATATGGAGGGGGAGGGTGGGAAGGTGTCTGTACCGTGGCTAAGGATGGTCTTGCCTGGAGTTGCTGTTGCATTGGGCCAGGCAAGGGAGCCTTCTTCCACCCTTGGTTTGCAGTCATTGTGCCCAGAGAACCCTGGGCTGGAGGAGGCTGAAGGGCTCCAGAAGGCAGCTGGTTCCAGCCTGGAGGAACAGGCACCTGAGTTGGGGTAGTAAACTGGGGTCGAATTCCCTGTGGTTGTTGCTGCTGATGCTGTTGTGGGGGTCTTGCCTGCAACTGTTGCTGCTGCTGCTGTTGTTGCTGCTGCTGCTGCTGCTGCTGCTGCTGCTGCTGCTGCTGCTGTAACTGGGGAAAACTAGCTGGGTTCATCTGTCTGTTCACAGGGACAGGCTGCATTGGGTGGTGTGGAGTAGCTAAAGATCCTGAGGGATGACTTTGCTGCTGTATATGAAGCCCAGGAAGGAGTGGATCCATCGCATCTGTTTAAAGACAGTCAACAAAGCAATAATTAACCTACTGCAACATAGACATAGAGCAGAGGCCTTGGCAATTCTGCAAATACAGAGTAAAACCTGCTGGTGCCATTCAACAAAATGTTTGTGAGCATCTCCTATGTGGAAAGCAACATACCAAGATGACAGAAAGATTAATCCTGCCTTAAAAAGAGCTTCTGTTTCAACAGTGGATATAAAAGCCAGACATAAAATGCAGAGAACAGTCCAAATCATATTCTGGGGACCTATGTTAAGTAGTGTTATCAAAAAAACAACAACAGTCAATTAGGTTTGGGAAACACTGGACTTAATAACAACCTTAGATTTCTTCACTGCAGGACTTTCAGTGCCTCTAATACATTAATTTTGAGTCTTGAGAAGGGAGGGTAAATTATGACTTATTTAACAAGTTAACTACAGAATTCTCTGTCATGGAGTATCCTGCAGGACTAAGTAGGCCAAGGCATGCATTTTTAGGAATGCTGGGGGTAACTAATAAGAGAATAATGAGAAATTCTGAAAAGGAAATGGTGATATTTAGGTTGAAGAAATCAGGGCAGATTTTGTAAAGAAGGTGGCATTGTGAGTTGTGCAGTTAGGAATTCAGCGTCAGAGATAGCTGAATTTTGTAATGATCTGTGCAGGAAGTTCTAGCCTCTTCAATCCTCATAGATTGGACGTCATTACCTGACTGAGAAGCAGGGCGAGGAGTCCTGGGCTGTAGCTCTGGATTGGGGCCTGGTGCCATCATGGAAGATGACATGTTTCCACCTTGGGGTATCATAACAGTGGCAGGGCTGGTCATCCTTATTAATCCTAGAAAAAAAATCCCTAGAATAGAGTACTGGAATTGACACAATTTTTATTTTTAATGAAATATTTCAAGAATATGAAAAGGTATGAAAAATTTCTATACCTATCTTCTACCTTTTTTAAATCTAAAAAATTTGCCCTTTCTCCTTCAGATATATGCAGTCCTATTCCATTTCCTCCCTCTTATCATAATTGGGGTTAACGGTTCTATGCATGTTTATTTACCTTTTCTGCCTAAGTAGGTAAACCGCATAGCAGTTTTTGTGTGATTTTAATCTTTGTATAAGTGACACCATACTGTATGTATTCTTCAGTTACCTTTTTCATTTAATATTATTTTTTGAGATTCATCCCTTTTGACTGCTATAAGTGCTCCTTTGTAGAGAACCATACACCCATCCTTCTGCTGATGAATACTAAGGTTTTATTTTTCCTAACTTTTTATTCTTACAATTTTACAATGTCATGTGTTTGTCATGAATTCTTGCGGACATATGAGAATCTTAGACTATATACTTAGAATTGCTAGGATTTAAAGTTCAACCATCTTCAATTTTACTAGATATTGGCAAATTGCTCTCAAAAGTGGGTTACCAATTTATACTCCAACTAGCAGTTTGAGAACTCTTTCTCCACGTCTTTCTAATTTCTGATACTGTTAAGACTTTTTAGGATTTGGCATCTATGTTCATAAATGAGAATGGCCTATAATTATTCTCTCTTCTTGTCCTTTGATTTTTGTCATCAAGATAAAAATAACCACAAAATGAGTTAGGAAGCATCTTTTTTTCTATGCTCTGGAAGAATATGTGTATCTGTTCTTTAAATGTTTAGTAAAACTTACCTGTAAAACCATCTAGGCCTGTGAGTTATACTAACTGATTCATTGGGAAACAGATTTTTAATTATTTCAATTTCTTATGTGGTTATAGGTTTTCCCAGTTTTCTATTTCTAACTAAGTCAGTTTTGGTTAATCATTTCACCAAGGCTTTAAAATTTATTAGCATAAAGTTATTCATAGAGGATCCTTTTTTCCTACTCTTTTTTAATAATTGAGATATAACTCATACTATAAAATTCACCCTTTAAAAGTGTGTACTTTTTTTGTTCTTTACATATTTGTGCCTTTTTTTCTTTAGTAGTTTTACGAGGTTCATCGGTTTTAGTTGTCCTTTCAAAGAAACACCTGTTGGTTTTGCTGCTCTGTTGTTTTTTCAGTTCATACTTTACTTATCTATGCTCTTACCTTTATTATTTCCTTCCTAACTTACGACTCTACTCAGTTCTTTTTCTCAGTTTTTAAGTCAGACACTTAGCTTGTTAATTTTAAGTTGATGTCTTCATTTACATAAATATCTAAAGGCTTAAGTTTTCTTCGAAGCACTTTCTTGGCTACATCTCACAAATTTTGATATGCACTATTTCCATTATTCCATTCTAAACATTTTCTAGGGCTGGCTGGTTAGCTCAGTTGGTTAGAGTGGTGTTATAACACCAAGGTCAAGGGTTCGGATCCCCATACTGGCCAGTTGACAAAAAAATAAAAATTAAAAAAAATTTTTTTCTAATTTCCATAATGGTTTTTTTTTTTTTACATCATTAGGTATTTAGAATGTATTTCTAAATTTCCAAAACATGGGATATTTTGGTTAGGTTTTTTGCCACTGACTTAATTGTCCCATGGTCAAAGAATAGAGTCTATGTGATAATAAACTTGGTATTTACTGAAACTTGATTTTGGAAAAATCCATACAATCATTTGTATAAATGTTCCACTTATTCTTGAAAATATTAAGAATTCTTGAATTATTATGGCATGGTCTCTATATCTGCCGATTATATAAAACTATTTTAATTATGCTATTCAAGCTTTCTTTATCCTTACTAATTTTTTATAAGCTTGATCCATCAATTACTAACAGAGGTATGTTAAAATCTCCTCTCAGATTTGCTATCTCCATATAATTTTTACATATATTGAGGCTGGATTATTAAATTTTTTAAAAAAGTTTATCTTCCTGGTGAATTTTTCCTTTTACATCATACAGTGGACCTATTTATCCTATAATGCTTCTTATCTTAACGTCTGTTTTATCTGATTAAAATATTGTTATACCTCTTCTTCTTGATCAATATTCACCTGGTTTATCTTTTTTTCTGTCCTTCTAACCTTGAATGTTGAGTCTTTATATTTTATACCTGAGATTTACTACTCTGATTGATTAATCATTTCCTTTTCATCAGTGTTCATAATCCATTTACCTTTAAGTTAACTACTGGTATATTTTTATTTTATCTTATTTTTGGTGGCTGGCTGGTACAGGGATCTGAACTCTTGACCTTGGTATTATTATTTTGATTTGTGTAATTTTGTGATTTCTATTTACCCTCTATTTCTACTTGCTGTTTTCCTATTTTTCTTTTATTTTGCTGGTTTGATTTTTTTCATCGTAACTTTCCTCTTTATTCCTCTAGTTTAGAAGTTATATATTATACTATTTTATTGACTTTAAAATTTCAACGGACATACCCAGCTTAAAGTCTAAAGACAAAATATCATCATTATTGCTAAATAAGTCAATGCTTATTTAGATTTACCCCATGTTTACCAATTATTTAGCTCACCATTACTTCTCAGATCTTATTTCTTCCATCTTAGGTTCAATTTTCTTCTTCCTGAAGTACATCCTTGAGCAGTTCAATTAGCAACGGTCTGTTAATGGTAAATTCTCTTAGTCTCTTTGAAAAGATCCTTATTTCACACTACTCTTGAAAGTATACCTAGGTTTAAAATTCTAGGCTGTCAATTATTTTCTCAGCACTTTGAAAATATTATTGCAATGCTTCTGGCTTCCAATGCTGCTGTTGAGAAATCAGATGCGAGTCTGATGGCCTTCCCCTTGTAAATAATTGGTTTTTACTTTTGGGGTGCTTTTAACATTCTCTTTGATTTTCATGTTCTGCAGTTTAACAATATTGTGTCTAGATGCGGATTTACTTTTATTTGTCGTGTTCAGGATTACTGGGCTTCTGAATCTGAGGACTTAATGCCTTTCATCAGTTCTGGAAACATTTCAGCCATTCTCTCTTTAACTATTGTCCCTCCCCAATTTATCTTCTTCTGGAACTCTTTTCAAACATTCGTTAAACCTTCTCATTTTATCCTTCATGTCTCTTGACCTCTTTCATATTTCCATTTCTTTATTTCTTTCTGCTGCATTCTGGGTGATTTCTTCAAATTCACATTCCAATCCAGCTGTTTCTAATTTGCTAAGTAAGTTATTCACTTTGATGATTTTTAAATTTTTTAAGTCGTGGTCCTCCCCCACCCCTGCCCCAATCTCTGTTTTTTGAATAGTATCTTATTTTCTTCTTATGATTTTCATAATTTTAAACACCCTGATATTCCTATTACTTAAAATTCTGGAGGCAGGAAGTCTAATCCTAAATTTTATAAATTTGGGGTATAAGCTCACGTATAGTAGGCTTTAACTATGAGAAGCCTGAAATGGCTTGGGTTGAGAATATGCCCCTTCACAGCTTCAATAGTTATAGCCAGTTTAGAACCACTTAATGTTAATGACTTAGCTTGGCTGTTCCTGAGTCATTTCACCAACATATTAAATGTCCAATATGCAAGATGGCAGAGAAGAGAATTCCACAACCACCATTCCCCCACATCCCAACTAGAGCCCAGGCCAAGACAGACAAGTTTCCCATTTGTCTCCCTAGGCCGGAGGTCGACATTTTTCTAATCTACCTTTCACTGAAAATTCTGGCTTCATGAAGGATTCTGAATTCTAAATTCCTTGTTCATGTGGACCCAAGGCAAGGCTTCATTTTTTATCCCTTCCTGGCCATTAAACTCAAATCTCTTGGTGCCTACAGAATCTTATTTGTTAATTGTTCAAATTTTCATCTTTGACCTCTTTTTTGTCAGCTGTGCATTAAACGTTATATTTTATTTAGCATTTTTAGGTGTTTTGTAGTTAGAGAAGACAGGTAAATATTTATCTATTGAAATTGGATTTGTTTCTGAGGAATCCCATTCCATTTTCCAAAGATGGTAGTTAGACAGTAAGAAAGTTCTCAAGAGATAAGAAACAGGTTGTCTTGGTCCATAATGATCTTCCTATTCCCAGAAATTTTCAAGTACACGCTGACTACATGCTCAGTAATGACATTATAACATGCATTCCAGTACTAGGTAGGAAGTTGGACTAGATCTGTGGTTCTCAATTAGGGGCAATTTTGTCCCCCAGGGGAAATTTGGCAATGCCTGAAGACAATTTTAGTTGGCAGAACTGCAGGGAAGGCTACTGGCAACTGGTGGGTAGAGGCCAGGATATTACTAAACATCCTACAATGCACAGGACAACCCCCACAGCAAAGAATTATTGGCCCCAAATATCAATAGTGTTGAGGTTGAGAAATTCTGATTACATGTCTACTACAATACCCCCGCAAATCCTGGAATTCTATAAGGCTATGAAAAAAAAATAGGCTATGGATTTAGTTTTAGTTGCAAAAGACTTTTTGCCTATTAGCTAACTTTCTGATGCCAATGCCAAGAGAAGTAGTAGTAAGAGTAATTGACAAACCAAGATATTCTAGATACACAATTCCAAAGTCATTTATTATTGTTTTAGAGGGGACTTAAAATCTCTTTCCCTGGAAAAATTTAATGTCCTCAGTTTAACCTAATATTAAATTTTGTTTCCATCCTTTTAAATCCCAATAGAAAACAGAGAAAGCAATCCTAAAATATGCTTGGCAGTAAGGAAAGATACCTGGGGGTTAAAATGTTACTGTGACTACAGATCATTACTAATTGATTATTCCTGAAACTTTATACTGTATATACTGTATATATTATCACAGTGTCCTTCATTACTAACAATTTAACCTGATTTCAATCTAAAGCTTCTAAGTTTACTATTTTGGTAATAAACTATAGTACTATAATTTATACTCCCTAGAGATGCTCAGTAAGTATGCTTGCTTTTTGCCAGATACTAGCCCAAGAGACCTTGCAATTAGTATAGTATGTTGACATCGGTTTAATAATATCTTAACATTTTGAGCCTGGAAGGGATCTCTAGCATTGTTTCCAGGACATAATTAAAGATGTTTACAGGCAATTGAGGCCAGTAAATACTAAGTCCTTTGACCAGGAGTTGAAACTTGAACCAAGATTTCCTGACGCTTACCTCAGGTCTATTCATTCTTTAGCTATATGTTAACTTGGCTAGGCTTGTCTCACTATGCTTCTGGCCCTGGTTCTTCTAGCAGTGGCAACAGTGTCACCTATAATCTCTCATCAAGCTGTCTTAACACCAAAGGCACAGACTTCTGTGGAGAACTACATCTATGTACAAGGTTACCAGGCTGGGTATTTTAATCTACTACATGATACTCCACAACAGCTCAACAGCACAGGTCCTGACTTTTACATAACAGGAACTCAGGAAATGTTTGCTGCATGGCTCGAGCTTATCTACCTTTAAGCACGAGCTCAAAAGATTGTAGGAATTACTACTTCACTTTGTAGGTGAAGAAACTGTTGCTTGTGCTTGAGGAGGTATAGTAACTAGCTTGAGTTAATCAGTAAAGGGTAGTACCAGGATAAAAACCTAGTTCTAATTTATGGCCAAGTCTTCAGCTACAGTTCAGGACAGCAGCTTAAAAACTGAGCTGCTCTATGCTGCTGTATTTCTTCAAGAGCTACTGTAGTAGGGAGGGAGGGGAATGATTGGGTGCACTTTCAGGCTCTTACTTTGTTTCAACCACAGCAGCTGTGCTTTTCTGTTTTATTGGAATAAAGGGTCCTGCAGCTGAAAAACTTTCAAAGTCACTAATGTAGTGAAAAGAGCACTGAACTGGGAGTTAGCAGATCTGTGATATTAGCCCACTGCTACTTAACCCTGGGCAAATTGCTTCCCTTCTGTGAGTTCCACAGCTTCCTCAGCTTTAAATGAGAAAGCCAAGTCAATTCTAATATTCTGTGATTCACAGAATATTGAGTTCAATCTCTAAAGAAGAAATTTTGGGATTACTAGAAAAGAAGTAAATAATTTATAACTCTCTTAAATTCTAAATAAATTAAAAACACGTATTTTCCCACATACACCTATAGATTCCACATAAGCATATAATAACTCTCAGTTCACAGATTCTCAGCCTCAGAGAAAGTTGGAGTTGGAAAGCTACATTCCCCACTGTACTATAAACATAGCTACACTTTATACTATAAACATCCTGAAGGTAGAAAATGTTTTATTCATTTCTATTTCCAACACTTAGTATATGTCCTGCCTTGCAATAGGAACTCAATAAATGTTTGCTGCATGGCTAAATATTCATCAACTTTTAAGCATAAGACCAAAAGACTGCAAAGACTATATGCTTCATACTCTGTGACCCTAGCCTCCTAGGAATGACTCATGTCTCATTTTCCTGATTCAGAAAACACAGATGTGGGTGTGCCATGAGCCCCTGCCTGTCTTGCAAGACTCAAATGGTTATACATTAGCAAATAAAGCCAAAAAAGGATACTAGTGAAATGTCATTCAACTGAGTGGGAGGTCTCACCTGGACCACCTGCCATGGGAAATCCTGCCTCCATCCTAACTGAATTTCCGGCTCCCATGGGTCCATTCATTCTCACATCTTGGCTTCGGTTCTGAGCCAAAGCCAGGTTGATAGCACCTTCCCCTGAAAAATGACAGTCAAGTTATAAAAAGGAAATCACACAATAAGATGCAAATTTTGTTTAAAGACAGGCACATAAGAGCTTTAGTTTTCTGTGTTTTTGAGTTACCACCACAAAAAGAGTGGTTCAATACTACATGGGTTTTTCTTCAACTCATCTGAGCAGGAGTTCTCACAATAGGGCAATTAATAGTGATGCTTAGCCTCAATGGAGAGTTTGGAACTTTAAATATTTTCAACCAGCTCACCAATTATGTGTGAGGCGTGTGTGTGTGAAAAATGTTCTCAGAAACTCTCAAAATCTTAGGTTTCCTTTTGGGAATCTGTGATCAGAAGATAGAGATATGAGTAGGCTGAATGGAGAAAGAACATATGATGGTTTGGGGACACTAATACTTGTGAGCAAAATACCAATTTTCTTTCAATAACTGCAATAAAAACAGATTTCCAGCAGAGAAATTCATGCAATGAAGAGTGTATAGGTGCCACTAATCTACCTGAGACACCTGATGATACCAACATTTGTATAAGGTTTTTAAGGCTTACAAAATTTTATCTCATTTGAGCTTCACAATAGCCCGGTAGGTAATGTCACTAGAAGTGTGCCATTTAAGTAGAACTTGAAATTAGAGGCAACTTAAATCTTCCTTGATTCAATGATAAAAAGGTCTCTGAAATATGTTTTGAAATGTTCTTGATCCAAAATCTTGACTAGTTACTACTGAAGATAGCACCACCTTGTGGACAGTTAAAATACAGCTAGCCTGTGCCTGAGGAGTTGAGAGACTATATTCACCCAAGTCCTTACCATACCATAGGGTCATGATTTATAGTGAAATGATAAAGCAGGAAGCTAATGAGAGCACAACAGTTTCCACTGTCCTGTCATTGATCTAGTATATTTTAGTATACTAGATTATAGAATATTTTAACCAGGGAGATTGGCTGGTCATAGGGAACACACATCCTATGGGTCCCATAAGGGACCAATCACCCAGATGCTCTCTAACTTACCTGTAGGAGTCAGGAATAAAAGAGAAAAAGAACACAGGTCTTGAAGGTTTACACCAAAGGGAGGGAACTATTAATATACCAAACTTGCTAAGACATTCTGGGCAGAAAGTATATTGTTCTTGAAATAGACATCAGATCATGTCACTCCTCTGCTTAAAACTGCTCCACTGCTTCCCACTGTTTTAGAAATAAAAGCTAAACTTCTTAACAGGGTATTCAGGGACTCAAGTTATCTATTTAGCCCAGTGCTGTTCAACAGAAATATAATATGAGCCACACAAGTAATTTAAAATTTTCTAGCAGCCACAGTAAAAAGGTAAAAAGAAACGGGTAAAATTGACTAGAATATACTTTATTTAACTCAATACATCCAATGTATTATTATTTCAACATGTAATATAAAAAAATATTAATGAGGTATTTTACATTCTTTTTTGGGGGTATTAAGTCTTCAAAATCCAATATGTACTTTATACTTACAGCACATGTCAGTTTGGACTAGCCACATTTTCCAGGGCCGAACATATGGCTGTGTCTGTCATACTGGGCAGCCCAGATCTAACCCTTGTCTTCCTCTCTATTGTCAGCCCACACTATTTTCTCTTTCATTAAAAAGGATTCAACCCAGTGTCATTTTTCAGTTTCTTTGGGACACAAAGCTGCTTCTCACCTCAAGGCCTTTGCACGTGTTGTTCCCTCTTCTTAGAACAGTTGTCTGTACTCCCACATAGTGAGCTCAATTTTCATGTAATCTTAAGTGAAACACGCCCCAAAAGGCCTCCTCCAAGCATCTTATCCAAGGTGAGGTCACTCTTATCAGAACATCTTGTTATTTTTTCAGAGCACAATTCATGTAATTACTTATTCATTCACTTGTTGTCTTCTCTGTCCCCCATCACTATACAAGAGTAATCATAAATCTGCCCTAGTTCCTTTACATCTGTTGTCTCAGCATAATTATTAATAGCATCTCCTTTTAATTCTAATTTAGATAATAAATTATATGGTCACCTAACTATATACTTTATACATAGAACAGTGCCTGGTACATAGTAGGTATTCATTAGCTACTTACTGAATACATTATGAATAGTAATATTATAACCTTTCATAGAATTATAGGCATTTTTCTATATAATAAATGCATTCCTAAAAAAACCTCACATTCTATAAAATCTCATGCTGACAATAATAAGTTTTTATGGGAAAAACAGGGTTGAGGAAAACTCAAAACCTATGAGGCTTTGTAACCAGAACTCTAATGAAAAACAATAATATCCAAAACAATATCCCAAAACAATGGAGTAGAAATGCATTGTTAAAGGTGCTGAGATAATGCAAATGAAGTGGAGTTCTGAGCTAGTGGGACTGCCCTTAAGGTGTGGGTATAAGAGGTGTCATAAACTGAGAGCCACGCAAGGCTGCGGATGCGTGTCTGGGGAAGGCACCTGAATGTAAGTTTTCATTCTTAATTTTCTTAAAATAGAGCTGAAAGGACTCACACCAATGCAGCAGCTGAGCTAAAGGCTTTTTTCCCCCTTGTTGATGACTATAATTCTATTCCCACTATTCCAGCTCCCCTTGCCCAGGAAAAACCACATATCAATAAACACAATTTCCACATTATACTGCTATCAATCCCCTATTTGCCAACTGCATATAAGTTAACTGGTATCAAAGAAACACATGAAGAGAACACTACTGGCTCCCAAACTTGCCAATTAGGGGTTCACAAACTACATCCTGTGGGCCAAATCCAGGTCACTGACTATTTATTTAAATAAAGTGTTATAGGAACACAGCTATATTAATTCATTTACATATTGCCTATGGTTGTGATGAGTACTGTGACAGAGATCTTCCAACCTGCAAAGTCAAAAATATTTATTCCTAGGGCTGGCCCGTGGCTCACTTGGGAGAGTGTGGTGCTGATAACACCAAGGCCAAGGGTTCAGATCCCTATATAGGGATGGCCGGTTGGCTCACTTGGGAGAGCGTGGTGCTGACAACAGGAAGTCAAGGGTTAAGATCCCCTTACCGGTCATCTTTAAAAAAAAAAAAAAAAATTTATTCCTGGCCTTTTACAGAAGTTTACAGACTCCTGCTTTAGATCACCATGAATTTACAGAGAGGTCACAAAATGTCCTCAAAAAAGATGTTTCCCCAACATTTGTTCAAAACTCAAAAAAGAAGCAGGGGTTATTCTTCAATGGAGAATGGGCTGTTAGGAGAACAAGCCTGTCCCCCAATCCCTGTAGCAGACACCATGACAGTGGCAACACTTCCTCCTACAACTTACAAAGCCCATCACCAGTTTCAAAAAAGCAAACCACCTAGGACACACAGGTAGCCTAAAAGTTATTCTATTTGTATTGTGATAGTCATTATCATATCTGAATTTCATAATTTAAAAAAAATATGTTATCTATTTTGCTTTCTTGCTGGCACTTATGTTTTAATTTATGGCTTTAATATTAAAGGGGTGCCAAAATTTTATCCTTTTAAGAACTTGTAGGAAGTAGGTCTGATTAAGAGAAGAAACTGGTGCTTCCTTCTCCAGTGAAAAACACTATCAGTTAAGGCTCCAAAGCCCTTTTAACTCAGGTAAATAAGTAACAGAGATTATAAAACATTTGGGGTTTTTAAGAAACTTCATATGTATTCCACAAAGTATAAACAGCCTATATATTGTTATTTTATCCAATAGTTGTTTGACTTCATTCTTTCCAAAAGTTTGTCCTGTAGATTGCTGTGAGTTAATTTTACTTTTCTTGATCCTTTTAGGCAATCCAATATTTTTCATAATAAACTGATTATTGTTTAGCCCACTATTCTCCCATTTATCAAATGAAGGAATTTACTCCATTTTTCAATCTATATACAGCCCTCTCTAAATAATCATCTTTGTTGGTATTGCCTCTTTTGGGGCACAGCAACCTACAATCCTTGACTGTGCAAAATGTTTCTCACTCCTATATACAAAATGATGATCACCTCAGCTGCTGAGGTCTTATGAAGCATTTAGGTGCTAAGTATACACAAGGTCAGGAGAGCTTGGGCCAACAGTGGAAGGCAAGGTTTGAATCGCTTGAACCTTGTTTGCATTAATACAGCAGGGGAAGAGAGGGTCCTACTAGTTCACTGGGCCCGCAAAGAGAGAAGTCCCTGTGTACTCCCGTATAGTTTATACTTCTACCTCTCATCGGTTTGTCTCCCTTACTAAGGTCCTCAGCTCTTCTGAGTTCACAATGGCAAGGACCATATTTTATTTATTATATTTCAAGTGCTAAAGCAAAGCAGTGCTATTATATGCTTCCCTTGCTCTCATTCAACATGTTTTCTAAAGACCCTAACATGTACCAGGCAAGCCAGAGATACAACAGTGAGCAAAACCATACATGGTCCCTGCCCTACTGTGGCTTATAGTCTATGGGGGAATAAAACAATAATCAAATAATTGCTTTGATAAAAGTGTGAGATCAGGGCCGGCCCGTGGCTCACTCGGGAGAGTGTGGTGCTGATAACACCAAGGCAACGGGTTCGGATCCCATATAGGGATGGCTGGTTCACTCACTGGGTGAGCGTGGTGCTGACAACACCAAGTCAAGGGTTAAGATCCTCTTACTGGTCATCTTTTAAAAAAAAAAAAAAAAAGTGTGAGATCAATGATCTGAGATTAAAAAAACACTTTTGTGAGAACATATAACAAAGAACCCTTACTTAGCTAGGGAGTTCAGAAAATATATTGTCAAGAATTAAGCCAACACTTGAAGGCTGAGTAGGTATTAAGTAGAGGAAGAGGGAATGGTAGAGGATAGTATTCCATAGAGAGAAGACATCAGAGCAAAGGACCCATGGCAGGAGGAAGAATAGCATATAGAAGGAACCAAAAGACAGCTGGAGAGGATGGGACACGGGGAGCAAGGGAGGAGAGTTGTACACGATGTAGCTGCATGAGGAAGGTAGAGGTTAGACCATGCAAGGACTGAGGTCATGGTAAGGAGTTTGGTCTTTATTCTTTTTTCATTTTTTTATTTTCATTGAATCATAATTGATTATACATATTTTGGGGATTCAATGTTGACATATGTTGATCAAATAAATATTACTAGTATGCACATTGTTACAAATGGTACTTTATGCCCCTTGTCCAATGGTCTTCATTCTTTGAACAACAAGCGATAGCAGGGTTTTAAGCTGGGTGAGTGTGTGTATTGAACATATTTTCATTTTGAAAAGGATCACTCTGACGAAAATATTTGAAAAATGAACATCACTACAAAAGGACTGTTCAGAGCCTCCTAATCTGTTAGATAAATAAATAAAATACTAAAGTTTATCTGATGCAAGGAAGTAATTGAAATTAGATATTCCCCATACTGGCCAGCTGCCCCCAAAAAAGAAAATTAGATATTCTTTAAAAGACAAATGAAGGTGCCAGTAAAATCAAAACCTGAGAGACTGATGGCCAAAATTAGCCAAAGGAATGGACTCCAATGCTATGGATGCTGAAGAGCATCAGGACCCAGCACTAGCCTCAATCCCTCTTTATCCTGAAGGCTGCAATGTGAAGTGCCACTTACATGAGTTACTTGGCATTCTGAAACCTAAGAGCAGAGGAACAGACAAGGAAGCACAGAAAATCATGCTATATTCTACTGCTGTTATAATTTTGGTCCAGATGGGCACATGGCAAAGTAAAAGACCTTCAATCTGAACGGAGAGAATCCCCAGATCCCGAAGCTGCTGGTTGTTGCTCTGAGCCAGGATACGTAGCCGCTCAGCTGCTTCCCGGGGTATGTTAAATGTCACACGCACGCTGTTCCAGGGCTCCACCTTCTGTACCTTTAGCTTGCTGGATTCTTGGTTGTGAAAAAGAGAATAATATTAGTAATCTTTTAGCTACCAGAAGATGTGAAACTAAAAAACAAACAAAAAAGTAAAAGAACAAGGTAGAGCACCAACTTGGAATAGCTGAGAGAGCTTAGACTTTTGACATTAGACAGATTTCAAATCCAATCCTAGCTTTGCCACTTACACTTAGCACCTGGGTGAGCACAAACAAGTTATTTAACCTTTCTGAAACTCACCTTTTTCTTTTCTAAAACTATGAAATAATGACTTCATGAGATGTGAGTACCAAATGAGATAACACATGCAAACGAAAAAAGAGAAAAATTGGACTTCATGAAAATTTTTAAAAATTTCTGTATCAAAAGACACTACAGAATAAAAAGGCTACCCATAGAAGGAAGAAAATATTTGCATATCATATGTCTGATAGATAAGGGATTGAATCCAGAATATATAGAGAACTCTTAAAAAGCAAAACAACAAAAAACAACCTGATTCAAAAATGGGCAAATGACTTGAATAGATATTTCTCCAAAGAAGATATACAAACGGCCAATAAGCATATGAAAGGATGCTCAACATCACTAATCATCAGAGAAATGCAAATCAAAACTACAATGAGATACCACCTCATACCCATTAGGATGACTACTACCAAAAACCAGAAAATAACGAATGTTGGAAAGGATGTGGAGA
Source organism: Cynocephalus volans (assembly GCF_027409185.1). Taxonomy (NCBI): domain Eukaryota; kingdom Metazoa; phylum Chordata; class Mammalia; order Dermoptera; family Cynocephalidae; genus Cynocephalus; species Cynocephalus volans. The sequence continues at coordinate 30,722,324 of NC_084460.1, forward strand.
AATTGGAACACTTGCACACTATTGGTGGGAACATAAAATGGTACAAGCTGCTGTGGAAAACAGTATGGTGGTTCCTCAAAAATCTAAATATAAAATTGCCACATGATGCAGCAATTCCGATTCTGTATATATACCCCAAGAAGTTAAAAGCAGGCTATCAAAGAGGAATTTGTACAACCATGTTCATAGTAGCATTATTTCACAATGGCTAAAACATGGAAGCAACCCAAGTGTCCATTAACAGATGAATGGATAAACAAAATGTGATATAAAACTACAATGGAATATTACTCAACTTAAAAATGGAAGGAAATCTTGCCATGTGGTATAAAATGGATGAATCTTAAGGATACTATGCTAAGGGAAATAAGCCAGTCACAAAAAGACAAGTCCTATACGATTCCACCTACATGAGGTAGTTTAGAGTAGTGAAATGCATGAAGCTAGAGAGTAGAACGGTGGTTGCCAGGGCTGGGGTGAAGGGAGAATGGGAGTTTCTATTTCACAGGTACAGACTCTCAGTTTTACAGGATGAAAAGAGTTATGCAGATGGATGGTGGTGATGGTTGTATATTTATGAATGTATTTAACTACCATTGAATTGTACATTTAAAAATGGTTAAGATGGTAAATTTCATGTTATATGTATTTTACCACAATAACAAATATTTTTTTAAAGTTAACTAATTGAGAAGTTAATGTTTTTATTTATTTTTATTTCTTATTTTATTTTATTTTTATTTTAACTTCTCAATATACATTATAGTTGATTTTCATTGACCCTTTACCGGCTCTTCTTTCCCCCCTCCCTCTCTAATGTTGTTTTTAATGTACATTTTACATATTAGAAAGCAAATCCCAGGTGCAGTTAGCTGACAAAAAAGTTATTCAACAACCCTAGAGAAAATAATTTTCCCTTTTGTTATGAACTCAGCTAAACTAAATCTTTTATACCCTTTCCAATATTAAAAAAATGGTCATAAAAGAATATCTTTCTCAAAATCAGGAATATCTATGGATAGAGGAGAATGCCTACATGTTGCCTAAAGCCCCTTCCTGGAGTGCATTTGTTCTAATGTGGAAAAAAGAAACCACTTGCTTAGAGCAATGAGATAACACAACCATTTGAATTTATAAAGGATTAGATAACATATAGTCCAAGCCTATTTTATAGGTGAGAAAATTAAGGCCCAGAAAGGCTAAATGATTTGCCCAGCATCCTGTGGCTGCCTAGCAGCATCAGAGATGACATTAAAATCCTGCTCTAATTCTCAGGTCAATTTCCTTCCCATGACACTTAGGCTTCCAAATAGCAAAAGGCAGAAAGCTTGGGATCCTGGTTCAACAGAGTACAGATGTTATACTCCACAGAGTATAGACGCCACAGGGCTTCTTCACACAAACATCAAATTTGCTTATGGTATTATCACTTGAGGTATGGTTGTAAAAAATTCCTTATTTATAACATAGCTATACCTTTATACTTTAACTTTTAGTCTTTTTAACTTCCATCATGTTTGAGATGATTTGACTTAAAATATTTCTTGGACTAAGAATATAATCAGATAGCACCATAAATCTGGATTTGGTAACTTATTTAAAAGCCATAAATAAACTGATTCAGCAATTTAGAAACAAGAAGAAAATGTGGGTAATTAAGAGCAATGAACAATTTCAGGCCCAGCTAGACCATTATAATATCATATATTATGACTGATTATGGTTTTATAATGTTGGTGATAATGACAACTTCAACACATAAAATTCTCTAACATTATGCATAACCATAAAGAATCTATAACCATAAAGAATCTTGTACAATAAAGTAAAAAGCCCTTGAAAAAATAACAGCTTCCTTCCAGATATCTAATATCAAAGAACCACCCCAACCCTAAAGAAAGCTAATTAGCACTTGATCAAATTAGGATTTGTATTAAAAGGATAAAATCTAGACTTTTCACTGTGTCAGAGGGGATTGATTAGATAATTACGCTAACCAGAATAGACAGAGAACATCTAAACCAAGGTTCAAAAACACAAATGTCCACAAGACCCAGACAGATAATCTAAATGTGTAAAGAGGCCAGACAGAACCGTGGTGAAATGGCAACCCTCAGTAGCAGCTGCTGCTTAGCACCATCTGGGAAAGAGGGAGAACTCGTTATCAGATTTTCCCACTGTTAAAGACAAATCGAAAATTCTGGATATTAATATAAGATATCTCAATTCTTAAAGTACTGGCAATGAAATTTAAACATGAGAAACAAACAAAACAAAACAAAAAAACCCAAACACCAACACAGGCCAAATAACACATGGCTGCAGGCTGGATTCAGCAACCTGTCAGTTAGCGACCTCTGACCTAAAATTTAAGTGAACAAATTTAAAGTATGTTATAAGTAGACCCAAGGAATAATAGATTTTTCTAAGCTTTAAGGGGCCTTAAAGATCCAGTTTAACCCTGTCAATCTATAGGTAAGGAAATTGAAACCACAGAATTAAAAACAATAAATAAATTTGGGTCTCAAGAATTACTCTTATCCACTACAGCAGAGTATTTAAGGATTTCTATGTCAAGCAATACTTCAATATGTTCAGTTCCTCCATGTGCTTAAAAGAAACAACAGCATTTCTATTTTTTAAAAATCCTAAAATTCTAACTTTTCACTTAAAATCAGCTTTCTGACCCAGCTTAGCAAACTTTTACTTTGTAAAACTCAAAATAACCATGGAAGGGCAAACACTTAAAAAAGAATAACAAGAAGGAAAAAACAATTAGAGCAAATTACCCATGTGTAACAAATTGGGCACATTCTTCACTATTGTGTCCAATTTCCATTTGAAGTCTTTATCATCTATATTTCCTTTGAAGGCCACAAAAATTGTGGAATCCTCCAAAATACTATCACTTTTTGTGTCATCATCTTCTAGTCCAGAGTCAAAATCCATCTCTGAGTCTTCCACTGTTGATGAACACAAGGAAGTATAGATGTCTTCTAAATTTGGAAGGTCATCCAAAACCATGGTGAATATTATTCCAGAAGCCTATGCCAAGTGGACAGTAAGAAAACCTTTGAAAAGAAGAGAGGATGCAAAGAATATTACAATACATAATTATACATTCAACAATGTATAACCCATAGTTCTCTGAAAATTATAATTTATTTGTTAAGTAATTAGGGAAGTACTATAAAAACAAAGAAATTACAGAAAAAAAACTATTTAGATACTCTAAAATAATTAGTTCTTAAAGGTACCAGAAATAAAAAACAACAGTCTTAAATAAAGTTCCTTTTATATTATATGCTACCTTTTTGTCAGCCTAGAATATAAGGAGGAGGGAAGAAAGGATCACAAGAAAATAAAACAAGTGCTTTATTGAGAATCAATTTTTATAAGCCTTTGGTTGACACCACAGAGCACGAAACTCCCCAAGACTGCCCTTTCTCCGTCCTGACAAAAGCTTTAGAGGAGCCAAGGTTTCTAAAGTCCTCCTCTTTCTCCGACCTGCAAAGCACAACTTAACCCAACTAAAAGCATCTGGATGATTACTTAAAATCCTAAAGTCTTTCATGAGGACTACTTTAAACAACTTTTAAAGGGTTATTAATAGTGGTATGGCTGAAAATAATGATTCAGAAACAAAATTTTAAAATTTCCTTTATGAAAGGAAAATTCATGGTTAATACATGTTTATGGAAGCAGAAAACTATATCCTAAACAAAATTAAAGAAGTTAATGTTTTCTGCTATTTCCAGTTATGCTGCCTACTGGAGAGTGCACATACTATTAAAGATAACACAGTGCAGCCATTTCCTCCATTAGTTTTGGGACTGAAGATGATATTCTTAACCCAAAAGTGAATGAATGAACATTAATTTTCAACATTTGTGTTAAGCAAAAATGGCATGGAAACATAAGAACCTCACATAAATTTTCTAATTTTAAAAAATTCCTTATGTAAACTATAATTACAACTTAAGCAAAAAAAAAAAAAAAAAAAAAAAAAAAAGATGGATAAGAAAAAAGGACAGAAAATAAATCCCCTAAAATGCAAACAGTGATTGTGCTATATTGGTAGTATCACTGATAAATTTTCTTTTCCTGTTTTCCAGATATGCTGTAAGTCATTAAGAAATGCAAAACCAACTATGCTGTAATATGATTATATTGCCTGTATAAACGGAAAAAAGTATTAATTTAAAAAAATTGTTTACCTTTTTCTTTTAAAATAGTAAACAAAGGCTTTCCAAAAACCAACTTAAGCAATCTTTGTGGAAAAAATTCCTCTGGTATAAGTAAATATGGAAAAATATACTTTGCGTTTGAGCAGAGCACCTTATTTTCTGGCAATTATATCCTTTTCTAGTGCAGTGACTGTCACAATGGAACAGTGTGATTTGGGTGGTTACGACACAACAGCATTCAGAAAATTCCTTATAAATACCACCAACATTATTTAATTGCCATCTGCATTTTACAGATTTTAATGAACTTTAGAGATAAATAAACAAAAAAAGATTTTTAGGGCTTAAAAGCTGCTGCTGGTCAGCAGGAAAAAGACTGATTACAGAAAATGCCTAAAAAACTGTAGCTATTTAGCACTTGTTCCAAAGTTGGAACAACTGCAAGAAAAGAATTTAAAACCTAAGAAACATTTTCCAAAAGAATCTTTAACTGGGAAGAAGGAGAACGAGGTTGTTGGTCATGCCATGAAGGCTATGTATCCAGATCTGGAAAACCCTCTATTGGCAGACACACCAAGTCAGCCAATCCAAATTCAGAAATTACCAGTTTAAAAATACTATGGGCACTACATAGATGCTTTGAAAAAACAAGAAACTGAAAGTCAGTCTATAAAAAATTGCTGCCTTCCCCTCCAAAAAAAATAATTTTTAAAGAAACTTCTTCCAGATAACATATTCATTGAAACAACGTGTCCACTTAAAAAATCTAGCCCTTAATAAAGAATTTAGTATCAAAATAAGTGACTCATCTTTGAGTGAACTGTAGTTTAGAGAACTGCTCTTGGAGAGAGAAAACATATTGTACTTTTACTTCAAGAGCCTCATTTGCTCACTTATGGTCATCTGTCATAAAAGAGCATTTCTGTCTCTCTAGGTTTGCAAAAATGAACCACCAATTACTTTGCTCACCAACATAATAAACGTCCAAATTATCTAATGATTTTACTTCTTATTAGGATTCTTGACCTTTATTTAAGAATCTAAGAATAAATGTAATATTTAGGAGAAATTTAAAAAGCAAGCATATTATTTATTCTACCTTTCCAGTAAAAATCATTTCAGAGTAACCAAATAGCTCCAGTTGATGAAGGAATCAACTGGAATCAATTCTTTTTACAGAAGAATGCCAATTTAAATGTAAAAAAAATGATATAACTTTAAAAATCACAATTTTGTAACCTCTAATAAAATAATTCAGGGAAGGATCATTAATAAGGATAAAACATTATGTGAAAAACTGAAAGACAACTGGAAATTCACATGATGCCAAAGTATCATCCCAGAGATTTGCTGCTGGCAAAGGGAAGACTATAATGTCATAATGGGAAGATTTGGCTGTCATCACCTGAATGTAATGATCAACCTTAGCATCACTAACAGAGAAACAACCAGAAATTATGTGCAATATTAAGTACACAGAATTACCTGTGAAATACCCTTGCAAAAAATGTTTCACCTTAATCTAACCAGTCCTTAACAGGAAGTAGAGGAACAACTCAAACACCATGAGGAAATAATTAGACAATTTCAGAATGTAGGATTTCTGCAGGACAACTGGCTTGGACTCTTCAGTAAGTCAGTTGTCACGGCAGAAGAAAAAGGTGGGTAAGAGCTGTTCTACATCAAAAGAGACTTATAAGACTTAACAATCAAATGCAGTGTGATCCTTTATTACATTTTGGTTTGAAAAAAAATAGATGTAAAGCAGATTTTTAGGATAATTAGGGAATTATTGCAAATTTTGTTAGGCATGATAATCATGGCATGATTATGCAAGACAAAGTTCTTATTGTTTTTTAAGAGGTGCATACTGAAGTATTTAGGGGTGAAATGTCATGATATCTGTAAGTTTACTTTAAAATAATTCAGGAAGAAAACCCAGATTCAACAAATATGGCAAAATGTTAATAATGGTTAAATAAAGATGATGGGTATATACAGGTTTTCATTATTCTATATTTATTTGTACTGTAATTTTATATATGTTTGAAATTTTTCATAAGAAGTTAGAAAATACTGAGCATACCAACAGCATGGTGTTGCTCCAAGGTAAAACTCTGGAGGAAGACAGCAGGGAGGCTTAGAAGCTCACTTAAGAACAGCTTCCAAATTACAGTAGGATTAAAAATAAACAAGCATATGTACATAAATAAATAAATAAAATCTGAAGATGAAGGACTGGTGCAGATAGCTAGATGATGGGTAAAAGATAGTCACAGGCTACTCAGATTATCCAACTGGCTGTCATTTGAGCATAAGACAAGACATTATTATCTGCATCAAAATTACAAACATATACCTACAGGGAATAAGGAGGTAAAATAAATGAGAACACTGGTATCAAAAGCATTTGCATATACTATATGAATGGTTTGGGCAATGGGGAACTTCAACATGCACACCCCTCTATGCTGAACAGCTGCTACTTTGATCCAGCTTATTACTTTCTTTTGGTGGTGGTGGGGGGAGGTGATGGGAAGAGTTATGCAGGCCTAAAACTAACAGATATTCTGAATTTTTAAGAAAAGACTAAAGTTCATATTTTTAGTGAAATATCCAGATTTGAAAATAGATTTACATTTTTGGAAAACACTCTTGAGCCAAATGAAGTACATAACAGCTGCATATGGCCTGCAAGCGATCAGTTTTCAATTCCTATTTAAGTCTAACAATCCAAGTATGATTCAGGTAACTGACTGGCTAGTACAACTCTTGGCCCTGAGTGAATTATTCTGGGTTTGGTGTAGTGCTGGAGAAGACCAGATACTTAAAATGTGTGGAGGATACTAACATTTATAAAACAAATGTATTTCACAGGGCCTTGCTTCCAAAGCCCTGCAGTTTCAGATATAACCTAACTTTTTAGAATTACATATAGAAATGTTAAGCTTGCAAAAGACAGGAAACTTTCCCCAGGCTAAAGTCTCTGTTGTAGATAAAGAATTGTAACACAGCAAAACTGCTGGCTCAAGGACAGATGTCCTCGGTGCAGGTTAACCTACTGATTGGTATGTTAAGAAAGTTGCTTGATTGTTGTGTAAAAATACTAAGGAAATTGCTGTAGGAAAAGACAGTGTTTGGTAAGGATAAGCTTTTGTTGGTGGATCAAAGTAACCTTTTACAAATTGCATTAAGGAACGTCATTTTGTTTATTTCACTGATGTTACTAGTGTCCATTTGTTAAAACTATACTTTGCCATAATTCTGCCCATATCTTTGTGTTCTTTGTAATGATTAAATCAACAGAATTTTCTTGTGAAACTTCCTTGTCTTGACAATAAAAGGGAGAGGCTAACTTTGAAATGAGACTGTCACATTCACCTTTCTCCTCCTAATGGGGAAATTACTGAAGTGCAGTCCTTCTGGGCCTCTCAATGAATACACAGTGCTTTGAGTAATCAAGTAATTCTTTTTTTCATCTCCATTACACAGAGGGAAGTGTAACAAAAATGTATTTAAGTGTTATGATGTGCCTCTATGTTATGATGAAAAGTCTGTGGATTCCCTGATAGAAAAAAAGATTAAGGTCGTAACCCCAGAGGAACAGAAGGCACTCAAACTTAATGAACTTCTGGTTTTACTAAATATGCTGATTTTTCCCATAAGTGGCTAAAGGACTATAATCTCCTTTGACAAAATGCTAAATGACCAAGGAAACAGAGTTTTTTTGCTTGCTATGTAACTTTGGTAGTCATTCTGTTTGTTGCCTGGCTGACCTAACATCAGTGAAGAGATAGTACAGGCAACTGGTTGTAGGTCTAGACTATTTTCAGTAAGTAGGAGAAAGAAAACTAGACCAGTGCACTTTATGGTTCCCTGAGATTCTACATAGGAATCTGTGTGACTTAATTCTCCACACTCTCTGTGATTATATCTACAGGCTGGTAACCAATTTCACTGATTTATATGTTTGCTCCTTCTGTGTTGTGGGGACAGGGAAGGGGGGCCGGTGTGTGTGTAGGGGGGCCTACAAAAGAACTGAAGGTGAACTTAGGGAGGGTGCTACCACCCCTATGTAAAAACAATGGCTTTAAATACTTACCTGTGATGCCTCCTGCCAAGAGTTCCACAGAGCCTACAATATAGTAACTCTCCATAATAATGTAAGAGATGTTTAGTTTATCATATCTCATATATCTCAGATCATAATAAGTGGATTGGTCTATTTAATAAGTCAAGGTCACATAGGAAAAAAGGCAGAGAAGGGGCGAAATTATTATTTTTTATTATTTTATATATATATATCTATATCTATATATATAGATATAGATATATATATATATATTTTTTTTTTTTAAAGAAGATGACCAGTAAGGGGATCTTAACCCTTGACTTGGTGTTGTCAGCACCACGCTCTCCCAGGTGAGCCATGAGCCAGCCCTGGGGGGAGATTATTAAAGGAGACTTAAGAGACATAACAATCAAAAGAAGTCAGTGATTCTTGATTGGATCCTAGTTTAAAGACTAGTTTGAAGGACCACCTGCTGTCATCCTGAGATAAAATATGTCTAAAAGGTATGAGGCCTCTTGGATTTGAATTCTTAATGTATTATATCTTCAAAATGGCCAATGTCACCGTTAGCTTATTTTATTTAAATCACATGATTATGAATTGGAAATTTAAAAAGTTGGCTTAAAAAAAAAGTAAAAACGATTATAAATACTCAGTAAATGTCAAAGTGTTATATACATGCACAGCATAACAATAAAATAATATTTTCTGTAGTATTTATGCCTACCTTAAATGGAAGAGTACTTACTAGAACCAAAAGTAAAAACAAAACTTCAGAATAACTCTAAAGTACACATATGTTCCTAGCAGCATTATTCTCAACAGCCAAAAAATAGAAACAATCCAAATCAACAGATGAATAGAAAAACAAAATGGAGTATAAACATATAATGGAATATTATAGACACAAAAAGGAATGAAGTACTGATAGATGCTATGATGTAGACGAACTATGAAAAATATTATGTTAAGTAAAAGAAGTCAGACACAAAAGGTCACATATTGTATAACTCCATTTACATGAAATATCAAGAACAGGTAAATTCACAGACACAGAACATAGACTGGTGGTTGCAAGGGTTGGGGTGGGTGAGGAACAGGGGTTGGGACTGCTCCATGGGTATAAGGTTTTATTTTGGAGTAATGGAAATGTTTTGAAACTAGGTAAAGGTGGTGGCTGCACAACATTGTGAATATACTAAATGCCACTGAATTGTTCACTTTAAAATGACTAATTTAGGGGGCTGGCCTGTGGCTCACTTGGGAGAGTATGGTGTTGGTAACACCAAGGCCACTGGTTCGGGTCCCTATATAGAGATGGCCAGTTACCTCACTTGGGAGAGCGTGGTGCTGACCGGTCATTTCCTTAAAAATAGATAGATAGATAGATAGATAGATAGATAGATAGATAGATAGATAGATAGATAGATAGATAGATAGATAGTAGATAGATAGATAAATAAAATGACTAATTTATGTTGTGTTTCAACTCAATAAATTTTTTAAAATTCCAAATTCTAAAACCATAAATCGCAGCATGCGCCACTCAAAGCACCATTTAAATTCTTCTCACAACATGCTTTTAAAAAAATATTTTCCCTAAATAATTTTTCTGTCTCTTAACTGCTTTAAAACATCAATTAAGTATCCAACATTAGTTTCTCTAAGTAGGACGCAGCAGTCTTTGTCAAAGATTTGCATAGAAGCTGTTTAATAGGATGAAAGATGGCCACACCTCTCCAGTGCTTGCTTCCTTACATCTGTCTCTTGTTCCTAATATCACTCCTCCTTACCTCTTAAGATCTGTGGGTGAAGGATTGTGAATTCCTCAATGCACTGATCACCCTGACAGAAGTGAGTGTCTTCTGCCCCTGGACCAAAGCTAAGTTAGAATGAAAGAAAAAAAATATTTTCTAAATACAAAAACTACTTTTCAGTAACTTGCAAATGACAGTGTCTTTAAGGAAAAGCAGCAACAAACTCTTGAATTACATGTAATGTCAACAATGAACCACTTGCTAGGGTAGTCACTTCAGCAAACTGAGATAAAAATCTAATGATGTAAGGGGACCAAGGCACAGATCTTATGCTAATGCTCCAAGTCTCTGTCAGAATACTATACATGAAGGAAATTCTCAAAAAGTGGGGAGGGGCAGGGAGATAATGTAATAAATGTTCTAAAACTAACATTTTCTCACGTGGGCTCATGAGACATTTCTGAAGATTCCTCTGTGCCAGCTTATACCCACTATAGCCCCCAGGCGGGCACTGCCAGGATCTGTTCTTAGAGTACTGTACAAAGGCTATGAGGGGAGGGAAATACAAATACAAGTTCCAATATAAAAACAATCTAATTTCTGCTGGGCTTTAGCTCACCTCAAACCTAACACAGCATCAAACCTTGAGTTACACTGAGTTTGCAACCTTCAACATATATTTATTTCTATTTTTAAACAAAGATTTTGCTTGAAGTGTAATCTCCTATTATATAGTTTTAATCAACATAAATTCTAATAATCCATATTGTTTACTTGTCTTTTACTGTCTTACACAGTGAAATCTAAAATCAACCTTTATAAAAAAGATGAGAAACTATGTAAAAAAAAAGTCTGTAATAGAAACCCCATTTAAAAACAGAACAATGGCATTTGTATTTTATTCAATGTCTCTAAGAAAAATAAATATATTCTAGACAGCTTCTCCAAAAAGAAAGGCAATACCAGAAAAACCAAAACAATAAATATTAAATTGGGCCTTTTATCCACTCTCTCACTTAAGGTTTCACTCACCAAAATATCTTTCTTAATTTTTAATCATTTATCCAAGTCATCTTCTGAGTCCAAACAAGCTGGCATTTTTAGGGATTGTATTTAAAGGTAGCAGCCAAATAAAAATTCTAAAAATTAAAAAAAGAGAGAGAGAGAGGAAAAAAATAAAGTCACAGTATTATACAGAAATTACAGAGGTGAGGACCTATCTTTGCAACAAAAGTCAATGCAAATACCACAAGTTATCAAGTCAACATAGGCATCTTTAGAGAATAGTAAATTAGAATTTTTATTAAGTGTTCAAAAGATATCTTTTTCTAAGATCTTAAACCACTCATAAGCAAGCATTCAAAGAGTGTAGAGGCAAAACCCAGGGAATTACACCAGTTTCACTTAAGAATCATAACACTGGGACCCTAAGCCTTACAGCCCTCCCTATACCTTCATTCCTAAATCTGTCAAATTAAGATGAATTCACATCATGCCACACTGTTTGCAGATACTTGGAGCCAAAACCAAAATATTTTGTACACACACTAAATACAAGACCCACCTCTTTTAACAGAATTCTCAAATTTAATTTTTAAACTTTATAAAGTATAGACTTAAGCTTTTTCCTATTTTATCCATAATATTTATGCATTATATCTTTTATTAAATTTTCAGTTTAAGTTCTAAGATATTCATAATTGTAGACATAAAAAAATGTATAGAAAGTGCATAATTTTGGCATGCTTCAGAAAAAATTGCCCACTTAATATCAATCTACAATGTCCTTGAATATTATTTTACATTACTGCCAAATATTGATTTTATAATCTCAGAATTTTAAATATGTACTGGTAGTTTAAAAGTACAATTATTAGAAGAAAAAACTATTATTAATTATTTTTTAATTCAAGAAAAAGGCACTTTTTAAGTCTCCCTGGAGCATTAGCAAAAATTAGCCATAAAAAAGGCCATATACATCAAACAAGAGATTAATATCCAGAATACATAAGGAACTCAAACAACTTAGTAAAAAAACCGCACAAATAATCCAATTAAAAATGGGCAGAGGAGCAGAATAAACATTTCTCAAAGAAGACATACAAATGGCCAACAGGTACATGAAAAAATGCTCAACATCACTCGCTAATCATCAGGAAAATGCAAATCTAAACCACATTAAGATATCATCTCATTCCAGTTAGACTGGCTATTATCAAAAAGACAGAGAATAACATATGCTGGCAAAGATGCAGAGAAAGGGGAACCCTCCTACACTGTTGGAGGGACTGTAAATAAGTACAGACATTATGGAAAACAGTATGGAGTTTTCTCAAACAACTACAGATAGAACTGCCATATGATCCCACAATCCCACTACTGTGTATATATACCCAAAGGAATGGAAATCATCATGTCAAAGGGATACCTGCACTCTGATGTTTATTGCAGCTCTATTTACAATAGCCAAGATATGGAACCAACATAAATGTCCATCAACAGACAACTGGATAAGAAAAATGTATACATATACACAATGGAATACTACTCAGCCATAAAAAAGAATGAAATGCTGTCATTTGCAGTAACATGGACATTATGTTAAGTGAAATAAACCAGGCACAAAAAGACAAATACTACATGTCCTCAAGCATGAGTCGGAGTAAGAAAGAAGAGAAAGAAAGGAAAGGAAGGAAGGGAAGGAAGGGAAGGAAGGGAAGGAAGGAAGGAAAAAAAAGAATCACAGTAATACACTGAACTTTCAGAAGGAGAGAACAGAACTGTGGTTACTGGAGGTGGGAGGGGGGATGGGGATTAGCTAGAAATTGGTTAATGGACACAAAGAATGGTTACATTTTGTGATGATGAATATGCTAATTATCCTGATTTGATCATCATATGTTGTACACAAGTACTGATAGTCTTGATGGTTAACTCTGCACCCACAAATATGCATAATCGATTATGTTTCAATAAGAAAAATGAAAAGAAAGGCCACACAGAAAATCTCAATAAATCCAAAAAGTAACATAGGACAAATACTCTGATGACAATGCACTGAAATTATAAATTAAAAATAAAAACAAGAAACAATGGCCTTTCCACCTTAAAACAACACTAAAACCTTTGGACTCAGCTTAAAAAGGAACTATAAATCAAAATTGCAAGATTTCTAGAAAACAATAATAAGAAAAATACTACATATAGGAACCTAAAGAATATAGCCAAACCAGTAAAGATGAAAATTTATAGCCATAAAATACCTGTATGGGGGGTAGGAGATATGAAAATGAATTAAACATCTGACTCAAAGTTTCGGGTAAAATCCATAAAATAGTTAAACAACTAGTTAATCTAATTAAGTAAAAAGGGAGAAAGTCCAAATATACAAAATTAGAAATAAGAAAACAGCCATAAAAACAAAGGAATTAAAAGGATCACTGAGACTATTTTGCTCAAGCGTTTGTTCATAGCTATGTAAATATGCTAATGCCCCTAAAAGCACACCACACACAAATTTAATGGAAAATACTATAAACACTTTAAAGAGAAGATAAGTTTAAGAGTCTGAAACTATTTCAGAGCATACAAAAAGAAAGAAAACATCCCAATTCTTTTTATGAAGCAAATATAACATGAATCCCAAAAGCTGACAGAAATTGCAGGCAGAAAGCTACAGACCTATTTCTCTTACATTGTTCAGTCTCTCTTACACTGATGCAAGATTCTAAATCAAATTTTAAATAGAACCTGACACTACATTAAAAAAATAATGCATCATGATCAAGCTTAATTTGTTCAATAACTCCTCTCAATAATAATCTTTTTAAAAACTCAAATAAATAGGCATATGTAAACACTTCATTAACATGACAAAGTGTATCTTCTCAGCCCAAAAGTCAACAGCTTGCTTAATGGAGAAAGACTAGAGGCATTTGTCACTAAAGCTGAGAAGAATAATAGATAGCCATGATGTATTATTAATGCTGCATTACAGGCATAAACTTGGTGAAATTAAACAAGAGAAATAAAGGTAGAAAAACTGGAAAGAAGGATGTAAAATTATCACTGCATGCAGTTGATAATAACTGTATTCTTGAAAATCTTAAAAAATCAACCAAGAAACAATAAAAACAAGAAAATTCAGCTAAGTAAGCATGATATAAAATTAATATATAGAAAAAAATAGCTTCTATTACACATGCAATCTCCAACAGGTGGAAAAAAATCTCATTTATAATAGTAACAAAAAAGATAAAAATATTTAGGAATTTAGGAATGAACTAAAAAGAAAGGTAGAGCTACAATAAGAAACTACTTATGAAGGACACAAATACAAAAAGGACTTGAACGGGCTGGCCCGTGGCTCACTTGGGAGTGTGTGGTGCTGATAACACCAAGGCCATGGGTTCGGATCCCTATGTAGGGATGGCCGGTTGGCTCACTTGGTAGAGCGTGGAGCCAACAACACCAAGTCAAGGGTTAAGATCCCCTTACCGGTCATCTTTAAAAAAAAAAAAAAAAAGGACTTGAACAAATAGAATAAGACCCCAAGTTCTTTGATAAAAAGATTCATAAATGTCAATTCTCCCTAATTTATAATTTAACAATCCCAATGAAAATGCCAACAACTTTTTAAAAAATAGACAAGCTGATTCTAAAGTTCATACAGAAATAAGAAAAGTACTCGGAAAAATAAGATCAATAAAAGGGAGAACCCTACCAGATATTAAAACATATTATAAGGGCTGGCCCCAAGGCTCACTCGGGAGAGTGCGGCGCTGGGAGCGCCGAGGCTGCGGGTTTGGATCCTAAACAGGGATGGCCGGTGCGCTCACTGGCTGAGCGTGGTGCAGACCACACTGTGCCGAGGGTTGCGATCCCCTTACCAGTCAAAAAAAAAAAAAAAGAATTATAAAGTCTCAGTAGTTAAAACTGTTTAGTACTGGCACATAAATGGATGGGAGACCAGTGGAACAGATGAGAAATTCCAAAAATTGACCACAATGCATATGGAATTTTAGTATATCAAAAAGGTGGAGAAAAAAATGAAATTTTCATTAAATGCTATTGGGACAACTAAATAGCCATCTAGGAAAAAAAATACAATTAGGGCTGGGTCGAGAGCTCAGTTGCTGGATAGAACATGATGCTAATAATACCAAGGTCCAGGGTTCAACCCCTGTACCAGCCAGCTGCCCAAATCATATTGTACCAGAAGGCAAGGAAGCAGTCCAATGGGGAGCATGTCACAAGGACACAGGAACCAGATATAAGGGGTTCTCATTGGGAAAATCAGAGACAATTTGAATATCAAAAACTAATAATGACTTAAATATCATGAGTAAATAAGAATCTGTGAATCCCTAGTAATAGAAAAAGAGTTAAAAAAAAAAAAAAAAAAAACCAAAAAACCCCACATCTATTGCCACCATTATAGGTGACTCCTTACCCTAAGATTGATAATTAAAGAGAAAGAAGCAATTTACTACCTCTTAAGAAGTGTTCATACTCAGTAGAGAGGGAAAGCTCTCCTTTACAGAAGATTACCAGTTAATAAATGTAAGAAGAAAGAATTTTTAAAAATCACCATTTTGCAACCCCCAAAGAAGTAAATGATTCAGGCAAGGGTGATCAAAGAATGCCAAAAACCATTTGGTGAAAATTGTTGGGGAACAGAAGATTCCCATGGTGCCAAAGGATTATTCCATAGATTACTTCCTAATTGCAAACGGAAAAACTGAGTATCATTTCAATGGAGAGATCTGACAGTCATCAGCTTAGTGAACAAACTCAGCAACAGATAAAGTGAGACCTTTCATTTATGCCTCCTGATGTGATGTAATCTGAAATACAAAGAATCATCTGTGATGTATTATTACCAAAAATGCCTAACCTGGGTCTAAATAACTCTTTTAAACTTAATTCCATTTTTATAGGAAATTCAAGAGACAGAACAAGAAACGTTACATAAAAAATAATCCGACCGATCTAGAATGTAGGACTTGCTACAACAAAACTGGTGTGGACTCTTCAGTAAGCCAAAATCTTGTGGGAAAAAATAGGGGAAGAATACAGTTCTAGATTAAAAGAGACCAAGAGTTATAACAACCAAACGCAATGCATGAATGTTACTTAGACCTGGCTTGAAGAAAGTAGCCAAGGTGCAGCTGCAGCTGCAGGAAGGTGGCGGCCCGGGAGGGTTTCCAGTCTGTGGCTCTGAGCTGAGGCGCTGGGTCAAGGGCTGTACCACTCCCTGATGCCCGGAGTGGTCTATCCGAGACCAGGTATGCTGCCAGGCAGCCAAATGACACCTCAGGGACCTTCCATGGGACTCACTGGCTATGGGGGGAACCTTTCAGTCCGACCTGTCGTGGCTCAGTCAGGGATGGACCAGTCCCACAAGAGACCTGCACCTCAACAGATCCAGTAGGTCCAGTAGCAGGGGGTCGAAAATCGAAACCACAATGCAAAAAAAAAGAAGATGGCTGACAAAATTCTACCTCAAAGGCCAGCCTTGTCCAAATATGATGCTACCAAACAAAAGAGCAAGTTCTCTTCCTTTTTTAAGTTCCTGGTGATCCAACTGGACAAAGACCTGTATGGGCCAGGAAATCATCTGTAGAATGGCACAGGACTGCCACTACAAAGACTGATGGCTTCCAGGTGAAGTGGCCAGGAGATGTGAATATACAGCGTATTGTCCTACTGATGCTGGATTACCAGCTTCCCCAGTTTAAATTAGACCCTCACATAGCTCTCCTCCCAGGTATCCACATCCAGACTGATCCAGTGATCATCCAAACAAACACTGGCAATATATTAAGACACATAAACTCCAGGACCCTAACGAGCCGGAGTTTGTCATTTGTGACAAGTACCACCAGCATATCTTTAAGTCTCAACATATGAAGTTTTTATAGAGATACCCTAATGGCTCCATGCCTAGCTTATGCCACCAGAACCCCTCATCATTAATCATGTCATCAGTGTTGACCTGAATGATCAGAAAAAGACATCTTGTTATGACATTGATATGGAAGTGAATGATACCTTGAAGACCCAGATGAATTCTTTTCTGCTGTCCACTGCCAGCCAACAAGAAACTGTTACTCTAGACAACAAAATCCATGAGACAATAGAAACTATCAGCTAGCTATATACAGTGGGAGTTCCTGCGGAGCTTTGCCAGAGACCCTCATGGTTTCATCAATGACTGGCTTCAGTCCCACTGCAAGGATCTCAAGATCATAACCAATGTGGTGGGTAACCTGGAAGGAGAGCGCAGCACTGTGTTCAACTTCCAGCCTTGGGCTCAGGAGGCCATGTGCTGATACTTCTATTCCAAGGGGCAGCAGAGACAACAAGAATTAGAGCAAGCCCTGGGAATCCGAAATACACAGGGCTCCTCCCATAGCCCTGATTTGGCTGCACCAATTCTTTATTTGAGCCCTGTGCTGCCTGCCTTGTAGCACCTACCTTGGTCTTTCTTGGGGCATTCCAGGGGATGCTGTTGATTGAAGGACAACAGCAGAATGAAGAGAGTCTCACATTTCTTTCTCACAAGGCTATTATCCTCTTCTCCCACCCCCAACTTCCCATTGTCCCACAAAGTCCCTATGTGCTTCTACCCTCCCCTCATCTACATAGGACCTCAAGGTACCGTTAGAGAGAGAAACTGTAGTGGCCAGTGCTCTGAATGGACTGGGCCTAAGGCTAGGTGGTCTTCAAGAGGCCCAGCTACATTGATTCTGCCCATCAGAGACCCAGGAGTTGGGAGCTTTAGGCCTTTTCCCAAGACTCAGGCCTGGGGGCACTCTGTAAGCTAGTTGATCTTGGCTCTCCTGATAAGAGAATCCAATTTTCTTCCTTCCCTCCACAGGTTTGGAGCGAACTCTCCCTTCACTTGTTGCCCTCTAGCACTAAAGGAACCCTGGCTCTTGGGCTCCACTGAGACCCAGGTCAGTCCCCAGCCCTCTGGACTGGCTTGCTATCTCAGTGTTTCTCTTATTCCTTAGTCAGAGGTCCATAACAGTATTAGAGTTTGTTTTTTAACTGTTGCTCCCTCCTAGCACATTCCCTGTAGGATTCCTTCATATCAGCCCTAACCCAAGGCATTTGGGGGGGGGGAATTAGAACTCCAGGGATCTAATCTGGAGTAGTGTCATTGCCAGCAGAGGCTGCTCCTTCCTGCTGTTGCTTGGAGGTGTGACTCATTCATTCACTCCACCCTGCCTCCTCCCCTCCCCCCATCCCATAAGGAGAAACAGGCCTAACATCAAACAGGTAAAAGCCCTGGGCCATCCCTGTCTTCCTGTCCACTGTCTGTCCAGTTGACACCCACTGGTGACTTCTAGGGTGCTGAGGAATGAAAGTGCTAGGGCTGGAGAATAGCTCTGAATTGGGTTTGTGACTCTTCCCTCCTCCTGCCTCACAGGATTGTGACTTCCCAGCCCCTGCTCTCAAAGTTTCAGACCCCTCAGGTAGCAGTAGGACCTTGTAATCTTGGCCCCTTGGTACTCAGATGGTTTTGCATTCTTTCCAGGAGAGCCTCAGTGTCTTCTTCCAGGTTACATCACCCCAAGTTAGCATATCCCAGGCTCACAGACTCAACACAGCAGGGTGGGAGACAGCTGGGCAAAGAGGGGGGATTCCATTCAGCATGGGCTTCAAACCCACAGAATGGACAAAGCCCTTGCTTCCCCACCCCCTCTCTTCAGGCTCCTACAAGCACATCCTCCAGCCCCTTATCCCTGCCTGTTCTACACTGGGGACCGCAGAATTTTCTCTCCATCTTCCCCTTCCTGCCATTGAAAGGATCTCCCCACAGTGACACTGGACAACCTGAGACAGCTGAGCCCTGGCCCAGCTCCCGGCTACAACCATGAGAAGGAAGCACAGCACTCCTACAGTGCCCCTGTTGAAGATAACTTTTTATCAACTGAATTGTTATTTTTTTTCATGGACCAATTTTTTTTGTACTGTCCTCTTATTTATGTCACCGGGTTTTAATAAAAGAATCTTCTGAAGGATGGGTCCCTCTACTTACTGTGGAAGAGTTCTTCCCTGAGCTCTTCCTCCTTCAATACCATTAAAACAACAACAACAAAAAACCAGCCAAAAAATAATTTTTTAGACAGTTGAGGAACACTGAATGTGAACCGAGTTACAGAAGATATTAGGGCATTATTTTTAATTTTCTTGGGTGTGGTAATGTTATTCATAATTAGGTAGAGACTGACCAAATTCTTAGGAGATGCATTCTTTAGCATTTAGGGATTAAAGTGTCATAATGTCTGCAATCTGTTTTCAAATCGTTTAGCCAAGGTCAATCAATCGATCAATCTATTGATAGATAATGCAAATATGGCAAAATGTTAACAACTGTTTAAACCAGATAGTGTTCATCATACTATTGTTTCAACTCTTCTGTATGTTTGAAATTTTTCATATTAAAAATTTGGGAGAAAAAGTGTGTAAATAGGCCCATGGGAGTTGAGGGTTAGATCAAGACTTTTCAAACTATACATATGTCTTTTTTATGTTTTGATTTTTTGAACCATATGAATGTATTATCTATTAAAAACAAAAGCCATCCTCTTAAACCCTTAGGAGCAATATTTCTAATCTTACCCCATCTCAGACATGCAACAAAAATATCCCCTGCTTTCTATTTCCTTGTTTTGAGGGGGGCTACTCTGACAACATTCCTTCTGTGAGTCATTTGACAGTAAGATAAGAACCTGAACCACATCATTACCAGGTGCTGAGCCACTGCCACCACCTCCAACTCTATGTTATCTTAAGCCAGTCTCCCATTCTTGTCCACCGCTCCCCCTCCAGGCTGTTATTCACACACTGTTTCTACCCACCTGCTCCCCTCCCAAACCACAGGTGGCTCCTTCAACAATGCTCCCATCGGTGTTCTGGCCCCCCTTGTTCACCTACTATTCAGGCATATAAACTCCACCATCTGCCTCTCCCCAACCCCCAATGGCTCACTGAAGTTTTAGAGCTAGAAGAGAATTTACAGAATAATTATTCTAACTACCCCACTCATTCATAGAAGGAAAACTGAAAACTTGACAGTTTTGTGACTTCACTTAAGTTACAGACTAAAATTGTGGCAGTATCAAAACTAGATGTTGGTCTTCCAACCTCAAGTTCAGTGCTTTTTCCATCATATACAAAACTTTCTTCTCACCAGGGTGACCGACTACTCCACTCACACACAGTGCATTATTAGCAGAAATATCAGAACCAAGTGGATCCATTCTATTAGGCCAATACTCACTGTTCTAGTCCATTTGTGTTGCTGTAACAGAAATACCTGAGACTGGGTCATTTATAAAGAAGAAAGGTTTATTTGGTTTATGACTCTGGAACAGCTGCATCTGGTGCGGGCTTCAGGCTGCTTCTACTCATGGCAGAAAGCAGCTGGCAGCTGTCCGTACAAGGAAGATCCCATGACGAGAGGAAGCAAGACAGAGAGAGGGGAGGTGCCGAGGTCTTTTAAACAACCAGCTTTCACAGGAACGAATAGATACAGAGTGAGAACTCACTCACTACCCCTCCTCTCCCAGGGAGAGCATTAACCCATTTATGAGGGATCCGCCCCCACAACTCAATCAGTTTCCAACACTGCCACATTGGGGATCAAATTTCCGTGAGTTTTGGCAGAGACAACACATCCAAACTCCTATCACTCACTAATCAGAACTGCCTTAAAGTCAGAATATGTGAGATCAAATGAGTATGTGCTTTGAAAGAACTTCAGTGGCTCTCAACCTTGGCTACACATTATAATTATTTGGGAAACTTAAAAAAATAATAATGCCTTGGCCTTACCAGGTCTGCACTGCACCCTAAGCTTTGGGTATCGAAACACTACCCAGGTGATTCTGATATGCAGCCAAAGTTTAGAACCACAATTTTCATACATTATTTTTCCTTTAGATGAGTTCACTGAGTCAAGTGGGGGAATGTGGCTAAAAATTTTGCCCCAAGAAAGTAATGGAAGAGGAACAAAAGCCTTCTCTTTTGCTTGTTATAACTTTGATTGTTTCTTTAAAATTTTTTTGTTTTTAACATAAGAAATAAGAGCATACTGCTTGTGAGAAAAATCAAATAAAACATAACTATACAGAATAAAAAGTGAACTATGCCACCCTGAGTTCCACCTTATTTTTTTTCTATGAAACACTGGAGTCTACATGTTGTCATTTAAAAAATGAGGGGGCTATAACATATTTTCCAGATCTAGGGACACTATGACTATTTTAAACCTTGGCTATCTGGGCCGGCCCGTGGCTCACTCTGGAGAGTGTGGTGCTGATAACACCAAGGCCCCGGGTTTGGATCCCATATAGGGATGGCCGGTTAGCTCACTGGCTGAGCGTGGTGCTGACAACACCAAGTCAAGGGTTAAGATCACCTTACCGGTCATCTTTTATAAAAAAAAAAAAAAAAAAAAAAAAAGATAAACCTTGGCTGACTTCAGTGTTATCATATTTCCCTGAGAAACTAGGAATGATTTGGTGTGAGATCTTTAACTCCTTCCTCAACTAGTGGCTGTTCTTCATATTCTTCTCTCATCTTCCTCCTTTCAAAAAAGTCAACCCCAAGTAGAGTTAACTTTTTCATTGACATCTTGAGGAAATACTGAGAATCAAAGTGATAACAGCTTTAGAAGCTAGGACTGCTGCTCAAAATACTGTTTGATCCAAAGATGACTTTTATGCCAAAAAAGAGGAATGGGGCTTGAGATACAATAGAGCCAGGCAGGAAGGTAACAGATTTCTAATTAAGCCCAAACATGTGGCTCTGCTTTCTCCAAAACAGTTTCCTCCTGGCAGCAGCAATGGGACTGATGGGGTACACCACCCTGCTGTGAGAGACCCATTTAGAAGGGTCAGAGCTATCTCATGCCCATGGCCTTTCCCCTCTACTTCAGATTCTATGAACATACGAAGTAGTACATACTTGGGATCTGAAAACAACTAGAGGAAGGACTGAGAGAGCAAAAGCCCAGGGCAGCAAAAGCCCTGGCATTACATTCTGGGAACCACAGTTAGTTGTAGCCTAGGCTTTAAATGATCAAAAATCAAATTCCCTTTTCCAAAGTCAAATTACCAGGCCACGGGAAGGGATTTTTTTTTTTCTCTCCTCAATCCAGGAGGAGACACATAAATGATTGCTAGACACTAGAAAGTATTCAGAAGCTACATCCATCAGTAGGCCCTTTATCTTAACATTTGAAAGGCAAATTCATACAGGTAGCCAGTGAGGAGAACCTATCTACAATGTTAATTTGACAAATGCTAGACCTGTATACCCCTCTACTTACTCAAGGAAGAATAACTAGGGGGAAGGACTGAAAAATATTCCACAACATAAGAGAAACTCTGCACTTGTAATTAAGAAAATAAATATATATAATAAATCAATTTGTTTACATAATAAATGAACATATGGATATTGTTGCAGGGAACCCTGAGCATTTTCCAATTGTTAAACCCTTCCCCTTTTTTCTGCTCGAGAAACCGTTTTAGAAATTTTATGCTTGACTGTCTTAATAGCAAACTCTGGCTCCTGCAACTTAGCTTGCCTGCTTCCTGCACAAGCCTGTATCCATGTGCTAATAAGGAGATAACAACAGTCTCATACCGCCCTAAGGTCTGGATGCAAATTAGGCTCCAGAGCTGACCAATGAATTGTGTCCCACAATCAACCAATACAAAATAGCAGGACTGCATCCCTCATTTACATAGGAAGACCTGAATGGAAACTTGGGCGGGAAGTCAGGGAATTTTGGCTATATAAAACTACCTCTTTCCTTTGTTCAGGGAGACACTGGTCTAGGTGTCTTCACTCCCCAGTGCTCTCCTTGCTTGCAAGCAATGAAGTGCTGAAACATCAAAAAGAGCTGTAACACCAAAAAGAGCTGTCAACTATTAAAAGAGCTATAGAACCAACGTGGGTCTTGGATTCCTCTGTGCGAGTGCCTCACAATATAAATGAATGTACGAAGCCACAGGTTAAATTTTAGAAATCAACTACATTACTCTCAACAAACTTGATAAAACACACTGAAAGGAGAAATCAAAGTCCACAGGTAGAAATGAAAAGAGCTAGTTGAGATGCAGGTGGAAATAAGAGGGGAAAAAAGAAAACAAAAAAAAATCATAAGAAAAAAATCATAAGTAAATATGCCAAAACAGAGTCCAAATCTTTATAAGAAGGAGTACAGAGCAGAATACTTAATTAGAAATGTGAAGATGACAAATTTGAAAAAGTCTTCCAGAATGGAGAAGGAAAGGACAAAGTAAAGAAAACTATAAGAGAGGACTGGTAAGAAGAGAAGAGAGAAACTTCAACTAATTGTTATCCCTGAAATAAAAGAGCAGAAACAATAATCACAGTTTTAAAAAAGAAATGAAAACTTTCCTGAGTCAAAGAATGTTCTGCATCTCTAGTTCAAAAGAGCTCACAGAATACCAGGAAAAATTACCAAAAAGATAATGACAACTAGATTTGTTCTGGTGAAACTTTTAGATTTCAACTATTAAGAAAATGTTCTACAACCACTCAAGAAGAAAAAGCAGGTCATTCACAAAGCAACAGAAATCTGACTGACCTCAGATTTCTGTTTGCAAGACCAGAGGACAATGGTAAAATAGTAAAGAATTAGGAGGATAAAATAATGCGACTTAATTATTCTTCCCTCTCCCCCAGCCAAGTTGTCATTCAGTGTGAAACTGACATAAAGACACTTTCAGATGAAAGTATACCAATCAAGTACTTTTCATGAAAATATTACTTGAATAATAAAGTAAATATGAATAAAAATAAAGACCTTGAGAATGAGGAGAAGGAAATGAAACCAATTAAACAGTCTAAATGTTGAAAATATAACACCAAATGCTATTTTTTTAAAAAAGTTATTGAAAAGGAGATCTATAAGGTACAAAATAAAGATGGACTATTATAATCACCATCACTTTCATTTTAGTACTATGAACAGTTTTTTATTTTTTATTTTTTTATTTTTATTTTTTTAAAAGATGACCAGTAAGGGTGTCTTACCCTTGACTTGGTGTTGTCAGCACCATGCTCTCCGAAGTGAGCTAACCAGCCATCCCTACATAGGGATCTGAACCCGTGGCCTTGGTGTTATCAGCACCACGCTCTCCCAAGTGAGCCACAGGCTGGCCCCTTGAACATTTTTTTTTTAACATGCTGTCATTAATTTAATGCATTAAACTCCCTTATTAAAGGATGAAGAGTTTTAGACTAGGTCAAAAAGAAATATTCAATTATAATACACCCCCCCAAAAAGGAGACTAAAAAGTTAAAAGGCTAGGTTGGTTAGTTCAGTTGGTTAGAGTTTGGTGCTGATAACACCAAAGTGCAGGATTCAATCCCTATACCAACCAGCCAGCTCCTTCCCCACTGCCGCCCCCGCCCCAAAAAAGTTAAAAGACTTCAGTATGCTAATATTTCGCAAATGAAAAAAGAAGGCAAGAGTGGCATGTTGACAAAGTAGAATTCAAGACAAAAAGCAAAGTGAGAGAATAATTTTACATTGATAAAAATACAACTTGTATGAAGATACAATATTAATGAACTTCATATAATAAATTTTAAAAAGCAAAAACCTAAGGCTAAGAAATCAGCAAATACAACTGTAGTAAGGGGTTTTACAATATTGCTATCAGTCTCTGACAGCTTTAGTAAGTAAAAAAACACAAGATATAGAGGATTTTAACATAATTAACATAATTAACACGTAGGTAGACTTTGTATCCTAAAGAGAATACACTTTTATATTCAAAGCATCTATGAAATAATTTCAAAACTGATCACATATTACAACACACACACAAACACTTCACACATGTCATATTAACTACAATGCAGTAAAACTAGAAATTAATAAATAATAAAGGTTTTAGGGCTGGCCAGTTAGCTCAACTGGTTACAGTGTAGCCTTATAACATCAAGGTCACGAATTTGGATTCCCATACTGGCCAGCTGCCCCCCATCCCCCAAAAGAGTTTCAAAGTAGTAAGTCTAGCCACTTGGAAATTTAAAAAGTATTATACTGCATAAATCTCGGACCCAAGGGGAAAAACCATATTATTACTATATTACAAACTATGTAACAGTTTTTTTTTTTAAGAAAAACTTTAAGAAGACAGGAAATTAGTGAAATAAACTAGGCCACACCTATATTATGAAATACTATAGTCATTAAAATGTCATAATTTTTTTTTTTTTTTAAAGATGACCAGTAGGGGCGGCCCATGGCTCACTCCGGAGAGTGCGGTGCTGATACAAGGCCACGGGTTCGGATCCCATATAGGGATGGCTGGTTAGCTCACTGGGTGAGTGTGGTGCTGACAACACCAAGTCAAGGGTTAAGATCCCCTTACCGGTCATCTTTAAAATAAATAAATAAATAAAATAAAATAAAGATGACCGGTAAGGGGATCTTAACCCTTGACTTGGTGTTATCAGCACCATGCTCTCCCAAGTGAGCTAACCAACCATCCATATATAGGGATCCGAACCCATGGCCTTGGTGTTATTAGCACCGCACTCTCCTGAGTGAGCCACGGGCCAGCCCTAATAATATTTAAAACTGCTGTAAGATTCAACCAACCAACATTTTGAGATAAATGGAAGAAACTTTAATATGGATTAGATTTTGGATAATATTAAAACATTAATTTTCTTAGGTGTGACATGGTATTGTGATTATATAAGAAAATGTCATTACTTTTTTTTTTCTTTGCACCCACACGCTCCCATCCTTACTTGTTAGGGACAGAAACTGAAATAGAGGTGAACCAACGCAATGTCTGCAATTAGCTCTAAAATATTTCAGTAAAAAAAAAAAAAAAAAAGATTAAGTGAAATAGCAATGTTAATTTTTGCTAAATCTAGATGGTAAGTACATGTGGATGTTATATCATTCACTAAATTTTGGTATATTTAAATTTTCATAATAAAAAGAAAAAATGTCATATGATTTTTCTCAAGATAATAAATGGAGGGGGAAGCAAATTAAAAACCAGTATAATTACAACATAAGCATTTCTGAGAAGAAGAAAGACTAGAAAAGCTGGAAAAATATTTCACTAAAGTGTTCACAGTGCTACATCTGGGTGGTGAGATTGTGGGTGACTTTTTGTTTGTTTTTAGTAATATTTTTATTGATACAATCACATACTATACAATACATTCATTAAAAGTATATAAATGTAATAGTTTCTAGCATATTCAGTTCTGCAGCCATCACCATAATCAATTTTAGAACACTTTCACCACTCCAAAAAGAAATCCAGTGTCCTTTAGCAGTCACTTCCCATTTCCCTCCACTGACCCCCTTCCCAACCCTAGCCAATCACTAATCTACTTTTGTCTTTGGAACCATACAATATGTGGTCTTTTGTGACTGGCTTCTTTCGCTTAATGTTTTCAAGGTCTGTCTATGCTGTATGCATCATGTAACAGAACATTTTTTTTTTTTTTTGGCAGCTGGCTGGTACAGAGATCCAAACCCTCAACCTCGGTATTACAACACTGAACTCTTAACCAACTGAGCTAATTGGCTAGCCCAGTGCTTCATTTTTTTTACTTGCCAAGTAATATTCCTTTGTATGGAAATACCACATTTATTTATTCTTTCATGAGTCGATGGATATTTGGGTTGTTTCTAGTTTTTGCTATTATGAATAATGCTGCTATGAATATTTGTGTACAAATCTTTGTGTGGATGTATGTTTTCATTTCTCTTGGGTTATATATATATATAAACCTAGGAGTGAAATTGCTGGGACATGTGCTATCTCTCTGTTTAATCTTTTGAGGAACTGCCAGACTGTTTTCCAAAGCAGCTATACCATTTTACATTCCCTCTGGCAGAGTACAAGGGTTCCAATTTCTCCACATCCTCACTATCTCTTATTATCTTTCTGATTATAGCCATCCTAGTAGATGTGAAGTAATATCTCATTGTCGTTTTGATTTGCATTTCTCTGACAGCTAATGCTGTTGAGCATATTTTCATATATTTATTGGCCACTAGCATGTTTTCTCTGTAGAAATAATCTATTCAAATCCTTTGCCCATTTTTTGATTGGGTTGTCTCTTTATAACTGAGTTGCAAGAGTTCTTGATATATTTTAGATACAAATCCCTTACCAGATATATGATTTGCAAATACTGCCTCCATTTTGTACATTGTTGTGGGTGACTTTTCTTCTTTTTATTTAGTTCTCTTCTGACTGTTCATTAATGAGTGTTGTATCATATTTCTTTTATGGGGAATAATTTTATTTTGTAGTTTGGGACAAATTGGTTGAGTATTTGGAAAAACTTTTTAACAAAATTCTCACTTTATAATGTATACTAAAAAATTCTGGTTAAAGAATTAAATATAAAAAATAAAATCATAATACTATAATCACACACTGGTTATATATTCAAATATATTTCAGTTCATGGACTGTAGAAGAGCTAAATCAAAATATAGATTTGACTATATAATTATATTATTATCTAAAAATTTTTGCAGGTCAAAGGAATAAAAAGGCAAAATACAAATTGGGGATTACATTTCTAAATGATAAAAGGTTAATGAATTTAATATTTAAAGCACTCTTAAAAATTAAGGAAAACATTAACATCTCAATAGAAAAACCTATCCAAAAATGAAAAATTAATAAAATTGGAAAAAGAATCAATAACAAATGGAACATTTGTTACACCTCATAAATAATCAAAGAAACAAAGTAAAATATGCTTTTCTTTCAACATCAAACTGGCAAAGATTTTTAAATAAAATACTCAATTGTGGCAAGCATACAATGAAATAAATCAACATTTATATTTTGCTTATATATAAGCAAATAGAATTCTCTTTAACATCTTAACCATAATCTTTTTTTGTTTTGTTCTGGCGGCTGGCTGGCATGGAGCGAAACCCTTGACCCTGGTGTTATCAGCACCATGTTCTAACCCAGTGAGCTAAATGGCCAGCCCTAACTGACCATAATCTTAACATCTAGGAGTATAACCTGATAAATAAATGAAGATGCGGTCACAGATTTATATTCAAAGATCATCAAAACATTATTAACAACAGTGAAAAATTGGAAGCCATCTTGTGGTTCAACAACAGAAGTGGTTAAACAATTTAAATATACTCAAATATTGCCTCTCCATTGAAACTCATGTTTTCAAGAATATTTAACATCATGGGAAACGTTTATATTTTAAATATAAAACTACATAAAACTATATATATTATTTCGATCTTCTTAATTGTATGCATATGTTTATGTGCACTGAAGGAAAAAGACAAAGAAAATTCTAACGAGACAAACAATCCAATAAAAAAAGGGCAAAAGATCTGAAAAGACACTTTACAAACTGAAGCACATGAAAAGATGTTCAACATCATTAGGCATCAGGAAAATGCAAATTAAAGCCACAGAGAAATAACATACCTACTATAATGGACAAAATTAAGAAGAAAGTTAATATAAAATCTTGGCACAAATGTGAACAACTAGAGAACTTCCATACTGGTGGGAATGTAAAATGGTATCAATACTTTGTAAAATAGTTAAGCAGTTTCTTATAAAGTTAAGCATACACTTATCAAAGGACCCAGCATTCTTACTTCTAGGTATTTACTACAAATAAATGAAAACACATATCCCACAAAGAATTGTGCAAAGTTAATAGCAGCACTATTTATAATAGCCTCAGGCTGGAAATAAACAGGAAATAACCCAAATGTCCATCAGTTAGTAAATGGAAAAACAAACTGTAGTATATCCCTACAATGTAATACTACCCAACAATAAACAGGAATGGATTATTGTAAGGGTTCTCAACCAGGCGAGAGGGGATTTTTGTGCCCTAGGGGAAAATTCACAATGGCTGGAGACAATTTTGATTGTTACAACTGGGGAGGGTAGTGCTAAATGGCATCTAGTGGGTAGAGGTCAGATATGCTGCTAACTATCCTACAATACACAAGACAGTCTCTCAAACAAAAAATAGTCCAGCCCAAAATGTCAACAGTATCAGGGTTGAAAAATTATAAACTACTGATGTATGCAACAACACAGATGAATCTCAAAAACTTCATGGCGATCAAAAGAATCTAGACATTTCTATAACATTCTAGAACAGGCAAAACTAACCTACAGTAAGAGAGATCAGATCAGTACTTGCCTGGGACTGGGGTAGGGATAGGGACTGGCGATTACACAGAGACATGAGAGACCTTTGGTGTGAAATTATTCTAGTGTACATCTTGATTGTGGGGACATAAAGGAGGGTACTTCAAAAAGTTCATGGAAAAATAGGATTAAAAGATTATATGAATCTTTCCATGAACTTTTTGAAGACTCCTCATATATCTGTTGAAATGCAAACAGTACACTTAAAATAAGTGTATTTTTTTGTATGCAAATTATAAATACAAAATTGATAACATAATTTGTCAAACCTAGGTGAAAAGTATATAGGGGTTCATAGTAGTATTCTACTTTTGTACTTGTCTTAATTTCCATAATAAAATGCTTTAAAAAATACATATATAAACACTAAATGATTCAGGGAGAGGCCTTAATTAACACTCAGGATTAAAATCTCATTGTGGGAATGACCTTTATGTTTCTGTTCTTGAAGGGGAGAGAGCTTGACGAAAAAGAGAGAGGAAGAAAGAGATATAGTTTGATACAGAGAAGGCAAAAAAAAAAAAAAAAAAAAAAAATCTTACAAACTACTTTTTTTTAAACTGTAATGTCCTAACTAGTCCCAGACTGGCACTAAGCCATGCTGATAGAGTTTGGATGTGTTGTCCCCCCCAAACCGATGAAGAAATCTGATCCCTAGTGTGGCAGTGCTGGCAACTTTTTGAGTCATGGGGGCAGATCCCTCATGAATGGATTAATGCTCTCCCTGGGGGAGGAGGGGTAGTGAGTGAGTTCTTGCTCTATTAGTTCCCGCAAGAGCTGATTGTTTAGAAGACCCTGGCACCTTCTCTCTCTCTCTCTTGCCTCCTCTTGCCATATGATCTGCTTTTACCCACCAGCTGCCTACCGCTTTCTGCCATGAGTAGAAGCAGCCTGAGGACCGTGCCAGATGTAGCTGTCCCAGAATCGTAAACCAAATAAACCTCTGTTCTTTATAAATTACCCAGTTTCAGGTATTTCTGTTACAGCAACACAGATGGACTAATACACATGCCTTCTGTGATAGACAGACTTCTAAGATGGTGACCAGTTACTCCAGCCTCCTGGTATTCATGCCCTTGTGTAATCTCTTCCTCCTAAGTGTAGGCTGGCCTAGTGACTTGCTTCTAACCAGCAGAATATGGCAAAGGTGATGGGATGTCACTTGCATGATTAGGTTATAAAAGATTGTGACTTCCATCTCCCTAGGAGATTCTCTCTGCTGCCTTCTCAGCTTGTAGGGCTGGAGGACACATGGCAAGGAACCGAGAGAAGCCTCTCGCCATCAGCCAATGAGAAACCAAGGCCCTCAATCCAGCATCCCTTGAGGAAGTGAATTCTGCCAACAACCAAGTGAGGTTAGAAGAAGATTATTCCTCAGTCAAGCACTGAGATGAGACTCCAGCTCTAGCTGACACCTTGACTACTGCCTGTGAGATACCCTGAAACAGAGGATCTATCTAAGCTATGCACAGATTCCTGGCCCATGGAAACTGCCATAATAAATACATGTTGTTTTAGGCTGCTAAATTTGTGGTAATTTATTATGCAACAATAGGTAACTAATGCATCCTCCATGGAAATCCTGCTGAATAAACTGGCAATTTCTTAAAATGATATACCTATGACCCAGCAATCCTACTAAGTGTTTACCCCCAAATAAATGAAAACATGTCTACACAAACACTTGTACATGAATGCTTAGAGTATCTTTATTCACAATTACCCAAAACTGGAAAACAGCCCAAATATCTATCACAGGTGAATAAACATGTTATATCCATACAACAAAATACAACTGCATTAAAAAGGAATAAACTACTGATACATGCTCTAATATGGATGAATATAAAAATCATTATGCTGAGTGAAAGAAGCCAGACACAAAAGAGAACATACTGTGTGAATGCACAGATATAAAATTCTAGAAAATGCAAAGCCCTACACATAGGCGGGGGTGTTGGGAGGGACAGACTGCAGAGGCACAAGGATACTTTTTGGGGCAATGGAAATTTTTTGTATCTCAGTTGTGGCAGTTGTTTCATAATAAATACTATAAACTAATAAATAAATCTGTCAAATGCATTGAATTGTACACTTTAAATGGGTACAGTTTATTGTATGTAAATTATACCTCATTAAGCTGATCAAAAAAGAAAATTCATCATCTTTATGGAGGCTTCTTTAACTACATCTAATGCAGCTGATTCCATATTCTACCTTTTTCCTCAAACAGTATTCTACACGTAAATTATCCACACTGCAGAGAACCTGAGGCTTCTGAAATTGCACAGTAGCTAATATTTACACAACACAACTATATGCCAGGCACTGTTTTAAACACTTCTGCATTATTTTTTATTTTTATTTTTATTTTTAAATTTTTGTGAACGGTAAGGGGATTGCAACCACGCTCAGCCAGTGAGCGCACCGGCCAATACCTATATAGGATCCTAACGCGCAGCCTCTGTGCTCCCAGCGCTGCACTCTCCCGAGTGAGCCACAGGGTCGGCCCAACACTTCCGCATTATTAACTCAACAGTTCCCTCAACAACCCCATGAAATACGTTCTATTACCCCATTTTACAAATGAGGATACTGAGACACAGAGAAGTTAAGCAACTTGCCTAAGACCCTCTGGCTAGAACGTGCCATGATTTGAGCCCAGGCAGTCAGATTCTAGAAGCTTCACCACCACACCACTCTACACACTTAGACTACTTGAATGTTAGGTAAAAAGCATACTCTCAGCTCACTAGAAGCTTATAAGCTCATTCACTCACTCAACAAATATTTATGCAATATGCGCTATTGTTCTAAATGCTAAAGAAAATATAGACATGGTACCTCCTTTTATAGAGCTTACATTCTAGTAGAAACTTAGATTTAAAGCACAGAATTTTTTTTTTTTTATGGCGCTGGCCAGTATGAGGATCCAAACCCTTTAACTACATGTTACAACACCGCACTCTAACCAACTGAGCTAACCAGCCAGCCCAAGCACAGGATTCTTAAATTAAAATCTTTATCCTCTTATATATTTATCCAAATACTTATTTAAAAAAAAAAGTTACATGTTACATTGTGGTCAGTTCTGCTTTAAATAGCTAGAGCAGTGGTCCCAAACCTGTCTACACTTGAGAATCACCTAGGGATTTTTTAAAAATTCCAAAGACCAGGCAATATCCACAAGGCCAATTAAATCACAAGGTGGGGGAGGAGATAAAGACTTCAGTAGTTTTCCAAGCTCCACAGGTGATTCCCATGTGAAGACAAGTTTGGGAAATCAATGAGCTAAAGTTTTTATCTGCCTGAATAACATAGAGAGAGATAATCAAATGAAAATAACTGTATACACCTGCCCTTCTCAGAGATTTGTAAGGTAGCTTTAATTTTTTTCCCAATGTTATGAATTCTGAGAATATCAGAAAGAGAGCCATATAAAGAATTATTTTCCTTTCTGGATTTATCCATGCCTCCATTTCCCTCCAGAATCATAGACAATTGAGAAATTCACCTTTTCATCTCTTGCTTCCTTCCATGGAACTAATAAAGAATTTTGCCAATATTACACATATTCAACATAACTGATAAAGACATGACTCAAATGCTTTTCTATTAAGCAGATCTAATTTAGTTGGTTTGGATCCAACTCACATGCCAAATGCAGCTGACCAAAGTAAAATACCCTACAGATGTTGATATCAAAATGCCTTCTTTTTGAAAAGTAAAGTCTATTTCTAATTAAGTCCTTTAAGTTAAAACTAAGTCTTTTATAAATTAAAAATTCATTTGTATTCTATAGAATCAACAGACCTGTTTAAAGAACTCTATGACCACTCTCAGAAAAGACAGTCAATAGGAACCCTCTCCATTCCTCCCAGGACCTAGAGAAAAAAGAAAAAAGGGCAAAGAGGAAGAAGAGAAACATCAGAAGAAAAGACTAGATGTATACCTATTCAAAGTAAATTTTTGTGACTGGACAAATTCTTTATCTCTACCACTGTTCCTGCTAATTTTACTCTAGAAAGAGTTGTAAAAGACATGAAATTATCTACAGTCTCTAGTCCAATGGTTTTAAACAAGGACAGCTTATCATAATCACTAAGGAAGTTCAAGGTATTTTCAAAATACCTATGTGGTTACACAAGTGTGTTCATTTTATAATTTATTAACTTTATGATTTGTGCACTTTTCTTTGTATGTTACACTTCAATTAACACATTTTAAAAAACAGATACATATGTCCTGGGCAGAATCCCTGGAAGATTCTAATTAAGTAGGTATCAGAAATAAAGTCCCACAGAGGTTACATGATTTGCCCTAGGTCACAAATGTAGCGAACTACAGACCTTCCTGTCATTTTCCTAATCTTTCTGTTGTAAAACTGTAAATATGTTGGTGATATTATATTTTTTAATTTAAAATTTGCTCTCCTACTTACACTCTGAAAAAAAAAATATTACAAATGACAACTGCAAAAAACAAGCAAACAAATAAATGGAAATCACAGATATCCTAGGTTCACAACTGTGCACTACCATAGCTGCTGCATCATCCATATAAGGAAATAAAATAAAGCCTAATGCCCATGCAACCATTTCCTAACCATGGTATTATCCATTTTTTTTTTAATGCTCTCAGTACAGACATATGTCAAATTAGTAGTAGTAAAATCAACTGGGTACATATACAGCATAGACTAACATTACTCAACATAATGAAACACAGGGTGACAGAATGGAAAGAGGGCTACTCTGAGCATGACAGGGATCAGGGAGGGTGATGTGCCCTGAGTTCTAGCTGTGGCCATCCTATAAAGTTGCATGATTTGGGGCAGGACACAATCTCTCAGGGCCAAAGAATCTTAAATTATAAAACGAGAGGATCATCAGAGCTAAACA
This sequence comes from Cynocephalus volans, assembly GCF_027409185.1. Classification (NCBI taxonomy): domain Eukaryota; kingdom Metazoa; phylum Chordata; class Mammalia; order Dermoptera; family Cynocephalidae; genus Cynocephalus; species Cynocephalus volans. Next base: position 30,756,500 of record NC_084460.1, read on the forward strand.
GAATCTCAACTTCCTTCTAGATTTAAGAAAACACAAGGACTATTTATCAAGAAATTTAATTATTCTTCTATATGCTTTTACTGAAACAAATGAATATTTCTATTCAAATATTTTAAGTAGTTCTGTAAAATAAAAATACTAAAATTCCTCTGGTACCTGCCTCATAAATACAAGCATATTCTTCAGCTTATGACAAATGCAAACCTCCTAGATGTGCTGTCTAGGTACAAAACCTCTCCCTTTCAAAGATGGCTAATAATAATATTCTTGACATTTTACCATCATCATAAGACTCTTTTGCAAGACTTTTTTAACTTTATATTTGAAATAATTTCAGACTTACAGAGCATGAGGTTTTTTTAAAAATAGAAAATGTGTGTACAGAAATCCCTCGTGATGTCTAATCTACTGTAATTTGAATACTTTCACAATGGATGCATTTGTTTAACCACCCTGTACCAACTGCCTACTATGTACCAGGCACTCTGCTAGGTACTTTCCTGCTCCTAAAGTTACTATATAAGAAACAAAAAAATTTGTGGAATAGTTAATTGAAATAACATTATTTTCATAAATGTCTAAATCTTAAATACTTAAATAGTACTTAAAATTTAAGTTGGCCTTTTAATCACATAGCCTTAAATGTTTCAGGATAACTTACAGAACATTTATAAAGTGTCTGAATAAACATTTAAATGTGAACCGTTAAAGTGATTTGCCTTGGTACAACTAACATAAGATTCAATCTCATCCTCCCTATACCATTTCGTGAAGTCCTTATAAAACAATTATATGCTTCCTAGTCCCAAATCCATGGCTCCCAAGGGAAAATTTGTGCAGACCTCCCTCCAGTCAAATCAGAAAAAATTAGTGCTCTGAAAGGATCAACAAAATATCTGTCAAGGAGACTGGCATTTCAATACTGTAACAACCCTGATTTGCTCTTGGTCAGGAAAAACAGACAATTTAAGGAATTAGGAAATATTAACATTAATTTTTAAACTTCAGTACTGACAGTGTAAGAAACAAAAGACAAATTAGTGAAATCTGAAATATGAAATCTGAGATTTACTCATTCTAACACAGATATAGTTAATAATTCAATCAAGCATGTTAAATACGTAAAAAAAAAATCAAGTACATTATAAATCAATAGGATAAGTCAGAGGCTCAATGAGATTTTTCCATCTTGTCAGATACCACAGTAGGCAGGTAAAATAAAATTTAGAGGAAAAACTGCTTTACATATCATGTTCTAATTATGAACACCACCACACTCTTTCAATCATAATAAAGCTACTGTCACAAACCAACACACAGGTTTGAAGTATCAATCTTTTAATTCATGCTCTAAATATACAAATGACATTGAGAAATTAACTAAATCCTATGATCCAGGAAATAATAAAAAATTACATAAAAACAACTTGAAGAGTGGGCTGACTGTTAGCTCAGTTGGTTAGAGTACAGTGTTATAACACCAAGGTCAAGAGTTCAGATTCCAGTACCAGCCAGCCACAAAAATAAAACAAAACAACTTGAAGAGAATCTGAGCAGAATAAGAACTAGCGCTTGGCAATCATGTGGTCCAATACCTTCATGGAACAAAAGGAAAAATTAAGGCTCAAGTGAACAATTTGTCCAAAGCTTCTTAGCAGAGAAGTCTTTCATTTCATGTTATACAATGAACGTTGTCTTGCCATAAGACAGTGACAGAAGACAACTTTAAAGAACAATGGCTTTCTTCCTCTGTGAAGTCTGTCTGGGACAAGAGTTAAATCATAAGATCTGGGGCTCTAAGTCAGGGAAGTTCTTAGGCCATCATTCTCAGAATCAGCTAGTGATCGTGTTTCCCTTCCACTGTCTTAATATATTCATGATGACAGTGTTGTCAGGCGTGTGTGTGTGTTTGTGTGTGCTTTACACCCTTGTAATTGTCACTTTTTAAATCAAACACTAAAGTCCTAAAACCAGCTTTCAGGTCCTGCAGCTACCATTTCATCATTATTGATAACAAAAATGAATACTCTGTGCTTAGCAAACATATAGACAGAACTGTATTAGGGCTCCTATTCTCAAGTACAAGTATAGTATAGTATAGTATAGTATAGAATTCAAAATGACTTGGTACAATTAGAAAAGCATTTCTTCAAAGTTCAAAAGGGATCATTTAAAAATTAGAAAATGCAATACTGTGCTTATACCCAAAGAAGAAGAGAAAAAATTAAGATTAAAAATGAACCATAATAAAACAAAAATACAGAAATAAAATCTAGAAGAATTATTAACTTCAGCGGGGTGGTATGAATAATACATGAACCCAGAAACCATAAAGAAAAAGACTGACAGATATGATTAGATAAAAATTAAAACAGTCTATATGTAAAAAAAAAAACCCCAAAAAGTCAAAAGCCAAATGACAGATTAGGATGATATATTTGTACCATGCGACAATAAAGGGGCTAATATCCCCAATACACAAAAGCACCTGCAAAATGATTAATATAAAATTAATCCAAGAGAAAAATAAGTAAAGGATTAGAAGCGGCAATTTGCAGAATAGGGAATGCAAGTGGGAGATTTATCCCACAAAAGTAAAAGCTCCATTTCTTAAAGATATATGCACAAGGACGTCTATTGCAAATACTGTTTGTGATAGGAAAAAAATCAGAAACAACCTAAATACCCATTGAGTGAAACCTATGTAAACAGAATATTATTCAGATAGTAAAAAATGAATTAGATATTTGTTTAATGATTAAGAAGGAAATGTATTATATCCTAAAAAGTACAAAAATAGAAGTTGTGCATTAACGTGTATGGCATCATGATAATCTCATATAATAAGAGAGAGAAAATGAATCAGTATGTATACAGTATAAGTATTTATGTTTCTAAGAACATAGAGAAAAATACGGAAGAATCACACTAGGCTATTACACTTGGGTAGCTTGGAGGATAGGCAACGACAAGAGGAGACAGATGATTGGCTTTTCATACACCTCAGATGATGCTCCACTTGTTGCAATAAGCATACACTGCTTCTGTAGTTTGAAAGGAAAATCCCATTTAAGTATGCAGTGATTCATAACAAAAAAATGGAATAAGAAAAAAATCAATAATAGGAATGACAAAAGAAATAGTTATTTAAAACTGATAAAGAATTGGTGTATACAGCAATCACAATTCCTTGAACTTGTTAAGACAAGTGAAAAGATATAATGTTGATGGGGGAGGGGAGAGAGGAAGGGGAGAAAGGAGGAATTGGTAAACGGACATGAAAATCAACTACATTGTATATTGATAAAGTAAAATAAAATAAAATAAAAAATAAATAAAATAAAATGGACCTTTGAGAATGACAGTAAAGTGGTTTCTGCATTTTGTAGTTCCATAAAATCAGAAGTAATTAAAAAACAACAAAAAAAACAAAGCAAAATTTTTTAAAAAGAAGAATTTGTATATAAAAGACAACCAAATGAAACACTCAGAGGACAAGGAATAAAAACAAATTTGGGGTTCTTTCTCAGTGAGTGCATAAAGCAACTTTTATGAATTCAAGAGCTTTATGTTCTTTAAGTTTGTCTGCTTAAAATGGTTTCTTTAAAAAGCAAACATGAATCATCACAAAATCCTGTCGAATAAATGCCCCTATTATATTACTGCAATCTGCATCCTTTGTCGTTAAACTTTACTTGGTTTTACCTATATCCTGACACTTAAAAGTTACTTTTTCTAACAATGCACTATTCTTTGTTACACTGGATAAAATTTTTAAATGCACAGGACAAACGTAAAAGGAAAATACCAAATCTACACTGAATAAATGGTCAAATGATGTGAAAAATTAGTTCAAGCAAGATGAGCTACATTTATTATCACTTGAAAAAAATGCTCTTCATTGATAAAAATTTAAAAAAAAACATTTGATAGTCACACAAAAAAATGCAATTTGACAATGGAAAGATCTGGCAGTCACTACCTTAGCCTTGTGATTGAATTTATCATCAATAATAATGGGACATCCAGACATTTATGTACTTCATGATATGATGCAATGTGAAGAATATTTAAGTATACTTGCCAAAATGTTTAACTAGAATCTATTCAAGTCTTTAGAATGTAATAATTCTTTTAACCTTCTGGTTTAGGGAAATACAAGGAATAAAGGAACAACTTAAATGATATAAAGAAAACAATCAGATAAATCCAGAATGTGGGACATTAAATAAGCACACTGCTCAGGTGTCAATAAATCAATGCCATGGAAAAAATGGGGGAGGGGCACGGATGCGAAATAGGAAGTATTCTAGGTTTTAAAAAGACTATAGGAATAGACACCTGGAGAAACTTAATTACAGACTTAAAGTTAAATAATATTAAGAAATTACTGTTAATTCTGCTAGGCATGATAATGGTATTATGATTATGTAGAAAAATGTCCTCATTTGTGAGAGACGCATGCTAAGTATTTAAAGGCATAGTATCATGATGTCCTTATTTTTAAAAGGTTTAACACAAATATATTATTAAGCATATGGCAATATGTTAAATATAAGTGGTGGGCATAAGGGTGTTAATTGTACTATTCTAGGAGTTTTGTATGTTTAAAATTTTTCTTGATAAAACATTTAAAATATCAACCCCCCCCACAAAACCATGAGGTACCACTATTATCCTAGAAGAAAAAAATTATATAACCCAATATTAACTAGTAGCTAATGGCAATATAAACTGTTTTTTTGTTTTTTTTTAAAGATGACCGGTAAGGGGATCTTAACCCTTGGCTTGGTGTTGTGAGCACCACGCTCAACCAGTGAGCTAACCAGCCATCCGTATATAGGATCCAAACCCATGGCCTTGGTGTTATCAGCACCACACTCTCCCGAGTGAGCCACGGGCCGGCCCTTAAACTGGTAGGTGTTCTAAAGAACAACCTGGGCCGGCCCCCTGGCTCACCCGGGAGAGTGTGGTGCTGATAGCTCCAACCTCACGGGTTCGGATCCTATATGGGATGGCCGGTGAGCTCACTGGCTGAGTAAGGTGCAGATAACACCAAGCCTAGGGTTGCGATCCCCTTACCAGTCGGGGAAAAAAAAAAAAAAAAAAGAATAACCTGACAATGTGGCTAAAAAGTGATATCCTTAAGCCTATCCTTACAGATTACATTCTAAGGGAAAAATTGGGGGAAAAAACATTATAAAAAGATGTTACAACAGTACAATTTAGAATTGCAAAACAGAAATAAAAACAAACTGAAAATCACCCAAATGCCAAATAACCACAGAATAAACTTTGGTTATTTTGTTGTTGTTTTTTGGGTTTTTTTGGCAGCTGGCCAATATGGGGACCCAAACCTTGCTGTTCCATCACTTTGCTCTAACTAGCTGAGCTAACCAGCCAGTCCCTAAGCTTTGGTTATTATGTGTCCATTAAAAATGATAAATTTATAGACATCTGGAAAGGTGCATCAATGTATTGCCAAATGAAAAGACTATAAAAAACCCAACATATAAATTAAACTTGTAAGGACTGTACGGATATGATAACGACTAGGAAGTTATGTGTTTATTTTTCTGTAATGTTTAAACACAATTTAAAAATTTTCCTGCTTTTAGAGAAAATATGAAAAATGCAAATAAATGTAGCACCAGGAAGAACTTGTTCAAGCACAAATGAAGGAAAGCATATGAAGGCTATTAACTGACCACACAATTTGAATGAGCATTCACAATCTGAATACTGTCCAACTGTGAACAAAGCCAACACAACTACCATTAAAAAGACAAAGACAGGGCCAGGCCCTGGCTCACTTGGGAGAGTGTGGTGCTGACAATACCAAGTCAAGGGTTAAGATCCCCTTACTGGCCATCTTAAAAACAAAAAAACAGACAGAAAAAGAGTATCACTGACTAGGACAGTACATAGTCCTCCTCGATTGGTCAGATGTTTTTTTAAAATATGGAAAAACTGAAGAGGTTTCAGAGAAAAATCAAGAGGTAAAGGACAGGATGGAAAACAGGTGATTTTGAAGAAAGGTTTGAAAGAAAATTAAGACGAACATGATTATTAATAGTGAAATCCCTGGAGAGGCTTTTGAATAGAGACTGAAAAGATGATGTATCTCTCAGTGCCCACAGATGGCTGATCAAGAGGAGAGGGCTAATAAAACCCTCAAAGTTTATTGTTGTTTTATGTAAGAGAGATTTCTTGACAGCCCTGGTGAAAAGTTATTGGCATAGGCAAATGAGGGGCTGGGTGTGTTAGATCGTTGACCATCTTTCTTCAGGGTGTTTATTTAGCCATGATTAACTGATCACAGAATCTCCCTAAAGCTTTAATCAGTTATCCACCATTCCAAAATTCTTCAGTGCCATCCTGCTGCCTAAATATCTATTTAAAGTCTGAATACCCTCTAAATTTGGATATTATTAGTAGTATTATTAGTAGCAGTATTATTATTAGTATTATTAGTATTATTAACTGATATAGCTAATATTATTAACTGATCATTAATATTCCGGCATATAATTCTTCACAAGCTAAAAATGTGGTCCTGGCCTTTTGCTTTATAGGGTTTTTATATAAAATACAGCATATCACCAAACTCTAGGGCTGCATTACTCCTTCCACCAAAGCCACAGTATTCCCTTTATAGACACATCTATATATACTTCTAGTAGTTTATTAATTAACTCAGCAAATGTCTATTGAGCTAGTAGGCAGCCACCTTAAGTCCTTTTTAGAATAAGGTGAGGTAGAAAAAGATCAAATTTTAAAAAATAAATAAATATGCCAGACAACACAATAGGTAGATTCTGGAGCTGAAAGGAGGGAAGGAGAGGAAGGGGGAGGCAGAGACACCTGCCCAGGCCTCAAGAAACCCTAATCTAGTGAGGAGGGAGAGAGTAAACTAGCTCCAGGGCTGGCTGGTTAGCTCAGTTGGTTAAGGCATAGTGCTGATAACCCCAAGGTCCAGGGTTCCATCCAAAAAAAAAGAGAGTAAACTATAGCTTCCTATCTCTCCTTTCTCCCCATACTGATCCTACACTTCATAACCAGGCTTACTTTCCTAATGTAGTTTTCATTACATCACTGTATGGCTAAAAACTTGATGGCTCCTCACTATTTAGTCAATCAAGTTCAAACTTCCCAGCATGGAACAGAAAAGAGAATTCAAAGCATTCTATGATTTGTTTGTATATTATGCGGAGATTAGGAAGACACACTTTGCAATTAGACTGCATGGACTCAAATTCTTTCTCCAGCAATTGTTAGATCTATTCTTTAGTTTCTTTATCTGTAAAAAGGAATAAAATAGTGCCTACCTCACCAGGTTGTTGTGAGGATTAAATAAAATACTACTTATAAAATGCACAGCACATTATCTGGCAAATAGTAAGCATGCAAAAAATATGAGCTACTATCATTTTTTTAAAACTTTTTTTTGTTTTATTTTATCTATTATTGTTGCTATTTTTTCAATCTCCGTTTCTAGCCATATCTCCAATAACACCCTTGTAACAACCCTGTTTTCCAGGCAAACTGGACTCCTTACTATCTCCTAAACATCACCTCTACACTCATGCTTTCACTAAGCCTTGAAAATACTACTTCATCTCCAAGTATTAAGATCCTAACCATTCTTGGTACCTTATAGGCCACCTTTTTCAGATACCACTCTCTAATATCCCAGCTCCATAACACATGACAGACACTCCTCATCACACAAACCCTGTGTAGATTCACCTGGGAATTCAGTAGTGTTCTTCTAGCCAGTTTGCAATATACATGATAGGGCTCAATAAATGTGTAACTAATTAATTCCTATATTTCTTCTTTCATCCAACCACTCTCTTGGACAACAGTTCCACATCACAAGTAAAAAGACCTCTTCTGCAGTATTTTATAAAGTCAGCTAGTTTTCTTTTCTATCACCAATGTGGTAATTTCTAATATAATATATTACCCAGCACACAGTAGATACCTAAATATTCAGAGATGAAGTGAATTTGCCTTATCTTTTAATTTCAATTACCATTGTTTTCATTATGATCAAGTATGGCTCAGCCTTAGAAATAGATTTTAGTATTTACCTCCCTACAAACTCATGTGTCAATTTCTGGCCATTCTGTCCCTTTCCCAATATGTCATTTCTTGGTTTAGGGGAGACAATATTCAAAATCTCAGTAAAGAATCAGAAGATCAATGTCTATAGGGCCATAAAAGTAAATGGGCAGAGCAAGAGAGTAGTGTAGACCACCAAGTACTAGTAATCAAACATCCCACCTAAAAGTTTCAGCTGATTATTGCTATGAGAGAATATGGAACTGGTGTTGACAGATCTTTCAATTTTTCAAGATAAGTCAGAAATTCAGAAGTTTGTGTAAATTTTTAAGACACTAAAAATATTGTATGAACCAAACCAAAAATATGTGCAGGTCAAATCCAATTTGCATCCTCGGCTACAGAAGTTCACTGCAAAAGAAGTGGTATAGTGTGGGAGGAGTTCTATCCCAGCAGTCTAATGCAGCTCCTTGGACACATTCCTGCAACATGAGCCTAGCTCTCAACCACTCTGATTTGACCTGAAAACTAAATTAACTCAACAATTTAGCTGAGTATAGTGAGTCTCTACCTTGTTCCAGGCACTGGAGAATCAGAAATGAACAGTGTGCTAAATAACATTTATTGAGCATTTTCTAGGTGCCAACCACCATTCTACATATTATGTGAACTTAATCCTCACAACAACCCTATAAGTACCACTATCCTTATTTTAAAGATGAGGAAACTCAAGCACAAAGAGGCTATGTAATTTTTCCTACATCACACAATTAGCAAGCAGCAGAGCTGGAATGAGAACTCCAGACAGATTACCAAAAAAAGCTCATGATTTGAAACTAAGAAACATTCAATAAAAAATGGTGCTGGGATCACTGGTTATACATAGGGAAAAATGAAACTGGAGTCTACCTCACACGACAGATAAAAATCAATTCCAGATGGATTCGAGATCAAACATTAATGGCAATACATTGAGAAGATAATATAAAGAATAACTTCAGGGCCGGCCCGTGGCTCACTCGGGAGAGTGCGGTGCTGATAACACCAAGGCCACGGGTTCGGATCCCATATAGGGATGGCCGGTTGGCTCACTAGCTGAGCATGGTGCTGACAACACCAAGCCAAGGGTTGAGATCTCCTTACTGGTCATCTTTAAAAAAAAAAAAAAAAAAAAAGAATAACTTCAAAATCTTGGGGGAAGAAAAAGATTGATAAAGTTGACTACATTAAAATTCAAAACTTTTTAACCAGAGATATCTTAAACAGATTTTTAAAATAAGAAACAAATTGGGAAATGACATCTGTAATACACATAAATAACAAAGGATTAATAATCAGAATACATAAAGAATCTTTTTTTAATAAAACCACTCCAACAGAAAAAAATGGCAAAACAAGCCCCAGCATGGTCTAAGCTGTGTAAACATGGCACTACCACAGTTGCCACACAACAAACACCAGAACGATAGACTTTGCCATCACTGACCAATATAAAATATTCAGTGGTCTATGTCATGCTACAGGTACACAGGCCATGGGGGAATCCAGCTGGAAGGGCAGAGCCAAGATGATTATTCTCCATAGCATAGAAACTGTCTGGCAAATCAGAAGTTGAATATCCAATATTCAGACACAGGTCAATGTTTTTGTACGGGGTAATTAAGTTATCTTCAGCTTTGTGAGCTGACACAACTTCTCTGTCACAATTACTCAACTCTGCCATTGGTAGCATGGCAGCAGCCACAGACAATATGTAAACGAACGAGTGTGGCTGTATTCCAATGAAACTTTATTTACAAAAACAGGTGATGGGCCAGATTTGACCTATGGGCCATAGTTTGCCCTGATATAGATAGTTGTGATTTTCACTCTAGGAACACTTTCTGTGTCTTTCTCTGCCTTTTATGTCTGCTGATGCTTACCCCTGATTTCCTTAAGCAAAAACAACACCACACTTGACAGCTTTGCAATGGTTTCCAAAAGTCTATTACTCTATCAAAAAAACCTCTTCTCCCTTATTATCTGTGACAATTCTCATGTCATTTTCCTTTCTCCTTTTTTAAAACCTCTTTGATGGCCATCATCCAAAACTAGAAATCATAACAACCTCCCTGACCTTTTCCCACTCACAATGTTAATTATCAACACCTGAAAATTCTAACGCCGCTCAGTGCCTACAGCTTCTACCTTAGGTCAGGCCCTCATTACTTCTCTGCTTGTCAGTCTACCCTCCTTCCAAAGAACATCTATTTATATACTAAAAATTAAACCTCATGTATCTAGAAAATCTTAAATGCCTCCCTCTCAGCCGAGGATTCAGTCCAACCTCTTTAGTAAGGTCCTTCATAGCCAGGTTCCAAACAATCTTCCCAGTTTCATCTCTGACAACACTTTCACACACACTCTATGCTCCAGCCACATTACACTGCATTTCCCCAAAACATGTCTTTACCTAAAAAGCTCTTCTCTCCAACTCTCACTGGCAAACTCCTGTATCTTTCAGGACACATCTCAAACATCACCCCTTCACAAAACCTTCCCTGATTCCTAGAGCACAGACATGCCCACCTCTGTGTCCATACAGCCTTTAACTCTCCTTTGGCATACAATCCTGAACTATTGTTTACCTGTCTACTTCTTTCAGGGAACTGAATACCCAAAGTGAAATGACTCTGCCTTAGAGACCTCTGAATCCTCAGAGTACAGCATAATGCTTGACATGCACCAAACATCATGACACACAATAAATGTCTGTTGAATGGAAGACACACCTGGTAGTATGAGCAGGGTTTCTTAACCTGGGGGCTCACAAGACAGAAATCCATAAATAGAATTCAGGGGGGGTCTGTGAACTTGAATGGGAAATAAATACCTCTATTTTTCATGAGCTGGGACATCCATCTTTCCCTGCCCTCAGACATCTGCACTTAAATACCTCTATTTTTACTAGCCTCTAACTGAAAGTTGTTATTTTATTCAAATATGAATGTAGGTAACAAAATATAGCAGTATCTATGACTCTGTAACAACAGTAATCACAAATATCTTTATTCTATACAACAGTTACTGCAGATATATGGAAGTATTATTTATGCTCATTATGTCTGAAATTATAATTATTAGACCCATCACTAGATCTGATTTCTGAATGTGCTGATAAAGATGGGTACATACACACACACATATATTAGCATATCATGATTTCTATATTTTGATAACTATTTCAATATAACCTCCTTTGTAATCCAATGTACTTTATTTTATACAAGTACAATTAAAAATATTATTCTGAGAGGGGTCCATAAGCTTCACTAGATGCTAAAGGGGCCCAGGGCACAGATAAGGTCAGGCCTCCCTGCATTAAAAGACCCAGAACAAAGGAATTGTGTTGCTGTATGTACATATGGCATTGAAATCTTATTTTATGAATGCCTCATAATCTTTTTGCTGAAAGTCCTTTTTGATTACATGAGACCCTGGACCATTACAGTCATACACCACATAATGACTTTTCCATGAACAGCAGACAGCATATAGGACAGTGGTGCCATAAGATTATAACACAATATTTTTACTGTACCTTTTCTAAGCTTAAGATATGTTTATATACACAAATACCTACCATTGTGTTATAATTGTCTACAGTATTCAGTATAGTAACATGCTGTACAGGTTTATAGCCTCAGAGCAAGAGGCTATACCATATAGCCTAGGTGTGTAGTAGGCTCTACCATCTAGCTTTGTGTAAGTATACTCCATGAAGTTCGCACAAGACAACGACAAAATCTCAGAAAGTATCCCTGTTGTTAAGAGACCCATGACTGTATATCATGAGTGATTTGCATTGCTTCCTTCAGACTCTCCCACAGCCCACATGAACTTTGAATTCTTCTTTTTCATAATTGAACTTCAATTAAAGTTTGAAAATGATGGATAACCTGTGTCTCACCATTGTTCAGTTTTTAAAAGGCTTTTTGTGTCTCTTTGCTGTACAGTAAACACCTACAAGAGAAGGAGTACCTCTCAAAGCTCTAGAAAGTTAGAGGGTGTTGAAGATAACCACTTTGCCCAAATGGAGGTGAGCTAGGAAATATAAAATAGCTGGTTACCTATACTTTTTTGTTTCCCCCTCAGCCTTTATACTGACAAACTTGTTACAAAAATAAAACAAATTAATAGCTCTCTGATATATGCTGTCATGCTTGATTTCTTAATACTTTTCTCCCAGCTAGCAAATTCTTTTAAGTCAATGTGTTGAATGAGGCAGCAGACCATTTTCAGTACCCCCTCTGCCACTAATTTGTAAGATCTTGTAAAATCAACTTTACCTTTATATGTCTCAGCTAAAGTCACGACATGATCTGAAATCATTACATGTTCTCTAAGGCCCTTGTAGTTTTTACATTCACTCTTCTTCACCATTCTTACTGTCTTCAATAACGCCTTTCTGATGACCTCCCCAGGTGACCCTGCTCTTATACTGTGGGCTGTCCCCTTCCTGGGAAGACACCTTGGGTCACCGCCCCCAAACAGCCTGGTCCCTCCTATTAAAGACACACACAACACTCTAAGATGATGGAGGTTCTCTCCCTTACCAACCAGTTCCGCTCTCTGTACCTTTGCTGACCAGCTCCTGCACTCAAACCTCCGTCCCCCTTTTCTCTCCTCAAACTCCTCTCTTTTCTTGTTGCTCCCCCAATAAAGGGTGGAGGATCCTGGGGGCACATAAGTCTTCAGTACCTTGGGAGTTATACGGACTTGCAATTCAGGCCCAGGACCCCGGGGACTGCCCCAATCTCATACCCGCGTCTGTGTCTAAAGGGCCCCCATTCTAATCAATCACCTCCTTTTCCCGTAAAAAACTGCTCCAGCCCTGACAGGCTGAGCTCGGCCTCCACGCCACCCCTACAAGCCCCAGGTCCTACCCTGCCTGAGGTTCTGAACACGGCCCATGGCTTAACCCAGCTCCATGTCCTGCCATTCCTTCAGTCCATAGACCCGATCCCGGTTCCGTTCGGACCCAGTGTCCCTTCTCCGCGACCCCGGCCACGACCCCACTCCAGCTCTTGCCAGTTCCCGGGGCTTGGGGCACCACCCCATGCAGACCCCGGCCAGTCCGGCACTTCCTCAGCGTCCTGGACCCCGCGTCCCGCACCCTCCCCAAACCCGGCCGGGCCGCCGCTCCCTCCAGCGTCCCCGCCCGCAGGCCCGGGGCCCGCTCTCCAACATGGCGACGGGGATACGAGCGCGGCGGGCGGGGCGGCTCCGGGCCGGGCCCGCATTCGGGCCGTGCTGCACGGTCGCCCGGCGCCATTTTCCCGCGCCGGCCCGGACAGCGCCTCCTCCCCACGAAGCCAGCGGGGCCGGGACCGCGGACGCCCGGCGGGCCCACCCCTTACGGGCCCGCGTCGCCGTCGCCTCACCTGAGCGCGGCCCCGGCCCTCCCGGGCGGGCCTCGGAGCGCCGGCCCGGGCCGTGCGTACCCGCCGCCCTCCGTGCGTCCGTCGGTCAGTCCTGGCGTGTGCCCGTCTGTCCGGCCGTCCACGCCCGGCCGCCCGCAGCCCGAACCGGCAGGGCCTCAGGGAGCCGGCGGGGAGGGGGATGGGCCGGACCGGGCCGGGGAGGGAGGGGGAGGGAAGGAGAGAAGGAGGGAGCGCGGGAGTGGGCGGGGCGGACCCGAGGGGCGGTGCCCTGCCCACGTGACCAAACGTCGCCGGGAGCGCGAAGTGGAGCGCGCGCCCGCTGGCTTGGGTGAAGAGCGTTTACAGCCGGGATCAGGTGGATGTCTGTCGCTTCCCTGCGCTGTAAAATCTCGCCGGTGACTTCCACTTCGGAAGCATTGCATAGCTCTATGGGAGAGGTCTGGCTGAATATCCTTGGGCATGTCAACTCTCCAAGCCTCAGTTTACGCATCTGAAATATGGCGAAAATAATAGTGCTTGCGAAGAAGAAATGAGGGAAGGCATGGAAAGCGCTTGTCGCAGTGCCTGACACAGTGTCTAATAACAACGTTAATCGTGATAAAGATAACAGTCTTTATTATTATTTGCCTATAAATCCCTTCATATTTTTTTCCTGTCATCACCACCCTAGCAAGCTCAGTGGGTGCTCAATAAATACAATTATTGAGTGAACAAGTAAGTGTGACCCTTGCCCTCTCCCCACATGTGGAGAGGCTTCCCCAGCATTGGACTTGATGTCTGTTATACAGTCCTGGATTCTGATCTGCCTTTCATTCGTGATAGGTGCATGATTGTCTTTGCCTCTGAGCCTCAGCTTCCTTATCTGTAAATTGGGAGTCAGGGGTCTCTTACGACCTTCACAGAAAATAGAAGATGAGTATCTGGGTTGTAAACTAATTGAACGGCTTGATCCTAGTGGTCCCATCTAAGAAAGGGAGTCAAGAACCCTTTCATTCCAGATATATTTATTGAGCACGCGGTGTGCTTGGACTTATGCAGCAGCCACCCACCACCTCTTCACATCCACCCTGGTCCCCTCCAATCTATTCTCCACCCTCCTGCCAGAGTAATGTTTCTAAATCAGAAATCTGATGATGCCACTTCCCTACTTAAAACTATTTGACGGCTCCACATTGCTCTTAAGATAAAGGCCAAGTAAATGTCTTACTATTGCCTCACATCTCCAGACTTATCTCAGGGCCCTCTTTTCCTCTATCTGGGTTGCACTGTAGTTTTTGCACATTTGGGTTGCACTGTAGTTTTTGCACATTGTACTCACTACCTTCTCAGGACCCTTACACATGCTGATTGCTCTGCCTGAAATGCTTTTCCCAGTTTAGAAAACTTACCAGACTTTAGGTCCCAGTCCAAACATGGCTACCCCAGGGTTATCTTCACTGACCACTCCCCAGGCAGGAAATTTTTGCACCATATACTTGGCCTCAATAGAATGCACTAGGTTGTTTATTACCTGTCTTTGCTACTAGACTGTGGACTCCATAGGAAGAAAATCATATCCATCTTGTTTATCACTGTTTCCTCGGCACATAGCACAGTACCTGGCAGAGAGTAGCTGCTCAATAAATATTTGTTGTGTATGTGAATCCTAGATACCATGCTAGGTCCTGGGCCCAAGAGGGCAGAGAGAAGCAAAGAGAACTACAGCCACCTTAGACCTTTGAGCCTATGAAATTAACATCAAAAGGATTTAAAAGAATTTTTTGGAGCTTTTTCTTCTAGCTTTTAAAAACAGGTATAATTTACATACCATAAAATGCAAAGACACTAAGTGTATAACTAATAAAATTTTTACTTATGTTCCTGTGTTACCACCACCCACATTGAGTTACAGATCTATCAACCTGGAAAGTTTCCTTTTAGCCCCTTCCATATGTTCCCTACCAATAAATACCTGCTCCCTCAGAAGTAACCACTATTTTGACTTCTAGCACTATAGATTAACTTTAACAGTTCTTAAACTTCATATAAACAGAAACATACAGCATGTACTAGCCAAAGAGTGAGTACAGTATTTGTATAATGATACAATTAATGACTTACTTTATTAATTAATTAGTCTGAAAGACTGAATGAAAAACTCTAGTTATTTCATCCTGCTGAGACCGGGATCCTGCCAACGGCCAACCCAGAGGCTGAGATGACATCATCTCCACATCTCCAAGCCCCACAGAAGCTTCTAGAGGTAAGAAAGCTCTGAAAGATTCCATAGACTCAACAATAACAACAAAAATCCAATTTTTAAAAAATGGCAAGGGACTTGAATAGACATTTCTCCAAAGAAAATACACAAATGGCCAATAACCACGTGAAAAGATGCTCAGCCTCACTAGTAATTAGGAAATTGCAAATCAAAACCACAATAAAATATCACTTCCCATACATTAGGATAGCTATTATCAGAAAAAAAGGCAGAAAATAATAAGTGTTGACAAGGATATGGAGAAACTGGAAGCCTTATGCATTGCTGGTGAGAATGTAAACGGTGCAGCCACCATGGAGAACAGTTTGGCAATTCCTCAAAAAGTTAAACATAGGATTATCATATAAGCCAGCAATTCTACTTCAGGATATTTATCCAGAAGAAGTGAAAGCAGGGACTCTAGATATTTGTGCACCCATGTTCATAGCAGCATTATTCACAATAGCCAAAAGGGGGAAGCAACCACAGATAAAGTAAAAAAGAAAAAAATGTGGTATATACATACAGTGAAATATTATTCAGCCTTAAAAAAGGAAGGAAATTCCAACACATTCTACAATGTGGATGAACCTTGAAGACATTACGGTAAGTGAATAAACCGGTCACTAAAGGGTAAATATTGTAAGAATTCCTCTTATATGAGGTTCCTAGGGTAATCAAATTCATAAAGACAGAATTTTTTCTGTCTTTAGAAATAGAAAAAATAGAATGGAAATAGAAAAGTAGAATAGTGGTTGCTAAGGGCTGGACAGAGGGGGAAAAGGGGAGATAATGTTTAATGGGTACAGAATTTCAGTTGAGGAAGATGAAAAAGTTCTGGAGATAGATGGTGGTGATGGTTGTATAACAATGTGAATGTACTTAATGCCACTAACTGTACACTTAAAAATGGTTAAAATGGCAAATTTAAAGTTAAGTATATTTTAATACACACACACATTCACACACACATGATTTCAGAACGTAAGCCACTATCCTTATTTTTTCACCTTCTTATCCATGTCCTCAAACCAAGGGTCAAGAGTTTTCCTAGTATCTGCAAGGATGCAGTGAGCTGAGGAGACAGGGGTCCTGTTGGGCATCTATATATCCTGTTGGTGAAAATAGCAGGAGCATAGGCAATGTAAATATTTGCCTACAGGAAGGCAGCAAAGGAACAAAAAGGCCATGAACAGGCAGATAGTATAGCATAATAATTATGAGATTGAGTTCTGAAGCCAAAACACTCAAATTCAGATTCTGGCTCTGCCGTTTATTAGCTATGTGATCTTGGGCAAATCTAACCTCCTTGTTATACAGATGAGAAAACTGGGACCAAAAGGAGATACAACAGGGCCCAAAGTATTTTCTCCTTTATTCTGTTTGTTTTTAAATCTTCACATGGCTTTTTGTTTTTTTGTGTGTGTCTGTGTCCCAAATAGACTGTAAGCTCCCCAAGGAAGCTGTTTTTGTAATATCATCATCACTTGCAATATAACTTAACTTGTTTGTGTTTCGGATGCCTCATCTGTAAGCTGCACCTACCTCGTAAGGTTGTCAAGAGGATTAAATGAATTAATACATATATAAATGTTGAGAAGAGTGCCTAGTGCATATGATAACTTCAACAAGCAACAGATTAATAGAGGCTTCTGAAGAGGTTATCAGTCTATTTCACAGAATGTTTTGAGTAAGAAAAACAGTTCTAAGACTCCCAAGATTTTTCTGAATTCAGACTAAAGAAAAAGTAAATCAATTGTCCTTTGATATGAACAATTTGATTAGCATTTATTGAACTTCTACTTTGGAATGTGTGTCCAAATGAGCTTAAGCTTTGTGATAAGATTGATAGTGAATACTTGAATGACGTCTTTAAGAAGAACAACAACAAACTGGGGGAAAAAAGAACAAAACCACCTAGAGAGCCTCAACATTCTACTGTCTGCAGGGATCATCACAATAGTGCCAAATGACAGTTACCACATTTAGCTGGATGAGTTTCACCCTGCAGTGGGATATCACTTCCAAATGGATGCCAGTCACATGGCACATACTGTAAGTTATAAATGTACTGTGATAATTTACCAGTAGATGGCAGTAAAATGCCTTGTTATTGAATACTCTCAATTTTCCGACAGAAATAAATTGCCTTGAGAAGGGGGTCATCTACTTTGCATAAAGGCTTAATATGGGCAAGCACTTGCTTGCTCTTCAAGAAAAAAGGATTGAAGAGTACCAAGAAATGACCAAAAAAGTGAGAAATATTCTTAAGACTTAAAAATCTGTTTTCAGCTCCCTCTCGCTTCCTCTTGACATGTGATCTGCTTGTACCCACCAGCTGCCTGCTGCTTTTTGCCATGAGCAGAAGCAGCCTGAGGCCCGTGCCAGACGCAGCTGTCCCAGAATCATAAGCAAATAAACCTCTGTTCTTTATAAAAAAAAAAAAAAAAAAAAAAAAATCTGTTTTCAAAACTTTTCTGAAATTTTGAAATTTTTTGTTAGAGAATAATATAAAGACATAAAGTTACATAAATCAGACCAGTAAGTGTAAAGCCTGATGGATGTGACTGAACACACATGTCTAAACAGCACCCAAATCGATAAATAGAACATTACCAGCCCCACAAAAACCCCTTTGTGTCCCCTTCCAGTCATTACCTGCACCCCCTGAGTGTAGTCAGTATTCTGACTTCTAACTCCATATGTTAGGCTCTCCAGGAGTAAAACTTTATATAAATGGAATCAAACAGAATATTTTGAGTCTGCCTTCTTTTGCTCAACTTTATGTTCTTGAGATTTATCTATATTGTTGCATGTAGTTGTAGTTTGTTCATTTTCATTGCTGGGTAGCATTTCATTATTTGAATATAAAACAATTTATCCATTCTACTGCTGATGAGCATTTAGGTTTCCACTTTAGGGCTTTTTTCTTTTTAATTATTATTTTATTTATTCTTACTTTTTTTTTTTTTTTTTTTTTTGGTGGCTGGCCAGTATGGGGAACCTAGCTGGTGTTACAAGGCTGTGTGTTAACCAACTGAGCTAACTGGCCAGTCCCAGGGCTATTTTTAATTGTACTACTATGAACATTCTTGTACATGTCTTTGGATGAACATGTGTATAATTTTCTGCTGGATGTATACCTAGGACTAGTATTGCTGTGTCATAGAGTTTGCATGTGTTCAGCTTTAATTGATATTGCCAAATCCTATGTCTTTTATTAAAGAGCTTCATTGAGATATAATTCACATGCCATACAATTCACTCATTTAAAGTGTACAGTTCAGTGGATTTTAATATACTCACATATATGTGCAACCACCACTATGGTCAGTTTTATAACAATTTTATCATCTCAAAAAGAAACCCCATGCTCTTTAGATATTACCCTCCCCCAAGCCCCTAAATTCCTCAGCCCAAAGGAACCACTAATTCATTTTCTGTCTCTATAGATTTGCCTATTCTGGATATTTCATATAAATGCAATCATACAATATGTGATCTTTTCTGTCTGGCTTCTTTCACCTAGCATAATGTTTTCAAGGTTCATCTATGTTGTAGCATGCATCAGTACTTTATTCCTTTTCATGACTGAATAACGTCTCATTGTATGTCCTTGTTTGTAAAGTGGTGAGGAAAAAAATCTCATTGTATGAATATACCACGTTTTGCTTATCTATTTGCCTGTTGATGGACTTTTATGTTGTTTTCACCTTTTGGCTATTGTGAATAGTTTGCTATGAACATTCATGTACAAGTTTGTGTGAACACCTATTTTAAATTCTTTGGGGTATATATCTAGGAATGGAATTGGTGGGTCATATGGTAATTTTATGTTTATCTTATTAAAGAAATGTCAAACTGTTTTCCACAGCTGCTGTATCATTTTACATTCCCACCAGTAATGTATGAGGGTTCCAGTTTCTTACATCCTCGCCAACACTTATTTCTTTTTAAAAAATTATTGTAGCCAAACTAGTTGGTGTGAAGTGGTATTTCATTGCACTTTTGACCTGCATTTCTCTAGTGACCTATAATATTCAACATCCTATCTTAGACTTATTGGGTATTTGTATTATCTTCTTTGTAGAAATGTCTTTTGAAGTCCTTTGCCCACTTTTTAATTGGGCTGTATGTCTTTATGTTATTGAACATAAGTGTTCTTCATATATTCTGGGTACTGTATATAGTACCCAGATCAGATATAAGATTGCAAATATTTTTCTCATTTTTGGACTGTGGTTTCACTCTCTTGATAGTGTCCTTTAACGTACAAAAGTTTTTCATTTTTTTTTTCTTTTGGTAGCTGATGGAGTTTGGATGTGTTGCCCCCTCCAAAACTCATGTGGAAATTTGATCCCCAATGTGGCAGTGTTGGAAACTGATTGAGTCATGTGGGCGGATCCCTCATGAATGGATTAATGCTCTCCCTGGGGGAGGGGGAATTAATGAGTGAGTTCTCGTTATGTTAGTTCACACGAGACTTGATTGTTTAAAAGTCCTTGGCACCTCCTCACTCTCCTCTCTTGCTTCTCTCTCTTGCTTCCTCTCTCGCCATGTGATCTGCTTGTACCCAGCAGCTGCCTGCCACTTTTCTGCCATGAGTAGAAGCAGGTTGAGGCCCATGCCAGATGCTGCTGTCCCAGAATTGTAAGCGAAATAAACCTCTTTCCTTTACAAATTACCCAGTCTCAGATATTTCTGTTATAGCAACACAAAACGGACTAAAACAGTGGCTGGCTGGTACAGGGATTGAACCCTGGACCTTGGTGTTACTAGTACCGTGCTGTAACCAATTGAACTAACTGGCTAGCCCCAAAAGTTTTTAATTTTGATGAAGTCCAATTCATCTATTTTTGCTTTTGTTGCTTTTGCTTTTGGTGCCACATTTAAGAAACCATTGCCAAGGTCATGAGGATTTACCCCTAAGTTGCCTTCTAAGAGTTTTATAGGTTTAGCTCTTCTATTTAGGTCTTTGATACATTTTTGAGTTAGTTTTTTTATGTGGTGTGAAGTAAGAGTCAAACTTCATTTTTTTATATGTGGATACATTAAAGAGAATGTTCTTTCTCTGTTGAATGATCTTGGCACCCTTGTTGAAAACCAATTGACCATAGATACATGGGTTTATTTCTGGACTTTCAATCCTATTTCATTGATATGTTTATCCTTATGCCTATCACACACACTGTTTTGGTAACTGTAACTTTGTAGTAACTTTCGAAATTGGCTAGTGTGAGTCCTCTAACACTGTTCTTTTCAAGATTGTTTCAGCTATTCTGGGTTCCTTGCAATTCCATATGAATTTTGGGATCATCTAATGCATTTCTGCAAAAAAAAAAAGTGATTGGGATTTTGATAGGGATTGCATTAAATCTATAGATCAATTGGCAGGTATTGCCGTCTTAACAAAATTAAGTATTCTAATCCATGAATACAGAATATCTTTACATTTATTTAGGCCGTCTTTAATTTCTTTCAACAATGTTTTGTAGTTTTAAGTTTTATACTTCTTTTATAACATTTATTTATAAGTATTTTATTCTTTTTGATGTTATTATAAATGAAATTGTTTTCTTAATTCCATTTTTAGATTGTTCGTTGCAAGTGTACAGAAATACAAATGATTCTTATGATAGCCCCTCCCCCCCTTCATTTTTGGCAGCTGGACCATATAGGGATCTGAACCCTTGACCTTGGTGTTATAAAACCGTGCTTAAACCAGCTGAGCTAACTGGCCAGCCCTGTATTGATCTTGTACCAAAAAATCTTGCTAAACTCCTTTATTAGCACTTACAGTTTCTATGGATACCTTAGGATTTTCTGAATACAAGATCATGCCATCTGCAAATAAAAATAGTTTAACTCGGGCCGGCCCATGGCTCACTGGGGAGAGTGTGGCGCTGATACACCAAGGCCACGGGTTCGGATCCTATATAGGGATGGCCGGTTAGCTCACTGGGAGAACGTGGTGCTGACAACACCAAGCCAAGGGTTGAGATCCCCTTACCAGTCATCTTTAAAAAAAAATAAATAATAATAAAATAAAAAGTTTAACTCTTACTCTTCTTTTAAGGACATCTTTTATTTCTTTATCTTGCCTAATTGCCCTGGCTAGAACATCCAGTACAATGTTGAACAGAATTAGTGAAAGTGGACATCCTCTGATCTTAGTGGAAAAGCATCTGATCTTTACATTAAGTATTACGTTGCTGTAGGTGTTTTACAGATGCCCTTTATCAGGTTGAAATAGTTCCCGTCTATTCCTAGTTTGTTCAGTGTTGTTTTTGTTTTTGTTTTTGTTTTACCATGAAGAGGTGTTTGATTTTGTCAAATGCTTTTTCTGCATCTGTTGAGATAATCATGTGTTTTTTGTTTTTTATCGTATTGAAAGGGTATAATGCAATAATTGATTTTTGGATGTTAAGTCAACCTCGCATTCCCAGAATATATACCATTTAGTGTATAATTCTTTTCATATGTTGTGGCTTCAGTTTGCTAGTATTTTGTTGAGGACTTTTGCATCCATGTTCATAAGAGCATATTGGTCTGTACTTTTCTTTTCTTGTGATGTCTTTATCTAGTTTTGATTTCAGGGTAAGACTGGCTTCATAGAATGAGTTGAAAAGTGTTTCCTCTTCTGTTTTTGGAAGAGTTTGTAAAGCATTTGTATTAATTCTTCTTTAAATGTTTTGTAGAACTCACCAGTGAAGCCATCTGGGGCCTGGGCTTTTCCTTTTTTTTTTTTTCTCTCTCTTTTTTTTTTAAAAAAGATGACAGGTAAAGGGATCTTAACTCGTGACTTGGTGTTGTCAGCACCACGCTCTCCCAAGTGAGCTAACCGGCCATCCCTATATAGGGACTCAAACTCGTGGCCTTGGTGTCATCAGCACCACACTCTCCCAAGTGAGCCATGGGCCTGCCCTAGTTTATGGTACTTTGTTACAACAATCTGAATGGACTAAGACATTCTATCACTTGAAAGACAGCCTAGGAGAGTTGGTATGACTATAGGCATGGCTCAAGCACCTAAAGATATAAGGGCAAGCATGTTCAAAGCTACATTGGAAATCACCCAAATATCCATCAACAAGAAACTGGATAAACCCTTCAGTGAACCATGATGGATCCACAATGAGGTAAATCCATATATATTGACATGGAAAAATGCCCACACTATACTGGTAAGTTAAAAAAAAAAAGAAAGAAAGAAAAAAGGAAGTTATAGGCAATGTGAAATTTTTACTTTTTTTTTTTTTTTCAGTATGCTCTAGTGTATAAGGGTTAGCACACTACAGTCTGGCATAGAAAGTTCTTAGCATAGAGCCTTGGGCCAAATCAGGTCTATTTCTGTAAAATAAGGTTTCATTGGAACACATCCCTAGCTATTTGTTTACATATTGTCTATGATTACTTTTGCACTACAACAGCAAATTCAAGTAATTACTACAGGGCTCATATGACCTACAAAGCCTGAAATATTTACTATCTGGCCCTTCGCAGAAAAAATTTGTCAACCCCTGCTCCAGGAAGAATACACAGGCATTTTTCCACCTCTGAAAACACGACACATTCCTTCTCACCACAGTACATTTAAACATACTGTTCTAGGGCCGGCCAGTGGCTCACTTGGGAGAGTGTGATGCTGACAACACCAAGTCAAGGGTTAAGATACCCTTACCGGTCATCTTTTTAAAAAAATAAAAAATAAACAAACATACTGTTCTTTTTGCCTAGAATGACATTCTCACATCTCACACCTAATCTTTCCTGTCAATCCTACTCATCCCCATGACCTTTGCAGGGAGGCCTTTGTTGACCCCCTTTGTTAATCTAATTTGATTAACTTTCTTGTTACATACTCTCATAATATCCCTCATAGAACTTATTGTGATGGCAATTACCCTAATTATCTGTGTTCTTTCTTTAGTGTTTGACTTCCTCTATAGACTGCAAACCCATAGTTTGTTTATCTTGTTCAATGCTGAATCTCCAGTACCTAAAAAAGTGTCTGGAATATAATGAATGGATGTATGTATGCATGAATGACACAATCTATAGAAAATACTTATTGTCTGATATATACTACATGAGGTATACTTTATAACAAACAGTTAACCTAGTAGATGTGGAATTGGTTGAGCACAGATTTTGGAGTTAGACAACCTGAGATTGAACCCCAATTCTTTCTTCCATTTAATAGATGAGGAAACTTAGATAAATCTCTTAACCTCTTTTTGTGTTTTCTATTTGTAAAATGGGAAAATAAGTACCTTCTTCATGAGGTTTGTAATGAAGATGAAATAAGATTATTCACATCAAGTGCTTAGTGTAAGGGCCGAGCCCGCGGCGCACTCAGGAGAGTGCGGCGCTGGGAGCGCAGCGACGCGGGTTCGGATCCTATATAGGAATGGCCAGTGCACTCACTGGCTGAGTACCGGTTACGAAAAGACAAAAAAAAAAAAAAAAAAATGTTATGTAAACAAAATTATACAAAATTTTTTTTAAAAAGTGCTTAGTGTAGAGCCTGGTACACTTTAAGTGCTCAATAGATGCTATCTATAATAATTATTGTTATTAATTATTATTATTAGTGCAAGTCTTGGATAGACAGCAGATATTATTAAAATCCCTACAAAGTTGACTCCAGCTTGCCCTGGTATCAGGACTACTGGAACAGGGTGAACTGAGATCTCTTTTCCCACTCCCACTTCCAATCCAGTTAAGCATAAATCAAACCAAAGCCATGGTTAAGCAATATTCTTTCTTTAATTCTCCCTTGCAAATGGAGCCCCTGAGCTGGTCCCACCCCCACCCCTACCCCACACCCTTGGTACCCCCAGATGCAAAGCCGCCACCCCAAAGCCCCCGTGGGAGGAGGAGAGGAGTATCTTCTCCCCATGACTGTCCATTAAAAAAATCTTAGTCCTTTAAGAAATGAGGCTGGGGACAGGAGAAGGGAGCTGGAAGACAAGGCCCAGGTCAGGAAAGACTGGAGATGTCAGGGTTGTGAGACCCTTGAGAAAGGTTTGCAAGCACATCCCTAGGCTCAGGGCCAGCATGGCTGAGGGAGGAAAGCAGACAGACAGTCTGTCTCCTCAAGGTCCCATGTGCCTGTCTGTGGACACTGACACTCATCACCATCACCACCACAGGCCTCCTGATAGAGAATTTTCCAGTTACCCTGGGATTGGGTTTGCTAAGCATCCCCTCTGGCCCCTGATCTGGGGCATCCGTGGGGTCCCCCTCCCCCTGAGACCAAACCTGGGAGAAGGAGGGACTCTGGGAACATGCAAAGGGGGGAGGGAGCAGAGACCCTGCCCCACCCTGCCGCTCTACAGGATGGTGACTCCGGCTGCATCTGGACTCCGAGGGTCCTTCACACCAATGATGAAGTTGTTGGTTCTCCGGCTGCCGTGGACCCAGGATAAGACATCTACCTTCTCCACATGGTGACCTCTAGCTTCCAGGAACTCAATCTCTTCCTCTGTGAACTCACCTGAAAATCAGCCCCCAACATACACACATTCAGAATGTTCAGAGCACTGGCTCAGGATTCCAACAGTCAGACCCGAGTCCTGGTCCTGGCTGCTCTACTGAGGAGCTATATGACCGTGGGAAAATTGCTTTACCTCTCTGAGCCTCAGTCTCCTCATGTATAAAAAGGGGGTTATATGAGTACCTACAACATGAAGTTGTTGCAGGGATTAAAGGAGATAATGCACAAATAGCACTGAGCTCAGAGCCTTGTATACAATAAATAATACTTAATTGCATATAATAAGTAATCGATAACATACAGTAATTCATAATATTGGAAAAAGGGCTTTGGGGTCTTCATCTCCACCTGCTTAGGCCAACCTGCCATCATTACTTGCCAGGATTACTGCATAGTCCACTAACTGGTCTCCCTGCTTCCAGTCCTACCTTCATTATAGCCTACTCACACAGCAGCCAAAGGCATCCTTTTAAACCATCAGTCAGATCTTGTCACTTCTTCCACTCAAAACCCTCTAACAGTTCTGATGGATCTTAGAGGAAAATACAAATCCCTACCAAGGCCTCTAAGGCTCAATGTCATGTGGGACCTTGCTACCTCTCTAAATTCCTCTCTTCATTTACTTCTCTCTTTAAAGAAAAAAAAAAAAAAAAAAAGATGACAGGTAAGGGGATCTTAACCCTTGACTTGGTGCTGTCAGCACCACGCTCTCCCAAGTGAGCTAACTGGCCATTCCTATATAGGGATCCGAACCCATGGCCTTGGAGTTAACAGCACTACACTCTCTCAAGTGAGCCATGGGCCCGCCCTCTCATTTAGTTCTCTACTCCACATTGCTTACTGTTCCAGCCGTGCAGCCCTCCTTACTGTCCCTCAAGTAAGCCAAACAAGCTCCTTCCTTAGGGCCTTTGCACTTGCTGTTCTTTCTGCCTGGAATGCTCTCCTTCTAGATAGTCACAAAGCTGTCTCCCTTACTTCATTCTAGTCTTTGGTCAAAAGGCATCTCTTCAAGAATTTCCCTGACCATTGTCTAAAATAGCAGTCCCTGCCATCATTACCTTGCTTTGTTTTCTTTCAAAGTACTTACTGCTACCTGTATTTGTTTGTTTATGTACTGTATCTCCCTTTACTAGATTATAAGCTATTTGAAGGCAGGGATGTTGTCTTGTTTCTATTGATTCCCAGTTAGATACAGTCAGTACACAGTAAATATAAAGCAGGTATTTACTACATAGTTGAACAAATCCCCATCCTCTTGCATAAATTCAGGTCCTCATCATCTCTTGCCAGGGCCACATCCAAGCTGTTTCTCATATTTCCCCTACTTAGTTCTCCTCCCTTCAATCCACCTCCCCTACATAACACAAATCAGGTCATGTGCCTCCCCTACTGAATTGGATAGAGTCCAGGCATCTTGATGTTGACCTCCATGATAAGCCCTATAACTTCACTTTCCACTGCTCCTCAATAAAGATCTGGTCTTATTTCCCAAAGAGGATGATTTTAGGTAGTTCTTGAGATAAAGACACGAAATTGAATAGCATTAAATCACCTGTTGGAGATCTATTCCCTTTGTGGTTCATTTTCAATCTTTTTGATTATGGCAAGAACCAGGTTTCAGTCTGGCCTCTAACATTTCCTAATCTCCTTCTTTAATGGAGAGAGCAGGCCTTAGAGCCCTCTGGAAGTAATGATATCTAACTAAAAACTAAAAATATTTCATTTTTTATAGCTGCTTATCATCTATTTGTGCCAAATGATGCTTTTTTTCTATTTGTGATTAATATAAGGTTTACTTCTACAATACATTTAGGTTAAAAAGGAAGTCCATTTATAGAGACACATTATGTAAATAATTATTTAGATGGTGTGTAAATGTGACAAAACTCACAAAGGTGCTGGGTAAATTCGAAAGTTTGGCAATAGCTGGCCTCCTGGCTGCTCTCTGAGCCATTCTTTCTGTTTTTTGCCCAACCTGCTCCTCCTGTCCAGAATGTCATCTTCCTCCACATGCCAAATTCCTGCTCATACTTCAAGGCCCAGCCAGCTGTCATCTCCTCCATAAAGCCTCCCCAAGACCTCAGGTGGATGAACTTTCCCTTCACAAGCCCCAACTCCTTATATTCCCATTTTAGACTATGAGGTCTTCAAGGGAGGGATAAGATGAGCCACCCAAAGTAACTTAGCACAGAGCCTAACATCCAATAGAGACCAGCAGATATTTGTTGAAAAAATTCAGTTTCAAGGACTTAGCCTCATCATCCATCAGCTGGGATGCAAAGTGTCACTGGCCAACTACAGGGTGGGACTGCTGAGGATATAGGTCTATGCTTCTAACTTGCTTCAGTCCATGAGATATTAAGAGCCATGTGGTAAAGAAAGGAGTCTTTGGTCAGCCAAGTAAATGTTTTAATCTTAGTTCTGCCACTACTGGTTGATCTTTAACTAGTTTTTAAATTCTGTGAGCCTTAGTTTCTTTATGTATAAAATGGGGCAAGAAAGGTGTGTCAGTCAATCCTGTATACCCTTTGGACTAGCATAGTACATTTTCTTTGAAGAGTTGCAAAAACTCTTCAAAGGGACGTATGCTTTCCCGTTTACAAAATTAAGCTGTGTCCAAAATTAAGCCTCAGTCCTTCTTAGAGGAAACTCCATCTCCTCACCATCATCTATAAGGTCCATGATCTGGCCCCTGCCTGTCTCTCTGATCTCATCTCATTCTCAATCACGTTGGTCTCCTTTTCATTCCTTAAACACACCAAGCCCATTCTTGCCCTGAGTTCTTTGCACTTGTTCCCTTGGCCTACAAAGCTCTGCCCCAATTCTTTGCATGGAGGGCTCTTTTTCCCTCTTCAGATCTCAGCCTAAATGTCACCAAAGAGAAGCTTCCCTGATCATTGAATCAGTCCTATTACATCATCCTGCTTTAATGCATGGCAGAGCACTTATTTTGCTATCTCATATTTCTTTTATTATTTATTTTCTGGTCTGCCTATAAATGTAGTATCCCCAGCACCTAGGATAGTGCCTGGCACAGAGTAGGTGTTCAATACAAACTGTTGAATGAATTAAGGTTTGTAGAACAAATAACTGTATCTTATTTGAAAAATGAGAAGCCGAGGCTCAGAATTGAGACTTGGTTTTCCCAACGCCAGACAGCCAGGAAATGGCAAGACTGGTTCCAATCCTCAGATGTTTCATTGCTCCAGTAGGAATTTGTTAAAAGAAAGCAAACTTTCACTGGCAGGGAGTTGGTGCTGGTTGAGTGAGGGAGGGATACCCCTGGGGGGAGCCACTTTCTCCACCTGTCCCTGTGCCCACCCCATCGTTGTCTCTACTCTGCACTCACTGTCCACCTGCAGGAGATTGGATTGTAGATCTGGATGCAGGCGGCCACGAGCCAGGCTGTCACTCAGGTTCTGGTTCAAGGTCAGGACATTCAGCAGAACCTGCAGGTAGCCAAGGTGCAAAAAAATCAGGGCTGTCCTAGGGGTGATGGTTCAGGACTCCCCAGCTCCCACCACTGGTGCAGATTCCTTAGTCTTTAGAACCCTTATACCAGGGGTGTCATCTGAGCCTCTCAATAGCCCCAGAAGACAGGCAGAACTGTGATGACTGTCCCCATTTCACAGAGGAGGAAACCGAGGGCCAGAGAAGGAAAGAGACTCACTCCAAAGTTTGCAGGAAGCCAGGGAAGAGGCAGCACTAGCACCCAGTCTCCTTTATCTAGCCCAGGGTGCCCTTCCCTTCTCTCTGGACAGGGCAGGATTAATAGCTAGGGATGGTCTAGGGCACAAAGTGGGTACTTTTAACTTTGTGGTTAGGGGTGTAAGCAGGCTCTGGAACTGAACTGCTTACCTACTCTTACTAGCTGAAGGAACTTGACCTAAGTTCTTAACTTCTCTGGGCTTCACTTTCCCCATCTACAAAATAGAAATAAGGCTTCTTCCCAGAGTTGGGAAGGTTAAAAGGGTTAACACATGTATCACAGTGCCCAGCACTTAGTAAGAACTCTATAACTGTTAGCTATTATTATTAACATTTTACAGATGAGGAGACTGAGGTTCAGAGAGGTTAGGTGAATTCCCTAGCATCACACAGTTGGAAATTGACAGCACTTGGGCTGGAACCTAGGTGTGTCTGTTTCCAAAGATTAGGACACTTAACTCATTACCTGCCAAAATATGTGCCTGGCACATACATCAGGTGCTCAAGACATTCACGGACCTGTTCTGAAATGTTCTGAAGAGTAGCAGGCCCTTCCTTTCAAAATCAAACCCAGAAGAGGGCTGGTTGTCTATTCAGATACTGGGTAGAGGAATTGTGAGACTTGAGGTTGACAGAACTAAGGCAGTGCAGATGCTATATCACTTTTCATTTCTACTGACTCTGCAGTTTCCCCTGCAACCTGGAAGCTCTAGAGCTCCATTTGCACTAAGAAACTCAGCACAGCCCATGTCCTAGTGCCCAGGATGAGCCGAGCACAAAGCAGATTCAGCCCACATTTGCTGCATAAGGGATGTGAACAAGTCACAGATATAGCTCCAGGCCACAAAAGGCCTACCACAGAGGAAACCTCACCTGGGTCAGGCTGCTGAGGCCCCGAGCAGCTCCATTGGCCCCCAGGGCGAGGTAGGTCCCACAGAGCCCCTCTGCTGGTCGGACCACAGTGGGCAGCAGGAAAGAGAGTGGCCGCTTCCCTGGCTGCACTGAGTTCTCCTGTTATCAGAAGACAGAGACCACAGGGGTATATGGGGTGTTGCAAGACAGGGAAAGGGCCACTAAACCATCCTTCCAACCTCTCTCCCTCTTCTACATCTTCCACAGGCCTGGTTCTCCTGGGAGACTGGTCCCCTCCCAGGCAACAGTTTGCTGTCTGTGAAATAGACAGGGTACCTGGATGGTTGGGGTGGATGGGGGGAGTGATAAGTAGATCCACTGAGCTATTAGGCTGCTATGGGTGGCAGGGGAAAAAACCAAGCCAAGAAAGATGGCAACAGAGAACAGGATAATCCCCACCCTGATCATCTCTACCTGTCTTTGCCCTGCTGGGGCCACAGTTTGCACGGTGTAAGAGTGCTGGTCTCCAACTAGACAATAATTCCTAAATCCCTCCTCCATGGGTCTCTTTTTGGTGGCCAGCAATAGGACTGAGCCCCACCAGCTTAGCATCATGCAATCATAGACCACTAGTACTGGAAAGTGTCCAAAGCATCAAATGGGGGCCAATACTCTCACGTACAGGTGAAGAAACTAGGCCCAGAGAGGGGCAAGACCTTCCCCAGGTCATATACAGTGAGACAATGACAGAATGGGACAAGGATTCTTCAGACCCACCAGGCTCCATGCCCCAGACTTAGCAGGGCTGGGGATAAAATGAACATCTTGTTTAGGTTCTTTTTCCTTATAATAGATGTTCCTAGAAGAAGTAGGGAGGAAATGGCAGCCATGCTGCTGCACCGCCTGCCGAGCCTCAGGGTCCCCAGGAGAGGAGGGAAGCAAGACCTTACCAGGCTGGGTGCAGAGTGGTTAGCAGTCCTGTTGGGCCAGGAGAAGTCCAGCATCTGGCTGTTTAGCAATATCCCTGAGGGGGTGATGAGGCCGCTGCCAAAGGGCTGGTTCAGGGAGCTGGGGGCCGAGGTGGGGTCAGGTGAGTCCTGTGCCCACCTTCACCTCTACCCATACCCCACCTTTCTCCTGGTCCAGATGATCCCTTGTTCCAGCTTCTGAATCTGAGCTGGCATACCTGACCATGGCCACAATGAAGTCATCAGGGCCCATGATCAGCACCTGGGCAGCCGTGGGAGCCCCATCTAGCTCGTAAACAGGCAGGAGTGGGGCAGGAGCCACCTGGGAGTCATTGATGTGGCCCCGGAGGTAGGCGGCCTCCACCTTGCTGAAAAGACAAGGGGTGGGGAATAAGTGCACAACAAGCTCTCATTATACCCCACTTACCACACTTTGTGATGTTTGTGTGGTTATTTCATTAAATCTACCT
The DNA here is from genome assembly GCF_027409185.1 of Cynocephalus volans. NCBI lineage: Eukaryota > Metazoa > Chordata > Mammalia > Dermoptera > Cynocephalidae > Cynocephalus > Cynocephalus volans. The sequence continues at coordinate 30,787,726 of NC_084460.1, forward strand.
CCCTCACTGGACTATTAGGTCTATGAAGGCAGACACTCACTTATTACCAGCACTTAGGAAATACTCAGGAAATAGCTGTTGAAATGAAAGAATTTATTTAGGTGTTATTCAGATTCTCTTCTAGAGCCAACTTTTTAATTTTATTTTAACTTCTCATTATACATTGTAGTTGATTTTCATGACCCTTTACCCGTTCCTCTTCCCCTCTCCCTCTCCCCACTCCCCCCACATCATATCTGTTCACTTATCTTAAAAAGTTCAAGGAATTGCGATTGTTGTGTCTTCTTCCCCCTCCCCCACCCTTTATTTGTTTGAAATGGCTGGCCAGTATGAGGATCTGAACCTGGACTTTGTGGTTATAAGGCTGCGCTCTAACCAACTGAGCTAACCAACCAGCCCTAGAGTCAACTTTTAATTTATTTAATGTTTAAATCAAGAACCTTTTAGTTACTTGACTTTATTCACTTAATCCTTTCTATGAAAGTGCCTGGTGCATAGTGGATGCTCAGAAAATGCTTATTCTGAATGAACAAACTGGATTCATTTAACCTAATGTTTGTAGTCTAACACTAAAGTTCTATTAAGAGTTTTAGTTGTGGAAGGATTTGTATATGGAGATCTTCACTTAGAATTTTTTTTTTCAAGGCACAGGAGGACTTGGCACACAATAAGCTCTCCATAACTATTTATTAGGTGAATTAGTTTAATAGATTTCATATAAGCCTGTGTGTTTCAGAGCTAAATTTGTATTGATCTTAGAAGCAACATGTAATTCTCCAGGCTTTTTAAAGTTCAATTGAAGGTTTCTTACCTAATAACTGTGTGTTGAATTATTCATAGCAATTTGATAAGTTACCAAGGATAACTGAAGATGTTCATTCAGTTTTCAGCCAAGAAGCTTGATGGCCACCCACAGCAGGCACAGAGGGCTTTTGTTTCAGGTGGTTGGGAGGAAGGACCTTGCTTTTTTGTTTGGTTTTTTGGCAGCTGGTCAGTACAAGGATCTGAACCCTTGACCTTGGTGTTACAAGGCTGCACTCTAACCGATTGAGCTAACTGGCCAGCCTTGGGGCTTGGTTTTTATGTTTCATCCTTGTGGCCTTGAGATAATTATTGTTTTTAGTTACTGCTCTTTTTGCTTTTTAATTATAATCTGTTTATTTAGTGTCATCATTTCCAATTTAATTCATAGATGGTTGTTTGAGTAACAATACAAATTATGTTTTTGGCTTTTGATTTTCCCTTAGCTAGCCTGTAAGTCAGGTATAGTAGCAGTCAAATATTAACCATTCTTACTCCTATTGCCTATTAATAATAATAACTGGCATTTGTTGAACATTTATTATGTGCCTGGACACTATGCTAAATGCTTTATATGTATATCTTGTTTAGTCCTTACCACAACCTCAGGAAGTTGAAACAATTATTTTCAGGCTCCCTTGTAGAAACTGAGACTTAGAGATTTTAAATTACTTGCCCATAGCTGCACAGCTAGTGAATGTTAAAGCTGGGATTTGGATGGAGTCTCACCAGATTCTTACTATTATTATTTGAATGGAGTCTCACCACAGTCATACTACTATGTTATGCTGCTAATGAAGATACATTATACAGCACTCAAAATTCCCACCACCTCCAATATTTGCTTGGGGACTGTTTTTATTATTATTAGGATTTCTTTTTCTACTCAAAAGGGGGAATAGATGTGTCTACATAGATGCCCTGCTAGGATCTAAAAACTTTAGGCCGCCCGTGGCTCACTTGGGAGAGTGTGGTGCTGATAACACCAAGGCCAAGGGTTTGGATCCCTATGTAGGGATGGCTGGTTAGCTCACTTGGGAGAGCGTGGTGCTGACAACACCAAGTCAAGCGTTAAGATCCCCTTACCGGTCATCTTTAATTAAAAAAAAAAATTTAAGAACCATATTAAGTGGACCAACATTGAACATATGGGGAAGGTGAGGTGCAGAGAGAGGTACCCAGTGTCACACTGAGTCGAGGTTGAGCTGAAATTGACTTGGGACTTCAGGCCTTATTGCTACACTAGCTACTTTTCACCTGATCCTTCCCCCACACCCACCACCAGAATCCCGCCCCAGGACCCACCTGAGCATGTCATCCATGCTCTCAGTGATGGTAGAATCGTAGACGGGATCTCCCAGTCTGCTGGCCAGTGCTAATGCAATCTTCAGGGTCTGAAAACACAGCAGGGATGTGGAAGAGGCTGCCAGGCCCCTCCCAGCACCCATACCTAGTGGACCTTCATGTGTGAGAAAACTTGGAGGTGATTTAGTCCCGACCCATGACAGTATCCCATCTCCCCACTCCTCATGTCCTCAGACCCAGGGTTGGGGAGAGGGATTGAATTTACCTCTGCCACCCAGTGAAGAGCCTGTTCGCGGGACACCAGATTGGTGAGGTTGAAGCCCTCAAGGATGTTGAGAGCACTGATGAGAGCAGGACCCGTGTGTGGGGGTGGAGGACTGAGAACCAGGTGGCCTGAAAGGACAGGAAATGACCAGATGGCAGGGGAGAAGTCAAGGAATCTTCACATCCCACATCCCATCTCCACATCCCACCATCACAAACACTGAGACTACTGCACTAAACCCCCTCATCAGAAGGGGAAACTGAAGCATTGAGAGGCAAAGAGACCCACTCAAGTTCACATGGCAAGTCAAGGGCAGGGTCAAGACTTGAACTCAGAACACTGGTCTTCAGTTTCCTCTGCCATACAAGGAACTTAAGGCTCACAAGGGCTATGACTTGCCCAGAGTCACAGTGCAGGCCACTGGCAGAGCAGGGACAGGTGACCAGATGTCCAGTTTCCTGGTTGGCCATGTGTCTCCTTTTAGCTCTTCCCACAGGCCAGGATACTATCCAGGGCCCCTGATGGTCCTACCCAGCCCTTCTTGGGAGCAGCAACCTCCTTTTCCTATTCTGTTATGAGATATTGGACATCAAACGAATAATAATAGTACCAGACACATAACAACAACATTAACTAATTAACTCATTTAATCCTCCTTTAATCCAATGACTACTGTTACTATCCCCATTTTACAGGTGTGGAAACTGTGGCATAGAAAGGCAACTGGTCCAAGGCTGTAGGAGGTGAGGGGAACCCAGAGTACTCTAGGTACTGGCATTGCCCATTGAACCCAGGCTGGGGAGGGAAAACGGAAAATCCAATACACATTCAGTGCCCACTCTGATCAGGGCTACTTCTTATGCCATTTCAACAATCCTCATGGGCACCCTGAGACATAGGCACTATTATTTTCTCCTTTTTTTTTTTTTCCGGCAGCTAGCTGGTATACGGATTTGATATTATCTCCATTTTAAGGAGGGAACCAAGGCTCAGAGTAGGAAGTGATTTGTTCAAGGCAAATGTGCAGCTGGTACTCAAACCCAGGTCTTCCTGGCTCCCAAGTTATGTTCTTTCCTCTGTTTCATATACTACTGCCTTTGGCAGAGAAATCAGGCTGGAGATTCAGGCCTGGAAACTTGAACTCAGAGGCAGCCTCTCCTGGGGCTTGAGGTGATCTGGCCCTCCTAGAAGGGAGAGAACATGAGAACCTTCTAAGGGACCCAGAACTCATGACTCTGGGTTTAGCAAACATGGATGTCACCCATGTCATAAGCTGGGTTTTCTCGGTTCCTTGTTGGTGGGTTAAGTTCTATTCCCTCCCTTGGCCTCAGTTTCCCTTTAGCACAATGAAGGGGAGGGTCTACAATTGTCTTGAAAGGTTCATTCTACCTGGAAGCTTAGATGGACTTCCGTCTTACAAAATCTTCCTAGGAAGTATAGGGCAGTGAGAATGGGGCTGGGGAGGGGGTTGTGGCAATACAGAGTCCAAATCAAGAAAACCGATGGCCAGAATCCCAACTTGCACATCTGAGCCTTTTACCAGATTCACCCCCTCCCCCATATCCTAAATACTTGGGGCAACTGACCCCATGGCTACTTCAGAAGATGGGCTGGCTCTGGCTTGCTTCAACAGTTTGCTGCCCAGGCAGTTCACTGCCTCAGTTTCTCTCCTGTGAAATGGAGAGGAGTCTCTAGGCCAAAAGGATGTGGCCATGAACTGAGAGGCTTCTCCTGAATGGGGACCCTGGGAGCTAGGGGAGAGGTCACCTCTGTACATGCCACACACGGGTTTCTCCACAAGGGCGCTGTAGTTGCTGAAGTCCTCCTCGGTTATGACACCCCCTGCATGCTGAGCCTAGAGGGGAGAGAATGACCACCCACTACTGTGAGCATGTGAGCTTGGCCTATGACACATTTGGATCACAGGTAGATCAGCTGTTCACAATTTTTTGTGCCCCCTGCAACCCCCATCATGGCCTTTAGGGACCCCATCAGCCCTAGGTACCACAGGAAAAAGGAAAGGGGAAAAGCACTAACATTGAGCACCTATGTTGTGCTAGGTACATTCTGTAAATGACCTCATTAGCCTGGCATTCAAGGCCCTTTGTAACCTTGCTCCTGCCTACCTCTTCCACCTCTTATCCTTCTATTCCCCAGTGAGCTCTATACAATTGCAGAGTGACCTATAGTTCCTGAATTCATACCTCTGTGTCTTTTTTTGCACATGCTCTCTCTGACTATGTAAAAGATTTTCCACTTACAGCAGCACTTGCCTAGGAGATATCAAAACTCAATTTTGTGTCTCACTACAACCAAATAAAGCTATTACAAAGCCATGAACTTTGAATGATGCTGTAGGACTGACACATATTGCAGCACTCTTTACTGACCAATGAACAAAGCTTGTAAAAACCAATGAGTCCATTCCATCCTATCCAGCATGCTCATTCTATATCTCCTTTTTGTACATTTTAGTACTTGAAACCCTTGACTTATCCACTCCCAGTGAATTACGTATTGAATTTCTTGGCTGGTGTGTGTTCTTTTGTCTGGCAAGTTAATAAACTCAACTTTGGGTTATTTTTTTCTTTTAAAGTTCTGGTGATCCTTGTAAGAGTCTCCTTCATTCCCTTCTCCACATCCAGGAGAGGGCACTTGACTCAGTCTGGCCAATCAGAGCATTCCTTTCTGTGCCACAGGGATTGGTCTGGGAATAGTCATGAGAACTATGACAGGCTAATAAGACACAAACTTGAGGCTTTTGCTGGGATTACTGGGAATGAGGATTTTTTTTCTCTGGGATGGCTTGCTGGAAGGATGGCCCAAGATGGGCTGGTGGAGAGCAGGTAGGGAAAGTATCTGACAGAGAGCAAATCCAAACAGAGGAAAGAAGAGTTGTAAAAAAGAGAGAGGCCAAGTTCTGACAATGTGGATTGAGCCCCTGGACCAAGCAGGATCTAAAGGCAGTACTCTCCTGGACTTCCTAGTTAAGTCCATATGAGATGGGCTTCTGTCACCACATCTATATTCCAGTGCCTAACACAGGGCCTGCCACAGATCAGGCACTCCATGAATGTCAAATGAATGATGGACCTATTTAATTCCCACAACTGTATGCAGTGATAGATATAATTACCCCCACTGCACAGGCAAAAGAACCACTGAATTGGTCTGTGCATCCTTATTTTGAACATAATTTTCCACTAGTTTTGAACTATTGATGACAGTTCTCAGAAACCATTACTGCCTTAGAATAAGACTCTTTGGGGTTGGATGGTAATCTCTTGTGTCAATCTCCCCAGTCCTGATAGTAAGCAGTGAAGGAGGTGTTTCCTTCAGTCCCTAGAAAACTCAAGGGTAGGGAGGTATTGTGAACTTAGGGAAGCTGAGGCTGATGGTGGGTACCTACCAGGCCTGGGAGGGGCAGGACAGGCCCCTGTACAGGTTGGCACCAGCCCTGAAAATCCCAAAGTTACATCTCTCAATCAAGAGAGGACATTTCTATCACCCCAGGTTTTTCATGTCACATCCCAGTCAACCCCTCCTGTCCACAACAACTACTGATCTGATTTATATCACCAGAGGTTATTCTGTCTATTCCAGAATTTCAAAAAAACACAATCCTCAGTAAATATATGTAGAAAGAAAGGGAAGGAAGGTGGAAGAGGATGTTCCTGAAATAGGGTCTTTAGGGCATGCCCCCACCGCCCACCCACCCCAGCACTCACCTCGGCCACCATCTCCAGTGTGAGGTTGCCACCAGCATAGAAGGCAGCAGGGCCGGAAGTACCAAGTGCATCCAGCACCTCTGCCAGGTCGGGCCGATAAAGCAGTGAGCCAGGTAGTGGCAGGCGGCCAGAGGGCAAGAACATCTTTCGGAAGCGCTCAGACGCGTTGGGAGGTAGCTGCTCCGCCAGGGCATGGGCTGGGGGCAGGGATGGGAGGCTGGGTCGGGGGTGCCAGGACTGGACCAGATGGCTGAGATGGGCATTAGGTGGGGTGGATAGGGGCTAAGTGGCCGGACCTAAGCGCTCCAGCCTCCCAGGAGGCTGTTATGGGGGAAGTGGGGAGATATATGGGCCTTTCCCAGATCCCCTCATTCGAGGCTGCCTCCAGGTGAAGGTAGGATGGGGTGGGAAGGGGTTCTGTGGAGCAAACTGGAAGACAGGTCCTCTCTGGCTTGGGCCCCACATCTCAAAGGTTCCCCTACCCCTCTCCATCAACCTTGTGCCTCTCCCCCAATACCCAGGCCCCACTGACCTAGATCATGGGTCACGATGAAGCCATCTTGGGCCACAGCTGCTGCGAAGGCCAGGACTTGGGACCATGGCAGCCTGGGGGGCCGGAGAGCAGGGGGTGGAAGAGGTCCTGGGGGAAGGAGGAGGGGTCCTGGGGGGAGGGGGGTTCCTGGGAAGGAGAGTCCTGGCAAGGGAAGGGGATATTAGGAGGGGGAGTTGGGAAGGGAAGAATCTTGCGAGGGAGGAGGCCACCCAAGGAGAGATGCAGGCAGGGACCCCTAGCCCACAGGAGGAGGGTCTTTAATGTCTTTACCTGCCATAGAGCTGGTGAGCTTCATGTAGCCCCTTCACCATTCCGGGGACCCCCACCAAGAGCCCAGGCTGGGCAAGGCCCAGGAGAGAGAGAGAGAGGAAACCAGGTCACTGGAAGGGTGGGACTAGGCTGAACTCCACAGAGCCCCAAGCCAGGGATAGCTGGCACAGGGGAGAGACACGTGCCAAATATCCCAGGGAAGGGACAAGCTTTCCCCAGGAAGTACCCCTCCGATCTCCCTAGCTTTTTATCAGCAAATACAGAAACGTCTCCTTTATCTGCTGGAGTTGAGGGATTTTTAAATGAAGAGCACCCTTTCAAGAGTCAGGACATAACCAGTTTAGATAGAAACCTTTATATTGGATTATACCTACTCCTGCCTTTTAAAATGGTGGACAAGGGACCTCCATTTAACCAATTCGTTTTCCATCACCATTACAGTGAGCTGTGACAACTCAGGGGTGTGTCTGGCTTTTGCCATAACACTAAATACCTATTTTTCCAAGTTAATTTATTTTCTCCTTTGCTCTTAATGGATAGTGGGTTTGCCTGTAGCAGTTCTTCTCTAGTTTTCCAGTTACAGTCAACAGGCTCAGAATGAGATATTTGAGTTTTAGTGCAGCACCTTTGTGACATCTCAGGGAAATCAATGGCCTTTTTTCTTCCTTCCTATGTGCCAGATAAGATTGCCAGAGAAGTAAGGTGTTGCAGTATTACCTGTCATCAACCATCCAGATTTTTTGATTCATTTTGGGGGGGTCTGCCTGTCTCCCTCAGCCTAAAAGCATCCTGTTCAACTCTTTTTCCCACCCCACAGGAGATATTCAGTGAACTAATGCTTGAGTTAGCAGAAAGGCAATGAAGGGAGACCCCTCTGGACCCTCTCTTCTCAACAGGGTCCCCACCTTGGTTTCCCAGGATCTCTGCAGGGTCTCTTCCCTGAGGGCCCCTGGTGCAGACTCCCGGAAGTCAATTAGGTGGCTCTCGTTTCGTCGGATGTCATGTACCAGCATCACGCCCCCACTGGGAGAGACACAGAAGGGGGAGGGTGATGATAAGATGCCACCCCTCTGAACAATTAACCTGCCACACTCCTCAGCCTCCAAAGGTGAGGGGCTATTTGTCACCCAAGGTCAGGTGTCTGAGCACCTTCCCAACAGGGACTGAGACTCAAGCACCCTACAAGGCAGGGAGTGAAATCAAGGGGGTTGGGGGACCCAGAGTCCATGGGCCTCTTCCACCCTGTCACTGGAGACTTTAATCCCTAATTAGGGAAAACCCAAAGACTGGGAGAGCAGGATGTTCTGCCCCCTGCCACCATCCTAGACCAGAGCTGGACCCCTGCCAGCTTCCTGCACCTGCCTACTTGGTACTCCCCTTTCCCCCTCCCTCAGGATTGGATTATGTAAGGATAGGCCACGCAAAACCAAAAGAATTTCTTTGGTAGAACCTGGAGGACTGGTCTCACAGGAGCCAAGATATGGACTTTGTCAGCTTTTCCTTTTATGTGGTTTATTTATATCTGTTATGGGGGTTGCAGACTTAAATGACTGCAGCGAAGTAACAAAATAAGCAGGACAAACGACAGGAGGTGGTAGGAACTTTTGAAAAGTGGACAGCACATGCCCCATCATGGGAAGCAGCTTCTATTCAGTTCCAGATAATTACAGCAATGTGGGAATGTGGGCCCAGTGTTACCAGATCTCCAGATTGTTCAAGAGATGTTGGAAATATGGGTTTTTATGAAAATTCTCAACTCTTTCACAATAGTAAACAAATTTTTAAAAAATTTAAGCGTGCAAACCAGACCAGTCTCTGTGCTGGGTATGGCGCATGGGTGACCAGTTTGTAACCTCTGTTTTAAGAGTTCTTAGCCTGGGGTGTATTTTTGGAGGACAGAGGGCCCTTGGTTTTCATGAGACTCACAGGGATTTGTGACCCTAAAAGTTCAAGTATCACTTCCTTAATTGATGACATTATACTCCACCTGTGCACCTCACTTTACAGTTTACAAATTCCCTTTCCCAGTTAAAAAAAAAACCTTCTGAAATCACTTCCAGATCTTCCATATGGTGGCTTTGCTCTTCTGATTCCATCCAGGAAGAAAGGGGTGAAATCGGGTGCAAAAAAAGAAAATGCAAGGAGTTGGGGCCCAGCTACTCCTCTGCCCAAACTGAGAGACCCCTACATGAGGCCCAAAGACCAGGAGGCAAGAAGTGGGCCTGGGCTACACAGACTTTCACTGCTGGAAGCTTCTTACCCGCCCAGGCCAGAACTGTGTGGAGCCACGATCCCCAAGCACAAGGCTGCTGCCACAGCTGCGTCCACCGAAGATCCCTGCTTACCGAGCACCTCAATGCCCAGCGATGTGCAACGGGCAGCATCGGTCACCACTGCACCCTGCTGGAAGATCTGGGAGGGGAGAGGGGACTAGGTAGGGGCAGTAGGAGCCCTCTGCCTCCCTAAGGCACCTCTACTAACCCTAGAACCTCTACAGGAGATGGAGTACAAGACCTGCTCTCTTGTCCCCATGACTCTCCTCTAGGACCCTTGCCTCCTTACCCCAAGAGCCTCCTACTTGTTCCAGTCCCTTCCTTGTTCTGTCTTCCTCATGCCCCTGAGCCCCTCCCTTGGGGACTTCCTCTTCCAAGTCACCACCCTCTCCCCTTCCCATTTCCTGGCCCCCTTCCACCACTCAGTCATTCTCAGTTCCAACGGTCTCCTCAAGCATTTCTGCACTCCCTCCTCCCCAGTTCCCTCCCTCTTCCCTGTCTGCCCCCCTCACCTGGGGGACTCCGAAGTAGATCTGCATGACCAGCGCGACAGTGACACCCGTGGCGAAGGTGAGGCAGGCCGTGACGATGACCGTGAGCCCGTCCTGGCGGCAAGAGCACTCGGCCGCCGCCGCCGAGAACGGGTCCTTGCGCATCTCCCGTAGTGGCGACCCGTCCTGGCTGCCCATCTCCGACGACGACGAAGGCAGCCGCTGCAGCCGCGCCGACTTCAGGAAGGAGTCCGGGTCTGTGGGCGGCCAGGGTTCCGTCTGGGCGCCTCCTACCTGGCCCTGCCCCTCCAGGCGGGACTATTCCACATCTCCATCCGCCCCGCCCCTGCCCCACAAAACCCACCGGCGGGCACTGCTCACTTCTCCGCGTGGCCTAGACGCACCCCAAGGCGGGCGGGGCGGCGAGAAAGAGATAGGGACCCCAACTGGGCAGCAGGGAGGCTGGATTCCAATGCCCTTGTCCGATACAAATTTCCGGGGACCCAAGACTCAGGGCTGAAAACACTCCTAGAAGAGGCAGGGGTTTAGCCCTTGCTGGAAACCAGATCCTGCCCCAGCTGGGGCCCAGCCTTCTGTGCAAGGAAGCAGCTACGTAAACTGAGTAAACAGAACCTCGCTCCTAACGGTGCTTCAGTTAGCCATTCATGTATTCACAAATATGGAGAGCCTACTATGTGTCTGGGCCTATGCTAGGTACTAGGGGAAAGGAACAGATAATTCCTGCACTCGTGGGGTTCACAGACCAGTGGAGGAAAAAGACATTAAACAAGTAAAAAAGGAGTATATAATTACAAGCGTGGCAGGTGCTATGAAGAAAAAGATGGATGAAGTGAGAGAATAATGGTGGTGGGGGAAGGAGGACTGCTTAGCTGGAGAAATCAGTTAAGGCCTCTCTGAGGAAGTGATTTTTAAGCTGAGAACTGAGGTATAAGAAGGAGCCAGCCATATATAAGAACAAGGGGTGTGTGCGTGGAGTGTTCCAGAAAGAGGGAACAGCAGGTGCAAAGGCCCTAAGGTGAGAATGAGCTTGAAATATTTGAAAAAGATAACCGATGCTTGGATGGCTCTGGTGTAGCAGGCAAGGGGAACAAGCAGTGAAGGTGGAGGCTAGGCCAGATACACTGGGCCTGGTGGGCCTGATGAGAAGCTTGGACTTTAGCCTAAGAATTACGGGAGGTCACCAGAGAGTTTTAAGCAAGAACGTGAAGCCATCTGTTCTGCGTTTTGTTTTGTTTTGTTTTGTTTTGGTGGCTGGCAGGTATGCAGATTGGAACTTTAACCAAATGAGCTAACTGGTCAGCCCTCGTGTTTTAAAAAGATTCCTCTCGCTGCTGTCTGGAGAACAGATTGGAAAACAATAAAAGCGCAGGCAGGGGAGACTTGAAAGCCACTTATTTGCTGGGTGACTATGGACAAGTCACTTCAAGTCACGAGCCTTAACTTTCTTCCTCATAATAATGGAACTAATCCCTAACTGGTGGGATAGCTACAGGATTCCACGAGGTAAAGTATGCCAAGTGCACTGTAGGTGCTCACTCAGTTATTTCCATTCCTGATCCAGCAATCCCACTACTGGGTATATATCCAAAGGAAATGAAATCAGTATGTCAAAAAGATGTCTGTGCTCCCACGTTTTTGCAGCGCCATTCACAATAGCCAAGCCCATGACCCGTTAATGGGTGAATGGATAAAGAAAATGTGGTATATATAAACAATGGAATAATATTCAGCCATAAAGAAGAATGAAATCCTGTCATTTTCAGCAACATGGATGAACCTGGAAGACATTTTGTTAAGTGAAATAAACCAGGCATAGAAAAACAAAAACAAAAATGCATAATCATAATCATATGTGGAATCTAAAGAAGTTGATCTCATAGAAGTAGAGAGAACAGTGGTAACCAGGGGAGGGGAGGGGAAAGGGGGGAATAGGGAGAGAATGGTCAATGGGTACAAAGTTACAGTTAGATAGGCGAAATAAGTTCTGGTGTTCTATAGCACATTAGGGTGATTATGGTTAACAATATTGTCATGTGTAGTTCAAAATAGCTAGAATGTTCTCACCACAAAGAAATGATAAATGTATGAGACAATAAATAGGCTAAATACCCTGATTTGATTTTTACACAATGTACAGATGTATTGAAACATCACACTATACCCTTATAAATATGTACAATTATTATGTATCAATTAAAAAACAGAATTTAAAAAGTTATTTCCATTTTTTTCCACCTTGGCCAGGGCTGAGACCCTCTTCCATCCCATACGTCCCTCCTCTGGGTGCTATGAGTCCTTAAATGGCCTAAAGATTTTGGGTGTTTGTGAACAGTAAAGAAATAAGCCAGTACCTTGTCCTTAAAACCTTTCTGTACTTTCAATACGTTTTTAAAAGTTTATTCATGGCTCTCCGGTTAACTCAGTTGGTTAGAGTGTGGTGCCGATAACACCAGCGTCAAGAGTTCAGATCCCAATACTGGCCAGCCGCCAAAAAAAAAAAAAATCTATTCATTTAATAAATATTTTCTGAGCACCTGCTACTGTGCACTAGGAGTATAACCCTTTTATTTTATTTTTTTGGCAGCTGGCCAGTACAGGGATCTGAACCCTTGATGTTTGGTAAGATGTAAGCTGGTAGCTGCTGGAAGCATCTTGCCCTCAACAAGATGTAAGCCTTTCTGATAGTGAAGCCCACAAAAAGGAAAGCAGAGTAAAAGATGGATAAAAGCCAATTTCTTTTTGGGCACCTGGATCCAGCTATGCCTGAAGCCCTATATTCCTATACCATTATGCTACCCAACAAAATTCTCTTTTTAGATGTAGCTCAGTTTTAGCTATCTTTATGACAAAAGAACCCCTAACAGAGTTGATTATGCAAGAAAGAAAGATCTTAGATGGAGACTGAGGTCATTCCTGGCTTGCTTATTCCTTTAAGGGGAGAATCATTGAAGACTTTTGAATCAGGGAGTGACATGAACAGAAGGTGGTGGAAGGATTGGGGTGGGGGTGGGGACAAGAGGCAGGAGGCAGAAAGAATAACTAGGAGCCTATGAGTAACATAGGTAAGAGAGATTGGTGGCTTGGTCTACAGTGGTGAAGACAGGGATGGTGAGATGGAATTTGGAAGATACTTGTTGGGGGTGGCAGACAGAGAGCACCTGATCACCATTTGGAAGTGAGAGGCAAAGGGGGAGTCCCGGGTAACTCCTGAGCTTCTATTTTGGAGTGATCGCCATGTAGCCCTGTTTTCCACATGGCCTGCTGTGGGGTGCCTGGCACTTGGTTTTGGACAATGGCAACCTAGAGGAAAGCTGGGCACAACCAAGGTCCTGGTTAAGAGGATGGGGCAGTGCCACTAGGTGGCACCACCAGGTTGCGAATACAAGAGGTCATGTTAGCCAGCAGGCTGTTCCAGCTGGAATAAATAAGTCTGGGGTCTTGGAAGTAGGACTGGGATACATGACATTGAAATGATTACACTGGTATGAATGGCAAGGTTCTTGGAACCTATAAGGCAAGTCCCTAGTGCCCATCCTTGGCATAAGGTGAAAGTTCTCAGAAGCTCAGTTGACCAGGGTCTCTGCTGGATTTCTATACAGGTGAGGGCAGAGCCTGTATTGGACTCCCTAAAGGATTCTCTGAGGTTTTGGAACTCCCTCCCCCACTATTCTTTCATCCTGAGGTCTCTCTTATTCATTTATTCATTCAACAAGTATTTATTGAGTGCCCAACACTTTGCCGGATGCTGGAGAAAGGATAGTGAACATTCAAATCACCATACCGGCCAGCCAACAAAACAGTCACGATCCCTACCTTCATGGGCTTACAGACATAGAATAATCACATAATCACTCAAATAAGTAGTCACGGGTTTTGATAAATGCTAAGACATTTATAGAGGGCCAGAGAACACATATCAGGGTGCTCCAATCTCTAGGTTAGGAGAGACAGGCATTCTCTGTTGAGCTGGAAGAGGAAACTAAGGCCCAAGACAGGGTAGGTGTGCCCACTGTCACACAGTGAGTCAGGGCAGTGCTAGGACCAGAAGAGTCATTCCTGACCCTGGAATAAAAGACCTGGCATTCAGGCTGGTATCCATCAAGACACATCTCCCCACTCCTCTACCTCTACCTCTTGACTCCAAGGCTACTCCCTCTGAAAATGAAGTTTTAATCTGCAGCCCTGACATTTAATGCCCATAAGCCTCCACACCTCACCCGCACTATCGCAGTGTAGTAGATTGAATTATGTCCTCCCCAAACTCACTGAAGCTTGAATTGTGTCCCCCAAGTCTTATGTATTAAAATCATAGGCCCCCACTATGACTGTTAAGAGGGTAGGAAATCCTATTATGGTAATTGAAAGGTGGAGGCTTGAAGAGGTGATCAGATTGTAGGACCATGCTGTAGTGAATGGATTTAAAATGGTGGTCAGAGGCCTGGTTCTCAGGGCTTTAAAAGAAGAGAAGAGTCTGTCTTTCTCTCTCTCCGCTCTCTCTGCTTCCACTACCTTGCAATGTGAGTGGGTCACTGTCACCATATGGACTTTGGACTTCCCAGCCTCAGAAACTGTAAGCAATAAATGTCATTTTTCTTTATAAAATACCCAGTTCCATGTATTCTGTTATAAGCAACAAAAACAGACTAATATATCCAGGTAGGGTGCAGTCTGGTCAGGTTGGCAGGGGCTGCTGGTCAGGGCCAGATAACCAGAAGGTTGTGGAGGGGGAGAAAATTTGGGTCTGTCAGGCTGGGAGCAACTATTTAAGGGCCAGGCCAGAGAGGGCAGCCCAGAGAAGCAGCATCTGGCAGGCTGGTAAGGGATAAGGCTCGGGTGCAGGCACTGTGAGGAAGAGAGAGTGAGGCAGAAGGATGCTCTAATGCCAGGAAGTGACGTTGAGGGAAAGAGAGATGGGGGATGGAGGATGAAGAATGGAGGGGAAGACAGAGCTGGGCCACATGGATAGGAGGAAGAGCACTAGGGAAGCAATGATCAGAGAGTACTTGGCCCCCAGGTCTTTCCCAAGCCCTGTCTTCTCATTCCCAGCCCCCACCCCTTGCAGTCTCTGCACAGGGCTGAGGAGAACACAGTAAAATTCTGGAGACTGCTGCCTAGGGAGCAGGTTACCTTACTAACTTCCCGGCCAGATCCATGGCTCTGAAAGGGGTGAGGTAATCCACAGGACAGGAAAGGCACTCTGGTCCCCAAGGACTTTGAGAGGTCATGCAGTCCATTCTCCTGTCTCCCGATACCTAGTACTACCAGACAGAGGGGAATCATATTCTCTTTACCCCTCCCTGGACATGAGCAGTTTCTCAGCTTCTCCCCAGATTCTGCTTCCCATAATCCCTAGCTGTGGGGCGAATTCTTCTTAAGACCTAGATTCTATTCCTCCGGCTGCAGTTTCTGACTTGGTTTCTCCTATCCTGTTCTCCGTGGCTAGAGAAAGGCCTCTTCTGGATGATAGCTATTCATTCCTTAGGATCTCCCCTCCAGCATTCCTCTCTTGTTAGTAAACTCTTCGCAAAAGGTAATCCCAATCCCTCCTACTGCAGTCCCTGGCATCATCTCCCTTGTCGCATCCTACGCCTCGAAGGCAGAAAGGCATCTCCTTACCGACCAGATAATTAACGGAGACAAGGGAGAAGGGAGAGGTCCAGGAGGAAGGGGATGAATTAAGGAGATGGAGGCTGGAGTTGGGTGCTCAGCATAGATGAAGGAGGACCGGGGACTTCCCAAGGAGGGGCAGGAACGGGGCCAGTGGGCTTTACCAGTATCGGGGTCTCCTAAGAAGGCGTCCTCGTCCTTGCGGCCCCTCAGCGGGGCTATGGGCGCCGGCTCATCCTCCGGCAACCGCGGGAAACTGGTGATGCTCATGTAGTCCACGGGCGAGTAGGCGCCCAGGGCGCTCTCCTGGCTGGCCTGGTTCTCCGCCGCCATCCTCGCCCGCGCCCCCCAGCAGCGCCGCGCCTGCCGGAAGTGGCTGCTGTGGGGGGTGGGGGAGGGAAGGCGGGGCCTGAGCTCCTGGACAGCTGCGAGCGGGCGCCTCACTCCCATCCTCGGCCGTGCCTTGGTCTGACTGGCTCCCGCCTGCTTAGCATTGTCAGCCTGCAGGGGGCACGCAGGTGCAGGTGGAGGGACAGCCTGGTGGGCAATGGAGGGCCGGGCGCAGAGCGAGCTACAAGCGCGACCATAATGGCTCCGGGCACTGTATATAGCCCAGGGGCCAAACCCCTTCCTCCCTCCAGTCTGAATCCAGACAGCATCCTCCTCAGACCCCAGACTCCTTCCTCCTCCTTCATTTCACCGACCGCAAACTCCTCCTCGACCTCAGATTCTGTCCCTGGCCCAAAACTCCTCGGAGCCCAGACCCCTTGCAAGATCCTCCTCCTCCTATTTCAGACTCCTCTTCCAACCTTAGACCTCTTTAGACTTCAGAATCTGCTTTCACCCCCAACCCCCTTTTTATACCCCAGCCCCTGCTTCATCTCCAGATCTCTTTTTCACGTCCGGACCCCTGCTTGGACAACAGATCCTCCTCTGACCTCAGATCCCTTCCCGCACCCCAACACTTAGACTCTTCTTTCAACAGCAATCCTTTCTGGGACCCCTGACCTATCAGCATAGAAGAGTGATTCCCAAACTTTAGTGTGTGTTAGGATCTTTGAAAGCAGATCCCCAGATTCTGCTACAGAGGTCATAATAATTCTGTAGGTGGGATGAGGTCCTTGGAACTTGAACAACTTACTATCATTTTTAAAGTTTTTGATGTGGTTCTGGGAACGACACTTTGAGAAAAGTAGTGGTGGTGTGATAGGGCAGGAGTGGAATGGGGTGGGGGCAGATAAAGGGGTGGGGAATGAGTCTCTGTATTCTAGGTGTCTAGGTTCTATTCGTGGTGCAACCACTCACAAACTGTATGATCTTGGTCAAGATACTTAATCTCCCTGAGTATGAGTTTCCTTATCTGTAAAATGGAGAGAATGATAGTATTCATCTTAGAGAGTTGTCATGAGGATTAAAAAACGATGGAAAATGCTTAGTATAGGGCTTGACACCTTCTTAATAAATGCCATCATCATCATTGCCTTAATATCGCAGATTCTCACCCTGTCCAAACCCATTCATCCTCTCCCCACTCAGGAATTTCAACCACACTACAGCTTGCAGTACTTCCCCATCTCCAAAGATGGAGAATGTTTCCTCTCATATGAGGCCTCTAGTCAAAATTTCTATTGTGCAGTCTTCAGGCAAAAGGAGGGGGCTGGTCATGTCCCTGGACACAGATCCCCTCCCTCCACAACTCCAGACTCCAGGCTCAGAGATGACCTGAACTGCTTAAAAATCTAGTATGGGCACAGCAGCTGCAGTGCCACCTATAGATAGGAGGAGGCAGCAGGGAATCAGGAACAGCTCTAGGGTTTGGGAGAGTGGCTGGGAGACAGGATAGGAAGGAGAGTGCTGCTCAGAGCCCTGTGGTGAGGATGGGTGGGAAGGATGACCCTCTCTATGTCTCTCGATAAAATGTGTACCCATTGCATGTGCCTAATCTCCTCAGTAAGGTCTGTAGGGCCTATTACGCTTCAGTGAGATTGGATCCCCTCAGCAGAGCCAGTCCCCACTAAATGAAGTCTGTGCCCCCTCACTGATGTCCACTCCCACAGAGTAGTTGGAAGCTCCTCAGTGGGGCTTAAGTCCTCTCAGTGGGGTCCACATCTTCTTGGTAAAGTCTATATCCTCTGTGTCTCCTAGGGGGAGATCCAAGTTCCCTCAGTAGTGTCAGTGCCCTTCAATGCTGTTCATGTCCTATTAGCAGGGCCCAGAGCCCTTCAGTGGGATCTGAGAACCCCCAGCAAGATTTGTGCTGCCTTAGTGGAGTCCATGTACCTTCAGAGAAGTGTGTGTCCCTTCAGTGTGGTTGATATCTCCTTGATGAAGTATCTGTCCCTTCAGTGGGGTCGATGTCCATTCTGTGAGGTCTGTACCCCTTCAGTGGGCCCTGAGATCCTCCCTTCAGTATCGTATGTCTGACCATGGGGAGATTTTTTGGGGCTTATGGTGCGCTGGGCTTATAGTCAGCTGGGCAAAGAACAAGGGAGCAGGTGGGAAGGGAGACTGGGCTAGAGGTGGGCACAAGCCCTGTGTAAGCTTCAGGAGGCAGAAGCTGCCTGCTTCAGGCTTCAGAATCACTGTTGGAATTAGACATTTAAGGATCCTTTCTGCCTTGACCCTTCTCGGCTGAGAGTGCAAGTCCAAGATGGAGGGTCCTGCCTGGTTTCTCCTTTCAGGAGTGGAGGGGATAGAGGGAAGCCAGAAATGATTGAGCCCACACTGAGGCAGGTAAGAGAGGCCCCTTGGTGAAATAAACACATTGGGAAGGAAAGAAGAGAATGTGAATGATTACTCCTATTCACATAGATTTTGGTATTTTACAAATCTTAGCTTCAGCTAGAGGCAGTAAAAACGGAACTGGAGTCAGGGAACCTAGGTTTGGCCCTGACTTGGTCTTGTTTGCTTTGTGACCTTGCACACATTCCTTTCCTTTCCTGGGTTTACCATTTGCGCAATGAGAAGATGGATTTATTAGCAAAGACCTGAAGGCGCCTTCTACTGTTCACTCGATGGGTGTTGTACTTTAGATCTGGATGGAGATTTGTGGAGGCAAGGAGAGTGAAGACATATCCTCAGAGGTAGGAGAAAATCTGAGTTGGCACCAGGGTTAGCAGAGAAGTCCTATCCCTGGGTCATGCCCTCAAGGTCGTGGGAGGAGCTTTTTCCAAGAATAGAGTGGGGGTGTTGCTTAGAGAGGGAGGGCGGGGAGGGGGGAAGGGTGTCACCTGGAAGGGAACCTACTCCACTTGGCTTTGCAACTCAGTAGGGTGACAGTCAGGATTGTGAAAGCAGTCCACAGGGCGGCTCCGTGATGGGCCTGAACCAACTCCTCTCCTTAGCCCAGCCCTTTCCTGCTCGATCTCCGTTCTAAACTCAACCCTTTATCTGTCACTCCAAGACCTCTCCCCAGACCCCACCCCACCCTGGTCACTCCATGGCCCTGCCTCCTGTCCTGTCACGTCCAGCCGGGCTACTCCCCATCACTCCATGGGCCCACCTCCTCTCCTGTCACGCCTGGCCCCGCCCCTCTCCTGTCACTCCATGGTCCCACCCTCTCTCCTGTCACGCCCGGCCCCGCCTCTTCTACTTTCACTCTAGGGCATCAGCCCTTCCGGCAAGTCAGCTCCGCCCCATCCCTCGACTTTTACAAATCTCTGTCTTTGCTAACCTTGGTCCCGCCCCAATCAGGCACGGTTCCGCCCCTCTGGGCTCCGCCACCCGGTCTGCCGAAGCTCCGCCTCTACCCACCAGGCCCCGCCCCTCCCCGAAGGCCCCGCCCCTAGGTCGGCCTGTTTTCCCCGCCCGGCACCCGCGGCTACAGCAACGGCTGCCACCGTGCTCGGAACTTGACACGATGGGGCTTCCCGAAGAGCGGGGCCAGAGCGGCACCAGGAGCGGTGGCCGGGAGGAAGCTGGAGCCGGGGACCGGGCGCGGAGTTGGTCTCCGCCGCCCGAGGTCAGCCGCTCCGCGCACGTCCCCTCGCTGCAGCGCTACCGCGAGCTGCACCGGCGGTCTGTGGAGGAGCCGCGGGGTGAGGCCCGGCCCCGGCGGGCCCGGCGGCCGTCAATGAGGAGAGGAGTAGGGCTCCCTGGGGAAATTGGGGGCTCTCTTGGGAAGTTGAGGGGTCCGTGAGGAGATGGAGGTTTTGTGAGGAAAGAATTGTGCCTTTTTGAGGAGATGGAAAAGGGATTCCGGGAGGAGGTGGGGGTTCTGTGAGATGAAGGATCCCTGGAAGTTGGGGATTGCCCTGCGACTTGGGGGGTTTGGTGAGGAGATGTGGGTTTCCGTGAAGGAAGAAGCGAGGTTCCTTGAGGAGATGAGAAGGGAGGGGGAGGTTCGTTGAGGAGAGTTAAAGTTTCATGAGAAGAGAAGGGGGGTTCCTGAGGCGAAATGTTGGGGGTAAAAGGGGCGAGGGGACGCCTTGAAGGGAGGAGGGCCACGAGCCGAACTTTCTTTGCCTCTCTTTCCTGTTAACTCAGCCATTGTCTCCTGAGACTTTTAACCTGTGATTTAGTCTCAACTGTTGAGAGACAGTACAGGTCTGGTTCTCATCTTTGCGTCCCCCAAATTAGTAATGAGGCCCCAGATGTATTTTTAATATATCAGAAATCCCAATGGAAATTACCCAATATAAGACTGAAAAAGTCATTAAAATAAGTTGTTTTTATTTTTTTTTAATTTGGGTTGGGATTGTAATAACTTGCAGATTTTGATAGATAGTTCCATGTCTTTAAAATGTGTGAGAAAAATTTCCTGTCCCTGCCCTCATTCTGGGTAAGGGGTCAAAACTGCACCCCAGTTGGGAGGCAGCATGTTTGGTAGTGGGACAAGCATGGGCCACAAATGAAACCAAGAAAAATCTAGATTTTGACCCTGGCTCTGCCACTCACTTACTTTGGGGTCTTAGGCAGATTTTTAAACCTGCCTGAGATTCCTTTTCTTCATCTATAAGATAGCAATAATAATACTTTGCCTCAAATGTTTGTAGGAGGACTAAAGTGTGCATTATAGAGAACCTGATGCACAGTTGATATTCAATAAATTGGTAGCCTGATAACAATAAGAACAACATGGAGGAAACAATTACCAAGTAATGCAAGACAGGATTGAATCAAGTGTAAAGTGATAGATTACTGTAGACAATGTCCAAGTTTGAGCCTTAAGACCTCTTTTCACTTCTCTTCCCTCTATATTTTCTTCCATCATGAGTTCACCTGTTTCCCAAGGGTGAGCTATTTACTGCCACAATAATAATTCGTATTCTATTTATCTAGCCCCGTACCTGGCATCTCACTTGTGCTCTGGTTCCAAATTTCATAGACCTGTAGACCATTTATATTCACACACCTTGATTTATTACTATATTCAATATGATTATGACTGGAATTACCAATTTTCCCTCCCAAACCTGCTCTCTTCCCTAATTTTCTAATCCCTGTCTGTGTCAATGGCACTGTCCTAAACCATAAATCTCTTTCATTGTCCTCTCCAATAAGATCTATCTATATATCTTATCTAGATTTTATAGATTGCTTACTGCTTGGTAAGCAGAATTCCAGTTTGATTTGATGGAGGGACTGTTATTATCACATTTTACAGGGAAGGAAGTGGAAGTTTAGAGAGATTAACTAACTTGCACAAGGTCATAAAGCTAGTTAGTGGTGGAACTGCAGTGTGAACTAAGGCAGTCTTGACTGCAGAACCTATATCCTGATAGCAATGTAAGTCCTCTTCCCTGACTCCACAGTATGCTTTTCACCAAATTCTGTCAAATACTCCTTCAGAATGTCTCACAGATTCACCTTTTCTTCCATTCCCACTGACCCTTTTAATCAAGGAAGCAGCCTCCTAATTTGTTCTCTCTCCACCTAGTCTCACCACCTTCAATCTCTCCACTATATTTATTTAAACACCATTAGATTTATATTCTGGAAATACCGCATTCATATGTCACTGCAAAAATTTTCAATAGTTCCTTATTTCCTACAGTTTCAAGTTAAAATTCTTTTCCTTTAAGTCCTCTGGATAATCTAGCCCCACCCCATCTCTTTATCTTTATCTCCCACTATTCCCTACCACACCCCTCATTCTAGACAGGTCATTCTCTTTGATATCCTAGATACACAAAAGTCCTTTCCCACCTTCTTGCCTTTGCCCATTTCCTTCTGCTCCTCTCTACCTAGTCAAACTCCACCAGTTCCACAGAGCATTCCCTGATCATCCCAGTTCAGGCTCATCTTTTTTCTTTTCTGAACTTCTTTAGTACTTAGAATCTGTGCCAATAAAACATCCAGATTCCTCCACAAACACAAAAAAACTCTACAAAAAAACCCCAGACAAAACTAAGTGAGCATAAAACTCAAGTTTTCTTCATTCCTTGTTGATGGACATTAGTGTGGTTTATAAATATTTTTATATAATATGTGCTTACTATTATTACTTTAAAATGTTTTTGAGTATTTACATGTATTCTAGTTACTAGCTGTGTGGTCCTTGGGAGAAGAGTTTTCTATGCTTCCTGAGCTTCAGTTTTCTCATCTATAAAATTAGGATAATTAATGTATACTTTATAGGAAATAATGTCATAAAGATAAAACGAGATTAGTCCAGTCCCTGATATGTGAATGGCATATTATAAATGCCAGTTCCCAAAGGCCATTTAGTATTTTATCATGTTACTACTTGTATTACTAGCTTTCATCAGTTTGTTTTTGTTGGCTTTTGGGTTGTTTCCAGTTTCACTATTATAAATAGTGTTGCTATAAAGATGTCTTTAGTAATCACTTTTTTTTCCTCTGGGATGATTTTCCAAGTATATTCCCCAAAGTTGAGTTAGCAGGTAAAAGGGTATAAAAAGTTTTATGGCTCTTGTCAAGCATTGCCCTGCTATCCAGTAAGATTGTGCCAATTTCTTACAATGCCATTATTGTATAAGAAAATCTGTTTTCCCAGGGCCACCTAGACATAGGGTTTAATCAGGTTTTTTTTAATCTTAGCTAGTTTTATAGGTATATAATGGCACCTTGGGGTTGATTTGATTTGGATTTATTTAATAGATCAAAAGGTTGTATGCCATGTGATTTAATTTTCAATTATATTTTGTCTTGTAAATTCAATAATATTTCATGTGTTAGTCTTATCTCTCTAACGAGATTATATAAACTCTAAATCATGTAACCTTCAACAAATCATTTAGCCTCTATGAATTTGGTTTCTTCTTTCCTCCCATTGTCATGGTTCTAAGTGTTTCTCTCCCTGATCTAGTACTCAGAATATCCTGAATTCTCTGCATTCGCTTTGTTTTACCTGTTGAGTACATTTTCTCCAGAATAGCCAGGCAGATATTTTAAGAATATAAATCTGACCATGATACTCTTGTGTAAAAACTTTCAATGGCTTTCCACTGCTCTTGGGGTAAATACCAAATTTCCTATCATGCACAGAAGAATTGTGTGATCTGTTTAGTTTATGCACCAATTCCTGCTATTCTTTCTCTTATTCTCAGTGTTTCAGCCTCAAAGAGTTCCTCTTAACATATGCCTTTGGTTCCTTCCCATCACATAGTACTCTTCCCCACTCTCCCCTCTGCCCAGTGAGGGAGTAGAGAAAAACTATTCATCTTTCAAATTTTAGCAAAAATGTCTTCCTTAGGGAGTTCAAATCTTGACTTACTAAACTATGTAGCTTGGACAAGTTATTTAAGCTCTCTGAGCCTTAATTTTCAAATCCATAAAACCAAAATAGAAATAATGCCTACCTTCTAGGGTTGTGGTAAGGACTAAATAAGCTAACACATATAAAGTACTTAAAGCAACATCTGGCACATAGCGAGTAAACAGTTGCATAAGTAGTAGTAGGAGAAGAAGACTCAATAAATAATTGCTGAGAGAGAATGAACAAATTAAGGGAAGAAAGAGATGATCATGTAAGGCTCTGTGAGTAAAGAATCTCTTCCTTTCACTAATTATTTTATTACAAAATTTGCTAGCTGGTTAGCTCAGTTGGTTAGAGCATGGTGCTGACAACACCAAGATCCAGGGTTCTATCCCTGTACTAGTTAACCAACAAAAAAATAAGAAAATAAATAAAAATTACTGATTGCTTAGTATGTGCAAGGTACTGAGTGGCTGTGATTTGAATAGATGGTGAAAAATGGATAGGCAGTTTTGAGGACAGAAGAAGTATTTGAGTCAAGATTCAGCCCATGGGAATAGAAGGTGGGTTAGGAGAGTGGTGGATGAAAAGATTAGACAGATAAAGTAGGGATGCAAGTGCTGGGTCCTAGGGCAGGGAAGTTTAACTTGGTCCTGTGCATAGACTGGTAAGCCATCTGAAGATAAATATGTCTGAGAAGCTTAGTGATGTCTGGGCTTTCCTTTCTATTGCAGAGTTTTGGGGAGATATTGCCAAAGAATTTTACTGGAAGACCCCATGCCCTGGCCCATTCCTCCAGTACAACTTTGATGTGACTAAAGGGAAAATCTTCATTGAGTGGATGAAAGGAGCAACTACCAACATCTGCTACAATGTACTGGATCGAAATGTCCATGAGAAAAAACTTGGAGATAAAGTTGCATTTTACTGGTAAAAATATTTATCTTATAGTCTGTGGGAGATAAAAACAGTCACTCCTCACATTTATATAGTGTTTCACAGTTCATAAAACTTTAAAATCCATTAACTCATTTGATGCTTACAACAACCTGTAGAGAAAGCAAAGTATCATTAACTTAATGTCTCAGATGAGGAAAATACCACAAGGAAGTTAAATAACTTTTCTCAAATCACATAACTAGTATATGTCAGAGTTGACATTCAAAGGCAAATGTCCTGACTTCTAGTCTATTGTTCTTGGCTTGTGGTTGGTGAGGAAGGAGGGATATGGGTAAATGGAAGAGAACAGGACTGAGTATCTTTCTTTCTCATTCTTGCTTTGGGAGGAAAATGGGTATTGAATTTTTCACTACAACCATTATCTACCTCCTATTAACCTATCTACCAGACACTATACTTAAGAGCTTAACAAATATTATCTCATTTTATGCTCACAACAAATACAAAAGCACTATTTGGTTTCCTAATCTTACATATGTGAAAACTGAAATTCTGAGAAAAGTGATTTGTCCAAAATCAAACAGCTAGCAAGAAACAGGGCTGAGATACCAGGAAGTATAATTATAGAGCTTACACTCTTAACCATGACACTATACTATCCCTGTAATTCCTTACCTGGGTCTCTCAACAGCTTTGCAAAATAAGTATTCTTAGTTTCATTTTACAGGTGAAGAAATGAGCATAGAAGGGTTACATAGTGAATAAGGTCACAGAGTGAGTAAGTGGAAGAGTGAGGTTTCAAACTCAAGTCCATACGGTCTCCCCAGTGCGAACTTTGTAAGACCTTTTCCTCATAGCAACTTAGCTCTCTAGGAAATATTACTATACTGAACCCAAACAGGATCTTGAAGTTCCAGTAATTGGGGTGTTGTTTCTGCCACCACCTATGAACACTCTGAGAACTGATCTGTTTTTGTTTAAGCTAGTCAATAGGAGTAGGTTAGATGCTTCATGGAAGAGCTTAACTGGTACTCAGTCAAAATTTACCCAGTTTGTGGATATATTGAGAAAAGCCCTAATCTGAGAGACAGGAAATTTATGTTCTCATTCCAACTCTGCCATTAAGTTGCCATGTAACCACAAGCAAGGCATTTAGCTGTTTGAGAGTCAGTTTTCTCTTCCATAAAATGGGGCTATAATTCCACCCTTGTCTTTCTCACTGGATTATTATAAAAACTAAATGAGATGATGTCATAATAGCATTTATTTATTTATTTATTTATTTATTGGAAAACATACAAACATGAGTGGTCTATGATCACATTATCATTGCTCAATTGGGGGTCACTCTGCCACTAAAACTGTTAATAACTGTCTGTTACTTTTGTTAAGACTCTTTTTAGCACCTGCTCTAGGGCTTTATGCTGAGCTCCAGCCAATACTTGGGCCCACCTCCTTAGGTTCCTTAAGGAACAGAAAACCTTTAACGATCTGCATAGGAGATGCTTGTGTCTGAATTTATTCTCTGACTTGAAATAACTCAGGTGCCTGATGAAAGACTGAGAAAACATAGACCAGAGTTTTCAGCTGCTGGAGATTGCTCCAGAATCCTGACGCCCTTGTTTCTTGAGACCCTAATTCCCCTATCACCCTTACGTGAACAGGCCCTAGAAAGCCTCTCTTTCCATCTGTAAAAATGAGGGGAATAGACTAGATCAGTGTTTTCCAAAGAATGTTCCAGGAACCACTAATCACTGGAAATATTAGCAGAGGCTTCTTAATTCATGAGACAAATGAGTCTGAGAAACACTACATAATAAATTGCCTTTGGAGATTCCCAATGTATATTAACATAGTAAAATCTCCAAGAAGTCCTATAGTAGAAATACCTGCTTAATTTTCCAAACTTATGTCAGCCCCAAACACTTTTTTCAGCATGCTATTAATATCACAAGAAGCAGTATTCCATGAAACACCAATTTGGGAAGCACTGGGTTAAATAATCTCTAAATTTACTTCCTCTGGTGCTGGCTGATTAGCTCACTTCTTTAGAGCATGGTGCTGATAACACCAATGTCAAAGGTTTGATTTCCCATACCAGCCAGCTGCCAAAAAAGTAAAAAGATTACAATCAATTTACTTCCAGTGCAAAATTCTGTAACTCCATAACAAGACATCCTCGTTCCATTTTTACATTGGTTGGATATTGGGTGCTTAATCCTGTGTTAGGTGTTATGGATACAGGGATAAACGGGTGGGATACAGGGATAATATGGGCGGTTATTATTCAATTATTTTATGTTTATAGTAAAGCAAAAGCAAACTACAGATAAATCACATCTGTAAGAAAGTAAAGTGCAAATATGCCAGATATGTGGTTACTTTCCTTAGTTACCTCCATATTTTTAAATAACATGCTTATACTGATATTTCTTCATCATTTTTAAGGAAAGTATTGACTTCCTATTATGATAGATGAGAATTTAGTTCTAATATATCCCTCCAACTTCTTTCTCCCATCCTCCCAATATGATTATACCTGTTTTCTAGTTCATCTAAAATCACTGTTTAAATAAGAGTAGTATATTATGGTGGCACTTCTTTTTCTGTATACGTTTTTGTTTTCTCTGAAGTTAATAATTACCCTCCATTTTTTCTTGTACTATTTGCCTATATCAAATACTCAATATTTTCCAAACTCTATCATATAATTTATTCTATTTAGTCGTCCTTTTCCCCCCAAAGTCCTCTCTCTTGGAGCCCACATTCTTTCTGCTCTAATTTTTATTTATGTTGTAAAAAATGACATCTTTTCAGTGATTTGTTCCAGTTGATATGCTTTGTATGGAGCCATAGTACGGCTTTTTTCTTGATTTAGACAGTGTCATTTACATAGCTGTAGTGGCATTAGCAAACCATATTCATAGCTCATTTCTTGTTTTGGGACATATCTTTTTTTTTTTTTAATGTTTTGTTTTTATTGGTTATGACTATTCATGGGGTACAAAGCAAATTGTCACCACTTGTGCCCAAGATGTGATGACCAGATCCATACTGGGACATGTCTTACAAACACTGAAACAATCCACACAGGAAATAGTGCTCTTTAGGAAAATACTTCAATTAGCCAAAATAGAACCATGTTAAGGAGAAATTTGGCCTTTTACTTTTGGCTTGACACATTATAAATGTTCATGGAATAATAGTATTTTTAGAACTTAGAGCAACTGTTAGAGTCCATCTAGGCCAACTCTCTTTACAGATTGGTAGATTGAGGGCCAGAGAGGTTAAATGATTTGCCTAAGGGTTAAATACATGTTTGAAGACAGAACTGAGACTAATCTCCAGATATTCTCATTCTTAGCTATTTTTTTCTCCATATGATACTACATTATTCTAGTAGTCCAACACCTGGCTGTGACAGATGAGAGGAGAAATTAGCCATATTAGTCAAAATATCAGATAAAATGTGCTATTAGGTTTAAATGTCCCAGATGCTGGTCTTATGGAGTTTATATTCTATTTGGGAAGACCAAACAGGCCTATATAAAACAGCCTGAAAGCAATTATGGGCCAAACTGCAAAGAGCAACTTAAATAAACAGTTCATGGAAAGGAGAAAGCATTGCAGGGAGGCA
Organism: Cynocephalus volans; assembly: GCF_027409185.1. Taxonomy (NCBI): domain Eukaryota; kingdom Metazoa; phylum Chordata; class Mammalia; order Dermoptera; family Cynocephalidae; genus Cynocephalus; species Cynocephalus volans. Next base: position 30,815,237 of record NC_084460.1, read on the forward strand.
GTGTAACATAAAGATTAGGAGAATAGGTTTTGGTGTCAGGCTAACCTAGTTTGAGTCCTATTTGTGCCACCAACTAGCTGTCTGATTTTGGACAAGTTACTTAACCTTATTGAGCCTCAGTTTTCCCAACTGTAAAATGTGGATAAAAATAGCTTTTATCTCATGGAGTTGTCAATTGTGAGAATTAAATGGGATAACAAACCCACGTGTCTAATTCCTTGTACATCGAAAGCACTTAATAAATACTAGGCACCATTATTATCATATTGTTTTTTTTTTTTTTTTTGTCTTTTTCGTGACCGGCACTCAGCCAGTGAGTGCACCGGCCATTCCTATATAGGATCCGAACCCGCAGCGGCGGGAGCGTCGCAGCACTCCCAGCGCCGCACTCTCCCGAGTGCGCCACGGGCTCGGCCCATTATTATCATATTGGGACAGTGAGAAGACCAAGTCTGTTTAGAGTAAAAGGTTTATGCAGGGAACAATTTACTAATTCAATAAATACTTATTGAGAACTTACTATGTGCCAGGCACTATTCTGAACAAACAGACAAAACCCTGCCCTCATGGAGGTTATAGTCCAACTTGAGGAGACAGACTAAACAAACTGACAAATATATGATGGGTAGTAATAAGTGCTATAGAAAAATACAGAGCAGAGTAAGGGAAAAGGGAATGACAATGTAGAGTGGGGGTTGCTAAGGAAAGAATCCTCTGATCAAGGTGACATTTGAGCAGAGATCTGAAGGAAATGATGGAGTGTGCCATGCAGGTAGTTGGAGTGGAGAGGGGAAATGTTCCAGGTACATTTGGGAGAGCAAGTGCACTGCTAACTGGTATGTTTGAAGACTAGGTAGGAAGTTAGTGTAGATGAGGCAGTGTGAGGTAGCTATTGTCAGCAGGATGCTAGCTCACGTAGAACCTTGAAAGCCAATGTAGACTTTGGCTTTTATTCACAGTGGAAGGGGGAAACACTAGACAGTCTTAAGCATAGATGTGACAATAATTTGGTTTATATTTAGGATGTGTCTTTTGTGTTGAGAATAGAATGTAGGAGGGCAAAAGTAGAAGCAGGGTGATCAATTAACTATTATAGAAATCCAGGTGAGAGATGATTGTGATTTAGACCATAGTAGTAGTTGTGAAGATGGTTAGAAGTGGTCAAAATCTGGATCTATTTTGAATGAAAAGCTCATGGAATTTGCTGGTTTGGATTGGATGTAGGGAGTGAGAGAAAGAGTCAAGGATGTCTTCAACAGAGGATGAGGTCCATATATGGGAGATCTTAGCTATTTTTTGGAGATCTATGAAAGGATTTTATGCAGGGTAATGATATGGTCGCAGGTGGGTTTAAGAAGATTCATCTGGATACATATGAAAGTGGCAGTGTGATGGGAGTGTGAAGCCCTCAAAGAACTGAGTTTGTTATTCAGGGTAGAGATGCCTGAACTGGGATGCTACTGGAATGGAATGGAAAGATAAAATTTTAGAGTAATTTACAGGAAAGAAACCAGCACAGGTGACTGGATGTGTAGATGGTGGGGAGACAGGGAGAAAGTGAGAGGGAAAAGTCAAGAATTATCTTAGTCTATATAACACTTTGCCTCTTTCACGGGCCCACATTATCTGATCCAAGGGCTGAATTTGCCCTCCGGAGCAAGACTTTGGTTCTAACCTCTCTTGCACTGTCTTTACCTTAGTGTGACAGATAGGAGTGTTGGTGGGGATTTATGTGTATGTGTGTGAGAAGATGATCAGTAACAAAGTATTGGGAGAGTCATTTTGGGAGAGATAGTCAGTGAGGGATGTTAGACATAGCTGAAGGAGTGGGAGTTGGCTAGTGGAAGGGACCCAGGGGACAGAAGGTGATTTGAGGAATTAAAGGGCTTATGGGGAGAGGATGGAAAGAGTGGTTAATGGCTGATATTCTGGCCATTTATACTAGCTGTTTAATACATGGTTTATTTCAGGAGAGGTCTCCAGTCACCAAAGCCCAAAGAATTTGGTATAGTCTATTCCTTCCATTGTTTGCTTTGGGTTGCTTATGGCTGTCATTATCTCTGGCTACCTCAACCCTCACTCTCAGTTGAAATCACTGCTGTCTCTTCATGGGCTCTCACTGTATTTCAATTCTTCTCTAGAAAGTGGAGCTTCTGAGAAGCAGGTGATTTTATGAGTGACCTTAGGACAGAAGCTCTGCTCTCAGGATCCCTGTATGCTCCCAAGTACGAATTCCAGAGTATGATATTAGGAACTTCCCAGATGCCTGTGGGGGTATGTGTATATACATTTAAGAGGGTGAGGATGATTGAGAATGTGAGATAAGCCCATGTTTTGACAAGGAGAATATTTGTCAAGGTAACATGGAAAGCCAGAGCCCTAGAGTATATTGTCCTTTCATTCATGTCCAGGGACTGATAATTATCTACGTATGCAGTTCACTGAAGTGATATGGAGAGAGAGAGACTTTTTTACCCTCAATCTACATCTTCACTGGTTTCACAAGTCTATCTACTGATTAAATTATACTTGGTGAAGAAAAACATTCATTTGAGAAAGAAGATGGCTTCAGAACATTCTCTTCCCCTCTTTGGGCCTCCTCTTTGTGGGAATGGTGGGAGATGAACTACAAATACTCTGCAAGGTCCCTTCTGGCTCTGATCTTCCAGGATTTTGTGATTGTTTCTGAAGAGGAAGTGGTTTTTAGAAGTTTTGTTGTAGTCTGTGGTGACCCTATGGTGTCTCAATAGGCAGCTGGATTTCTGTTGAGATGGTATGAAAAAGAAAGGATTTTAGAAGGTTTGGGGTAAAGAAGCTAAGGAATGAGTCTGCTCCTTTTGCTTGGAGGTAGTTTGTGGCTGGTAGCATAAACACTTGAAGCTGATGGGACATATGTGGGAAATACTTGTTGGGAACAGTCTTTCTCCACTTGAATCAGCTGGGCAGATTGTGAAGAGGATTGGAGGATTTCATGTTTAGGTTAGATCTCTAATCTGTTTCTCTCACTTCTCCCTGAGTTCCATGATCCTTGACACTTTAAAAAAACACCTCTCTAAAGTGGTGAAAATGAGATAAATAGGCTATGCTATCCAAGTCACTTTTTGGAAGTAGGTGGCATATGAACAATAAATGTATTGCTCCGAAGACTGCCTTGAGGCCTGTTTCAGTGTCCTGGGCTCCGTGTCAGCTACCTGAGTTTGTGTCTGGGCCAACTTTTTATACTGGTGTGTTCAATAAACATTTAATGAAGAGAATAGCTTTAGTTAATGTTCTTTTCTGAGCCTTTCCCTTTTATAAACTGTCGGGGGTGGACAGGAGACTTGCTTTAGTTACTTCTGGCACTTACCTTCAGAATTTCTGTCACAAATGTGGGGAACTGCACTGACAAGGCAGCTTGGAGAGGTTGGGGGAAGAGGAGAAACCCAGTACTGGCCTCCTCTGCTTTGAAGATAGCAGGTGGTGGTCACATGGGAGCGTGGGAGTGTGGATTCTTCCCTTAGGGCAGCCTCACATTTACAACAGCAGATACAGGGAGCCTGGAGCTGAGGATGGGCCTTCCCTCTTCTCTTGGATTTGGTTTGGGAAAGATTGGGCACTGGTAATGATCCCCTGGGTCTGACACCTTGAACCTCCGTCTGAGAATTTAAGCCTCAGTTCCAGTTCTTAGAAGTCATTTAGTCCACTTCTCATAAAAAGCAGGCATTGTAGTCCCAATATCACCACCCCCAACAATCCCTTTAAGTTATCATTCTGATTCTGGATTATTCTGATTTGATCCCTGCTCTAATGCATACTAGTTGGGCAAGTTACCTAACTTCTCTATAAACCTCTGTTTTCCCATCTGTGAAATGGGAATAACAACAGTTCCTATGACATACATTATTGTGAGGAATAATTGGAATACCCTGTGTAAAGGGCTTAGCACTTGGCAAACAGTGTGTTAGCTATTTTTATTATTATTTCAAAGTCCCAAACATAAAACAGGAAAAAGCAGAGCTGATTTGGTTGAAGCATCAATGGGAGCCACATTCTATTGGCTTCTGTACCCTGTCACTGTAGTCTCTGTGAGGTATGTGTGTGGAACTTCTAGGCATTTGCAAAGCTCAATTTGCAAACCCCTGATCTAGTCCAGTGTTCTTGTTTTATGGATGAGGTAATACTGAGTCCACATTTCTAGATTCCTCATATAATGTGGTTTCCTAAGCAACCCCTTAATCATCCGTGTCATTTTCCTCTGGACATACTCTAGTTGGGCAATATCTCTCCAGCTTTGTATGACCTGCCTCATGCAGAGTACTGTTATTGTTCTTTGACTTTTCATGTCTAAGATTATATTAACCTCATTGATAGCCACACTCTACCTCTCAGTTTATAATCTCACATAATACTTAAAGGTTTTTTTTATTTTTTTCCTGTTTAGTCTTATAATAAACTGTCTCCCCTGTGCTGTACTTGTATATTTGTTCCCTTGTTTTTTTGAACCCGGGTATGGTTCTCAACACTTGACAGATGAGGAACTTGAGGCTCATAGAGTGGAAATGACTTGGCCAGAGTCTCATAGCAGTTATAACTTGTTCTGCACAGAATACTTACATTTCTTATTCTATACAATATGCTTCTCCTTATACAGCCTTAGCTTCTTTGACAATTTGTTATCTGTCTTGTCAGTAGTTTATTTAGAGAGTTTAGAGCCGGTTTTTGAAATGTTGATATATTTGTAAGCTAAAGACATTAAAGTGCAAACCTCAAGGAAGTAACATCCTTTCCTTAGCCCGTATGTGTTTATTCATCTATTCATTAAACATTTTTTTTTAACTGAATATCCATAATATATATTCAGCATAATACTTTGAGAATAGGCTTTGAGGGGCACAGGGCAATAGCAAGGAGACCAATAAGGAAGCATTTACAATTACATTTAAATAAAGCACTCACAGGCAAGATATGATAATAAAGAGGTTGTGAAAAGTGTTAGATTTTGAATATTTTGAAGGCAGAGCCAATAGGATTTGCCAATGAACTTGATATAGTATATAAGATAATAAAGTCATGAATATCTCCAAGGGTTTTTGTCTGAGCAATCTGAAAAATAGAATTTCCGCTAGTTGATATGGAGAAGACATTGGAGGAGAGGGTCTGGGGAAAGAATTAAGAAAATATACACAGAGATATAAAATTGCAGCTTTGGCAAGTGCTAGTGAACCATTGAAGAGTTTTAAGTTAGGGGTATGACATATCGGATTTACATTTTGAAAAGATCACTCTCTTGATCATGTGTATATTAAAAAGAATAAAAAGCCTAGCCTGAGGATCTGCAGGCAGAGGTTCTCGATGCTTTGTGACCTTGGCAGCAATTGATTATATTCTTCTGAGCCTCAGTTTCCTCACCTTTCAAACGGGGATAGCAAATCCTGTTCTGCTAACCTCAAAAGATTGCTACAAAGATCAGCTGGGAGAGAGCATACCTAGGGATACAAAGTGGAGTGGGGAAAGGGGGGATGGGGAGGGAGGTCAGGGATAATTGTGTGGGGGACATGGGGTATAATCACAATTTGTAGTAATAGTCATGTTGCCAGTATGGATCTGGACATCAATTCTTGGGTACAAGTGGTGACAATCAGCTTGTATCTCATGAATATTCATAACCAATAAAAAAAGAACTATGCAAAAAAAAGAAAGAAAAATGAGAAAACACATTGAAAAAACACTGCTATGAGTGAGGTGTGCTGTTCTCACACATATCACAGGCAACTGAGGGCACTGTTAGGCAGAGGGACTCAAGGCTGGTAACCACATATGACTTTTCTATCCTTTCCAAAATTCCCTTCTTTCTTCTGTGAATGCTTAGCCTTTTTTCTCAAACTTGGCTCAGAATCCACAACTTCTAAAAAGTGTTTCATGACTGACCACACTTGACTAAGTTATTTCTTTTTGTATCCCTTTGGTGATTTTCTTTCTTTCTTTCTTTTTTTTTTTTTAAATGACCAGTAAGGGGATCTTAACCCTTGACTTGGTGCTGTCAGCACCACGCTCTCCCAAGTGAGCGAACCAGCCATCCCTATACAGAGATCCGAACCTGTGGCCTTGGTGTTATCAGCACCACACTCTCCCAAGTGAGCTATGGGCTGGCCCTCCTTTGGTGATTTCCTACTGTTGCATTTTCTTGTTTTCTCTGAGCACTCTTCCCCAAATTAACCATAGGTGGTGGATGGTTTATATCTCTCTAACTAAAAATTTTAAGCTTATGAAAGTAAGGACTAGTCTTCCTTTCATTCAATTATTTTTGTGATTTGGCAAGCAGTAGACACTGATTGCCAGGTGGCCACTCTGGCAAAGTTTGCCCATTTCCATTCCTCTATGGTTTGGTATTTTAGCAGGTAAAATGTTTCAAGGTTGAGTAGAAGCCTTTTTTCTAGAAGCCTTTCTGATTTTCCTTTATAGAATAAAGATTAAACTGAGCACTTGGAACCCTATATATGAGCCGTCCTTAGTCTATATTATCAACCTTTAGTTTTTAAAATATTTTGAAACGTTCTCAAATTTACAGAAAAGTTTCAAATGCAATACAAGTAACTTTTTTTCCTGAGCCATTTGAAGGTAATATGTAGAATTCTGAATACTTACTTTAGTGTGTATCTCAACAAACAAGGACTTTCTCCTATATAACCATAATATAACTATCAAAATAAATCAATATTCATAAACCACTACCACCTAATCCTCAGACTCCATTGAAGTTTTGCCAGTTGCCCTAATAATGTCCTTTATAGCAAAAGGATATAGCAAAATAATCATACATGATATATAGTCATTATGTCTTTTTAGTCTACCTTAATCCAGAATAGTCCTTCAGTCTTTAATTGACTTTTATGGTCTTGATATTCTATCTTTTCTGTCTTAAAACCAACAAAATGTAGCCTAAGGACTAAACTGAATTAGTTGCTATTTTATTTTATACCAATGCTTGAGATTTCTTAAAATTTCAAGGGCCAGCCTGTGGCTCACTCAGGAGAGTGTGGTGCTGGTCACACCAAGGCCACGGGTTCAGATCCCTATATAGGGATGGCCGGTTACCTTGCTTGTGAGAGCGTGGTGCTAACAACACCAAGCCAAGGGTTAAGATCCCCTTACTAGTCATCTTTAAAAAAAAAAAAAGAAGAAGAAGAAGAAAATTTCATAAACATTTCAACAGGGACCCAAAGCATTGCCAATTTAAAATTATACAAAGTAAAGGTATTTTTGAAACTATGAAATAGTTTCAAAACTGCTTAGTTTCAAAACATGACACTACCAAGGACTGCTGAAGCTAAAGGTGGATCGCTTCTCGGCCTTTTGGCTAAGATCAAGTGAAGCTAAAGGTGGGCCTGGAGGAAAAGCATAGCTGAGGTTGATCGTTTAAGGTAGGGTGAGAACCTGAAGGGACCCAAGAGAGAGGACTGAGCAGTATGAATTTTATGCATTAGGCAATAGGGAGCTTGGAATTTTGAATCAGAGAAGGAACAAGAGAATATATAGAACATCGGGCCTAGGAGAACCTCAGACATTACCTGTTAATCTCTTTTGGGGATATAAGGCTTTGAGAATAGCCTTCATCTAGGGTTCTAAGGTCTGGTCTACATGTTAAAAGACTTATGGCTTTACTAGCAGGGAGAATCATTATTTCATTTAAATAAAATTAATAAGATTCACCGTGGAACACATTATATAGAGTTGCCCATGCAGGAACCAGCTCTATAGCATATCAACACCTGCATTTCCAAGCATGATTTTTGACTAGAGGCTCATTTCTTAAATTCGTGTTTGTTTCTTTTTGACCATGATATTTTAATACATGGAAATCTATCCAAGTGAGCAGTCACAGAGGCCTCTTGTTGAATTTTAGTTTTAGCTGCTCTTGAGGGTGACTATCTATTTGAGGTGTTCTCCAAACTGCTACATATATTAAGTTAGAGAATCCTAAATGTGGCATCCAGATTTGGTGAAAATCTATCAGTTGTTTTCACATGATATGGAACAAACTGATAGAAATATGTTTTTATTTGTATGGATAGCTATACTCCATAGACAATCTACTCACTTTTAGCAGCAGATTTTAAAAATTTTATAGGTGTTTATAGATATGTGCCAGGCACTGTACTAGATGCTTAGGATATACCAGTAAACTAGAGAGTCCTAGTCTTCATGGAGCTCACATGGGGACAAGGTTTTTGCCTGTGAGCTGTGATTTTATTTAGGAATAAAATGTTAGGAAACCATGTCCTTTTCCTTATTTCCGGGGAGGGGTCGGGGAGGTGAGGAACATGTCTCCAGAAGCAAATGGATGAACAAGTGTTCCTGTGACAGTTGACACTGCCAAGGACTGTGAAGGTAGACATATGAGGGCTGCCTTGCCTGAGGTTTTGCGTCTTTCAGGAAGCTGTCAGGATTGGCATGAGTTTGGTCTTAGCCACAGGCTAAAGCTCAAACTGGATGGGCGTCTCCTCCTTAGCTTCTCATAATGCTCCTGGAAATTCTTAAGAGAGGCTTCTCCATGTTCATTTGGGTATACTCCAAATTGATACAGTGGAACAAACACTAGCCTGAAAGTCAGAAACCTGGGACCTGGTTACAGATTGCCCTTAACCCCCTGTGTAGCCTTCACAAGCCACTTCCTCTGGATTTTTTGTATCTTTAAAATGCAGATAATAATACGCATCTTTAAAATGCAGATAATAATACCTGCTCTACCTACTGCTAAGGTAGCTGTGAGGATCAGGTGAGGGAATGTCCTCTAAAGCAGTTTTATACTGTACTCATGTGAGGAATTAGCTGGATTCTTATTTGATTTTATTTTTAAAAGTTCGTAGAGGGCCGACCCCGTGGCTCACTCAGGTGAGTGCGGCGCTGGGAGCCTCGGGTTCGGATCCTATATAAGGATGGCCAGGGCGCTCACTGGCTGAGCGCAGTGCGGGCGACACCAAGCCAAGGGTTGCGATCCCCTTACCGGCCACAAAAGAAAAAAAAAAAAAAGTTCGTAGAAAAATAGAGTTGAAAGATAATACTAATCTTCCCATGAACTTTTTGAAGTACCCTAATATCTCTTTCAAAACCTTGGAATTGCACATTTAGCTCATATAATTTATGGAAATTGTCCACCATACAACCTATTGTGCATAGCCACTTCTCAATGTCAACATAATCAGCCAAATCAGATTTACTTTCTGTTAGAAACTGCCTAACTTTTCTCAATTCAAATAAATATGTTAATTTATGACCATTTGATAACTGTTTTACTTTTGAATTGTAATTCTTAGAGAGATAAGGCAAGTAGTCTTGCCATAAGTTTGTCACCTAGATGAATTAAGATGTCACTCCTTTCAATATTGATTTCTTACAGAAGCTCCCTTTGATTTGCTTTTTGGGATTTCTCCCTCCAAAGTTATACATTTTCAAATTACCCCTTTGTTTGGCACTCTGGAGGTTTTTATACCCTGCCATTGTACCATAAAGTTTCGGGTAAGAGAGAGAGATGACATTCTTTTATAACATGGGAGAAGGGTAATTGTGAAAGAAAGAGTGGGAAAGGAGAGCCAATTCAGACAGATCAGTGTTAAGAAAGATTACATAATGAAGTTGAGGATCTGGACATATATTATCTTAAAATTTTCCTGTTCAAGTACTCAGAGGAATAGAGTACTCCAGCTTGAGGACTAATTATTTAAACTATACTATTTACCTAGATAACAGAGAACCATTGTGATGAATACTTTTGCATGTGTCTGTTATACTTGAGAGACCTGATGTACATGTAAAATGGTGCCCCTGGCTGTTCTTCCCACTTTCTTTTTCTATGCTAGGCATATTCCTCTTTTAGGCAGCATTCCAAATGCTGTGATAATAAAGGATCTGAGAGAGCCTCCCTGAATCACTTGTTATGAATAAGGCCAGCATGGGACATAGGATAGTAGGAACAAGTGTACAAGTATATGATTTCCCTCCTGTAAGTAGGCATGTAGACAGTGGGCTAAGGGTTACCTTCTGTACTGGCCCAGGTTTTGTCTTCTCAACAGAGAAGAGGTGCAGAATCCAACTGGCACCAAAGCCACCTTGGCCAAGGGGAACAGGCACAAGGTCTCTGGATCAAGGCCTGAAAATAGTTGGCAAGAGGACAAGATACAATAATAGCCCAGACTGCAGGGTAGGAATCCCATACCCTGAACCTCAGCTCCAGGTGCCTTTTCCAATCTCTCCCGTGGCACAGAGTCTAGGACCGATTCCACTGTAGGGGCTCAAGAAACTTTTCTTGACATGACTCTGAATTCCATTCCACCAGTTTCATACTCTGTTCCTCTCTGTGTCTACCATTTTTTCTGCCTGCCCACCTTCTATCTTCCTCGTCTGTATCCTCTCTTCTCCCTTTTTTCCTTCCATATTTCCTCTCTCTTATAAGCCTAGATCCAACTAGTCATATGAGCAGAGATAAGTTTGTTGATTTGTTCATTCATTGTTTTATCTATTCATTTTACAATTATGTATTAAGTACCTACTGTGTATCAAACTTTTGCTGGGCACTGAGGAACAAACAGATAAAAAGATATCCTGTCTGCTATTAAGGAACTCGTAATACAATGAGGGAAACAGATGTCTACATATGACTATACTGTTAGGAAAAAAAAAGTGCCAAGTGTTGTCTTTAGGTAAATAGAAAGAGGCAAGTATGAAAGAATGAGTGAATGAATGGATGAATGGATAGAGCTAAATATTTCTGATAAATGAATAGGTACAATCTTTCTGGAAAGGAAGATTTGTAAAGATGTCTTTTTTCCCCAAAATTAATCTGTATGTTTATTGCAATTCCAATAAAAATCACAAAGAGATTTTTTTTTTTTTTGCGGGGGAGGGCAGCTGGCTGGTACAGGGATCCGAACCCTTGACCTTGGTGTTATAACACCACACTCTAACCAACTGAACTAACCATCCGGTCCTACAATGAGATTTTTTATTGAGATATAATTCATACCATATAATTCACGCATTTAAAGTGTACAATTCAATGATTTTTAATATATTCAAAGAGCTGTACAACCATCACCACAATCAATTTTAGAACACTGTCACCACCCCAAAAGGAAAGCTCATACTCATTAGCAGTTACTCATTCCACCCCAACTTCTCCAACTCTAGCCCTAGGCAATCACTAATCTACTTTCTGTTTCTATGGCTCTGCCTATTCTGGACATTTTATATAAATGGAATCATACAATATGTGGCCTTTTGTGTCTGGCTTCTTTCACTTAGCATATTTTCAAGGCTCATCCACGTTGTTGCATGTATCAGTACTTTATCCTTTTTCATGGCTGAATAATACTCCACTGTATGGATATACCACATTTCATTCATCCATCCCTCAGTTGATGAACATTTGAGTTGTTTTCACTTTTTGATCTCATGAATAATGCTGCTATGAATATTTGTGTACAAGTTTTTGTGTAGATATATGTTTTCAGTTCTCTTGGGTGGATACTTAGGAGTATAATTCCTGGGTCATATGGTATCTCTGAATTTAACATTTTGAGGAATTGCCAGACTGTTTTCCAAAGTGGTTGAATCATTTTACATTCCCACCAGCAACATATGAGGTTTCCAATTTCTCCACATGCTTGCTAACACTTGTTATTGTCTGTCTGTTTGATTATGGCCATCATGATGGGTGTGAAGTGGGATCTCATTGTGGTTTTGATTTTATTTCCCTGATCATGCCTGCTTTTTGAAGACTGGTTGGTATAGATCTGCCTTTCTGAACCAGGGGGAAGGGCAAAATGTAAGATATCTACATTTGGGCAGGCATTTCATGATTGGACCGCTGATTGAGACTTTTTACTGTAGTTTCATCAATTTTGTAGTTAGTGGAAAGTCCTTCCAGATTTAAGTAATAAGATGACAGCTGATCCCAGTTTTTTAATCAGGAGGTGGGTGAGGCTGCATTAGGGTCTGCAAGCTAAGTATCACTTGAAACCAGAAATCTATGATATTTTCAAAAGGGAATTTTCTCAGGAAGTAAGGAAAAGCCAAACAGAATTTTTCTTTCTTATGCTAATTCTGGCTTTGGAAACAAATGCCCCTTTTGGAGACCATGTCATTTAGGAGAATGCCCAGAACTAGAGACATTTAGACTCAAGAACTGTGCTGTCTAATGTGGTAGCCACTGCCACATGTACTATTGATATTTAAAGTAATCAAAATTAAATAAAATAAAAAATTCAGTTCTTCAGCCACATTTCAAGTGTTCAATAGCTATATGTGGCTAGTGGCTACCATATTGGACAGCAGTGCTTTAGAATAAGGTTGCACTAATGTGCTAAGTAACCTTGAGGCAATCACTTCCCATTTCTGTGCTTTGGGTTTCTCATCTGTAAATAAGAATGGTTGATCTCAAAAGCTCCATTATCATCTGGCATGCTGAGTGATTCGTGATTCAGTTTATGGAGTATGCCTCCTTCTACCTCCTCCTTCAGCCCTTCTCCTTCCTCACTACAGCTAGGGCAGAAGTCCCCAGAGGGAACATTAGATGGCTGATTGTTCAAGTTATGTTGTTCCCACTCCCTGCTTCCTTGGTGAAAGGGAAAATGACTTGAAGGCATATTTACATCTGAGTGCCTTGCATTTGTGCAGTGCTTTATGGGTCAAAGAACTCTTTTACATTATTTCTTCATTTTTATAGAATCAAAGAATCTCAAAGTTGGAAGGGCCTTAACGGTCATCTCAAACTTCAATAAACATGGATTATATGGAGAGCTTGTAAAATGAAAATTCCAAGGCCCTGATTCCTGGAGAATGATCTAGTAGAAGTAGGTGTCAGGGTTTCCCTGGTCCAATCAGAACAATACTATGTTGCAGCTATGTGGGGTGGAACCTCGGAATCTGCATTATTAATACTATCTGACCGGGCTGGCCCGTGGCTCACTCGGGAGAGTGCAGTGCTGATAACACCAGGGCCATGGATTCGGATCCCATGTAGGGATGGCCGGTTCATTCACTGGCTGAGCGTGGTGCTGACAACACCAAGCCAAGGGTTAAGATCCTGTTACCGGTCATCTTAAAAAAAAAAAACAGAAAACTATTTGACCGTACTGTGAGAAACACTGGCCTTGCTTTGTCCCTAGTCATGTGGTAGAGTTTGCTTTTTAGTATTCCCGCAAATCCCATATTCTACATGATATCTCCAGAGTTAGGGAGCTCCCGAAGGAGAGTATCTTCCTTTGTTGGACAGCTCTGACAGAAAGGCTTTCTTTATGTTGAGCTCTCTCAATTGACCTAACTTTTCCATTTATAGTACATAACACTAGTCTTCATAATATTCCTTCAGACTCATTCATTCATTCAGCAAAAATTTATTGAGCACCTACTATATCAAGGTTCTGTGCAAGGCACTGGGGATTTAGCAGTGAACAAGACCATCTTGGCCTCTGCCTTCAGAAGCTGCTTTATTCTAGTAGGGGGGACAAACAATTAGCAAAAAAGAAAGAAAGGAACAAATAACAAAAGATGTGTAGCTTGAGAAAAATGCTATGAAGAAAATACGAGTGTTGTGATGAAGAATAACAGGAAGGCTGATGCTATTTAGGGTGGTCAGGGAACGTCTCACTAGGGAGGTGACTTTTAAGCTAAGGTATGAAACATGAGATAGAACAAACCATTTGAAGAGTTGGAGAAAGACGGTAAAAAACATAACATGTTCTATCAGCCAGGAGGCCAGTGTACTTGGAGCCTAGTAAGCAGAATGGGAGAATGGCACAAGATGAAGTTAGAGAGGACACAAAGCATAGTAGAAATTTGGATTTTCTTCTATATGCAATGGAAGCCATTAAAGGGTTTTAAGCAGGAGGCAATGTGGTCTGTCTTATGTTTTTAATAAATCATTTTGGATGATTCATGGATTGGAAGGGGGCAAGAATAAAGTGGTGGGAGACCAGTTCAGGGGCATTGTGGTCATCCAGGCAAGAGATGAAGACAGCTTGAACTAGGGTGGAGTTAACAGAGACACAGATATTTGAGACTTTTCTAATCACATCCCTCAATATCTTCTCCAAACTAAACATATCAGTTCAGTGTTCCTCTCATAGCAGGTTTGAATCCTCTTCTGATCTGGGTATTTCTCTCTGGAAGACCTAACTCACCAGGTTAAAGCCAACCCTGTGATGCTTTTGTGATGAACCCAGTTTTCCCCACCTATCTATTACCTCTTTCCTCCTATTCTATGCCTTACTTGAAGTCCTAGGCAATTAAAATTCTCAATCCAATGACTGTCTCTCTCATGTAAAGAGGGGAGCCCCAGTCTTCCCTGTCATTAATCAATTATCAGTCTTTCAATGATTTGACCATGACCCTTGAGTACCTATTGTGCCAGTTGTTCTTGGAAGAAACAAAGAGGAAGAAGACAGGATCCCTGCCCTCTAAGATCCCCAGATGTAATGGGAGAGATAAAACAGATCATAAGGAAAGCAAGATAAAGGGCATTGGGAGGAAGGGAGAACTTCCAGCTTTGGGGTTGGTAGGGAAAGAGGGAAACTTAGGAAGACTTTATGGAAAATGTTAATTAGAAGCACCTGGGCTAGGGGAGGCAGGGAGTACTCTTTTATATGGGGTGGTCAAGGATGCCCTCACTGAGAAGCCAATGTTTGAGCAATGTCTCGAAGATAGGGAATAAGTCATATGGCTATATGGGAACAGAACACTCCCAGTGGAGGGCAAAGGCTCTGAGGTTGTGTGTTTGATGTTTTTGCCACACACTAGGGAGGCCATGTGGCTGGAGCAGGAGGAGAAGAGAGGAAGGGAGTAGATAATGTAGGAACTAGTAAGCCATTGTGAGGACTTCGCCTTTAACTCAAAATGATATGGGAAGTTATCTGAGCATTTTGAGCAGAGGAGTGATATGATTTGACTTACCTAACAGTGGTTTTGGACTAGGATAGTAGAATTAGATGTGAAGTAGTCTAATTCTAAATAGATTTAGAACCAATAATGGATTAAAGTAAATTTGGATAGTGTGAAGATGAGGTAGTTGGAGAACGCTTCCTGAAGGAAGAAGATGAGAAGGACCTAATGATTCTGTACCTTGTGTTGTCCCAAGCACACTTAACCTCAGAGCCTTGCCCTCTACTGGGAGCGTTCTTTTCCCAGATAACCATATGGCCTCCAAGTGAAGGGGACGTAGTTTGATTTACAGCAACAATTCCCAATCAGTAGCCCACTAGCTAAATTTCTCATTAATAGTTTTGTTTGATTCACAGTGTTTGAAACTTCTTAAAATTAGTTGTCAACACTTAAGAAGTTTTGACAAAAGTAGATTCCAGGACTCTCTTGAAAAACTAGAAAAAATGGCAACATTGAGCCCTTATTCTCATGGGCAAAAGTTGACCATGGAGCTATGTTTAGATACTGGTTGCCTCCTTTTGCCGGAGCATGTATTCTCCAGTTTTCCTGTCCCTACCCCTTTCTATTGTTTCCCCCAAACTGAGGCTAAATGTTAGTACATGTGTTGCTGTTCTTTTATAGAAAAGTTAAGAAAAAAGGGAACTGTTTCTTGTGTCTATCAAAAATTTTCTTTCATATGGTCCACTTCATTCATTTACATTACCTGCCTGGACCCTTTCAATTTTTGAGTTTGCAACTCCCAGTTTGGAGGAAAGAGGCCTGGACCCTGAGTGCTGGTCCCTGCTGTGCCACAACCCACTCTGTGACCGCAGGCATAGCTAATATTCTCTTTGGTCTCAGAGTTAGGAGATTAAATTGGATGTTCTTTAAGAGCTCTAACATCCTAGAGGGCTTGGATTTTTCAGTAGGCCAGTACCTTGTCCCCTTCCCCCTCCCAACCAGCCAGGGGCCCCAGCCTGGTGTGTATGTCAGAGAAAAAAGATACTGGAATGAGTAAGATGCCTGTATCAATAATATATAACTTCAGCCCACATAGACAGGGAGAGGAATCCACATTGAGTTGGGGGGGGTGTGTGTGTCTGGAAGTGGGCTCAAGTATGCTATACTTGTAAATGTTGTGCTTATGTGTTCCTGTGCACCTTCTAATTACCAGGCTCTATTGTAGGTGCTAGGGATGTAGCAGTGGACATGACCTACAAAGTCTCTGCTATCATGGGGCTTATATTTCAGTGAAGGACACAGATAATATTCGA
Organism: Cynocephalus volans; assembly: GCF_027409185.1. Taxonomy (NCBI): domain Eukaryota; kingdom Metazoa; phylum Chordata; class Mammalia; order Dermoptera; family Cynocephalidae; genus Cynocephalus; species Cynocephalus volans. Next base: position 30,831,403 of record NC_084460.1, read on the forward strand.
GTAAATAAAACACATGAGTTAATTTCAAATAATGGAAAATTTCACGAAAAAAATAACCAGAATGATTTGATAGAGCATTTCTGAAGGGGCAAGCCACACACATATGAGTAGGTGGGTATCTAAATGTGGTGCATGTACTTGTGGATGGGCCCATGTTTGAGTCCTGAGTGCATATTTGTATGCTTATTTTGCCCGTGTATGCAGATGGGAAGCTTTTATGCCTAGAATGTTTGCATATTATTATATGTGATTTTACACAAGTGAAAAATAGGTGCGAACATAGGTGAACTGGTGTGTGGTAAGTATGTGGGGATATGTGGGTGGGTATGTATATGTTGGTATTCAGCTGTAACTGGAGATGTTCTGAAGTTCCTGTGGCACTCATCAGTGGGCCGTTTAAGGAAATGGCTTTTCTGCCTCTGGCATTCTAGGCCATTTGCCAGCTTCCTCTCACCCTGTTCCTTCCTACTTTAGTAAGCTCCCTGTGATTGGCTCCTCTTAGCCCTAGGAGGGTTAAAGCCAAGGAGAGGATAGTAACTGACTCATCGAGCCAGGAGCTGGAAGAGGCTGATAATCCTCCTGAGTAATCTCCATCAGTAAGAAAAGGCATAGCTTCCCTGCCAGTCCCTGCCCTTCACACTATGAAGGAAAGAATCTCTACATGAAATCAGAAGACCTGAGGATCTATTCTTGGCTCTGCCACTTATTATTGTGTGACCTTGGCCAAGCTACTACCTCTCTCTAAGTTTTAGTTACCTCCCTCATAAGTACTCTGGATAGTAAGGAAGGAGAGGTAACACAATGCCCTGTAGTGCTGAGGGAGGGCTACATGGTACCTAAAGAAGGAGAAAGAACATTCTGAGCAGGGGCAATGGTGTGATCAAAAAGTATGGAGGTAGGCCTGAGCTTTGCATATAAGGGAAGCAAGGAAGAACAAAATTTAAACTTCTTACTGTTGCCTACAATGCCCTACATGATTTGACTGCTGCTTACCTCTCATTCTTACCCAACTTATAGCTAGCTCACTGTACTCCAGCCATACTGGATTCCCTTCTGTTCTTTGAATAGGCCTCAATACCTTTCCATTTAATGCTGTCTCTGCCTAGAATACTCTTCCCAAGAATTAATGTGATTGCCTACTTCTCATTATTCAGATCTTAGCTCAGATATCACCTTCCCAGGGAGAGGCCTTCCCTGAATATCTTATCTAAAATAGTCATCCCCTAATATTTATCAATACTTAAAATACACATATCTTTTGACCCAACAATTGTGCTTCTAATAATTTATCCTAAATATGCACTTGCAAGTGAGTAAAATGACATATGAATAAAGATATTCATTGAAGTATTTATTTATTGAGTAAATTATGGTACATATAAGTAGTGGAATATCATGCAGCTGACAAAGAATGAAATAGCTCTTTAAGTCTTGATGGAGAATGATATGAAGGTATATTGTTAAATTTAGAAAAGCAAGATGATTGAGCTCTACACTTAAAATTTGTGCAGTTTACTGAATGTATATAATGCTCAATTTAAAAAACAAGATACATAATAATGTGTACTGTATTTAGAAAAATGACAATATATAAACATATGCATGTATGTATACTTGTCTAACAGGCCTGTTCCTTGAGTAGAGCAGCTCTTCTCACCTCTGCCACCCTGTGTTTAGTTGGTGACTGTGAGGTGCTTATCTATTTTCTGAACAGCATTAAAATCCAACTTTTTAAAATTTCTATATTCTATGATATCTCAAGGATCTTGTGAAAGATGCTAACAGTGTAGACTTCTTCCAAAGTGATTATCTTGGTCACTCCACACTAACTGAGTTACCCTAAGCCCTCCATCCTGCAAGGAGTGGCCCTGTCTGCATATTGATTGTCTCTGGAAAGTTAAACAAAATATTAGTAACAAAGGTTGCCAGTAGGCAGGGTGATCGGGAGATAGGGGTGGGAGGAATACTCTTCATTACATATCTTTTTATGCAGTGTCATTTGAGTATATTACTTATTCAAAAAAATCATGAAATTGAAAAAAAAACCCACTGAGGGAAATATTTATGTAACTAAATCTTTGCATATCATCATGATATTTCCTTAAGATAATGTATTTTTAAAAAGTATTTCTCCCCAGTCACTCATTATATTATTCTGCTTTATTTCCTTCATAATGCTTATCATAATCTGGAATTATTGTGGTTATATTTGTTACTTGTGTATTACCTGAATTACCAATGGAATATAAGCTCCATGATGTCAGAGATCTTGCTTATCTTGTTCATCAGTGCCTTATTTCTATACACATATATAGCACATAATAGTTGTTAAATAAGCAAGTGAACAAGTGAAGGAATGACTGAAGGAAACCAGACTAAAGCCTAGGGAGAAGTGGGAGGCAAGGCTGAGGAGGTAGGCAGAAATCACTCACCAGAGGGTAGTGATTCTCAAACTTTAAATGTGCATCACCTGCTGATTCCTTGTACCAGCTTGTAATAAAGAAGCTTATTCTTGGTTGGGCCCTGTGATTCTGATTAAGTAGGTCTGAGTTGGGGCCCAGGAAAATACATTTTAACAAATTCCCTAAATGATTTGGGTGCAAATGATCTGGAGACCCTACTCTGAATAACACTAATATAGTCTTGATACCTCATCAGGAAGAATCACGTCTGTGATACCATTTCTTCTTAACGCATCTGTAGGATGAAAGAGAAGGGACCATCACCCCATTTTATCAACAGAAAAAATGAGGCTCAGTGATGGACAGTGAGGACTGGCTGGTTAGCTCAGTTGGTTAGAGCACAGTGTTATATGGTCAAGGGTTCGGATCCCCATACTGGCCAGCCACCAAAAAATACAAACAAAAAACCCTACCAACAAAACAAAACAAACAAACAAAAAGAGATGGACAGTGAGTGCATTTTTCCAATGACACACAACATGTGTATAAAGTATCCTGAAAGGCCAAAGTATCTGACCAGTCAACTCAAGGTGTGTGGCAGATAGCTCACTGTCACAGGATAGTCCCAGGCCTTGGTATCACAGGATGGATTTTTTTTATGCCTGTTCCTGTTTCTTGTTTGGGGAAGAATTCATACCCCTAATCACTTGTTCTTTCTGGTGTATCTCAGGGAGGGCAATGAGCCAGGGGAGACTACCCAGATCACATACCATGAGCTTCTGGTCCAAGTGTGTCAGTTCAGCAATGTTCTCCGAAAACAGGGTGAGTATGGGGGTACTGGAAAGGGACTGAGGGATCTGCCCTTGGGGTATCTGAGGACTCTTGGGAAGAGGATGAGGAATGGAAGGAATCTGATAACAGGGTAACAGAAGAGGTCGGCTAGGAGGGGCCAGCTGGATGGGAAGGAGCAGGTAGCAGCTGGAAGGGTCCATCGTCCATGTTCTGTGTCTTCTACTTGCAGGCATTCGAAAGGGTGACCGAGTGGCCATCTACATGCCAATGATCCTTGAGCTCGTGGTGGCCATGCTGGCGTGTGCCCGGCTTGGGGCTTTGCACTCCATTGTGGTAGGAGTTTGGGCTGGTGAAAAAGGGCAGGAGGGTAGGTGGGAAGGAATGAGGCTCTGGAGAAGTAGGCTGGGCCTGGATGATGGAAGGTCTTAAATAACAAACTAAGGAGCTTAGAGTGTTTGTATCATAGGTCCATATCAGTTATTTAGTTTCTTCTAGGACCCTGGCTTGAAGATCCTGAAGGTTTCATGAGTAATGCCTTTCCTTGTTCACTCAATCCCTGGGGCCTCCTTCTCTCCCTCAGTCTTTTTTCACTTCCCTAGTTTGCAGGCTTCTCTGCAGAGTCTCTATGTGAACGGATCCTGGATTCCAATTGCAACCTTCTTATCACTACAGGTGACTAATTCTCTCATCCCTTCTCCAGAATCACCCATACCTGGAGCCTTGGTCTCCAATCAACTTGTTGGTATTTGGGGCTGCTCAGCATAGAGGGTAGGGACTGCCTGCCCTTCCTCTCCCAGTCTTACCTCAGCTGACCATCTGTCAGCTCAAATCAGAGGCCCACTGAGGAAGAGTTCTGTGGACATTGTGCCCACTAGGGGGTGTGGTGCCTACTAAGGCTTGGAATGTCTGTTGCTCCCCAAAGATGCCTTCTACAGGGGGGAAAAGCTTGTGAACCTGAAGGAGCTGGCTGACGAGGCCCTGGAGAAGTGTCAGGAGAAGTAAGTGCTTGGCCAGTTGGCAATTGACCTGAGTTGACTTGGCCAACTCAGTGCCAGGTTCCCTTTGTGCCCCCCTACCCTAGATGGACATCAGCGGGTCTTGTCAAATTCTCTTTTGAGCCAACCAGGCCACCACTTTAGGCTTTTCTTTCTTCTAGGGGTTCCCCAGTGAGATGCTGCATTGTGGTCAAGCACCTGGGGCGGGCAGAGCTGGGCATGAGTGACTCTCCCAGCCAGTCCCCCCCAATTAAGAGGCCATGCCCAGATGTACAGGTGAGTCTGGCACTGCTGTGCCTTCCTCTGGGCTCAAATTGCCTCTCTCTTTCTGCCCAGGAAGTTCCTGATGTCCTCCTTTGCTTCCTCATCATAATGCTGAGCATCTGGGAGCAATCCTAGGAATGCCTCCTCTGGCAGGGCTGGGTGGGAGATGGGAGACTTTGACCTTGGTTGTAGGTAGAGTGGTCCTTGTATCTCAAGAACTGAGCATGAGAGATTGTAGGGGAGACTCCTGTGCTGGTTGCGGTATCCTAATGGGCACAGGGGACCCTCAGGTTAGAAATGTCTGACTTGGGTGACTGTATGTAGTCATCTTGATTATTGGGTGGTGGCTTGGGGTGAGCTGCTTTTGTGGCTTAACAGATGCCTACCATGGAAGGACCAGGGTCTAGCCCCCAAGATATGGCCCTTGTTAGCTTTGGATCAAGTGCTTCTGGTGGGAATGGTAAAAAAAAAAAAAAAAGCCCAGTGCTGGCCTCCAGGTCTGAGAAGCATGAGAGATGAAAGTTCTGGAATCCAAATGACAGTTAATAAGATTCTGTGACTTGAGGGGCCCTGAGTAGTCTTGGGGCTAAGAGAGGCTGTAGTCTAGTTTAGGGAGGTTGGAGAGCCCATCAGCCTTAGGAGTTCCATGTGTATAAGGGCTAGAATCAGGATCAGGAAAATAGAGGCTGAGAGGACCAGTGATAAGGGAGCCTGAAGGAAAGGAGGCAGCCAAGGGTTTGGGCACACTGACTCTTCCCTCCTACTCCCCTATACTCAGACCCCGCTCACTAGCCTTTCCATGGGCTCTTAACAGGGTAAGCTGAAAGAGAAATCCAAGCGTGTTCGGCCCCAGGTATCCACTTCTGCACTGCCTTGGGCACTGCTTCCCTGCGTGCTGTCTGTGTGAACATTTGCTCTTTGCCTGTTTGTGCCATTGAGGTGGCTGTCAGAGCTAATCCCCTTCCCTTTGTCCCTGGGCCCCTTGCTATCTATGCCACACTGAAGGGTTGTAAAATCAAATGCCTGTTGCTGCCTCTTTGAACTGGCATATAGCATGGATTTCAGAGAGGTTGCAATAGACATCCCATTTCACTCCTGCTGCTCAGGACCTGTGTGGGAGAGGGGAACATGTCGGAAAACATTTATTGTGGACTTAGCTGGGGCAGAGCCAGGAGAAACAGGAGGAGGTGCAGGTAGAGGAGGTACAGATCCTGACCTAGGGAATTTACTATTAGGTTTAGGAGGTGGACATGTATTACAAATGAAAACTTAAGTTTTATACATAACAGCAGAAAAGAAGATTCCTAAATACATTATATACCACTTTGGGAATTACAAACTGATATAACTCTCTGATATAATTAAGTGCTAAACTGAATAAAAGTCACATTGTAGGTGGTTCTAAGAAGTGAGATCCATAAGTGGGTGTTTGAAGCAGGTTAAGGAGAGAGTGGGCCTGGAGTCCAGAGACCAATTTTTAGCTGTATGACCTTGAATAAGTCACCTCTCCTCTCTGGGACCAGTTTCCTTATCAGTAATGGAGAGATGATAATACATGCTTAAAAGGAAATGGCTTCCCTTACTAAAGCACAACATAAATCTTCCTATTCCTCTGGGTTTTACCATCCTCACAGGATGTCTTATTCTAAACATGTTATGATTAATCTCTTAGGCTAATGGTAAGAAGATATAAGCCCCTTTTCTCCATTCTCATTAGCATGATGGATATAGATTTGATTCCCAGGGGACACTGTTTTCCTTTTAAAACTCAGGCAGGGACCTAAGCCCCTTATTTTGAAAGAGGTAACAAACTTAGTGGTTTAGAATATAGGCTCTGGAGCCAGAATACTTGGTTTCAAATCCTAGCTCTGCCACCTGCTTCTGGGTAAGCCGAAGCAAGTTACTTAAGCTATCTTGCTTCAGTTTCCCCATCTGTAAAGTAAGGATAATAATTGTACCTAATTTATAGGGTTTCATCAATAAGCTGTTTGACACATAGTAAGTACTCAATAAACGTTAGCTTCCCCTTAATACAGCAGACAGACTGGCATTTCAAAAAAGGACCCCAGAAAAGAAATAACAAACTCTTGTAATTCTTAATACCAGAGACCCTCAGGCCACAGTCTCCTGGATTTTTGTTTCTTGGAGGTGAAAACAACCAGTTACCAAAAACCAAAGAGCATAAAAATAGGCTTATAAAGTTCAGGTTTGTTGGTCTGACAATTGCAGTTAAAGCTGCAGAAATTTTGGCAGAGCTCCAAACCCCTTCATCCTTATGCATTCTTTAAGGGAGGGCCTGGTACAGTTTATAGGTGCCCTCCTCAACCATATCACCTATGAGCTCCCTCATATTCTTCCTCCATATCTGGCAGCTGACCTCCCAGACGCTATCCTGGCCTAAGGACAAAAGCCAACTCCTCAGTTCTTATTTCGGAAAATTCAAACCTTTTCCTGGTTCAAAGCCTTGGGCCTCACAGGCACACACCTAATTCACAACCAATGTTTGCTCTAGTAATAGAGCTCACCCTGCTTCCTAGTGCTCCACATCTGGAGTACCGTACCTTATCAACTTTTTCCTACATACACACACACACCCACAAAAGAAACAATTTTATAAGATTACAAGAGTCCCCTCATTGCAGAGCCACAGTGTAACCATGCCTTGCCCTTACCTGTACCATGTGCCTGTTCTCTGATGGTTCACAGTACTGTAAACCGGCACCATTTGTCCAAGCAATATTGACACAGCTCTGCTTAAATACATTAATGCCATCATCTCAAGTGGTCATTTGGAAGAAAAAAAAAGTATCCATGTGACAATGTGTGTATAAACTCATACAGATCTTCCACTAAATAATAGGGTGTGTTCTTTTATTTTCTAGCTGTGGCCAGTTTCTCTCTCTTCTTTCTTTTCCTTCTTTTATTTTTAATGGCACCCTCACTTGGACTAAGCTTGTCATTCTTATGATGGTTATATGCCAAAAACTTTAAATTCTCTAGAGTAAGGGGCAGATAGTCCAGAAAGAGGGGAGTGGTTGGAGAGTAATGTTCTAATTTATCAAGGTATGTGTCCACCACTTTAGAGTTCTTAATTAAATATGCACACAATAAGTTAGCATATATTCATATAATGAGAGAAGGGCATTCTCTTACACTGCCATCACTACCTGCCAGCCAGGGCTTTTGAACATATAAGAATCTAATGAATATAAAAGGGCTTTGTGACAGCTAAAGAAAACCCAAACAAAATTTATCTCCCAGTGGCCACTGAACTAACCTCTGTCCCTCCTGACATTCATCAGTCTTTCCCACCACACTCCAACCTCTACCCACTGGGGCAATCCAAGGTTTGATGTTTACTAGATAATACTTTTTTCTTTTGATGTTTACAAAATCCTGTGAGGCCATTAGGGCAAAAAAGACTATCCTCATTTTGAAAAGGAGTGACTTGAGGTAAAGTGACTTGCCTAAGGTCATATAGCTTGGAAGTACAGAACTGGCATTGACATGCAGTGCAATTTTTGGACATATTCAGGAACTCCAACTTCACCCAGTAGAGAGTAGACCAAAAAACTGTTGTTCAAAGAGGTGATAGCAAGGAAAGGAAAACAGTTTCAAAGGAGAGTTTAGAAAAATTTCAGGAAAGGCACTCACTATAGGGTGGGAGAAGTCCACCTTGATCCTTCTCCATCAACCTGAAGCAAGAATTCCTACTGAATGGAACTTGTCTCTATAGTTCCAGCAAAAGTCTCTATAGGAAACCCCATTAGTATGAGTGGTGTAAAGGGGCAGAGCTAGGGTAGGAACTCCAGATGTGGATTGGGTCTCGACATGCAGGAAAAAATGCTTTGATCAAGATCTGTTGACGTCTTTCACTACTAACAGGGTCAGGTGCCCACCTCACCTGCAGGCTCTGACTAATTTTGCACTTCTGAATTGTGTGGTGTTCGCATCCCTGCTGATGAGCCATTACCTCATAAGTACATATGTGTGTATGTAGACTTGTGTGTGCATAGTCATTCATCCAACAAAAATTTACTGAGTGCCAGGCACTTTGCTAGGTGTTGGGGATATAGGAAAAAAGACAAAAAGACAGAGATGCCACTGCCTTTATAGAGGTCACTATCTAATTGGGGAGACAGTAATCACATAAATAACTAAATAAAATAACTGGAAATATATGCTGTATGGTAAAGAAACATGGTGCTGTGATCAATAATCATAGTGTGGTCGGGGTGGGAATCTATCAGACACTGTTCAGGTAAAGCCTTTCCAAGAAGGTGGTAGACATTTCAGCTGAGAATTGAAGGACAGGAAGGGATCAACCAAGGGGCCATCCTCAGCCTGGGGCCAGGTGAGGGGAGTTTTGGGGTAGAGGTGAGGGAAGGATGCCAGGGTGCTGGGAGTACCCAGGAAGCCTGCTGTTATGCTCCTATTCTCTCTGCCCATTCCACCCTTGCAGGGACCTCTCTCTCTTCCTGCACTCCCACCTGCCAGTTGCACCCCAGCCCCTCTAGGTGCCAGATAGAGGTGTCTCCTGCCCCCATTTTGAGCTGTTTACAGTTCTTCCCTGCGCATTACTGTCTTCCTCTCCCTGCAGATCTCATGGAACCAAGGGGTTGATTTGTGGTGGCATGAACTCATGCAAGAGGCAGGGGATGAGTGTGAGCCTGAGTGGTGTGATGCTGAGGACCCACTCTTCATACTGTATACCAGTGGCTCTACAGGCAAACCCAAGGTAAGTGTGTGTATGTATATATATATATATTTATATTGTGTAGGGTGAGAAGTGAATTTCTGAAGAAGCATGTAATGACATGAATTTTTACTCTATAATCCTGAGTTTCAGAAATATCACAATACCTTTTCTAAATCAAATTAAGACATAAATTCTCAATCACTAGGTGGTAAGGCACAGGGTGAGACAATTCAAATGGGGTCTTTCATGGTGCCCAGAAAGGGGGAAAGGATCAGTCCATGTGGTTGACATGGATGTTCCTTGCCCATGCCTACATGGTTTGTTGAAGGAGAGCTGTCCTGTCAACTCAAGGCAAAGGGTGGACACAGGGATCCCTCTTGGGCTTCTAAGACCATAGCTCTTAGAGTTCAGTGCCTTCACATGGCACACTATTAACAACTAGCCCCCTGCCAGGGCACAGTTTGGAAGCTGGAAACATTTAAGAAAACTCTGACTCTTTCATTAACTTGAAGGCTATGTCACTCTACCTTCTACCCACCCCATCCCTGAGTTCTCCTCTCTATGCTTTGGAATATCCCTCAGTGGGGCTTTCTATTGGGTAGGGATGGAGTGCAAAAAGCAAAGGGATTGTCTTTTTTTTTTCTTCTTCACTCATTCTTCCATGTGTAATTGAGTGTGTGGGCACAAATACACTACAGAAACTATTGGATGTGAGTGTGCTAGGAGTGTTCGTGTGTATGAGAGTGATATGGGTGGCTCAGAAATACCATCTGAGGGTGTGGATGTGAATGATGGACTGATATACATGTGTGATATCCAGAGTGCAATAAAGATGAGAAGCGAGCATGGAGAAATGGAGATGGAAGAGAGATTGATGCTGTGAAAGGGGTACTGGCAGAGCCAGAATCCCAGAGGAGGATTTCCCTCCAGCTCTGCCAAGCCTCTATTCATTGGTCAGTAGGGATGGTCACAAGGCAACCAACCTGAGGCTGCATTCCTCCCACAGGGTGTGGTACACACAGTTGGAGGCTACATGCTTTATGTGGCCACGACCTTCAAATACGTGTTTGACTTCCATGCAGAAGATGTGTTTTGGTGCACAGCAGACATTGGCTGGATCACTGGCCATTCCTACATCACCTATGGGCCACTGGCCAATGGTGCCACCAGTGTTTTGGTGAGAAGGGAGTTGGGACCCACAGCCACCTGGCCTAGCTAGGGGATGGACAAGATTATGCTAGGTTACTACCTCCCAATGCTACTCAGCCTAGAGGCAGGGGGACTTATACAACAATCTGTTTCCTAGAGAAAGAGTCCTAAGCGGCTTGTGTATCCTGACTAAGAAGGTCTCTTAGCTTGTCTGGTCAGGGAATGAAGACATGGTTGGTCAGAAAGGGCAAAAGACTGAACCTGGGGGAATGGCAGGGAAATGGAAGGACCATTGGGAAGAACTGGAAATGATCAGCCTTTATTGGGGTCAGTTTGAGGGGATCCCCACATACCCGGATGAGAGCCGCCTGTGGAGCATCGTGGACAAATACAAGGTGACCAAGTTCTACACAGCACCCACAGCCATCCGTCTGCTCATGAAGTTTGGAGATGAACCTGTCACCAAGTGAGATGCCTCCCCAGTTGCTGCCCCATGGGTATCCCTCAGAGCTGGGTGCTGGCCTTTGTACAGTCTCTTCCTTTCCATTGTCACAACTCCCTGAACCAGAATAGGGGAGGGGGCTAGAGAAGAGCTTGGGCATGTGTATCCTGGCTCCCAGTGGTACTTAGAGCCTTCCTCTCTCCCACTCCCCTGCCCAAGGCATAGCCGGGCATCCTTGCAGGTGCTAGGCACAGTGGGTGAACCCATCAACCCTGAGGCCTGGCTGTGGTACCACCGGGTGGTAGGTGCCCAGCGCTGCCCCATCGTGGATACCTTCTGGCAAACAGAGACAGTGAGTGAGGGGCTCAGAAGGCTGGGGGTAAGGGACAATGTGGGAAGACTGACCCAAACTCCTGATCTCTGACTTCCACAGGGTGGCCACATGCTGACTCCCCTCCCTGGTGCCACACCCATGAAGCCTGGTTCTGCTGTGAGTGAGGCTCCCCCAGCTAGTCTTGGGCTAGGCAGGGGTAGAGTCTTGGGGCATCTGGCCTAGGTAGAGACTGGGGGACTGGACTTATGTGTGAAGAATTTGGGGCTCTGTATGTCTCCTTGTGAATTGAGTCAGAATTGCCTCATTTCTCTTCTTGGGTCTGTCTCCCGTTTGCTTCTAGACCTTCCCGTTCTTTGGTGTAGCTCCTGCAATCCTGAGTGAGTTTGGGGAAGAGTTGGAAGGTGAAGCTGAAGGTTATCTGGTAAGGCCCTGGCCCTAGGGGATCTTTGAGGAGAGGGGAAAAGGGTTCACCAAGGGTACTTTGCTCTAGAGTTTATAACGTAATCTTTCCTGGTAGCTGCTTAGGACTGAAGCTCCATGGTTGGAGGTTAATCCTCTCTGAGAGACCCCTGGGGGGATCCTTCTGGATACTTTGCATGCACCTCTGCCTTTTGGCCCATGAGGTTCTTAAGGGTCTTTTTAGAGTTTGCTCAAAGATATCTGATGGTACCTTTTTGGGTCTGGAAGACTTAGTCCCAAGTCTTCCTTTGACAAACATTCTAGAGAAAGGAGACTTCATTAAAGTGGTGGAAAATCCTTTAAGCTCTGGAATTAGCCTGCCTGGGTTAAAATCCTAGCCCTGCCTCTCTGTGACCTCAGATAAGCTACCTAACCCCTCTGAACCTAAATCTTCTCAGTTGTAGAATAGGGTTATAATAGTAACTTTGTTTCCTATGGTTGCTTGGTTATACTATATAATCCTTGCGAAGGTTGGTACAGAACCTAATAGGGCTTGATAAATGTTAGCTGTTATGATTGTTGTATTAGTACTTGTAAAGACCTCACCAGCCCCCCAACCCCACCCCATTTCACTTTCCCAAGAGCAAGTTAGTAACAGGGGCAGGACTTGAATCCAGACCTTCTGACTCTTAGCCTAGAATTCCATCCATCCCATCAATCTGCTGCCATAGAACATTATTGATTGGGAAATAATAATTTACTCATGTGTAGGTCCCACTTTTTTTATATATGGCTGTTTTCATTTGCATCAAACCAGACCCACTTTCCCAAGGGTTACTAAAAAGAAGACTCTAATTTACTAAATGCTCATCACTAACAGAATGCTGTGCTAAGTAATTTCCACATACTATTAATTTAGTCCTCACAATAACTTTGGAAGATAGAAATTATATTCTCTGGCTCAAAGATAAGGATCCTGAAGCTCAGAAAGATAGTTACTTACTTGAGGTCATACAGCTAGTAAGTAGCAGAGTTGAGATTCTAAGCCAGGATTATCTATCTCCAAAGTCTACACTTGTCATACTTCTCAGGTATAGCATTCAGGACATTTTCCCTCAGGCTTAGCAGAGCTTTGTCTTCCAGTGAGACAGCATAGCAAACGTGATCACTGTGCCTTCCTCACTCCCCAGGTGTTCAAGCAGCCCTGGCCAGGGATCATGCGCACAGTCTATGGGAACCATGAACGTTTTGAGACCACCTATTTTAAGAAGTTCCCTGGGTACTACGTGACAGGAGATGGTGAGCCTTGGCTATCCCCTTCCCGCGCTTACCACTAAGACATGTACCTTCCCCTTCCATTTTCAGGAAGAGTTGGCTAGGGGTGACAAAAACAGAGAGAGAAACGTGTCCTACCTGTCAGTGTCCAGTATCCAGGTAGAGCTACAGAGAAGATTATAAGAGCAGGAATGAGTATTGCAGGAAGGGTCTCAGGATGGTGCCATCTGAGATTGGATGTTTGAGGAAAGAGGACCTTATTTCTTGCTCTTGTGTTAAAACAGATGGGGCATGTGGCAGTGTGTATTACTGTGTCATATGTGTCCTCACGTTTGGAGCCTGTGTTTGTCCATTTGTTCATCCACCAATGCATTCATCCAGAAATATTTATTGAGCACGTACTATGCCCCCACACTGATCTAAGCACAGGGGATATTACTGTGAGTAATGTAGTCAAGGTCTCTGCTCTCATGGGCCTTTACATTCTAGTAAGAAGAGACAGACAATAAACCCAGCAACCAAGAAAATAAGTAGAGATAAGTGCTATGAAGACAACTAAACAGGATAATGTGATAAAGAGTATCTGCAGGGATGGCTACTATTCCTGGGATGGTCAGAAAAGGCTTCTCTGAAAAGACATTTGGGCAGAGACCGGAAGGGTGAGGAGCTAAGCATGGAGAAATCTAGAGTAAGAGTGCTCTGTGCAGACAGACACAAGCTTGAAATGTCTGAGGAACAGACTGAAGTGTAGTGAGCAAAGGGAGGAATATTATATGAAGCTGGAGAGGTAGACAGTATAGGGTCTCGTGTGCCATTGTGAGGTGTTTGGATTTTATTCAAAGTACAGCAGGAGACATTTACAGGTTTTAAGTAGGGGGTAATAAATGATTTACTGCTTAGAAAATAACTTTACTTTATGGAGAATAGACTTTAGATGGGTGTACAAGGGTACTTCAAAAAGTTCATGGAAAGATTTGTATTATCTTTTAATTGTTTTTCCATAAACTTTTTGAAGTACTCTCATATTAGTTATCTATTACCATGGAACAAATTACCCCCAAAGTTGGAAGTTTAAACAACAAATATTGTATTATCTAACATAGGTTCTGGGGATCAGGATTCTGTGAACATCTTAGCTGGGTGGTTCTTGTTCAGGGTTTCTTGTGGGTTGCAGTTGAGCTGTTGGTAGAGTCTGCAGTCATCTAAAGGTTTGACTGAGTCTAGAGGACCAACATCCGTGCTCACTCATGTGGCTGTTGGAGGGAATCCTCAGTCCCTTACCACATGGGCTTCTACACAGAGCTGGCTTCCCCCCAGAGTTAATAATCTGAGAGAAAACAACCAAGACAGAAGCTACAGTGTCTTCTATAGCCTAATCTCAGAAGTGACATTTCATCATCTCTGCCAAATTCAGTTGATCACAAGGACTAACCCTAGTACAGAGAGAACTATGCAGGGCCATGAATAACAAGAGGCAGAGATCAGTAAGTCCATCTCGGAGGCTGGCTACCACAGTGGGCAGGAGTAGAAGCAGGAAGACTTGTTAGAAGGCTATGGCAGTGGGTGTGACTGTTTGGTAATGTGGATCATGTATCCTACTGTGGGGTATTTATTATGTTGTGAATTTCTTCCCAGGCTGCCGGCGGGACCAGGATGGCTATTATTGGATCACTGGCAGGATTGACGACATGCTGAATGTATCTGGTGAGGGCCAGGGACCACCTTCCCATCACATTAACTCAGCTCTCCTGGCAACTCCCAGCCAAAGCCTTCTGAGGGAGCCGGGACTGTACATTGGCCAGACAATGTGTGGAGTGCAGCTTTCAGTTCTGGGCCCAGGTTTTGGAGGAAGAGTGATGAACACTTGAATGTGCCTAGAGGGAAACTGGGATGATGGGGTAATTGGAAGCATGCCATGTGAAGAATGAATGAAGGTCCTTCCCCATTTGACCAGGCCAGGACTGTCCTGTGGATACAAATGGAGCAGGGGCTGGGGCAGAGGCTGGAATCTCTCTCATGGCCCTTCCTTTCCCTTGACCAGGACACCTGCTGAGTACAGCGGAGGTGGAGTCAGCACTTGTGGAACATGAGGCTGTTGTGGAGGCAGCCGTGGTAGGCCACCCTCATCCTGTGAAGGGCGAATGCCTCTACTGCTTTGTTACCTTGTGTGATGGCCACACCTTCAGCCCCAGCCTCACCGAGGAGCTCAAGAAGCAGAGTGAGGAGCCTCCCCGGGCAGGGACTGCAAGTTGTTGGGGGGGGGGGGGCTGAGTGAGCTGCCACAAAGATCCCAGAAGCCCCGGGGGCTGATCGCCCTCTTCCTGCTCAGTCTCCTCTGGTCTTTCCACTAGGATAATAATAATAACCAACATTTACAGAATACTTTCTCTGTGCCACCCCTGGGCTAAGTGCTTAAGATGCCTTATCTCACTTAATCTCTGTCACCCTTGTGAAATAGACTCTATTGTTACCTTCATTCGAAAGATGAAGAAACTGAGACTTAGAGAAGTTAAATCACTTGCACAAGGCCACACTGCTAGAAAGGTAGGATTTAGACTTTAGCAGGTTAATTCTAGAGCCTGAGTTCCATGAAGGTGGATTAAGATAAAAATGAGAGTAAAGAGACATTGTGTTAGAGAGAGAAAGAGAGAAAGTGAGAATGACTCTGTGGGCAGGTTCTTGAAGAGGAAACAGGTGAGAAACTAAGCCATCTCTACCTTACTTTTGGGAAGTCTGGCTAAGGGTGCTGAAGAAATGCTTGATGATTTGTTGGTTTCAGTTAGAGAAAAGATTGGCCCCATTGCCACACCGGACTACATCCAGAATGCACCTGGCTTGCCTAAAACCCGCTCAGGTATGTTCAGGGGCTTCCAGGGATTGGGAAGGGTCGAGGCCCAGTGGTGGCTGGGTGTGTGTGGATGAAAGCCTTTGGCAGGGCTGGGGTGGGTCAGTGTTGTCACCAAGTAACCAGAGGCCTGTGGTCTCCAGGGAAAATCATGAGGCGAGTGCTTCGGAAGATTGCTCAGAATGACCATGACCTGGGGGACATGTCTACTGTGGCTGACCCATCCATTATCAGTCACCTCTTCAGCCACCGCTGCCTGACCATCCTGTGAACGAGACCCTGTTCTTTACTCAGGATTCCCCCTGCTTGGCTCTCCAGTTTTGCACATCCTCCCTGACCCCATCCAGGAGTGCTGAGAGCCAGTACTGACCCACACCACCTTCCTTAACCAGCTGACTGGGACCCAGGAACCACCTTTGTCCCTGCATGGAGACAACTTCCTGTGACTGCCAGGTAGAAGGGATAGGGCCTAGGTCAGCCTCAGACTGCAAAGAGCTCTCAGCCCAGAACAGGGACCTAAAGGCCACATCCCCAACTCAAGTTAAGTGTTCAGAGGGCAAGTGAGAGCCTAGACGAAAGCAGAGAGGCAGCTGTGTAATCCTGTCAGCTCTCTCAGGAAGCACCAGTACTTATATCGGGCATGCACTTGCCCTTAGAAACAACACTTTGTAGATCAAGGAACAATTGATTATTGTTTTTTAAATACTTTGCTGCTTCTGTTCTGGGTCTGAATTCCCTTTTGTGCCAGATGGCAGTACTGTCTGCCCATTTGCTCCAGGGTTCAGGCAGGTTCAGTCTCCAGAGGGTTTTCAGATCATCTGCTTCCTTAAAGGAGTGGATGTATTTTGTTCCTAGGGCCAGAGGAACTTGTCTTCCTTGTCCTCTCTTTCCACCCTCCCCTGAACAGAGACCTGCCCATGAGAGACAGTCTCAGATGAAACTCTTTTCTTGCCTCAGTTGTGCTCAAGTCCTGTGGTTGTAGGAATAAAGTCTGTGACCTCAAGAGAGTGGTGAGTTGTTTTCTTAGATCTTTCAGGCTGTGTACTCATTAGCTGCTCTGATTTTTGTGACAGATGGGAAAGGGAGTGGTATTACCCAGGACTACCCTATTATCTTCCTTCTGGAACTTTTGATTTGGGCAGAGCTAGGTAGGGCCTCACTCCCAGGCCCTTTGACAAGCCTCTGAACTAAGTAGGAAAGCAATTGAAGCCAGTTCACAGTTGTGATGTCCCATCATGGTTGCCTTTCCTCTTGGGCTCCTGCCAGAATCACTATGATTCTGTAGGAGCACCAGTGGGTAACTAAGGATTGAAACTTCACGATCCCCTTATGGGGTCTGGATCTAGGGAGACCCTGATTATAGCCCAATCACCTCCCCTGCTCCAATCCACCTTAAGTGGGCCGACCTAGATTATAGCTCCCCCTCCCCACTACACACAAAGCAAGGAATCACAGAATCAACAATGTAGATTTATTTAAGGCAGCGTTGGGGAAAGGCTATGCCCCTCCACTCTGCCTCCTCCTACCTCTCAGTCCTATCCCAAGTCAGGCACTGGAACGTTGTAAAGGCTGATGAGGGGCTGACAGGAGGGTGGCAGGGTTTATGGATCTTTACCTCAAAGCAGTTACCCTTCAGTTATACCCACACCCAAGGATTTGGCGGCCTCTAACTCTCATCTAAGGAAAACAGCTTTTCTGGTCCTCAGATGGAGAGCTGGAGGAAGGTACCCAGCATTTACCCTTCCATGAAGACCCAGGAGGTCTTTAGAAGAGACCAGCCCTTCTGAGATTGGAGGAGGGCTAGGAGAGAAATGACAAGTACAGTGACAGAAAGTCTCTTGAGTGAAGTCCAAGCTGGCCTGGATTTGCCCTCACACAGGGTATGGGTTGTCCAAGACTGCCACTCCTGCTGCCACACCACCATCTGCATGCTCCATGGCTTTGGTTCGAAGTAGATGCCCCACGTGCTTGTTCATCACAAGTGTCTTTCCCTGCCTACAGAAATAGGGGCAGGAGACACACAACATCACCTGGACTCAGCCTCCAAACCCAAGACTGGTCCCAGCTGAGCAGTACATAGGAAACTGATTAAAATCCTAGAACTGTCTTGGGTATAGAGTCAGATTTGGGTTTGCATCCTAGCTTGGAAATTATTAGCTCTATGTCTTTGGGCAAGTTCTTTAGCTTTTCTAAATATCAATTTCTTCAATTTAAAATAGGAATAATACCCCTTACTTTGCAGGTCATGAGAATTAATTAAAACAGGAAAAGCGCTTAGCATGATGCCAGGCTCACATTTCATGTCCGTAACTATAAATTTCCTTCTCTAGATGGCTATGGTAGGGGTTGGGGAGAATACTGCAAGTGGTTAGAGGGGAGGTTGTAAAGAGGGCAGGCTCTGGTGGGGAGCATGGTAGGATCTGGTATCCCTATCTTGCTCTGACCTTGAAGTAAGTATTTTGCAAGAAGTGGTATGAGGGACCAGGAACCGTTCCTTGCAAATTCCCAGGTCCTCCTCTCTTTCTGATTCTTAGTGCTCAAATCCAAACCCAGGGGCCCCTCAGCCTTTCAGATCCACTGAGTATCCCCTAGCTGGTACATTTCCCCTTTCTCCAGAATCCCCAGTGGACTAGGAGCTAGACCCAAATTCTCTTCCTCCCTGGAGTCTCCTTCTAGTCCTGGATTGTTAGACTGTATTTTCTGAATCTTCTTGGTACTACTTGGAATTTCCTTTACAGTTGCAAAGCACTTCTAATCTGGGCTTCATATGATAGCCCTGTGAGGTGGGCAGGTCTTGAGTCCTTGGCCTCATTTAATAGGTAAGGAAATACATAACAAAGCTAGGGATTGGCAGGACTGGATGGAAGCCCAGGATTCCTGACTGTCCAGAGTTCCCTCTAGGTTTACTTGGCTGGCACCCCTGCAAGGAAGGTGCTCCTCCTGACTGGCTCACCTGACATAGACCCCAAAGATGCCCAGCTCTGAGATGCACTGGACCATTCGTGCAGGGCTGCCAGGACGTAGCAGGCAATTCCCAAAAGGCTCAGGTTCGATCTTCTCCATGAGGATGTAAGAAGCCCTCTCCTCGCTGTCCTTCAGCCGCTCCAGGGCCTGCACCATCTCCTCACCATACAGGTTGTTACCTGCAATTAGACTGGCCAGTCACCCTAGGCCCTCTGCCCACCTCCACCCCGTGCCCTCACATCTGGGGCCATGTGGGCAAGACAGTAGTCTCAGTTCCTGACACTAGCTCAGTGAAGCCAGAACACATTTGGCTCCCAAGGAGGGAAAGTCACCTTGACAGGAGAGCGCTTACACAAGGGAACACACTATCTGCCACATGTCCTGCCCTGGTTCTTCTTCTACCTATATATGGCTGTTCCTTCTTAGCCTACATTACTGGATCCTTCTCCTTTTAAATAGTGGGGTTTCCTGGGAATTGGTCCTTTACCCTTGCTCTCTCCTCTCTGTACCTTTTTTTCAGAGATCTCTTCCTCCCAATTCTCCATCTATACCCCATAAGTTAACTCACAAATCTTTTTAACTCAAGCTCCCAGCTCTAGACATCACATGAATGTCTCACAGTCCCCCAAAACAAACTCAACATGTCCAAATAGAACTCATTACTTCTGCCTGAACCTGACCCTCCTGGATCTTCCCACTCCCAATCAGGCCAAAGACATCCCTGAGTCACATTTAACTCTTCCCTCTTCATCACCTCTGTTTATTCCCTGCAACCTCCTAATATGCTCCCAACCTGCTTCCCCACAATCTACCCTCAGGCCCCTCAGACTAAAACTTGTCCAAACCTTCCCCTGTGCTCCACAGCACTTGGCCACAGGGTCTCAGGGGACGCTGTCCAAGGTGGGGTCTGCATCAATTCCTCTAGTATCCCCTGAGCCTGGGACTGTACCGTTGATCACTGGAGACAGGCTGTTAGCCCTTTTCACTGAGCAGTCCTGCAAAGAAGGATCCACCTACCTCCACCCTCTCTCTGGGGCTTTAGCACAAACCGGCTAGGGGCAGCAAGGGCCTTGGTGATGGCCTGGTCTCCTTCTTCACCCTGGCAGGAGGCAGAAAGCAGTCACCAGCAGTTTTAAGGCTAAAGAAACAACAGCTGAGGTCCAGCTGGTCACACAGAGCAGCATCAGAGGAAGAACAAGAGGCGGAACAGCCAATAAGCTCCTTCAGGCTGGATGCTACTATCTAGATGTGACCCCCTACAACCCCCTGCAGCAGTAAATGCAATAACAGGCCTTTTTCTGGCAACAGTTCAGTACTCTGCACAGGAGCTAGAAAGATACTCCTCCATTACTGCTATCTGCCTCAGTCCCTTCTCCTGGCTGCCATCCCCATCTCCACCTTTGCTGAGGGTGTATGCAATGGATTCCAGCTCCTGTCTTCCCATCATGAGTCTATGCCTCTCCCCAGGGCTCTAGGCATTCTCCAGGGCATCACTGACCCAAGTCAAAACAACAACCACAATGCTAGCTCCATCCTCCCCAAAACTGTGCTCCAGGTCTCTGTCACCTAGGAGGCCTGTGGTAGGAGATACAGGCTGCCCACGCACCATGTCCAATGAGTAGAGGCCAGCAAAGGTGGCACGGAGGCGGGCCACAGCCTCTGACTGGCCAGGGAGCAACACCTCCAGCACACCCACTCTGCTTAGCTCCTGCTGCACCTTCTTAGTCCCAGCCAGCTGGGTGGCAATGTCTGGGCACTTGACAGCACATGACCTCTCCAGCAGCAGGCGTGCTTCCCAGTTCTGCAGAAGGAAGAAGACAAAAGGAATTCAACTTTTTTTCATTTCAGCTGACCCTTGCTGGGCATCCATCAGGTGCCAGGTATCATGCTTTGTACCTTCACATTCATTATCTCCCAGAATCATTGCAACATCCTTGTGAAGCAGGTGAGACCCTTCCCATTCTGCGGGATTCTTGCCTGTAGGGAGCTCACAGTCTAGCACAATGATATATAACTATAATTAAAAGGGAAAATGACAAAAGGTGTAAGGGTGTAGAAAAACTAATGAGTACGTTTGAAGGGGGTGGAACACTTGTTTATGAGCTCAGCTTCCCACTGTATTCTAAATAGAATCCAAACTCCTTACCATGGCCTATAAGACTCGGCAGGCTCCTGTCTACTTTTTTAACCTTATTCCATGCCATCCCACCCCACCTCACACTCCCACAATCTAGCCACACAGACCTGTCATTCCTCAAATACACAAACCTCATTTCCTCCTCAGGGCTTTTGCTGCTTTTCCTGCTGCCTGAAATTCTCTTCCATTTGGCTTTTCCCATGATTGTTGGATCCTTTTCATCTTTAAGTCTTGGCTCAAAGTCACCTTTTCAGAGAAGCCTTCCCTGAATACCCTATTTAATGTGGGTTTCCCATAACTAACTTTTCACTCTGTTGTTTCATTCAAAGCAGTTACCCAAAACTAGAAAAAAACATTTTTCTGTTTTGGTTTACTTTCTGATGCTCATCTCTCTGACCAGACTGTGAGCTCCATAAGGACTGGACAGACCCTTGTTGTCTGCCTTATTTTCTGTTGTATCCCCAGTGTCTAACACAGGTCCTGGCACTTTGCAGGTGCTCAATAAATATTTGTTATTGTTGCAGAATGAGGTGAAAGTTGAGTGGGGTCCTGAAGGACAGAGTCTGACAGGAGAGACTCAATGGAGAAGGGATACTCAGGCTAACAGAATAATATGAGCAAAGGTCTGCAGGTGGGTAATCAAGGATGAATGGTCTGTTGTACCAGGAGCTTAGGGTATATGAGGCAGGGAAACAGTAGAAAATCATGCCTCCCAGGCACTGGTCCCCATTCTCAGGCACTGCCCTTGCCTCTAGAGCACAGCAAAGTGCCCACAGCAGGATCAAAGAAATGGCCTGAGGTGCAACCCCCATGCTCCACCCAATGCTGTCCTTCTTTTGATACAATTGGTCCACCTGCAGCACCTTTACCTGATCTTCATCAATAACCCCAGCCACTTAATTACTAGTCTGGTGTCCCAGGCAGAGTCACGGGTGCCCAGAACACAAAATAAACCCAGAGAAGTATCCCATTATGTTAGAAGCAGGGAAAGCAAAACCCAAAGATGATCAGGGACTTTCCCAGGGCCACCTAGCAAGTCACTGAGCTTTGCAGATCTACCTCCATTTTATAAACCTGGTCTGAGCTTCTTAGTTCCCTAAAAATGTCCCTTCTTATACAGTACTTTCCTTCCTTGTTAGCTCAACCTCTTCACTCCTTAAGTTTTCTTTGGCCCCTTCCCTAATACCCCTATCCTGAAATCTGGATCCACTTTCCCAATAGTTTCTTTCTTCTCTAGTCACCAAGTTCACACCATTGCTAACCACCTCTAGAGGAAAGGACCTTTTATAGAGCTGCTGCCTCTACAGAGCTTCCCCCTACAGAGCTCAACCCAGGGGGAATCCTAGATGAATTATAGACCTGGAAGAGCTCCCTCAATTTTTTAGTGTATCTCTCTCAGTTTATAGAAATTGAGACCCAGAGAGTGTCAAGAGCCTGTTCATGGTCACACAGAGGCAGAGTCAGGCTTATGACCCCGGTCCACTACCCATGGTATTTTCTGACTTATTTCCTCCTTTACCTTCTCCCAACTGAAAGCTTGGCTTCTCAGCCTCTCCATGGTGTGGACATTAGGAGCAGGGGAGAAGAATGGTATACTGGGAATACCATCACCAGCCTGAGAGTCAGAAAGCCTGGGAACTTGCTGTGGAACCTTAAACAAGCTTCCACATCTCTCCAAACCTTAGTTTCTCCATCTGTATAATGGGATAATTATATACCTCACAGGGCGGTTTTAAGGGTTAAATGAAATAATGGATGTGAAAAGTAATTTTGAAACTGTACAGTAGGATAGCAGGATAAGGCAATATCATCATTACTGTCATTAACATGAAGGAGTAGACAAAAACTTACAGGCTCAGATAAAGGAGAGGTAAGAGTTGGCAGGAAGAAAATGGTCAGTTGTGTGCTGGAATTAGCTTGCATAAAGTAGGGAGAGCTGACTGTACCCATGTCTTCTCAACTCTATGTTCAGAGATATTAAGTTGGATAGCTTGATATTGGCTATGGTGGATGTATTTAAACTACAGAAATCAGCAAATGCCATAAACTGAGGCTTTTTCCCCCAAGAAAGATGGTTGTTAAACATTTACCAGCATATCTCTGGAAACAGTGTGAGTAGCTGAAGCACCATGGATTCCTGAGGATTCAGATTCTAGAAGACAGTGTGTTTGTAGAGTGAGAGGTAGCAGAAAGCTAATGGGAAAATAGGAGGTTACAGCAGCAAGTTCCCCGAGGAAGAACTGAAGCTAGGAGTCAGGGAAAAATCCAAGTTGTTGTGCCACCTGAGTTGTGGAGCTCTGGCAGGTCCCAGGAGGCAAAGGATGATCTAACATAAATACCAACCTGCAGACTGTACTGACTTGGCATGTAGCCATCCCGGAAGTAAACCACAGCAACTTCCTGGCCATCCCTAGAACATAGGATGGAGAAAGCTGCTGTATTAAATTATATGATATGTTCAGTGGTTCCATCTATTTCAGGGTACATCAAAACAAATTTAGCTTTCTTGAAAGGCAGTCCACAGGGGGAGCCTGGACAGGGGTTCGTTGGAAGCAGTGGA
This sequence comes from Cynocephalus volans, assembly GCF_027409185.1. Classification (NCBI taxonomy): domain Eukaryota; kingdom Metazoa; phylum Chordata; class Mammalia; order Dermoptera; family Cynocephalidae; genus Cynocephalus; species Cynocephalus volans. The sequence goes on from NC_084460.1 coordinate 30,854,660, forward strand.
AGTAGATCCCCACACTATCAGTGCTTTCACTAAAAACACAGAGGTGTGCAGTAAAGAATGCTTTAGAATATTCCAGATCTAGAGTCATTCTAGGAAGGCTAGAGGGAAACAAGAAGGTAACCAGAATCAAATTAGGTAAGTTCAAAAAAATGTGGGCTCAAAATTACCAAGCAGCAGAATCACATTGCCATGCTTAGCAAAACTTATATTCTTGCCGCTTAAAGTAGATGGAACCAGGCTGAGATTTTTTTTTTTTTAAGTGGCAGGAGTGATGATGGGGGAGATTAAAAATTATGAGTCAAGACACAGACTATCTTTTTAAACTTCTTCCCCTTTTCTTGGATCTATTTGATAATGTCTGGTTTATCTGCAAAGTAACTACTTTGTTTTGTTATGATAAAAGCACATTTAAAAAATAGTAAGTGATATTGTAAAATTCCATGGAGGTTCGCAATTTTAACAATCACAGAGTTTTAGGTCTAACTATGTGTGCTATAATGCTACCCAAATACTTGGCAGTAAAGCCACCTGGTGGGGGGGCCCTAGAAGGAAGGGCAGGGTCTGGCTTGGGTCACAATCCAGGCCTGAGCTCAGAGAGCAGCATCCAGATCAATCACAGAATGAGCCAGCTGCTCTTCTTCCCTGACAGCCCAGACCAACTGCTCAGGCCGGCCTTGGCTTGCCACTAAGAGAGACAAGAAAACTTTTGGGATCTGGGGGGCATATGAAAACCAAGGTTATTTTTAAGGAGGCCTTTATCCAGAATGTCAACACCTCTGATACAACCTGTTTGAAGAAGAGCTTGGCTAGCCTTCTCCAAAATTTCCTGGGAGGATGAACTATCTCAAAAAATAAGAGAGAAGGAAGTAAGCCATCACATCTCCCAGAAGAAAAGATCATTTGGGGGAAGAAGTTGGCAAGATGACTTTCATAAACCAGCCTTCTGTTGGGTCCTTGGCAATGCTTACACAAAGAGCCTCCGGTCTTGGTCTAGAGACCCCTTTTCAGAGACATCTTCAAATCTTCGCCGGATTACGTGGATGTTCCTGGGAAAGATGGGCAAGAATCAGAGGGAGTAGATGCTATGTTCTGAGTGGCCTTCCCCAATCCTGAGGCCACACCTGGAGGTCCCCCCTCCTTTACCTACCTGGCCAGTAGCTCATTCTCTATGGCACGCTGGTCAAATATGTTCCTTTCCTTCTCTTGAGCAATCAGTAGCACCAGAGCACTGGGAAAAGAGCATAGGTGGCCCGAGGCTGCTACAGAGCTTGTCCTTCCTCTGTCCCATCCTTTCTAGGAATGAGATTCCCTCAACTTGGGATTGCCTCAGGCATAAACACCTGAGGCTCAGAGATATACATTATTTTCTGAAAATAGGGAACTTATAAAAATGAAGATGTATCTGCTCCTTCTCCAGTGGGTAGATGAAATATTGTAATGATAATTTTCTGTGCAAATTAAAACTTAGATTTAAAACCATCTCAAAAACCCAAGAGGACTTTTTCTTAGAACTTAATGATTCTAGAATCTTTCTGAAAGAATAAACAGGTGGAAGTATTGAAGAATATTCTATAAAAGAACAATGTTGGGGGTTGGAGGCTAATGACTCTACTACTAAATTGTAACACATATATTAAAAGAGTGTGGTTCTTGCCTGAAACAGAATAGCTAAATGGAACCCTACAGAAACCCATAGAGGCAACTGAAAATAAGGCATTATTTCCTGGGGCCTCCCAATATTTTTGTGATGTACACTGGGCCATGGACTTTTCATCTCTGTTTATCCATGTGTTTCTTAAAGAAGCAGGGGCTTGAGGACTCGGAAAAACTTATGCCAGAGAATTGTCTGTTGGCTGCCAGCTAAAGTATTTTCAGTTGTCAAAGATAGGTCCAGCCCCCCACCAGACTCTTAGGGCCAATGCTCAGCAGTACCAAACTCCATTTTTGCTGTAGCTGTGCTGCTCTGTGACTGTTGCTTCTTGTTAAGACCCTTGGAAATCCAAACTTTGGCTTAGGATTCTCAGTGTATATTCCTGACCTCCTGTACTGGCCTCTTGTCTGTTTGTCTGTGAATCCCCCTACCTTAGCTGAATCTCTTGGAATAAACTCTGTTTGCCTGACTCCCTTCCACTTAGCCAAAATATAGGTTCTACTACACTTCCTCTCCCGGCCTGCCTGAAATCTCATGAGGTCAGACATGACATTAAGCTGAGCCTTGGCTTAGGCTGGGTATCTGAAAGACAAGCTAGTAGTGGTGCACTCACAAGCCATCTTGCCCTGAGGGAGTCCTGAGGGTCAGTGGCCCTGCTCTTCACTTTGCAGCTGGAACTGCTCAGTTCATGGGTGGGGGGATGTGGCAGGGTGTGTGTGGCACCTGGCCCAGGCTGGCTCACCTCCAAGAAGGGGTGGAGGAGGAAAGCTGGAGGCGATAGGCTGAAGTGGAACTGCATGCCCTGGCCAATTAAGCCAGCCTGCCACCTACCAAACAATCAGAGTCAGACCAGAAAACATATTCTCCCTCCTCCTGCCTTTAGTTCTGAGTAGTCTGTTGGTAGCAGGCCTAGGAAAGTTGTCAGCTCAGGAAGGTGAAGTGGCAATAGCATGCTAGCTGGGAGCAAAGACACCTGAGTCCTAGTCCTGGCACTGCCCGTGACTTGTGGTGTGTCCTTGGTCGTCATGTCAGTTTCTTTCCTTGGGGCCTGATTTCCCCATCTATAAAATAAGGGTGTTAAGTAGATCATAGTTCCCAACCTTTTATCACCAAGAATCCCCTTTGTTTATTCTACTCATTCCAACCACAGTCCCTTATGCTTTAAAAGAGTTTGCCTAAATTGAAATCATAATTCATTTTCCAAGCTTCCTTTTAAAAAAAACTGTAAAAGCATGAGATAATTGATGAAAATTCATCTGCTCTTCAAATGCAGTTTTTCAATCTATACTATGGGACCACATCTCTTGGAGTGTAACAGAACAGGCTTTAGAGGCAGATGAATTCTAAACTCATCAGTTAAATAACTTTGCATAAGTTATTCAACCTCTCTGAGCCTCAGTTTACTCTTGTATAAAATAAAACTAGCAGGCTGGCCAGTTAGCTCAGTTGATTAGAGCACAGTGTTATAATACCAAGGTCAACACTAAGGTCAAGGGTTTGGATCCCCATACCAGCCAGCCACCGAAAACAAAAACAAAACATTTTAAAAAATAATAAAATAAAACTAGTACTTGTTAAATGGTAGCCATTATTATTATTGAACGTACCACATAATGATCCACATCAATTTACTTATTTTTATTATAATTATTATTTTTTTGGCAGCTGGCCAATACATAAATCAAACCCTGGACCTTGGTGTTAGCAGCCCTATACTCTAACCAACTGAGCTAACTGGTAAGCCCTATCTGCTCTTAGCACTTTTATTCTTTTTTTTCAGCAGCTGGCACGTATGGGTATCCGAACCCTTGACCTTGGTGTTATAATACCATTCTCTAACCAACTGAGCTAACTGGCCAGCCTCCTACACCAAGTTTTTTAAACCACTTTTCAGATCCATGATCCCATTTAATTCTCACTACCACTCTTTTAGGTATTATTATCACTCCTGTTTTACAAATTAGGAAACTGAGTCTCAGAGAAAAAAAATTGACTTGCCAAGGTCATGTGCCAGGTCAGTCAAAGAGCCTATCCAACTCTAATGATGGGAGAAGCCAGTTCCAGCTCAGCCACCACACAGCTCCTACCCACCAGCACCTAATTCTGGGCACACGAGTCTTCTCTCTCCATATTAATCACAGGCTGGCAGGAGAAACTCTCAGTGGCGTTTGCCATCAGCAGTTCCCCAGCTGACCCATCCTCTGGATTCACTCTTAAAATACAACTAGCCAAGAGTTCTATTTGACAGAATATTTGTCTGATGACTTTTAAATGCTCAGAGTCTGAGGTTTTTTGGGCTTTAGTGAGGCTCAGCAAGCCCAGAGAGGCTCTCTTGGAGCCAAAAGAATACTCAAAAATGCAGTTCTGGAGCGAGGTAGACTCTGGGCTCTGCCACCAATTTACCAGCTGACCTTGAACAATTCATTTCACTTCTCTGAACCTCAGTTTCCTCATCTGTAAAACAGGGGGGATGACTAGTACCTCCCTCAGAGCATGTGTTATGAGGATTCAATGAAATCCTGTATGTAAAGCATTTAGAATAGGCACTGGTAAGTGCTCATTAAGGGCTAACTATTAATGCCATATTAACATTGCAATAACTTCTAATATAGTGGCCTGTCGATTATCCAGAAATCACTTACCTAACATCTTCACATATCTGGAACATGGTTGAGAAATAAGAAGGAAGCAAAAAATGCCTCTAAGCAGTTAAAACAGACACCGTAAAATTCCTAAGTCAAAGCTTATTCACTTAGTCATCAAAGAGCCCCTCACACTCTTTAGATGCAATCATAACAACTCGGATCATTTGACTTCCCAAACTATAGCAAATCAGAAAGGAGGTATGGAGATTGGAGTGGAGGATTCCAAATTCAAGAACACTGATAACAGTAAACAAAAGTAAGAGCTGATAATCGGGAAGCAGACAGGAAAACTATGAATGAGAACTTAAAGCCTAGCAGTAAAGCCACTAGTGCAGGCAAACAGCCTCACACCTCTCCAATCCTAGGTATAGTACTGCTGCATTATAGCAAGATGCAATCGCTGACAGTCATAACGATGATCTCCAGCCAACCAGTAAAGGTTAGATTATAATCAGCATTACTTATTTAAGAAGGAAGCTCAAAACTCCATTAATTTTGGCACTTAAAGGTTTAAGTTTCTATTCCTAGAAAAATCCTCTCATTCCCTAATTATGTCACGCAAAGAAGTTGCTGCACCCATGAATGCTGAATCTAAAGCAGGACACTGCTGCCACTTTTTCACACCCTTACTTGGCTGAGCCGTAGAGCTCCCAGGCTTTTGCAATCCCCAGGGCCAGTCCCTTGCTGGGATTATTGGAGAGGATCTTTGCAGCTTCTTGGGTCTTACTCAGGACACTGAGAACATGTCTGTTGGAAGAGAGACAGCTGTTCAGTAATTGGATGGACCTGGAAGACCCCTGTGCCCATGATCTCACAGATACTTATAGAAACATTACTCTGAGAATCAGCTGAGCACTAAAAAGAACTTTACCATCACAACCCTAGAGGATCCACTTCAGGCTGTAATACTGGGCTGCCCTACCCCTGTCCCCTGGTGCACATGCCCAGAAGAGCCCTAAGACCCTGTGTCCCCATGCCACCCCACCCCAGCCTCCCAGTGAGCTGGAGCCCCTTACCCTGGGCCTCCAGGTGCTGTCTGGAATCCTACTGCAGACCGTCTGAAATGATAGCAACCTGGAGTACCACTGCTAGCTAGAAATGGATGCTGCTAGGATCCAGCCCTCAGATGGAAGCCCCTGCATTCCTCTCTGCCTTGGATTCTGACCTCCTTTCAGGACCTCAAACATGTCAAGCTCTTTCTCACCTCAGGACCCTCGAATATACTGTTCCCTTTGTCTGGAACACTAACTTGTACAATAATAAAGGGGCAGGACTAGATGAGCCATAAGGTCCCTTCTTTCCCTGACATACCAAAGATCTAATTACAAGTGGAAACTGTGGTGTGTGTGTAGGGGAAACACATGACCCAGGGCGCAAGAAGGTACAGTCATAGTTGGAGATCCTTGGCCCAGCCAGTGATTGTAGGTCCGTCAGTCTGTCACCCCATGGATGTGCTCAGGGCTGCCTAAGGGACCCACCGGTGCACAGCTGGGGTCCGGGAGGCTAGGCCCCCAAAGCTGGCAGAGATGGTGTTGATTTCAATCTGTTTCAGGGCTGGGGAGCCATCTGTGTTGCACTGGAACATGTAGTCTGAGCGGTTCAGGCCTAGGAACACGGTCTGTGGAGAAAACTGAAGGCTGAGGACATCTGCCCAGGGGCTGACTCTGAGGGCCAAGCCACAGAGCAGACAGATACTGGGAATTCTGCGCAGAGATTAGAGGCACTACTTAACACTTCCAAACCCAGTAAGGTCATTCTTTTGGTCACCCCAGGATTGATCACTGGGATGTACAAACCCAGTGGAGACAAGTGAGAGGCAGATTCCATTAGTTCAGGGTCTGGGCCAAATTCTTCTGGTAAAAAAAAAAAAAAAATACAGAGAGGGGAGGGGCAGCTTCTGGACTGGTGTGGGTCTGGGAACGGTTACCTGGGCAATGCCTTCTTTCAGGACTTGCTTGTGAATGTCAAAGAGACGAGCAGTAAAGTCATCTCTTTTGATGGTACTGGAGGAGGAAACAGAGAACATTTTCCAGGCCACATGGGGCCCTAAAGTCAAGAAGTCCCACCCTCATCCATTAACTCTTAATCCTCTCCAGGCCTACTGGCCAAAACTTCAACACCCGCCCCATCAAGTAGAGAACAGTGGTCAGGACTCCAAGTTTAGTGGGTAAGAATCTCTTCACCAGGTAGAGAATAGTGGTTAAGAATCCCAGTTCTGGGCCGAGCCCGTGGCGCACTCGGTAGAGTGCTGCGCTGGGAGCGCAGTGACGCTCCCGCCGCGGGTTCGGATCCTATATAGGAATGACCAGTGCACTCACTGGCTGAGTGCCGGTCACGAAAAAACGACAAAAAAAAAAAAAAAAAAAAAAAAAGAATCCCAGTTCTTCCACTCACTACTAGGCAACCTTAGAAAATCATTTCATCTTTCTGTGTCTCAGTTTGCTCATCTGTAAAATGAAGAGGAAAATAATTGTATTTATATCGTAGAGTTGTGGCAAAAAGTAAACAAGATATTACATTTAAAAAACTGAACATAATGTCTGGTCCAAAGATGAACTCAAAAATGGCATGTGATATTACTATTCTATACTTGAATAGTTCTGATGGTTGGTAAGCTTTCTGACTGACCTAACTTTCATAGCTTCTCCTCCATTCTGGGACCTCCCAGGACTAGTCTTCTCTTCCTCCTTCATGAGAGCCCTCAGAGATTAGAAGACAGCAATTATGTCCTGTGCTCCAATAAGATTTTTCTGACCCAAGCTAAATATCCTGTTTTTTTTCTTCAACCAGTCCTTATATGACATGATTTCCTCAGGGAAGCCTTCCCTATCTGAGTCAGATCCCCTGCTACATGCTCTCATAGTACTGTGAGCCTCTCCTTTACAGCACTGATTGCAGTTACCATTTTCCATTTTATCTGTGTGAGGAGTAGTGTCACCTCTCCTGTTTAACAATATACCACCTGAGGGTGGGGGCCATGTTTATGCTGGCTCATCGTCATAGCCCAGTGTGCTGCTGTGGCATGTGACATGTGCTGAGGGCACATCCAGTATGGTTTTTATGGAGCCTCAGGAAGAGGCACAGTGAGAAGGAATTCACACGTAATTTACACTACACTTGGGCCAGCCTGTGGCTAACTCGGGAGAGTGCGGTGCTGATAACACCAAGGCTACGGGTTTGGATCCTATATAGGAATGGCCAGTTGGCTCACTTGGGAGAGCATGGTGCTGACAACACCAAGTCAAGGGTTAAGATCCCCTTACTGGTCATCTTTAAAAAAAAAAAAAAAACTACTACACTGGTTGCCTCTCAAGATTCAGGGCAGACTTTGCACATCTGCTCAATACCAACTTCCAGGCTTGCCTTGTTACAGGGACCTCAGCAGACCAGCTGGGGGAGCCAAAAACTAAGGCCTGCCCTGTTCCTCTGCCTCCCGGGCAGCTCTCTCATGAGGCCTTTCCCAGACCCTGGACGTTGGGATGCATTTTTCCTTTCAACCGTGTGTGGGGGCCTTTCCCAGACCCTGGACGTTGGGACGCATTTTCCCTTTCAACCGTGTGTGTGTGTGTGTGTGTGTGTGTGTGTGTGTGTGTGTGTGTGTGTGTGTGTGTGTGTGTGCGCGCGCGCGCGTGTGTGTGTGCGTGTGTGTGTGTGTGTGTGTGTGTGTGTGTGTGTGTGTGTAAGAAGAAAAGGGAAGGCAGGGGCTGCAGAGATGGCCTGCAGGGAAGGTCTCCCACATAATTGCATCATTAGGGTGAAGGTCTGCTTGATATTTCCTACAATCCAGAATCACAGGTAAAAAGCCAGGCCAAAGATCTTGGGGGAAGGTGACGGAAGGGTTCATACATTCATGGTTCATTAGGTGTTTGGCTCCAAGTCAATGATTTCCAAACTTCTTACCATTGTGATCCCTTCTCATACTCACCCTCACACCAAGGTCTACATTTTAAAAAGATTTTATCTCTAACAAAATAAACTTGTTTTCTGTTGAAAAATTAATCAAAGACATGCAATTATATATACCTCTAGCATATATATAAATGTATAATATTTATATGCAGGATCTTCAAAAGTTCATAGAAAGATTCCTATTATCTTTTAATTCTATTTTTCCACAAATTTTCTGAAGTACCCTTGCATATATTTAATTCTAAAATAAAGGATTTATTTATATTTAATTTTAAAATAAAGTAAGAAATTTCACTTGCTCCAGGATCTGAAGAAAAAGATCAAGGGAGAAGAGACAGGGACAGGTAGATGGGGTAAGACACTCCAGGGGTGTTTCCTTTTGCCAAGGGTGTGACCCAATCTGCACCCCATCCCATCCAAAGATGAGAGGCCTGGGGTGACAAGAAAGGGTCACTGCTTAGGAGAAGAAGTAGGAAATGTGACTTTAAACCCAATAACCTTCCCTACCCTCTGTTTTCCTGCAAAACTAGGCTGATCTTCTCTAATTCCAAATGGAAATTCCAGTCTTAAAAGCAGGGGGCCACAGATCACAGGCTGTCAGCAATAAAGATCCTAGATTTAAGACAACCTCCACATTTTTCAGATGAAGAAATTGAGGTCCAAAGAAGGAAGGGGATTTGTCTGAGGCCATATAACTAAGTGGTAAAGCCAGGATTAGAAACCAGCTTTCCTAGGCTGGCCCGTGGCTCACTCAGGAGAGTGTGGTGCTGACAACACCAAGTCAAGGGTTAAGATACCCTCACCGGTCATCTTTTTAAAAAAAAAAAAAAAAAAAAAGGAAACCAGCTTTCCTGTCTCCTATTCTACTACTTTTTGTTTCTCCTGGGGGTTATCTGTCCTCTACCCTACCCAGTCAGCTAACCCAGCAACACATCATGGCTCCCCAGTCTTCTAGTCCCTTGGTTCTAGGAGCTCCCATCCGTCCCCCCACCTCCCCGCTCCCATGCCTCATCACCTGGTACCTGGAGAGAGTTTGCTCCAGAAAGGCAGCATTCTGGCTGACAGCATCCACTAGCAGGTTGAAGTCCATCTGCACAGCATAGGCCTGCTCCAAAAGGGCACTGGGGACCAGTGAGGGGAAGAGCGTGAATGGGGCATAGCTCACCACCTGATCAAGGAGAGAGAGTGAGGCAGAGGTAATGCACCTGTGAATGGGCTGTCTTCCTGCAACCATAACTCCATGGAAAGTCTGGCCTATATTTAGTGAGGACAAACCAACTGCAGAATAGTGGTTACCTCAAGGAGGGGAGGGAGGGGAAAAGAATGAGGAAGGGGTACAAAGAGAGCTTCCAGATTCTGTGACATTTTATCTCTACATAGAAAAAAAAAAAAGAGAGAAGCAAAAAACAAATAACTAAACAAAAAAAACCTTCACAAAATATTATTGAGATTTTACTGTGCACTAGGCACTGTTTTAAGTACATTACATGGATCCATCATTTAACCCTATGAGGAAGATACTATTAATATCCACATTTAGATAAGGGACCTGAGATAGTGAGGTTAAGTTACAGATCCAAATTATATCCAGCTGGCAAGTGGTGCTGGGAATTGATCTAGGATGGTTACTAAACAACACACACACAGGTGAGCCCCTAGCTGTTTGGTATTCAAGTCCAGGCCCCTCTCCATGTCAGGAGCTCATACCCCAGTCCCCTTGCCTTTTGTTTGGGTAGAGGTGAGTCCCACTGGTAGGGCTGCAGCAGAAATGAACTCTGGCCCTCTGAGCAGAAGCCAGGAGTGGTTTTCCCCTCAATGTTAGAGAGGGTGACTCAGGTTAACAGGCCTGGAATTCAGCTGCATTCTGGGTTCTTTGGACTTTGATATAGCCAAGAAACCCAAATACTATCTAGGACACCGTTTCTAGAAAGGGAAAATGTATTCTGAGATTCTCAACAACAAATGAATTAGAACTTGGGTAAGAGATGATAAGACTTTGTGATTTGTATTATGAAGCATTCCTTAGTGTAACCTTTGAGTTAATAAGTTGCCATTATGGTATAACAAGTTTATGGTGTCAGAATTTGGCATTTATATATTTATTATTAAAATATTATTATTTTGAATAGACAGTACAAACACAAGATGTAACATTCAAAAGAGACATAAGGATACATAGTGAGAAGTGTTTCTCATTGCCACTCTGGCCCCAGTCACCAAGGTCTCTTCCCCAGAGGCAATTGCTATATTAGTGTCTCACACATCCTTCCAGACATCTTTATATTGACATACATATATGTATACACATATATTTTCTCTTTCTTTACACACAGCATACAATACATACATGTTTTGTCCCTAGCTTTTTAAATATTTCCTTATATGTTCAAATAGAGCACTCTCATTTGTTTTAATGGTTGTGTAGTATTCTACTCTGGATATACCATAATTTATTGAACCTAGCCTTCTATTGAATATTTAGGAGGTTTCTTTTTTCCCCCATTACAATCAGTGCTTCAATAAGTATCCTAAAATATACATTCTAAGTATTTTGTGTGTGAGAAAGTCCATAGATTCAAAATTTTTAGAAGTGGAAATATCAGGTAATTAGAGTAAATCCATTTAAAATTTTGGTAGATAATCCCCAAATTACCCTCCTCAGCATCTATTTCCAGACAAAACTGAAGAAGGGTATTTGTGAGAGTAAGGCTTATTCGGCCTGAAGCCTTTATGAATTAGAATGGGAATTGCTGCACATTATGTAAGGGGTGACCTAATCCCCTGAGTGCATGTATGATGACTCCAGGGGCATATCCTTGGCTTTAAAACTCAGAACTTTGCCTCCACCAACAAGTACCATCTAGCCTGAAAAACTTTTAAAGAGTTTTTCTGCTAAGACTGCCTTCTGCCTCTGTCCCCAGGACTCGTTATACCCACTTAAATTCAGGATCAATGGTATGTGGCTGTCCTTTGCTGTCCAGAGGCTAAAGGCTGAAAAACACAGTCTTCTCATTTTTGATAGAGAAGTGAACATAGAATAACATCATTCCACTAGAAGAAAAACTATAGCACATGAATGACAATAAAATTCAGCTTTATAGTCAGGGAAACAACAGGGAGTGATGGGAACTGTGGCAAACAGAAGAACTTGCATCTCATCTAAAGGGGGTGGCCAGAACTCTGTTCTAGCCAATTGTTGCCATGCAGTAGAACGGGCCAGAGCTGCCAGATGATCGAATTTTTCAAGACCAGCTGGGTAGCTTGATTTTTTTTTTTTAATTTAATGATTTTTAAAAAAAATGTTGGCCCTGACTTTTTAAAAACACTCTGGTGAAAAAAACTGTTAAGGTTTTTTTCAAGATGGCGGTGGCTGCGGCGGTTGGCGCGGAGTAGCTGAGGTGGAAAAGGCGGCCACTGGGCCTCAGGCAACCGGGAAACTTGTGGACCTTCCTCTTACCATCTCTTAAGGGAGGACCGCTGCTGGTGGCCGGTCGTGGGGGGTGACCGCCACTTTGCCCCCGGCAGGAGAGGCTGCCTCATTTACAGGCAACAGCTTTGAAGTGTGGAGCAGGAAAAGAACTGTTTCTTAGCTGCAAAAGCGAGTCTCGAAACAGGGAACACGGCGCCAGGGCTGCTGTGGATGCAGACAGGATCCCAGAGGCCGGGGCCGCGCTGAAGGCGGCCAGCTGCCCTATTCAGGATTCGAGGTTTCAGGCCGGCATTAAAGAAGATTCCTGGGAGCGCCCGAGCCTCGCCGTGACTGAACAGCCTGAGGCGGCAGCGGCCGAGAATGGGGAAGGCGGCAAACCAGAGGCAGAGAGTGAGCACCCGACCTGGCACAACCCTGTGAGTGACCCCTGGACCAGCCCTGTTTGGGGGGCTGACGCCCACCCGGCTCCCGCCTGCACCACCAGGCCACTCACCGCCCCGGGGCTGCCTCCATTTTCCCAAGTGCTGGCAGCTCCGCCCGGCTCGGCCCTCACTGAACCTTCCCACTTGCTTGGCCCGGCGCGGGACTTTCCGGAGCCTGCGGGCCGGCCTCCCCTCCCACTCCCTCCGCGGTTCTCTGGCGGGTTGGTGGCGTGGGGTGTCCCCGGCCAGTGTCGGGAGGGCAAGGAAGGACGGGCGGGCCGACAGTCACTCCACCACACCCTGGACTCCGGCCCCTGGTAAACTTCCTGTTACAGGGAGGCAGATACCATCTCTGCGGCCACCAGTTCGGAAAAAAGCCTAACCAATTTCTGGTTGGGAATAGTGTGGTAGGAGAGTTCCCAGGTCCGCTCGAATCTGCCGGAGAGCTGGCTGCAGGCGGGCGCAAGACTCGGTTTATACCAGGGGATACAAAGGTGAACAAGTCCCGAGAAAGATCTACACAGTGCTACAAAGGCACCCAGAGTGACCGGTCGTCTGTGCCTAGCAGAAACCTGGTAGACTTCCTGGGCAAGGCGGTGCCGAGCAGGGTCTTGAAGGCCCAGCTGATAGACGAGGGTTGCAGAAGACACGCCCCAGCCCAGCACAGTGCGCACAGAGTGGGGAGACGTGCGGCCAGGGAGGCGGAGACTCGACAGAAACCACAAACCCTGTAGGGTCGCCACTGCATGATCCAACAGCCTGGGCCAGAGCACATGGAACAGGGAGAAGTCCTGCACAGGAAGTGAAAGCTCAACAGCGATCACCCACCCTGTGGTACGTGATCCACCAGCCCAGCAGAGTCCAAGCTGACCAGAAAGGTGGCTCCCTGGAGAAGCCCAAGACCCGAGGCAACCACACACACAAGGCACTAGAGGCCAACTGAGCAGCCACGGAGGTAGCCATACGGAATTGGCAACCACAGCAACATCCTAGTTATTCATTAGTCTCAAACCGGTGGACTGTGAAACCCCCTGCCACAATGAATAAACATCAAAAAAAAGATACCAGAAATACAAAAAATCAAGAAAGTACACCACCAAAAGTTAATAAATCTCAAACTCTAGATGCTATAGAAAAAGAAGCCCTTGAAATGACTGACAAGGAATTTCGAGTGATAATTCTAAGGAAACTGAATGAGATACAAGAAAACTCAGCTAGACATCATGATGAAATGAGGAAAAGTATACAGGATCTGAAAGAGGAAATGTACAAAGAAATCAATGTCCTGAAAAAAAATGTAGCAGAACTTGCTGAACTGAAGAAGTTATTCAGCGAAATAAAAAACACAACGGAGAGTTTAACCAGCAGGCTTGTCGAAGTTGAAGAGAGAACCTCTGAACTTGAAGATGGGCTGTTTGAAATAACACAAGCAGACAAAAAGAAAGAAAAAAGAATCAAGGACATTGAAGAAAATCTGAGAGAGATATCAGACAACCTTAAGTGCTCAAATATCCGAGTCATGGGTATTCCAGAAGGGGAGGAAAATGGAGATTCCATTGAAAACATATTCAAAAAAATAGTGGCAGAAAACTTCCCAGGTATAGGAAAAGTCACAGATCTTCAGATCCAGGAAGCTCAACGATCTCCAAAAGTATTCAACCCAAAAAGGCCTTCTCCAAGACATGTCATAGTCAAACTGGCAAAACTCAGAGACAAAGAGAGAATCTTAAAAGCTACAAGAGAGAAGCGTCAAATCACCTATAAGGGAGCCCCAATCAGGCTAACATCAGACTTTTTATCACAAACCCTAAAAGCTAGAAAGGAATGGGATGATATTTTCAAAATACTAAAAGACAAAGATTGCCAGCCAAGAATACTCTACCCTGCAAGGCTATCCTTCCGAAATGAAGGGCAAATAGTATATTTCTCAGACAAACAAAAACTGCGGGAGTTCACTACCACACGACCACCCTTACAAGAAATCCTCAAGGGAGTACTGGGTTTGGTTCCTGAAAAATAACTACCACTGCCATAAAAACCCAAGAAAAATCTAAACCTGCTAGTATAATAAAAATGGCATTCATGAAGAGAAAACAAGCAAACAAAAACGCTATCTACAACCTAAGGAACCAACAAACACAGAAACCAAACAGTAAATCAGAAAGCAAGGAACAAAAGACACCTAAGACAACCAAACAACCAATGAAATGCTAGGAATAAATCAACATCTTTCAATAACAACCCTTAATGTAAAAGGCTTAAATTCCCCAATCAAAAGACACAGACTGGGTGACTGGATCAAAAAGGAGGACCCAACTATATGCTGCCTACAAGAGACCCACCTCACCCATAAAGATTCACATAGACTAAGAGTGAAAGGATGGAAAAAGATTTACCATGCAAACAGAAAAGAAAAACGAGCTGGAGTAGCTATTCTTATATCTGACAAAATAGACTTTAAACTAAAAACCATAAAAAGAGACAATGAGGGACACTACGTAATGATAAAAGGACTGATCCATCAAGAAGACATAACAATCATAAATATGTACGCACCCAATGTTGGAGCAGCCAGATTTATAAAACAAACTCTATTAGACCTAAAGAAGGAAATAGACACTAATACCATAATAGCAGGGGACCTGAACACCCCACTGTCAATATTAGACAGATCATCTAGGCAAAGAATCAGTAGAGAAACACAAGATCTAAACAAGACTCTAGACCAATTGGAATTGGCAGATATCTACAGAACATTCCACCCAACAACCTCAGAATATTCATTCTTCTCATCAGCACATGGATCATTCTCCAGGATATATCACATATTAGGTCACAAATCAAGTCTCAATAAATTCAAAAAAATTGCAATTATCCCATGTATCTTCTCAGACCACAATGGATTAAAACTAGAAATTAATAACAAACGAAACTCTGGAAAGTATACAAACACATGGAAATTAAACAGCATTCTACTTAATGACATATGGGTCCAAGAAGAAATCAAGCAGGAAATCAAAAAATTTATTGAAACTAATGAAAACAGTGATACATCATACCAAAACCTGTGGGATACTGCAAAAGCAGTACTGAGGGGGAAATTTATTGCATTAAACGCTCACTTCAGAAGAATGGAAAGATGGCAAGTGAACAACTTAACACTTCACCTTAAAGAACTAGAAAAACAAGAACAATCCAAACCTAAAGTTAGCAGATGGAAAGAAATCATTAAGATCAGAGCAGAACTGAATGAAATTGAAAACCAAAAAACATTTCAAAAGATCAACGAATCAAAAAGTTGGTTTTTTGAAAAGATAAATAAAATTGACAAACCATTAGCATGGCTAACAAAAAAAAGAAGAGAGAAGACTCAAATAACAAAAATTAGAAATGAAAAAGGCGATATTACAACTGATTCATCTGAAATACAAGGAATCATTCGAGACTACTATAAACAACTATACGCCAACAAATTTGAAAATCTGGAGGAAATGGATAAATTTCTGGACACACACAAGTTCCCAAAACTGAACCATGAAGACGTAGAAAATTTGAACAGACCAATAACAATAAAGGAGATTGAAGCTGTTATCAGAAGGCTCCCAACAAAGAAAAGCCCAGGACCAGATGGATTCACAGCAGAATTTTACCAAACATTCAAAGAGGAATTGACACCCATTCTTTACAAACTATTCCAAAAGATTGAAACAGATGCAAATCTCCCAAACTCATTCTATGAAGCAAACATCATCCTGATACCAAAACCAGGTAAAGATATAACCAAAAAAGAAAACTACAGGCCGATATCCTTGATGAATATAGATGCAAAAATCCTCACTAAAATACTAGCAAACAGAATACAGCAACACATACGAAAAATTATCCATCACGATCAAGTGGGATTCATCCCAGGGATGCAAGGTTGGTTCAACATACGCAAATCAATAAATGTGATACATCATATTAATAAAATCAAACACAAGGACCATATGATCATCTCTATAGATGCTGAAAAAGCATTTGATAAAGTTCAGCACTCATTCATGACAAAGACCCTCTATAAGTTAGGTATAGAGGGAAAGTATCTCAACATAATTAAAGCCATATATGCCAAACCCACTGCCAATATCATCCTGAATGGGGAAAAGCTGAAAGCTTTTCCTTTAAGAACAGGAACTAGACAAGGATGCCCACTCTCACCACTCCTATTCAACATAGTGTTGGAAGTACTAGCCAGAGCAATCAGAGAAGAGAAGGAAATAAAGGGCATCCAGATTGGAAAAGATGAAGTCAAACTGTCCCTGTTTGCAGATGGCACGATCCTATATATCGAACAGCCTAAAACCTCTACAAAAAAACTGCTGGAATTGATAAATGATTTCAGCACAGTAGCAGGATACAAAATCAACACACAAAAATCAGTAGCATTTCTTTTCTCCAATAGTGAACATGCAGAACGAGAAATCAAGAAAGCCTGCCCATTTACAATAGCCACCAAAAAAATAAAATACTTAGGAATTGAGTTAACCAAGGATGTGAAAAATCTCTATAATGAGAACTACAAACCACTGCTGAGAGAAATTAGAGAGGATACAAGAAGATGGAAAGATATCCCATGCTCTTGGATTGGAAGAATCAACATAGTGAAAATGTCCATACTACCCAAAGTGATAAACAAATTCAATGCAATCCCCATAAAAATTCCAAAGACATTTTTCTCAGAAATGGAAAAAACTATCCAGACATTTATATGGAACAATAAAAGACCACGCGTAGCCAAAGCAATGCTGAGCAAAAAAAATAAAGCTGGAGGCATAACACTACCTGACTTTAAGCTATACTACAAAGCTATAATAACCAAAACAGTATGGTACTGGCATAAAAACAGACACACTGACCAATGGAATAGAATAGAGAATCCAGAAATCAACCCACACACTTACTGCCATCTGATCTTTGACAAAGGCACCAAGCCTATTCACTGGGGAAGGGACTGCCTCTTCAGCAAATGGTGCTGGGATAACTGGATATCCATATGCAGGAGAATGAAACTAGATCCATA
Organism: Cynocephalus volans; assembly: GCF_027409185.1. Lineage (NCBI taxonomy): Eukaryota > Metazoa > Chordata > Mammalia > Dermoptera > Cynocephalidae > Cynocephalus > Cynocephalus volans. Next base: position 30,871,779 of record NC_084460.1, read on the forward strand.
CCTCTCACTGTATACTAAAATCAACTCAAAATGGATTAAGGATTTAAATATACACCCTGAAACAATAAAACTTCTTAAAGAAAACATAGGAGAAACACTTCAGGAAATAGGACTGGGCACAGACTTCATGAATATGACCCCAAAAGCACGGGCAACCAAAGGAAAAATAAACAAATGGGATTATATCAAACTAAAAAGCTTCTGCACAGCAAAAGAAACAATTAACAGAGTTAAAAGACAACCAACAGAGTGGGAGAAAATATTTGCAAAATATACATCTGACAAAGGATTAATATCCAGAATATATAAGGAACTCAAACAACTTTACGAGAAGAAAACAAGCAACCCAATTAAAAAATGGGCAAAAGAGCTAAGTAGGCATTTCTCTAAGGAAGATATACAAATGGCCAACAGACATATGAAAAAATGCTCAACATCACTCAGCATCCGGGAAATGCAAATCAAAACCACATTGAGATACCATCTAACCCCAGTTAGGATGGCTAAAATCCAAAAGACTCTGAACGATAAATGCTGGCGAGGTTGCGGAGAAAAAGGAACTCTCATACATTGTTGGTGGGACTGCAAAATGGTGCAGCCTCTATGGAAAATGGTATGGAGGTTCCTCAAACAATTGCAGATAGATCTACCATACGACCCAGCTATCCCACTGTTGGGAATATACCCAGAGGAATGGAAATCATCAAGTCGAAGGTATACCTGTTCCCCAATGTTCATCACAGCACTCTTTACAATAGCCAAGAGTTGGAACCAGCCCAAATGTCCATCATCAGATGAGTGGATACGGAAAATGTGGTACATCTACACAATGGAATACTACTCAGCTATAAAAACGAATGAAATACTGCCATTTGCAACAACATGGATGGACCTCGAGAGAATTATATTAAGTGAAACAAGTCAGGCACAGAAAGAGAAATACCACATGTTCTCACTTATTGGTGGGAGCTAAAAATTAATATATAAATTCACACACACACACACACACACACACACACACACACACACACAAAACTGGGGGGGGAAGAAAATATAACAACCACAATTACTTGAAGTTGATACGACAAGCAAACAGAAAGGACATTGTTGGGGGGGAGGGGGGGAGGGAGAAGGGAGGGAGGTTTTGGTGATGGGGAGCAATAATCAGCCACAATGTATATCGACAAAATAAAAAAAAAAAAAAAAACTGTTAACAATGTTTGCCTCTGGAGAGGGCAACAGTGGCTGGAGGAAGGAGACTTACTCTACAATGAATATTCTTTTGAATTTTGTACCCTGTTCATGTATTACCTATTTAAAAAATAAATTAACTCCCTAAACACTGCAAGAGCCAAATATTCAGCCTTCATATGGCTGGTTTACAGCCCCAATCTACAGGATAAAGTCCACATTCCTCCTCTGCCCAGTATCTAAGCCTTTTGCTTTCTGACTTTGGCCTGCCTTCTTTCCCACTATATCCACTTATGTGCCCTGCATTTCAGCTGCATTCTCTTGAACATTTTTTGCCTTTTCCTACTTTTGGGCCTCTGCTATGCTGTTCCTTTCACCCGTTTGTCTTTTAATGTCTAGTTCAAACACCAAATCCTCTAATCATAATGAATTACTCCTTCTTCCAGATGTCCTATCCAGTATCCTGGGAGATGCAATAAAGCATGGGCAGTAAGAGCATGGACTTGGGAGCCAAATGCCTTGAGTTTAAATTCTGACTCTGTCAATTATTCCACCATTTAAATGACCTCAGGCGAATTACTTAACCTCTCCAGGCCTTGCTGTCTTCATCTTTATTGTGGTGAGGGTTTAATGAGTCAGTAATTCCAAAAAGTATAAAATACTTCCTCACACATAATAAATAATCAATGATAGCTAATATTGTGCAGCAGACTGCCTATGCTTCCTCCCAGAACAGACATTCTTTAATTTTGTCTGTGACACATTCTCCATCTAGACCATGAGCTCCAGAGGCTAGAACCTCTCTGTCCTCAGTGCCTAGAATGGCCCAGCAGAGAGCAGGCACCTGCCAAACATGTGCAATGAAATCACACACATACATGCATGTCTACTTCCTGTCTTTTTGTCTGGATTAGAAATCTCTTTAAGGATTGTGCCTTTTCTAGGCTTCATTAACTCCCAGAAAGACCAACTGCTGGAACTTCACACTATACTATTGATTAACGGAAGAAATAAAAGCTTGAAAGGGAATATGCTTCATCCTGGATTCAGACAAGCAGTTCACAAAATCTAGGTTCACAACCCAAGCAGTTCACAACCCAAAGCCAGAGGCAGACCTTCCACAGCATCAGCTTGCCGTAGGTGACAGCCATTCTCATATACTTGGGCCTCAGCAAATTTACTGGGACTAGACTCTCCACCAGGCCTCTACTAGGTTCTGGGCACACAGAGACAAAAAAGAATGTGGTAGGGTAAAAAAAAAAAAAAGATGCCGGCAGCTCTTTAGCCACCAATATGGATGGTCTTTAAGGTATACTGTTAAGTTTAAAAAAAAAAAAGCAAGGTACAGAAGAGCTTGTCTAGTATGCTTCTTTGTGTAAAAAGTGGGGGAAAATATATACATATTTACTTGTTAGGAATAAACTAGTTGAAAGGATAAACAAGAACACTAGAACACAGGCTGACTTTAGTGCTGGAGAATTAAGTAGCTAGAAAATATGGAAGGGAAGGCTAAACTACAAACTCATACCCTCTGAACTTCGAACCATAAAAATGTCTTACCCAACCACAAGATAAAAAAGTTTTTTTTAAAGGATGAGATTTTAAAAAGATGTGGTTTGGACTCAACAGTCCTATTTTTATGAAGCAACTCCAGAGAAACACTTACGTACAGGAACCTAAACAGGTATACACATGTACGTGGATGTTCCCTGTAGTGCTATGTGTAGTCATAAAAACATTATAAATCACCTAAATAGCCATTGGTAGGGGAATGATAAACTGGGATACATCCACACCTGTAATACTATGCATCAGAATGAAGCTGACACTAATGGAAGGCATTAGAAAGAGTTCTAAGACAGACTGTTAAATGAAAAACAAAAACATGTAATACAATAATATGTATCCAATCTGTCTTTTTAAAAACTACATATTTCTACATATAATATCTATGTGTATAAATGAAGAAAGAAGGACCTGAAAAGATATACCACAAATCAATTACAGAGAAGGTAGTATGATTAAGGTGTCTTAATATATAATAGCTCACTGGGAAAAAGTGCTTTGTGGGAATTATCTTCTAATTCTCTTACCAACCCAGTGAGGTAGGTCCTATTATTATCGCTTTTTTATATTTGAAAAACTTGCAGCTGAGAGGTTAAATAACTTGCTTAAGTCACACTCCAAACCCCAGATTTAAATTTGATTACTCCAGCATGCTGCTTTTTACTTTACTTACTTCTAGAGATCAATTTTAGTTCTTGAAAAAAAATAAAGTAAGACAAAAGAGTTGTGGTCTCTGACCCAAAGGAGCTGCCCCTAGCCAGACAGGGGCCAGACAGTGGGCAGTGGCATCCAGAGCAGTGTCATCAGTGCTGAGGGAGGAGCATCCAGAGCAGTGTGGTTAGTGCTGTGGGAGGGGCTGGGGGCTTACATCCGAGGAGCTAGGCTCCTGTAAGGTCCTCAGCAACACTCCTTCTGCCAGGGCCCGGTCCATGGCCTGCCTTGCCAGCTCCTCCAAATGCTGCTCATCCTGCAAGAGGCTCCCCCAGCTGGTGGCCATCCCAACCTGCGACAGACAGAGGAGAGCTTGGTGACAGATGGCCTGCAGCCCAGCAAACACTGAAACTGACTGACAGCAACTGCCAACACAGTGAGACTCTGATCTCTGTTGGATGAGACAGTGTGGTGCAGGGGAATAAACACTAGCTAGTCCCAGCTCTTAATTCCATGTGCACAAAACAGAAAGCTTGACAAAGCATTTCCATTGCCACTCTTTGGATTTATATATATGAAATATATACATTAATATATATATATTTTTTTGGGGGGGTGCTGGCTGGTATGGGGATCTGAACCCCTGACTTTGGTGTTATAACACTGCACGCTAACCAAATGAGCTAACTGGCCAGCTCCATCTTTTGATTTCTAATGCAATGGCATTACTCTCACAGTAAGGAGGCAGAGGCTCAGAGAGGTGAAATGACTTGCCCTAGGTAATGACTGGTAGAGCCTGGACTTAAACGCAGATCCCTGAACTCCCAGACCAATGTTCTTCATTGGAGAAAGAGGCACTAATGTCATAAGTGACTGGGGCAAGTTCTTTCCCACCTCCACATCCCCCCAACCCAGAGCTGTAGATTCCACACCTGTGAAACAAAGGGGATGGGTAGGTGAATGGTTTCTAAACCTGGCTGGACAATCTGGGAAGCTTGGAAAAGAGTACAGATTCCTAGGTCCCACCCCAGATATTCTGATTCTGAAGAGTTGAGGTCTGTATTTTTAACAAGCTTTCCTGGAATGGGAGCCACTGCAGTAGATTATTAATTTCTAGCTCCAACAACCCATATCAGCAGATCTCAAATTACATTGGAGGTAATGAAGATGTTCTTTGTGGAATACCATGAAATGCGGATAAGATGGACTCTCTCTGAAGTAAAATGAATGGCCTCCCAAAGTCATTGAAGCTTAATCCTGACTGTAACTGTTGAGGAAATCATATTATGGTAGTTAAAAGGTGGGACCTTGAAGAGGTGATAAGATTGTGAGGACCATACCTAGTGAATGGATTAATAATGGTGGTCATGGATGTGATTCTGAGGGCTTGAAAAGGAGCCAACTGAGAAGTTTAGCTCACTCTTTGTTCTCCCATTTCTGTCATGTGAAACCCCTGGGTCACTGTCACCACCACCAAGGCCTTCACCAGATGTGTTCACAGGACTTTGGACTTCCCAGCCTCGAAAACTGTCTGTAAGCAATAAATTTTGTTTTCTAACAAATTATCCAGTTCCAGATATTTTGTTATAAGGAACAGAAATGGACTAATATACTCTCTTATACTAAACTTACTAGCAGGAAATGATTGTATTCTATATATAGACATAATAGCACCAAAAGACAAAATATTTTTGAAAAATCACATTAGCAGGATAGAAACAACTGAAATCCAAGTGCCCAATGTAACGGGAGGAGGAGTCCGACTGCCCAGAGGCACAGGTATGTGTGCCAACTCACACCTTGATACTCATTCATTCTGCAGCTCAGGAGTTAAAGGAGACCTGGGTAAAAATCTGGAAACACCAGTCGTTAGTTTTGTTCTGACCTATTGTCATTAAATTTTAAGAACAGAACATGGCTGCCCAACTCAGTGGTCCCCAGAAAGAATTAAAAGAATGATAGCTAACCTCCATCACATTCAACTCTGTCCCCCTTTCCCCATGACAGAGCTGGTGCTAGACCAATTATGAAAGTCTTCCAGCCTCAGCACATTTTGAAAGAATAAGCACGTGATCTCGAGGATCCTAATAACATCCCTGTTGGGTGAGAGATGAGGGCACTCACAGTAAAGAACAAGGCTCTGGAGTCAGACATACACATATACTCGTATAGCACTTTGAATTCCTTGATTTCTCTCCATCTCCACCTTTAGTAGCTTAGTCCCGTCACCGTCATCTCTTCCCTGGGCACTTAGATTCAGAGTGAGGTATCTTCAGTGACCAGGATACACACCAGCCTCTCTTCCCCGTCCAGGCCTTGGCACATGCTGTTTTCTCTTTGGTACACTACCCACCACTCGTGACCAGCGTTCATGGTTTCGTTTCCGAAGCCATCCCTGTTCTTCTTCGCCCAGGGTTTCTACAGCCCATTACTTTTCCCTGTACCGTAGGAATAGTGTCTGTCTTGATCAATTCTCTACCTAGTACTAGTGCCTAGTACTGTATTGAGTGAAAGTTAAATGAATGATGAATGAATGACAGCCGGGCCGGATCACCGAAAGCCTTGAAACGCCCACAAGGAAACCGGGTCGGACTTTATCCCAAGGCCACGGCCAGTGCTTGCACAGAGCCCGGGCAACCACACGGCCGCCTGCCCAGGCTTGCCGCCCGCTCTCACCCTGGACAAAGTTTGATCCTAATCGCTCCCAGTTGTTGGTGTTAAACTCTGGTTCTAGCCTCGCTGGCACCGTGTCCCAGACACTGGTCCTATCTGGGGGCAGGACATCTGGGAACCCGGGGATAAACACGCGCCAGCCCAACCCCCTCACTGGACATCGGTTTCCCAGTGCATGCGATGGGCTTGGGCTACAAGAGCTCCTGGTCTCCAAGGTTCCAATCGCTCTCCCGACCCCTCCCTCACATCTTTCCTCCCGAGGAAACGTGACCCTTGCCGGCCGCCATGCCCGCGCCGCAACCTACTCGTTCGTCGTCTCTCCGTGCACCTCACGCAGTCCACTCGCGCCGTTACCCAGGCTCAGGGGGCGGGACCGCCGTGCGACCCAGGGCGCTTGCGCGGACCGCCGTGGCTGGGGCTTAAAGAGTAGGGCGGGGAAATAGAACCTGAGCGTGGAGCTGGATGGCGGCCGGGAAGGGGCAGTTCGTGTGAGGGCGGTGTTGGCGTTAAGCTTCGGCACCCAGGCGGAGTGCACTTTGAGAAAGTGGGGAGGGAACAGTTAGGTCGGCGGGGAGCTACAGGTATGCGTAGCTTGGAGACCGTCAGAGCTAGCGACGTCCAGTGTAAAATGGGGAAACAGGCTTTTAGTAGGACAGTCACGTCTTCGGGGACATACAGTTGATGGGTGTGGGCATGAGCGTACTAATAGCGGGGCAGAGACTGGTACAGGGTCCCTGTAGCACGTTAGGGTCTCTAGCACGGAGCTAGTATGGGAACGTAGGCCTGTTTCCCAGCCCAGCCCAGCCAGGTCCCAGAAAAAACCAACCTGATTTTTCTTACCCAGGACAGCAGCAGGAAAAGCCTTAGAGGCAAAAGGAGAGCATTTTCATTTTCCCAGGAATTGTGAAGTCAGCACTGTTTGGAGATGACCCAGTGTTTCTCAAAATCTGCAATACTACTCTCATCAGGATCTGGGGCGGTTTTTAAAATAAGCAGATTAATGATTCCTACCCCCACCTCACCTCTTGACGCCCCGAGTGACTTAACTGTTTCATCTTTCTGGGTTGTGATGGGATTGTTCGCAATCTGAAGCACCTGATATGAGTTAGTGAAACGGAATTTATCAAGCCAGTCCCTAGGGAATTAATTAACCATGAACAAAACACAGCCCCTGCTTTCAATTTGATTAAGATGATAGACAGTAAACAGTGGGGTTTTTTTCTCCAGGAATCAGGGAAGGCTTTGGGGGCCTTGAAGGATGGGTAGGAATAGTATAGACAGTGAAGGAGGTAGGGGTGGAAGTGAGAGGCTGGGATGGGGACAGTGTTTCAAGTAGCAGGAACAAAAGCAGCAAAGGCATAAGATCTGAGGCTTGATTCAGATACAATGAGGAGTTTGGTGTAGAAAATGAGGAGGGCCTGGGGATTGGAGCAGGATGTTAGGAGGTCAGCCTTGGAGAGGCAGCCTCAGAAACCAGGCAAAGGAGTTTGGCTGTTATCTAAGGGGCAATAGGGAGCTAAGGGTTTTAAGCGGGGGAGAGACCTGGTCAGTTTTGTGTTAGGCACTGGTTAGAGTGTGGCAAATGTCTTGGAAGTGGGGAGACCAGGGCCAGAGAGAGAGCTGAGAGATAGTTAAGGTGTGAGACGATGAGGCCTGAGCTGGGGCAGTGGCTATGGAGATGGAGCAAAGGCGACAGATTAAAAAGAGACTTAGGAGGCAGAACTATGACTGATTATAAGTCAGTGGCTCAAACCAGGGACCAAGATCCTTACAATTCCTTAAGTATGTACATTCTCTGACTACCAGATAGGCTGAGCCCTCCAATCTTCTTGTGTGTGTGGTGGCAAGGATAAGGGGCAGGTAGGGGGTCTGGTTATTGCCAGATCAGTGCTTCCTAATGTCCTTTCCCTGTCTGTTTTTGTACCTGAGAGGGATATGAAGCAGCAGTTACTCTAATAGGCCTCCTGTGGCAGGAAAAGGCCACTGTGTTAACCAGGAACAAAGGAAGCTGTTTCTAGTGCAGCATGAAATTAAAAATCAAAACACATGACTCAGGGTTCTCTGTGCAGGTTCCCCTCTTCCAAGATGGGTGCCAAATGATGCATTTCAGTTGTCTTTTGGTGAGATTTTAGGAGGATCCTAGATCTTTACAGCCCTTTGGTTAAATCCCCTCAGATTGTGTCAGGGTAAGGTGTCTTTATTCCTATTTTGTAGGTGTGGCAGCTGAGCCTAAGAAGTTATGTGACTTGTTCAAGGTTACACAGTTTGTGGTGGGACTGGGAGGGAAGGGCTCTTAATCAAGGGTCTTTGCAGCAAGGCTTTGCCCTTCCTTTTCCCTCTGCCTGGATGCATTGCCCCTAAATCCTGGCATGACTGGCTCCTTCTTGTCATTCAGATATTCTTCCTTAGATGCCACCCCACCCCATCAGTCTGTATCACATTATCCTGTGTATTTTCTTCTTAGCAGTTATTAGAATCTGCAATTGTGACTTTTGTTGTTTCCCTCCACTAGAATGTGAGCTCCATGAAAACAGGGACAGCATCTGTCCTATTTGCCACTTTACTCCCAGCACCTGGAATGATGTCTGCCACATAGTAGATGCTCAGTAATATTTGCTGCATGGTGGAAATAGGCTGGGGGGCTGGGGGGGAAGAGAAGGAAACTAACATTTAGTGAAAGTTTAGGATATTCCAAGTACTTCTCACAAATTACCTTATTTAATCCCCTCACAGCCTTTCAAGGTAGGTACTGTATCCCACTGAGTGCATAAGAAAACATGCTAAGCGAGGTCAAGTCAGTGGTTTGTCACCATTGAGGCTGTAGACTCCTTTGAGAATCTACATTAGACACAGACTTTTGCATATACCATGTGGAGGAATGCACAGACCTTCTCAGACCTACTCAGGAATTTCAGATCAAGAAACCCAGGATTAGGGAACTTGCCCAAGGTCTTTCTGGCCCCAAGCCTTTGCTGGTCCCTCACTCCCTGGCAAGGATAGTGGACGACAGGGAACCTGCTGAAGATTCTGGAGCAGAGAGAAAAATGATGCACTGAGCTTTTGATGCACAGATCTGGCTTCAAATCCTGACTCCACAACCTAGCAATGTGACTATGTGCAAGTCATGCACCTGTCTAAATCCCACTTTCCTCACTTTCAAAGTGAAATATATTTTTTCCTAATAATTTTCTTTGATCTGGTCACTAAGTGCCAGGTACTTGGCTAATGACTTTACAGTCATTATCTCTCTTTCCACCACAACCCTGTGAGGTCAGTACCATATGGTCTCTGTTTTGCAGCTGGGGAAGTGAAGGCTTGAAGAGGTGTCCTGACTTGCCAAAGACTACACAGCTTCGCACTGTTAGCCACTGAGCTCCCACATATGTACTTGGCACGTGCCATGAGTTCAGGCTTTCCAAAGCTGACTTTTGAATACATTGCAGTCTCTGTTCTTAGGGTTTGTGAGAACGTTTGAGTTTGAATTAGGTGAAAAAAGACAAGCAGGGCTACACTGCAGTGCAAGTGGATGCAAATCCCTTAACTTTGTGCTTTGCCGTTCCCTCTTTGAGGGCCTCTCTCCAAGTCTGGACCATGCCTTTTGATTGGGACATCTCTGTCAGTCCCAGGGTCTGCATCTGTGCACATGGCTGCTATCTCTTTTTAATGGTGACATCACCCTGCCTGGTATTGTTGTTTATGAGGTTGTCTCCCCACCTGGCTGGGGGCCACTGCTTTGCCATTCAAAGTGGAATTCCTCTGTCTTCCAGCCCCTAGCACAGTCCTGGCCCATATTGCTGCTCAGGAAATGCCTGTGGAATCAAAGTGAGGACTGTCCCATGTGTTGAGGATTTACTATGTGCCAGATCTGTCCCTGACACTTTATATGTGTTATCTCATTCACACCCCCACAAGTAATCCTGGGAGGGAGAAGCTACTGTCCTTATTTCACTGAGAAGAAACAGACTCAGAAGTTGGGCTTTGCCTCAGGCCCACTCGTGATGAGCAACGGTGCCAGAACTGACTGGGCCTGTGCTTCATTGTGCATGATGAACTCTTGGAAGTGCTGTGGGCTGAAAAAGGAAGTCATGCTTCTGGGCCTGCAGGAACCTCAGAGACCGTCTACTAACAGGCTTCTAGTCCAGCTTTCATTGTACCCATGAGGAAACAGAAGCCCATACAGTAGAGATGACTTACTCACAGACCCTCTTCTCCACTTACTGCTTATCCACTTACTTTTGAGCAGGATGGGATCTGATTTTACTCACCATACACCACCCAGGTAGCCCAGGGCCTGATCTAGGTCAACACTCAGTAAATACTTTAAAAATGTATTATAAAAACATCGAGAAAAGTATAAAGGTTAGTATAATGAACACCCACATACCTACCATCCAGTTGGTAAAATAAAACATTACTAATATTGCTGAAGCCCCTGTGTGCCCCACCGTGACTGAACGCCCCCACAGAGGTAAAGATTTATCTGAATCTGGTGTTAATATCTATATTTATTTTTTATTGAGGTATAATTCATATATCATAAATTCATCCCTTTAAAGTATACTATTCAGTGGTTCTTAGTATACAGACAGTCCTTGATTTATGATGGTTTAATTTAGAATTTTCACACTGGCCAGCTGCCAAAAAAAAAAAAAAATGTTTGTCTTTAGGATAGGTTTATTGGGACATAACACCATAAGTTGAGGAGCATCTGGACTTAGGTGGTTTGACTTATGATTTTTTGGCTTTATGATGGGTTTATTGAGAGTATTAAATGTTTTTGACTTACAGTGAGTTTATTGGTAGGTAACTCCATTGTAAGTTGAGGAGTATCTGTATTCACAAGATTGTAAGCCATTACCACTATCTAATTGCAGAACATTTTCATCACTCCAAAAAGAAACCCAATACCCATTAGCACTCAGTCCCCATTCTGTCTCCCCAGCCCCTGGCAACCAGTAATTTACTTTCCCTATGTATTTGCCTATTCTAGACATTTCATATAAATGGAACCATACAATATGTGGCCTTTTGTGACTAGCTTCTTTCATTTAGCATAAGGTTGGCAAGGTTCATCCGTGTTGTAGCATGGATCAGAACTTTATTTCTTTATAAGGCTGAATAGTCTTTCGTTGTGTGGATATACCACACTTTGTTCATCCATTAAACAGTTGATGGACATTTGGGTTGTTTCTACTCTTTGCTATTGTGAATAATGCTGCTATGAACACTTGTGTACAGGTTTTTGTTCGAATGTTATCTTTTCAATTCTCTTGTAGATACCTAGGAATAGAATTTCTGGGTCATATAGTAACTGTGTTTAACTTTTTGAGGAACTGCTTACTGTTCTCCAAAGTGGTAGTAATGTATGAGAGTTCCACTTTTTATATCCTCATTAATACTTGTCTGTCTGTTGAATTATGGCCATCCCAGTTGGTGTGAAGTGGTATCTCATTGTGGTTTTGATTTGCATTTTCCTAATGACTAATGATGTTGAACATCTTTTCATGTGTTTATTGGCCATTTGTATATCTCCTTTAGAAAAGTGTTCAAATCCTTTGCCCATTTTTAAATTATTTGTCTTTTTATTGTTGAGTTGCAGGAGTTCTTTATATGTTCTGAATACTAGACCCTTATGATGGAGTTTGGATGTGTTGTCCCCTCCAAAACTCATGTGGAAATTTGATCTCCATTGTGGCAGTGTTGGAAACTGATTGAGTCATGGGGGCAGATCCCTCATGAATGGATTAATGCTCTCCCTGAGGGAGGGGGGATTAATGAGTGAGTTCTCGCTCTATTAGTTACCATGAGAGCTTGTTGCTTAAAAAAACCCTGGCACCTTCTCTCTCTCTCTTGCTTCTTCTCTCTTGCTTCCTCTTGCCATGTGATCTGCTTGTACCCGCCAGCTCCCTGCCACTTTCCACAACGAGTAGAAGCAGTCTGAGGCCCGTGCCAGATGCAACTGTCCCAGAATCATAGGCCAAATAAACCTCTCTTCTTTATAAATTACTCCACCAGGTAAAGAACCACAACCTGCTGAGGTGCTCGCTGAAGGCAAAGGGAATACAGAATGGGTAGTAAAAGAAGGAAGTTATAAATACCAGCTTCGACCACGTGACCAGTTACAGAAATGAGGATTGTAATTGTTCTCCTTGTGTTAAGAATGTCTCTATGTATATATACTGTACACATATTAAGCAATTATCTCTGTTTTTGTTCCTCTTGTTCTCTATCATGTACCATGAGACTTACTGACTTTACACCAGCATTTAAATGTTGTTAACCTTACTTCATAGAATTTGCAAATTTTTTTTTTTCAAAATATGACCGGTAAGGGGATCTTAACCCTTGACTTGGTGTTGTCAGCACCACACTCACCCAGTGAGCTAACTGACCATCCCTATATGGGATCCGAACCCGTGGCCTTGGTGTTTTCAGCACCATACTCCTGAGTGAGCCATGGGCTGGCCCATAGTATTTGCAATTTTAAGTTATGGGATATTGGGAGAAGGGTAAATATCATGTAAGGACTTTACCTTTTTCTTCTTGGAAAGGGACTAATGCGTTTCCAGTTGTATGCAGGATAATGTATCATGTTAGGCAAAACTATTATGTTATTGTACCATTTGAAAATTAAGTGTGATTTAAGGAGATAGTATGGCTACCAAGTTGACAAGGGGTGGACTTGTGAAGGTTAAAATTCTAGATGTCAACTTGGTTAGATGAAGGAATGCTGAGAAACCTGGTAAAGCAATCTTTTCAGGTGTGTCCAAGAGGGTGTTTCCAGCAGAGATTAGTATGAGAGTCTGAGTGGCCTGGGTGTGAAAGACCCACTCTCAGTGTGGGTGGGAACCATCCAATCCACTGGGGGTCTGGAGAGAACAAAAGACAGAGGAAAGAGGTGAAGCTCTCCCTGTCCACTGGAACTGGGATACACTCTTCTCTCCTGTCTGTGGACATCAGAGCTTGAGACTCTTCAGCTTTTGGGTTCCAGAACTTACACCAAAAACACCATCAGCTTCCCTGGTTCTGAGGCCTTTGGACTTGGACTGAGCCACGCTACCAGCATCCAGTTTATAGACGGCCTATCGTGGGACTTTTCTTCATAATCACGTGAGCTAATTCCCCTAATAAATCCCTCTCATGTAATTATAACATATCCTATTGATTCTATCTCTCTGGAGAACCCTGACTAATACACCTTATCAGATAATATGATTTGCAAATAGTTTCTCCCATTTGGTGGGTATTATTTTCAGTTTCTTTATAGTGTTCTTTGAAGAGCAAATGGTTTTCATTTTGTTGAATCCAATTTATCTATTTTCTTATTTGGTTTCTTGTGCTTTGAATGTCATATCTAAGAAACTGTTGCCTAATCCGAGTTCACAAAGATTTTCACCTGTGTTTTCTTCTAAGCATTTTATAGTTTTAGCTCTTTCATTTACGCCTTTGAGAATAAAGAATAAAATAAGACAAAAAAATTTAAGTCTTTGACTCATTTTGAGTTAATTTTTGTATATGGTGTGAGGCAGGTCCTATGCATTTTTTATCCTTTTACTAGGTGTGTTTCTAAACAACATATGGTACTGTTTTTCATGGTATTTGGACTTGAAAAGGTAACATATTTTATATATTCTTGTGCAGCTCTTCTCATTCAGTGTTAGGAGAGTCATCATGTTGATAAGAGTAATTCTAGTTCATTCTTTTTTCATTGCTCTATAGGTTTCATTGCAGAAAATACCACATTTTGTTTGTCTCTTCTCTTGTGAGTGGTCTTTTGGGTTGTCTTTAGTATTTTGCTATTACAAATGATAAGTCTAATAGGTGCTTCCTTGTGCAGCATGTTGAAGGTCATGAACGTGTTCATATTTACTAGATAATACAAAATGTCTCTTCTAAGTGGTTTTACAAATCTGCACTCTTGCCAGCAATGTATTAGAATTGCCCTTGTTCTACATCTTCACCGAGATGCAGAGTTTTCAGGGTTTTTTTAAATTTAATTTTTATTGAATCAAAATTGATTATAAATATTTCAAAGGTTCAACATTGAGATATGGTGTTCAAATCAATATTACTAGCATATGTATTGTTACAGATTGTAATTATTCTTTATGCCCCTTGTCCAATCCCTCCCCTTCCCCTTTTCCCTCCCCCCTCCCCCCTCTTGTCATCCTAGATTTCCTCTCTCATTCTGAAAGAATAATGGTTACTCTGTTGATTTGCTGCCCAAATGATCTGTCCAATGCTGAGAAGCACTATCAGGTCCCCCAATACAATCATAGAGCAGATGCCTCTTCTGTCACTCTGAAATGGGCTCTGTGGGGAGAGACATTCTCCTTTCTTTGTCTCTGCTTGTGACTCTTCTTGTTTCAATGCACTCCTCCAGTGGCTGGCAGACCATCTGCATGGTGGTTGTGGCGTCTAGCCATTTTCGCGGCAGCCATGGATATCGTGGTGGCTGTGGTGAGCCACCCACATGGAGGAGATGATTTTGGCATGCTCCTTGGTGCTGGCAGTGTGTCTGGTTGTGGAGAGAGTTTGATCCCCGCTCCATACCCCAAGTCCCCAGGCGGGCCCCGAGGCACTGGCCTGGTGTGCCTGGTTGCAGGAGGGGGGTCTGGTCCCCTTTTCCATGCCCTGGGTTCCCGGGCAGGCCCCAAGGTGCTGGCGTGGTGTGCCTGGGTCCGGGAAGGGGGTCTCGTCCCCAGCTGCTAGCTCCAGGTCCCCGGGTGGGACCTGAGACATTGGTGGTGTGCCTGGATGTGGGAGTGGGGTCTGGTCCTGGCTCTAATCCTCAGGTTCCTGGGCAGGGCCCTGAGGTGCTGGTCGTGTGAGTGGTTGTGGGTGGGGGTCCTGCCCCTGGCTCCATGCCTCATGTCCAGTGGTGGGCCCCAAAGCATTGCTGGTGTCCCTGGGCTGGAACTAATTTTTTGTCCTTTGCTTACTTCTAACATGGAGGAACTTCCTATGGGAACCAGTACTTGAGCTATGTGGTTGAGTAAATTACTGCTTTGCTACTGTTTCCCTAGGGAAGGCTTTTTGTGCAGCTCAGGGTTTAATGGTTGACCTTATAGGTACTTCTGGCTCCCCAGGTACTCAGTACACCTGGGTTGTATAGAAACTCTGATCTGGGCCTGAGTTTTTTCATCAAAATGCACCCCATGCAATTCTGCATTCCCGACCAGTCTCCTCTGAGTGGTCCTGCGCTGTTTGGGGGGCAGATCAGCTGACCTTGCTGTGCCCCAGTGTTCCCCTGGTGGGCCTGTCTCCCCCACCGCCTGTGCTGCAAGCACTTCCCATGGGACGGGCCATGAACCGGTCCCTTGCGATGACTCACTGACTTCTGAATGGCTCCCCTTTTTCAGCTGTTCTGGCTCCTCTCTCCTGTATGGGTCCATGGGAAACCTGTTAGTGGATTTGCTGTCCTGGGGGCCACCAAAGTCCTCTTCTCCCCTTCCGCCTCCAAGTAACTCCATCTAAAGGGCACAGCTGCGCCTTCTGCTGGCTCCTGCTCCGTGCGCTCCAGCATTAAAGTGGCTGCAGCCCGAAACGCTGAGAGCAGTTTTTTCTTTCTCTCATCGTGGTTTCTCCCGCCTTCATGAGTTCCACGGGTCTCTCCTCCTCTTCCCCTGAACTCCAGTGACCCCAGGTTTGTTGGTGTTATATTTTTGTAGTTGTAAATTCGTTGATTTGTGGGAGAGAGTGGTGCTGGGGACTGTCTATTCTGCCATCTTGACCAGAACTCCAGAGTTTTCAAAGTTTTGGGTTGTTTTTTTTTTTTTTTTTTGTAGTCTAGTGGTTAGGAAATATTGTGATTTCCCAGAATAATAGCAAAACTTATTTTTCAGTAGATATTTGCATGATTAGACGGATAAATGCACAAAAGCAGAATAGGCATAGCTCTTTGATGAGGAAATAACTTTTTAGTCTGCCTTGGCTAGACTCTGGGCCTAGACAGTGTTGGCTCTTTGTAGGGAGACCATGCAGCTAGGAAGTTCTGGGGGAGACTGACAACTCGATATGTGGGAGAAGGCAGTTGTCACCTTGAAACCAGTGATGGGAGCCTTTCCCCAGGAAGATGCTATAGTCCCGCTCTTCCATCTCCCAGAACTTTCACCAAGAGGGGAGGGAGCTGAAGAGAGAGTGAAGCCAGAAAGAAATGGCCTAAGAATGAGAATGGGACCCACATGACCCTTAGGAATGACCCTTTTCCTGGGACCTTCTCATGATCTCTGTATTGGTGGGATATGTACTTTCTTTGTTTATTCTACTGAGTGTGGAGATGATGTTAATAAGAAAAAGAATAGTAATGGTCACGTACTGAACACTTATTATGTGACAGGTACAGTGATTTTCTTTTTTCTTCATATACATATATTAAATAATAACAGGTGCTGTTATTATTTCTGCTTTACAGATGAGGAAACAGAAGATCAAAGAGATGGAGTAACTGAGGGTTTGCACACGGGCAGCCAGACTCCAGAACCCTTAAGCATTGTGCTATACTGTTAGCCTGGCTCAGCTGAACCCAGGAGAGCAAAGAGAAGAGAGGTTTGCTCAGGCTTGGGTGGGAGAAAAACAGGAGTAACATTATTTTCTGGTCCTGGTGTGGAGATGACAGCAGGGAGCGAGTGAGAGGCCCCTAGGGAAGATGATCTAGAGCAGATGCCCCACCCCAGCAGACATGGCCCATTCAGCAAGCACTCCTGGGTGCCTCTTCTATGCCGAGTCCTATGCCGAGGACCTAAAGTGGGATCTGCCTGCTCCTAGGTTTCAAGAAAGACCTAGCCTTGTAGGGGAGACAGATGATAAATAAGCAAACCTGCCAGTAAATGTAATGAATTAAAAAATTGGGATATGTGATACAGAGGGGGGAGAGACAATGTTTATAGAAGGGACCTAATTTAGCTAATGTATTCAAGAGAGGTCACTTTGAAGAGGTGACACTTGAGCTAAGACTTGAAAGATAAGAAGGAGGCAGCCAAGCCCTAGTTTGGGGAAGAGTATTCCGGGTGGAGGGAATAGCAGATGCAAAGTCCCTAAGACAGAAAGGAGTCTGGCATAGTTTATAAACTCTCAGAAGGCCAGTGTATCTGGAGTGAAATGAGTGAGAAGGTGGAGCTGCCCGAGATGAGGCTATGAGTTGGCAGGGCCAGGTCATGCTGGGCCTCTAGGCCAGGGTCAATGTACAGGTCTACAGCCTACAAGTTTAAATAGGTCCACGGACTCTATAAGACTCTCTTCTTACTTGTCCCTAAGGATTGTGTGTTGGCATACTTGGCAGTGACTGAATCCTAATACTTGGTCTGAGAAAGAGGGTGTGATGGGTGGGGAGAGTTCTTGGCATCTGTCCATCGAAATCTGGAACAAGAATTTGGAGGCTGCATCCCACTGACCACCAGGTGAGTTGAAGTGTGGATGACCTTAGCCCCCCAGGGCACAGGTGATAAGACAGCACTTCAAACTGAGAGCTGTCCAGATATCCTTTAACAGGTAAATGGTTAAACCATGGTGCATCCATACTGTGGATTACTACTCATCAGTAAAAAGGAGCAAACTTAATATAAGCAATAACTTGGATTAATCTGCAGGGAGTTATGTGAAGTGAAAAAAATCTAATCTCGAAAGACTACATACTGTATGATGATTTCATTTATATAACATTCTTGTTTTGTTTTTGGCAGCTGCGGCTCTAACCAACTGAGCTAACCAGCCAGCCTATATAACACTTTTGAATTAGTTTTAGAAAGGACAGACTGGTGGTTGCCAGGAGTTAAGGATGGGAGGGAAGTTGGTGTGATTATAAAAGGGCAACGCCTTTTTGCTGTTACAACTGTTCCATATCTTGATACTGGTGGTGAATCCAACAAACCTGCACACGTAATAAAATTGTATAGAACTTAATGCACAAACACATATATGTATAACTGGGAAAATATAAATAAGATTGGTGAATTATTTCAATGTCAATACAGGGTATATCTCTCTATTACTTCCTACAAATGCATGTGAATATACAATTATCTCAATAAAAATGTCAATTAAGAAATGAAATTTAAGACCCAAAGTATTAAGAACAATAGAGATATTTGTAATAATAAAATGTTCAACCCATAAGAAAACCCTGAGGGCTGTGCTTGATGAGGGCTCTTGGTTCTTGAGGTTGCAAAGTCCAGCTTCACAAGGAGGTGGGCAGTGTGCCCTGAGATGTGGAGGAAGCAGGGCCACCCTCGAGATACTCCAGATAGAGCTGTGGCACTACCAGACCCACTGGATTGGTTTCATAGCTTAACCTTTTGAGCCTCTCTCTGCCCCTCACCTCCCAACCTAACTGGCCATGATGGCAAGGGCAGAACCACAACCCATCCTGCCTTCCCGCTTCTCCTCTAGTTGTTCTTTTGTGGAGGACAGACATTCTTCCCCCGTTCTCCACTCCACCAGGTTGGGCTAAGTGCCCTTCCCCATGAGGCCCATGTCAATTGTTATTAACTGTCTGTGCCTCTGTGCCTGTCTCCCCAACCAGTCTGAGACTCCTGAACCTTAGGAGCAAGCCCAGTATCAGTCCCAATCTGGGGGGTCATCAGAGTGTTTATTGAATTGAACTAAATGGGAAGCTGACCTAGGCTGGAGCAAGACAATTCTGATCCTGAGACCCGAGGCAGGGCCTGGGAATTGGCACAGAATTTGGGAGGGTGGGGTGACTGTGGTTGTACAAGATCCTGGGAGTTCCCTCCCACGTGTTGGGCCCTCTAGGACCCCTCTTCCAGAATGTTGGCTGTCCTGGGCACTGTCTCAAATTCCATCCACAGAGTGGCAGACCCAAGGCTTCCCCACCATAGTACCCCAACATATACAGCCTCATGTGTTCGTGTTTTTGACCTCTTACCATGGGCTAAGCTCTTTGTTTCATTTATTTCTCTCAACAACATTACAAGGCAGATACTCTTTGTATATTCATTTTGCAGAGGAGAAAGGAGCCCAAGGCTCAGAGAGGTTAGGTAACCTGCTCAGGGTCACTTAGCTTATAAATGGCAGAGCAAGGATTTGAAGAGGCAGTCTGACCATGTGCCAGGCCCATCCTAGTCCCTGCAGGCACAAAGCTGAGAAAGAAACATTGACTGCTCTTAAGGAGCTAGTGATAACATCACCGGATATTTACAGAGAGCTCATTACAGGTGGGGCACAGGCTCTTTACACACATTGTTTCTTTTTTTTTTTTTTTTTTTAAAGATGACCGGTAAGGGGATCTTAACCCTTGACTTGGTGTTGTCAGCACCACACTCAGCCAGTGAGCGAACCGGCCATCCATATATGGGAACCGAACCCGGGGCCTTGGTGTTATCAGCACCGCACTCTACCGAGTGAGCCACGGGCCGGCCCCACACATTGTTTCATTGAATCTGCACAACCCAGAGGAATAAGTTTATGCTCATTTTATGATGGAAATTGAAGCTCCGAGAGGAAGAGAGACTTGTTCAAGGTCACGCAGCAAGTTGGACAGTCTGACCCTCTTCTGTCCCCTCTTTCCCAGACCTCCTACTGTTGGCTTCCTCCCTCCTCCACACACTGGCCTCCCAGGCCCCCCTCTCTGCTACCATTTCTGCCCCCTCCTCCCCCAGTTCCTCTGGCTAACCCATGTCCCTAGCCCCCTCCCCTTTCATTCATATTCTTAGCATAGCTTGGAGCCTGAGGTTGGGCCACAGCATCTGGACGGTGACCCCCGGGGATACACCTTCTACCGTAGGGTGTCCTTTAGCCCTTCCTACCTCTCCCAACTGCTTGGCAAGGGGAGTTTTGGAGGGGCTCATCATCCAGGCCCTTGCCTACCTAAGTGTGCGTGCAGCCCATAGAGCCAGCAGGACGCCGTACTTGGCAGAGAAGCCAGTACATGGCGGGGGGGGGTGCGGGGACTGGGCCTCTCAGGCTGGGTGGTTCTGGAAGCTGATATGAGCAGCAGCAACTGCTGGCATTATCTGGGCTCTAAGAATAGCTCGGGCAGAAGAGGCGGAGGTTGGGGCCAGGGAAGAGGACAGGAGCCTGCTTCCATCACCCCTTCCACCCCTGCTGCTGGCCTAGAAGCAGGGAAGCCTCCCTTCTGGCTCACCATTTGCTCTGGGATGGTTTTGGATGGACACGTCCACTGTTCGGCTGGAGGAAAGAGGGTGCCCCCGGGACTCAGACCCAGGCTGCCTGACCTAGGGCTGAAGGCAGTGAGCCAGCACACTAGGACTGGCCCTCACGCAGGCCCCTTGCCACTGGCACAGAGTGGGAACTTGTTTCTTTCAAGAATCATGTTGGAAGCAACCCTTATTCATTAAGCAAACCCTTAAAAAATAGGTTATACATACCCATACCTATGATTCAAAATTCAAAAGGAATAAAAGGGTATTCAAGGAAATAAAAAAAATCAGTCTCTCTCCTTTCCCTGGTCCCCAACCACCAACCACTGTTACCAGCTCCTTGAGTGACTTCCACAGGTGATCTGTCCACGTACAGGCATTTACATGCACAAATCTCCCCCCACCCACCATTTTACACAGGTGACAGCATATCCCAGACATTTTTCTTCTCCTTACTTTTTTTTACTTAATGATCTCTCTTGGAAATAACAGTAATTTATCAAGTCTCCACTAGTGCCAGGCACTATGCTAAGCACTCAACTCATATAACGTTCATCCCAGTCCTGTGCGGTAGGTATTATTTATGGATCTCCATCATTAAGAGTAATTTCCCAAGATTTCGCAGCTGGTAATCGGCAGTCAGTATTCGAACTCAGGTGGTCAGACTTTAGATGAAGTGTCCATCACTACTCCGTACTGCCTCTCAAGTTTGAGCCATATCACTACATGGAGTGTCCTCCCTCTTCCTAAGGGCCAAGATAAGAAGTGTATTGAACACTTACCATGTAACAGGCTGAGGCTGGGACACAGCAGAGTACAAGAAAGACCTGGTCTCTGCCCTCATGGAACTGGCATCCCAGTGCCCAAGAGTGTCTGTCAACCAAAGCAGAGGGAGGGAAACCTACACATCTCACACCCACATGCCCACGTACAGGTCTGCGATTCAGACATACCCTGTTTCCCTGTCTGCTAGTCCTATAATCACACAGCCTCTGAGCTGGAAGGCTTTAAAGCCTGGAATTCTAGGTGGGGACATGGGGTTCCAGACAGAGGTAGACATGAGAGATCACCACGTGGCCCTCATTAGCCTCATCCCCTAACCCCAGGGATCCATTTTGGCTGGGCTGGTGGGGGGTGTCTCTAATCCAGGGCCCAACCATTGTTTGAAGTTGGGAACAATTGAAGGGCAAGGGAGCTATAGATAGATCCACAGCTGCTGTCACCTGTCCCAGCCTGGGCACTGGGCCCAAGCATTGTCTACATAGGGGCACTCTACCAGTGAGGGCCCCAGTGGGTGGGAGGTTGGCTCAGCTCAGCTCTAGAGAGACAGAGTCAGAGGCCAAGTCAGAGAAATGCAGAGGGAGATGGCAACACAGAAAGACCAAAGACTCCCAGCAAATGCCCAAAACTCTGAGACTGGTTAGGGGTAGGGGGCAGAGACAGAGAGCTAAGGAGACAGTGAAGACCTAAAGACAAAGGCTGAACTCCAGGATGCAGCAAATCAGAGGCCTAGACTGGCGCTGGAGTCCAGAGTGCCTCGGTCCAGCACAGGTCTCTTGGTGCACAACTCCAGACAGCTGCCCAGACACGTCTCTCTGGGGCAGCCACATCCCAGAACTCTTCAGGGGCAGTCTGAGGTACCCTGTGAGTGCTCTGAGTGGCCCCTGGGGCCTTCAGAAGCTAGAGGCTTTATTTACTACGTGACCTTGGGCAAGGACCTGCCTGTCTTTGTGTCTCAGTTTCTCCAACTGTTCAATAAGAGTTGGTTTGCGTGATCACTAAAGGGCCCTTTCATCCTCTGATTCCAACCTGACATTTCCCCTCACGTGTCTAACCTCCTTCGTCTTGCTGCAGCTGAGCCATAGTTCCCTCCTTTGTTTGCCCTTTGTGAAGATGGGGGACAGCTGGTTCCCCACCCCCTCCCTCAGTAACCTTTCAGCCATAAATCCATGCTGAGGCGTTTCCCCTCCGGATAAACAGCCCTGATGCCTTTTGGCTGCCCTCATCCTATTTTCCGTTTAAAGCATCAGAGCTGGGGCCCACTCAGGCCCTCTGCAGCTGCCCAGGGCCCCAGGAGGGGTACAAACCTGGGACAAGCAGGGGCCCCACCACCCCCATGGTGCCAGGGTAGTGGGCCCCTCTTTGGGTCTCACCACCTTGCACTTGGACTGTTCTGGCAGCCTCCTCCTGAGCAAGTCTTCCTGCCACCGGTCTCGCCCCTTCAATCCATCCTCCTCACCAGCTGCCTCGGGGATCTTGTGAACACATAAATCTGACCACACTGTTGAATTCCATTGCTCAGAGCCCTTTGATGAAAAAATAAATAAATAAAATTGCCTTTGATGGCGCCCCAACTCCTGCAGGATAAAGCTCCAAATCCTAATCTGGCTTTTGAAGCCCTTTGTAGTCCAGCCCCAACTGCTCAGTCTAGCCTCACCTGCCCCCAGGCCCTGGGGGCCCAGCCTCAGCTGACGTGGCTGCTCATTCTCTCTCGCCTTGGACTTTTGGTTCATGCTGCCCATCCCCTGTCCCCCACCTTTACTGCCTCTACCTGTCCAGGCCCATCTCTCTCTCCTGGACAACCGCAGCAGCCTCTCCCTGCTCTCCCTGTGGCATCTCTTGCCCCTTCCACTCTATTCTCTAAATAGCAGCCAGAGTGGTCATCATTAAACTTCAGATCACCTACTTTCCTGCCTAACAGGTTCCCATTGCAATGGCAATAAAATCCAGAGTCCCTTCCAAGTCCTTCAAGCCTCTGACTGATTTTGCCCACCTGTCTACTGGTCTAACCTCACCTTGTAAAATCTTCCCCTTGTCCACCACACCCAGCTGCGCTACCATTGTGACAGGGCCTCAGACACCCCAAGCTGTTTTCTGCCTCTCAGCTTTTGCATCTAATGTTCCTTCTGCTTCGAATACCGTTCCCTGGGCTCTCAGCCTGGCTGGCTCCTTTTCTTCCTTTGGCCTTTGGTCTTTAAATGTCACCTCCCAGAGAGGCCCTCCCTGAATGACCTGAATAAAGTACATCCACATCACCCTCCAGAGCATCACTCTGTTTATTTCCTTCATAGCACTTGCCACAATCTTTAATTACCTTCAAAAATGGATTTGTTTATTTTTTGCCTCCCAGGGAATGTTAGCTCTGTGAGGGAAGGGATCTTGTTGTCATGCTCCTCTTCTTGCCAGTCTGGGTGTCAAACTTGCTTTTATCCTCCAAACTCCTCCATTTTGATGTCTTCCTTGAGTATCCTTCCTGGACAATGAGTGTCTCTTGTTCCAATCCTGGATGTGGAATACAAGCTCTCAAATGTGTGTTGAATTGAATCCATGTGTCCCCCCTCACCGTTGTAGCACTTCCACAGAGTCCTTCAATGTCTTTACCTAAAGAAGGACTTTGGCCCAAAGAAGGAATTCCACTGGTGGCAGATATATTTTAGGCTGGGTTCTAAAATCCTGGAATTCCAGACTCCTGAAGTTGGAATAGACTTCAGAGGTCATCCAGTCCAAAGCTTCAAGGCCTGTGCAAGCTCAGCTTGAGTCTTCCCTGGTGTTGGCAGGCTCTCTTTCTTCCAAGGCATCCTCTTCAATTGCTGACTAGCGCGGATCGTGAGAAAGTCCTCCTTTGTGTGCATCCAAACTCTGCTTCCTTGTCACTGCCCACTGGTCTACTTTTGAGGCCACACAAACCACATAGGCTCCTTTTGCTCCAGGACAGCTCTTCAGATATTTAAATCAGTACTTTAAGTCCTTGCAGATTGTAGTATTTGTTGCATCTCTCAGGGCACTGGGTTTCTTCTTTGCTTTTTGTGTTTGTGAGCTCATATCAGCAGGAAGATGTGCCTTGGGTAGTGGAAGTGATCCTATACAGCAGATCTAGAGCCAAGGTTTATACACTGAACAGATAATTCTAGAATTTATACCCACATAATATTTGGTATAGGCTAGGCTTGTTAGAGGTTCTGATTCTCCAGGCTAATTCTGCTGCTTGGTCCCTGGGCAAGAAGCCCTGCATTCTCAGCATCTTTTTTTTTTTTTTTTTTTTTGGCGGCTATCCAGTATGGGGATCTGAATCCTTGACCTTGGTGTTATCAACACTGCACTCTAACCAACTGAGCTAACCGGTTGGCCAGCCCCCATTCTCAGCATCTTTGAACAGTGAAAAGAATTTTTCACACCCTCTGAGCTTTCTATGAACTGCTCAAGCCCAGCTCCCCAGCCTTTGATCCCCTATAGAGATTAAAGCCCTATAATCTAAACTATCAAGTTTGGTTCATTCTCTTACTCAGTAGATATTTATTGACTTTCTGCCATGTGCAGGCACTCTGCAAGGTGCTGGGGATATAGACCACACTCCTGCCCTCATGGAGTTCCTTTTTAGTGGCAGGAGGCAGGCAAGAAACAACCTAAGTCCTATGGAAAGAATTAAAACAGAACGATGTTCTCACAAATATAATGTTGAGAGAAAGAACACAGGAATGCATAATGTAGGGTTCCATTCACGTAAATGCTGAAAATAGACAAAACTAATCTGTGCAGTTAGAAATCAGGATTGTAACACCCTGGGGGAGGGATGATGACTGAAAGAGTGTCTGAGGGAGACAATTTCTCATAATTACTGATAATTTCTATTTCTTGAACAGGGTATGTTTACTTTGTGACAATTCATCAGACTATAAAAGAATAGTCACAACAGCCCTGACGGTAATGGCAGGAGACTAGAAGCAGTCTAAATGTCCACCCAAAGGGGACCTACATCATTTTATAATATAGGGAAATACCTGTAGGATTAATTCCTAAAAGAGTCTGGGCATTTGTAATTTTCCAAAAAGTTTTCATTTTACAAAGTGAACACACTTGTGTAACCACCGCTCAACAACTGCACTCCAGAGGCCTCTCTTGTGCCCCTCCAGTCACCACCCTTCCTCAGAGGACACCTCTTCCACTTCCACCACCGTAGACTAATTTTGCCTGTTTTGAACTGTATGAGGGGTCTTCAAAAAGTTCATGGAAAGGTTTGTATCATCTTTCAATTCCATTTTTTCACAAGCTTTTTGAAGTACCCTAATATATGGTTGAAAACGTATCTTTGAAATTGTTTCTCTGTATTTTATCTGGCACATCTGCATATTTGGAATTGATAGCCCTTCGGCACAGAGGATTTCTGTGTGAGCTTTGTCTGACATCTGCTTGGAATCCTGGCTCTGGAACTCTCTAGTTCTGTGTCTGGTGTATAAGAATCTTGGATCCTTTGATTCTCTGATTCTAAAATTCTACAGCGTCACCAAGCCCAAAATGGGGTGATGGACAGGAGAGCCTGGAAGTGCCCTGACACATTCCAAAGCCTGTATCAGCCAGACCAAGTGCCAGCACCCCCCAGCCCCTGTTGAATGTGGGATGCAGGAAGTTGACTTCCTGTGAATCTTGAATGGCAGAATATAAAGGGGCTCCTAATTGGTCTAAATTTCCTTGATTTGCTTCCTGTTCAGCCAAATTATTCTTTTATTTTATGGTCCCAGGTTTGGTTTTCTTCAGGTATGATTTCCCCTCAGTGAAATGGGGATAGAGGCAGGGGAGAAATAGAGTGTCTCCAGGTGCTGGAGAGGGATGTGTCATTCTCTCTGCTTCTCTTTTTGACTTGGTCTCTGCCACTGCTTATTTGAGAGACTTGGCCAGTGCCTTCCTTTCTCTGGGTCTCAGTTTCTCTGGATGTATAAAGAGGGTTGGGCCAAATGCTCCCATTGTCCCCCTCTCTGAGTCTCCTTGCTCTCTGTTTCTGGGGTGTGAGTCTTTCTCTGGGTGTATCAGACTCTCTGTCTCAGTTTCTCTCTCTGAGCTCCTCAGTCTTCCCAAATCTCTCATTGCCTTGTCCCTGCCCTTGTCAGTCTCTGAATCCCAGCCTCCCTGACTCTCACTGGAGTGTCTCTCTCTGCCTTTGTGATCCCCTGACAATGGGAGGTAAAAATAGCCCAGGGGCCGTGCTGGTGGAGATAAAAGGGAATTTGCCTTTTGTGTCCTGTGGCCAGGCTGGGGGGGCTGTGACACGTGGAGATTGCTGACATAGCTCTCCTCTACTGACCTTGACGGTGGCAATAAAAGGGGTAGCACAGCTTCCTGCCCTTACCGTGGTGCTGAGGTGGGTGATCAGGGCTGGGGTTGGAGCTGAAGGGAGGCAGGCTGGTGGGTGAGGGGGCCTGTGGGTGGGCACGAGTCTTCGGTATCTTAGGAGAGGATGCCCTGGTGTTTGAGGGTATACCTGTGTGTTGGGGGCTCACCCTAGGGGCTGAAATAGAGAGCCCCAGGAGCCACCTGGCATCAGGCCTTGTGGTTTGGAGGATCATGCCCCAGTTTTGGGCCCCTGGCCCCTCAGTTGCCTCATTACTGCCATCTTCCAGTGCCTGCTGCTTTGGACCGCCTTGAACCTCCAAGATTTCCAGTCTCTCCTCCCTGGTGCCTCTGCCATGATGGATATGAGTGAACTTGGGGAGTCTGCCCGCTACCTCCGCCAGGGCTACCAGGAGCTGATGAAGGTGCACACTGTTCCGTGGGATGGTAAGTGAGGGCAGGGGGAAGGGGGCACAGCCACAGAGAAGCCCTTATGGACTCAGACCAGGAGTGGGGTAGGGGCACTCTGGCCTGATAGCTTTAGCCCTGGACCTTTCCCTCAGAGTCTGGAACCTGGAGGCCAAAATCCCAGGGACCCTGTGTACATCACTGTGTGTCTGTGAGCAAGCCTTGGTTTATTCCTCTGTAAAATGGGATAATACCACCTGACTCCTGGAGTGGCTGGAGCCTGAGGCCTCTGAGATGAGACTGATCGACATGTGTGCGGGCTGCCTTCACATGTCCACAAAACCTGTGCTGGGGTTATTTTTAGTGCTTTCCACAGAGCCAAAGCCACTGTTTATCAGGGACAGGAATAAAAACTACTATTTATGACTTGCTTTGATCATAGGACAATAATAACAATAGGCAGTGTGTATCCAGTGCTTATTGTGTGCCAGGCTCAGAACAGATGACTTTCCATGCATCATCTGAACAACCTGGGGAAATGGGGACCAGGGCCAGAGCTAGAACAGGCTTGCAACCTCTGCAGTTGCACAGGGCCCCATGCTCAGAAGGACCTTGTGCTTGATTTAATGCTCTGCTGTTGCCTTCTTGAAATTTTTAATAAGTTTCTAACAAGGGGGTCCACTTTATCATTTGACTGGGGCCTACAAGTTATGTAGATAGTCCTGACTAAGGCACTTGCTGGTAATTAGCAGAACAGGGAATACAATCTAGCAGTCTGCAGCCTGAGTTCATGCTTTTAACCACCATGAAATCTGGACTCACCGAACCTGTGAGGTCATCTGGCCAGGTAGGAAAGAGCACAGACACAGAGTTAGGAGACCTGGGTTTAAGTCATCAGTGAAATGGGGGGGGACCCCCTTGAGAATTATGTGCATGATATTCAGGGGCTGCCCCATATCAGACCTCGGAAGATCCTCATAGCTTTGCATGTGAAGGAATAGGCCCAGAGAGAATGAGGGATTTTTCTGCAGGGCAAATGTGGCCGAAGCAGGGATCTGAACCCAAGTGTGTAACCCTAACTGTTACTCCAGTCAGGGAATCGTCTGAGATCTTTAGGCTCCCTTCCAGGAGTCTGGGTTTGAAGGGTTCTTCACTGGGACTCCTGCGTCCTGGCAGAGGGGCTTCTGGGAGAGGAGCAGCTCTATGTATATGGCTTGAGCCCCTGGAGGTGCCTCAGCCCCTTTCAAAGTCCCAATGATCTCTCCGCAACCCAGGGAAGAAACGGGTCTGGGTGCCCGATGAACAGGATGCCTACGTGGAGGCGGAAGTCAAGTCTGAGGCTACCGGGGGCAGAATCACCGTGGAAACCAAAGACCAGAAGGTTCAGCTACCCCTTTCCTGCGATCAGACCCTCTGTCCCTAGGGGCGCTGGTCCTGGCCAGCGGGATCCGCAGTCTGGATGAAGGGGGTCTGGCAGTGTGTGGGTGGAGGTGATGGGGGTGAGAGGTGAGGTCAGTTGGTTCCTCCAGGCTTCCTACCCTACGACAAGGCCTCCCTGGCAGGTGCTGACGGTGCGCGAAACAGAGCTGCAGCCCATGAACCCACCCCGCTTCGACTTACTCGAGGACTTGGCCATGATGACACACCTCAACGAGGCAGCTGTGCTGCAAAACCTGCGTCAGCGTTACGCGCGCTGGATGATCTACGTAGGCCGCGGGTCGGGGCGGGGCTAGAGGTGGGGCTGTGGGGCGGGGCCATGGCCGTGGGGCGGGACCACGGCGTGGGGGCGGGACTAGAGGAACAGCCAAGGCGCTGTGGGGACCGGATCATGGGGAAGGGCGGCGATGTCGGAGGTGGGGGCGGAGCTAGAGAGGGGCTGGAGGGGCGGAACTGTAGTGCTAGAGGCGGGGCTGGAGGAAGAGCCAGGGCGCCGTGGGGACCCGGAATGTGAGGAGTGGGGCGGGACTAGAGGGAGGGCGGAGCGATGTCGTGAGGCTGTGAAGGCGGCCCCACAGGCTGGGGCGGGCCGGAGGTGGGGCTGGAGGTACTAAGGGCAGCCACTGAGGCGGCGGGGGCGGGGCTCGAGGCTCGGCTAAGGGGCTTTAGCGGTGGGGCCCTCGGCTGGGAGCGGGGCGGGGGGCAGGAGGAAGGGCTGGGGCGAGGTCGGGAGGCCTCAGAGCGTGGCAAGTCAAATGGCTCTGAGAAACACCGCAGGGCTCACGGTGTGGTGAGGACTGGGGCCTGGAGATGGGAACTGGGCCCCCCACCAAAAAAAGCCTACCTATACACTCTCTCCTCAGACCTACTCAGGCCTCTTCTGTGTCACCATCAACCCCTACAAGTGGCTCCCGGTCTACACGGCCTCCGTGGTGGCCGCTTACAAGGGAAAGCGCCGCTCAGAGGCCCCGCCCCACATATATGCGGTGGCGGATAACGCCTACAACGACATGCTACGCAGTAAGGGCCGCCTCGACTCCTCTTCCCCACCCAAGACCCCCACCACGGCTCCAGGGGGGGTCTTTAAAGGATCTCCTCCCCTCCACTTGCACAGTCCCTCCTTGAGACGCTGCTGGGCACTAGATCTAGCACAGCCATTCTTTCCTCCGCGTGGGAGCTGACCTCCGGTCTGGACGGGCCCACCTGGTCCTTCCCATTTCTGGCCCTGGGAGGTGGGGGGCTGCCCCAGTGCCATGGATACCCAAGGTGTTCCACCTGTGGCTGGTCCCACACCTAGGCTGACTTCTCTTTATCTACTCCCTTTTCCTCCAGACCGAGAGAACCAGTCCATGCTGATCACGTGAGTATGGGCTCGGTGTGGGGTGGGAAACGTGGGCCAACTGGCAGGAAGGGGTGGAACCAAAGTCATTTCTGAGGGTTGAATCCAAAGAGCTTAGGGCAGGGCTTTTACCGCCTGGAGCCAATGTCCCAGCTGAAGCAAGATCAGGCCTGAACATTTTCCCTGCCCCCATTCTGGGCACATATTTTATGGGTCGAGGGTAAGGAGGGGATGCCCAAGCACTGGAGTGATCAGCCCCAATACCCTCCCTCCCCAGGGCCCGGAGTCTCCCACCTTAATCCTTTGGGGGTTCTAATTCTGGCTCAAGGGGAGGGGGAGAGGCTTTCCCCCTTCTTCCTTCTCACTATCTCCTTATCTCTGAATTTTAGCTCTATTTCTTCGTTTGCCCCCGTGGTAAAGTTGTAGAATTAGTACATGCCCATATTCATGTCCAGCCAAGGATGATGTTTGTGTGTGAGAGTGTGTGTGTGCAGACGCGCACATGCGTGCACTCGTGCCTGGTGTTTCAGAGCAAGGGCTTTGAAAGTAGATAGACCTGGGTTCAACTTATCACGCTTCTGCTTTCTGCTGTGTGCCCTTGGGCCTCTGACCCTCACCAATAAAAGTGGAAAAATCCTACTTACTACACAGAGTTATAAGGAGTCAGTGAGTTGATATATGTGCCTGACACACAGCAGGGACAGTCACAGAACTTCTGAAGCTGGTTTCCTTATCCATAAAATGGGGGTGATAATGGTGCCTGCCTTACAGGGTTTTCTAAGGTTTACCTGAGCAGATAGAGATAAAGTACTTGGCCCAGCGCCTGGTACTAAGTTAGTGCTCAGTAAACAGTGGTATTATCATGTGTGTTATTATCCCACAGGGATGGTCTACACTGGCTCAGTTTGTAAACAACTCCACACCTCTAAGGGTTGGTCTATCCCTGGGGGTTTTGATTTGGGGGCCTGAGTTGGGAGCTGGGTGGGAAGGAGAGCAGAGGGCCCTGCTTGAGGGGTTGAGTGTTGGGGAGGGGGGTAATTAGCGAGGCCAGATGGGCATTGGTGACTTATGTTTGTGTCGTCCAAGCGGAGAGTCGGGGGCCGGTAAGACGGTTAACACCAAGCGGGTCATTCAGTACTTTGCCATCGTCGCTGCCCTGGGAGACGGGCCGGGGAAGAAGGCCGTAAGACTTGCCCACTTGGGCACTGCTTCTCGCTGTTTTTCTTTCTTTCTCCCCCTCCCCTTTTTTTTCTTTTAAAAAATTGACTCTTCAAAGCTCCCAGCCCTGCCTGAGCCTCCCACCCTGATGGGGGACTCTGGCCTGAGCAAGGCTTGACCAGAAAGGCTGTGGCCACCTTTTACTCGCTGTGTGACCCTGTTCCGGGCTGCCTCTACGTCCCATCCGTAACACATGGCGGGGACCAAATCGCTATTCCTAAACTTTTTTGTGTGATTTTTGTCTTCCATTGTGACCTTCATATTTTGAAAGAGTTTACCTAATAGGCCACTTTTCCTAAGAAGTGATTGTTTTCTTGGCTTTCAGACACCACAGAGACAGTCACCTTCTGCCAATGAGAAGGAGCAGCCTTATGCACGAGGGTTAGCCAGAGCCAAGGGCACTTGTCATCCTTATAGCTGGGGCTTGTGGGGCAATTTTGTGCTCTGTGATTTCTGTACAGTTTTGAGAAAGTTCCAAAACAACAGGGGCCCTGTTTTTTTTTTTGTTTTCGAGGTACAACATTCAATTCCTAGCCCCAGTGCCAGCTCTTCAGAGCCCTTTAGCGGCCCCCTCACCCCCATCCATCCACCCCCAAATGGGCTGCCTTTTCTTTCCTGAAGCCCAAGGCCTCCTCTCCCACAGACCTGACTCCTGGTCCTGTTGAGCCTTGCTTTCTTTTGGGGCATTTTTCTTTTTTTCCACTGTTTTTTTGTTGTTGTTTTTCTTTTTCTTTTTGTCTTTTACTTTTTCCCCATTTGATGTTCTTGGTTTTTGATTTTTATTTCAGTTTTGGTTTTTTGTTGTGGTGGCTGTTGTTTTTGCTGTTTTGTTTTTGCTGTTGACTTTTTGGTACTCTTTCTTCCCTCCCTTTCCTGCCCTGTTTTCCAAACCCCCCAAAGGTCTCTGGAGATGCTGCAGAAAGTTGGGTTGGTCCAGTGACAGGAAAAGATGGCAGAGAGAGGCCAGAGCTGGCAGGGACACAGCTGGAAGGACTGGGTGCAGGGGTCACCAAGGCAGGAAGGGTCCCTGATGGTGGAGTCCAGGGGGAGAGTCAGGCAAGGGAGGTGGATGCAAGAACTTAAAAGCTTTATCAACTCGTCTCCCCTCAGCCCCAAATTTGTCCACACAGACCAGAGAGAGCCCTACACAAAAGCACTGGACAGGAGTGTGTGGGGAGGGGACTCCTGCCATTTCCCTCCTCCTGCCACTCCCCAGCAATGTCTCTGGGGCCATTTTTAAGTCTTGGGCTCCCTGGAGGTGAATGAATGACCACAAATTCCCTGGTGGCATGTCTGTTCTCTCCAGAATCCATTCCTTTCTTTCTCTCCCTTTCTTCCCAGGCTCCTGGCATCCAGGGTAGGGAAGAGAAGGAAAGGGAAATGGAGGGAAGATGAGGATGAGGCTAGGAGGGGGAGAGGGAGTATCCCTCCAGCTGAGACATAGGAGGGCTGTGGGCATGGTGCGAGGCAGGATGCCTGGGCTCATGCCTGCCCTTCCAGCCCCAGCAGACTTATTGTGTGCCCTTGAGCAGATCAGCTCCCTGCTCTGAGTCTTAGTTTCCAAATTTGCAAATTGGGGCTAATAATATGCACCTGGAAGGGTCATTTTGCATAATGTAGGTGTGCAATGGTACTGTGAAGATGCACCTAATCATGATACAAAGGAGAAGTGTGTAAAGGGCGATTCTAGAGGGAG
The DNA here is from genome assembly GCF_027409185.1 of Cynocephalus volans. NCBI lineage: Eukaryota > Metazoa > Chordata > Mammalia > Dermoptera > Cynocephalidae > Cynocephalus > Cynocephalus volans. The sequence goes on from NC_084460.1 coordinate 30,904,177, forward strand.
GTTAGGGTAGGAAAGTTCAGGGTAGGAAGAGGTCTCCTGCAGCCTCAGAGCATCAGGGAGAACTTCCTAGAGGAGGGGGCACTTGAGCTGAGTTCTAAGGGGAGTAGATTTAGAAGGTCCCTGGGCTTGGGGCAGGGGCCACTGCATTGAGTTTGCAAAATGAAGGGATACCTAAGAGACCTGAGATGGGGTGGAGAAGGGGAAGGGCTGCAAGGGGAAGACCCCAGAGGCAGCCCCCTGCCTCAAGACCCTGGGTAGGGCCAGGTTTGCTCCTGCTTTCCGGCACTTCTAACAACCCTAGGAGGGTCAGGCCATGGGAGTGGGGTAGAGGGCTACACATTTGGGGGACTAATTGACACTCACTATCCTGCTAACCACTGTCCCCAAGCCCCATTTGGTGAGACCTCACACCCTCTAATGTTGTCTTCCTTCTCCCCCCAGCAATTTCTGGCCACAAAGACTGGGGTAAGTGTGGGCCCTGTGTGAGCGGGCAGGCAACAGTTGTGAGGTCCCAGGGACGTCTCCTGACCCTTCACAACCAGAGGGGCCGTGGGCTGCTCTGGCCTCCCAGTCAGTGAGCACTGGGGCTGACAGACCCCTCACCCCACTGCCACCAGGGCACCCTCGAGGATCAAATCATTGAGGCTAACCCTGCCATGGAGGCTTTTGGCAACGCCAAGACCCTGAGGAATGACAACTCCTCCCGCTTCGTGAGTGGCCACAGTGGGAGTGGGCAGCAGGGGGCAGCAGGGAGGCACAGGTGGTGGCACCTTCTGTGGGCAGGACGCACCAGCGGAGGCCCTGACTGAGGGCCACCCCTCTACCCACAGGGCAAGTTCATCCGCATTCACTTTGGTCCCTCTGGGAAGCTGGCATCCTCTGACATTGACAGCTGTGAGTCTGGGGGTGGGGAGGCTGGGAAGGAGGGATGGAGGCTGGGACGGAGACCACTCTGACTGGGTGTGTGTCATCAGTCCTTTGGGATCCCACCTGCTCCATCCGTTGGCCAGTGCTCAGCTCAGGCCACCTCACCTCTCCCCAGAAGGTCACACCGGCCTCCTCTCATGGGTCTTCTTCAAGCCATAGTTCCTCTGATACTAACCCGACCACATCCTGTCCCTGCCCTTTCTCTAGATCCTGTCACCTTAAGTAGAGACCCCAATCCTTGTTTGGCCACTCAAGCTCCTTGTGATGGGCCCCTCCCCCACCCCACTCTTTTCTCTGGACCCCAGTAGGGCAGGCCTGGCCTGCGCCCTTCCTGCCCCAGCCTCCTGTCTTCACTTGGAGTCCCCCATCCTTTCAGGCCCCCTGCTGGGAAGCTCCCTTACACATCTGGGGAGGTGGCTCATCCTGCCTGACCCAGCCCCACTGCACAGACGCCAGGTGCCTGGGCCACATGCACGGAGCTGGCTGCTCCTCACCTTGGGATGCATGGCCAGATCCTGATGGGTAAATACAGGCACGTGGTGACAGGGGCAGGATCCCAAAGGACTGATGACAGATACCCAGTCAGAGTGATCTCTGTCCCAGCAGGGTCACACTCTGACCCGTGTGCAGACACACTCAGGGGCTTGGCCACACATGCACACACTGACACCACAAATACAACCTACACACACAGATACCCACGTTCATACACTCCCACACAAGGACACACACAGAGACACACACTGAGGTATAGACAGACACATGTCCCTCACAGTGACACAGGCGCCAGTGGAGGGACATCCTCCCTCTCACACATGGTGTATGTGGGGACACAGCACCCCTCATCCCCTGCCCCTCATTGCCACTCCATGCCCATTGGGGGGGTCCGCCTTTCTCCTCAGATCTCCTGGAGAAGTCAAGGGTGATCTTTCAGCTGCCCGGCGAGCGCAGCTACCACATCTACTACCAGATCCTCTCGGGGAAGAAGCCAGAGCTGCAGGGTGAGGGCCCGGATGGAGGGCGATGTGGGGGTCCCAACCCAAAGCGATTGCCTGGCCCTTCCTGGCACCCTCAGGCCAGACCATGGGATGGCTGTTCCCTTACTGTCCTGGGGTGTGTGACATCTCTTCTTTCCTGGGGACTCGGAACCCATTTTCTCTCCTACTCCCTTCCTGGGACTTCTGGTTATTGCTGAGCCCTGGCCTTCCGGCTCCATTACCCTGGCTAGGCATCTCACAGAGACCCAAGTCCCTCCTGCTGTACTGACATTAGGCCATACCAGCACCAGAGGGGGACCAATGACTGCCTAGGCCCAGCTCCCCTCCCTTGCAAGCCCCTCGAAGGTGGGTCCTCCCGATGCCCCAGCACAGGACCTGGGCCAGAGGTGTGGCTGTGAGCAATGGTCGAGGGATATCATAGGGATTGGGGCTCATTCCTCAGAAAACCATAAAGAAAGAGAAGCCATGGACGTAGAGGTGGGGATGAGAATTCAGGCCCCAGAGAAGTCCTGGGAGGGCCCTAGACTCCTGCTGGGCTGGGGCCCCCTGGTCCCACCTTGCTGGGATGTGGGGAGGGAGAATAGCTGGGTGAACACAGCCTGACCTGCCTTTTGCTGCCTTGTGTCCCCAGACATGCTGCTTCTGTCCATGAACCCCTACGACTACCACTTCTGCAGCCAGGGTGTCATCACGGTGGATAACATGGATGATGGGCAGGAGCTCATTGCCACTGATGTGAGGGCTGTGGCGGGAGGGAGTGGGCTAGGTGGAGGTGGGAAGCACTTTCAGTGGAGCTGTGCCCAGCTGGACCCTGGAGGAGCCCAGATTTCTCTGAACCCACTACTCACGTCACCCCCAGCATGCCATGGACATCCTTGGCTTCAGTGTGGATGAGAAGTGCGCCTGCTATAAGATCGTGGGTGCCCTCCTGCACTTCGGCAACATGAAGTTCAAGCAGAAGCAGCGGGAGGAGCAGGCGGAGGCCGACGGCACTGAGAGTAAGGGGCCCTGACCCTGGCCTGGCCTTCACCTTGACCCTGATCTCAATGTCCTGTCCACCTTGACCCTACCTCTTGTCCACAACATTGTACCTCAGTCCAGACCCTCACCCTCCTGAACTCCTCCCAGCCTCCCTCTCCTCACCCAGGCTGAGACAGTAGAGCCCCAAGTGCCCGCATTTTCGCCCTCCTCCTTCCTTATCCTACCGTGTGCCCTGCCAGGTGCTGACAAGGCTGCCTACCTGATGGGGGTCAGCAGTGGGGACCTCCTCAAAGGCCTTCTGCACCCCCGGGTGCGTGTGGGGAACGAGTATGTGACCAAGGGCCAGAGTGTGGAGCAGGTGAGCTGCCTGCAGGCCACGGCCCACCTGGGGACAGCTGAGGCAGGGTTCCCTCCTTGTCAGTTCCCAACCCAACCTGCCTGTGCTCCAGGTGGTGTTTGCTGTGGGGGCTCTGGCCAAGGCCACTTACGATCGGCTGTTCCGGTGGCTGGTGTCTCGGATCAACCAGACGCTGGACACAAAGCTGCCCCGGCAGTTCTTCATCGGGGTCCTGGACATTGCTGGTTTTGAGATTTTTGAGGTGAGAGCAGGCCCACAACCCCAGGCTCTGTTCTCTCTGAGGTGGAGGAGCATGGGTGGGTGGGGGACAGGAGCTAACTCATGCACATCCCTGTTCCTCCACGGGCCTCCCTTTCCCACCTGCGAGGAGCCTGCTGAACTGGGCACCTTCCTCTTGTAGTTTAACAGCTTCGAACAGTTGTGCATCAACTTCACCAACGAGAAGCTGCAGCAGTTCTTTAACCAGCACATGTTTGTGCTGGAGCAGGAGGAGTACAAGCGGGAGGGCATTGACTGGGTCTTCATCGACTTTGGCCTTGACCTGCAGCCCTGCATTGACCTCATCGAAAAGGTGGGGCCCAGGGCAAAGTCACTGCAAGGAGGGAAGGGTATTGTAGTGAGTGAGTAGGAATGTCTGTGTGCTCATGTGTGAGTAAACCTGTGCAAGTGTGCATGTGTGTGATAGTGCATCAAAGTAAGCATGTGTCTGTGTGCGTGTGTGTGGATGGGAGTGTGCGTGGATGGGTGTGTTGGAGTTGAATGTAAATGGATGTTGGGGGTGTGGGTGGGCATGTGCATCCCAGTGCTGCTGACAACAGCCTCTCCTGGGTGCAGATGGCTTTTCAGTTCACAAAGCCTTATTGCAGCCACAATGTCACTGCATCCTCAGAACTGCTTGGGGGTAGGGTGGGGTGTGATCCCTTTATTTGTGTTTTGACTATGAAACATTATAAATATTTTTCCATTGTATAAAGAACAGAGGAAAGAAAATTAAAGAAAATTTGGAAATAAAGGGGAAAAAAGTGTTTTACCCAATCCTACTACGGCCTGTATTGTAGCACCTGAGTTAATTTACTCTAAATCTTTAACTTGTGCATCCATTTTCTTTTGTAGATACAGACTCATTTCACATCCTACTTTATCTCTGAAAATATATTTTGGATGTTGTTGAAGAAAGCAGTATAGTTCATGCAGCAGATAATTTTCCTACAAAGCCTTTCTGTAATCCCCTACTGCTGGACATTTAGGTGGCCCACAGTTTTTGCTGTTAGAAGATATCAGCACTTAAGATATTCATTTTCCCATTTTGCAGGTTAGGAAATTGGGTTTAGTGAAGTCTAAGGGCCCCACAGCTAGCTAGTAAGTGAGCAAGCCAAAATGTGAACTCAATGGCCTTTTAAAAAAAATTTACCATGTACCTGTGCGGAGGTGTGTGTGTGTGTGTGCTGTGAGTGTGTGTCTGGGGGGTGGGAGTGTACAGAGAGGCCAGTTTGGGTTTGCACTCTTCTTTACACAAAGAGGACACCTCAGTGCCGCGCTCCATGCAGAAGGGGGCTGGCAGCCAAGCCACAAACTTTTCTTTCTCTCTTAGAAGATGGGTCTCCTGGGAGTGGGTCTGGTCCCTGACCCTCTGGGGTTGTGGCTGAGGTTGGGGATCTAGGAAGGTCCCCAGAGGGAGGCGGTCTGGGGAACAGGGGTCCAGCCAGGATAGGCTGGCTTGATGGAGGCTCTCCAAGCTGTTCCCTGTCCCCAGCCACTGGGCATCCTGTCCATCCTCGAGGAGGAGTGCATGTTCCCCAAGGCTTCAGATGCGAGCTTCCGGGCCAAGCTCTATGACAACCACGCGGGGAAGTCACCCAATTTCCAGCAGCCTCGGCCTGACAAGAAGCGCAAGTATCAGGCCCACTTCGAGGTGGTCCACTATGCGGGCGTGGTAGGTGCCTGTTGGAACCGCCGCCCTCAGCCACCCACCCTTCTCTCTGCCTGCTCTGGGCTCTCCACCTTGGCTTAGCACTTGTCTTGCCCCTACCAGGTGCCTTACAGCATCGTGGGCTGGCTGGAGAAAAACAAGGATCCCTTGAATGAGACAGTGGTCCCCATCTTCCAAAAGTCACAGAATAAGCTCCTGGCTACCCTCTACGAGAACTATGCAGGCTCCTGCTCTAGTGAGTACCCACGGATAAGACTGCCGTTCCAACAGGGGCTCACGGAGCAGCGTTCTCTGGAGTGACTGGGCCCCATGTCTCTACTAGCTGAGCCCCCCAAGTCTGGGGTGAAGGAGAAGCGTAAGAAGGCAGCATCATTCCAGACTGTGTCCCAGCTGCACAAGGTGAGGTGCAGTCTGGGCCCCGTGGGGGCCTCACACTCGCCAGCCTCCAGACCCCCTCACTCCCAGCCCTGTCCCCTGCACCCCGGGCGGGCGGCCGTTAAGACTTGCAGTGATGTTTAACTCTCTCCACGTGAACATCACAGCAAGTCTGTGCTGCCTCCCGTCCCCACGCTGCCTGGGCAGGGTTTGCAGGGAAGGGATGGGAGCCACAGGACCTCTGGGAGGGATAGAGATTTGGTGGGGAACTGAAGACTTTTGGGGTGGTGACAGGAGAGAGCAAGGGGTCACAGGGAACAGGGATGAAAGAATAAACTTACGGGGCACACTTGGGCACTTGCTCCCTGGTCGTAATGGTCCTGACCCGCTGCGGCATCCCATCCTGTTTCTCTGCCCCTTTTGTGCCTTCCCCTGCCCCACCGCTCTTCTGTGCTCCCAGGAGAACCTCAACAAGCTGATGACCAACCTGCGGGCCACACAGCCCCACTTCGTTCGTTGCATTGTCCCCAATGAGAACAAAACCCCAGGTAGTCACCCCAGAGCTGGCTCGGTGGGGATGGGGAACATTGGAGGGAGCATGACAGGGCAGAGACCAGGAAACTGGGTCTTCCCCCTGACTCCACTGCCTCGCAGTGTCTACACAGCCTCAGAGTAAGCCCAGGGTCTGGGCTTTTTTTCTTTTCTCTGAAGGGGGCCTGAAGTTGTGTCCATTGGCCTCTAACCTTTTCCCTTCAACCCCTGCCACATCCAGGGGTCATGGATGCCTTCCTGGTGCTACACCAGCTACGCTGCAATGGGGTCCTGGAGGGGATCCGGATCTGCCGCCAAGGATTCCCCAACAGGCTGCTCTACACCGACTTCCGGCAGCGGTGGGTGGTCCCTGCCCATCCTGGCTCCTTCTCGGCCCCGCCTCTCCAGGTGGAGGCAGCAGCCTGGGCGGCAGGAAAGGCACACACACCTTAGAGCCTAGCAGGCAGACAGAGGTTCCAGTCCCCGAGTGGGAAGCAGGGGCCTGGGAGAGATGGTGGTGGCTCAGACCTGGGAGGGGGATTGTGGGGAGAAGTGAACAGGCTTGGGGCAAGTACTGGAGGTAGAGCCAGCGGGCCTTGTCGATGAGATGAGGCAGCTACAGAATAAGAGAGAGACAAGGGGGGTGCCCAGGTTTGGGGCTGAGCAACAGGGGAGTTGGTGGTGGATTTAGTGAGATACAAAGACAGGGTTTTTAATTTTTTTGTTGAGGAGTGCTGAGGGGACAGTGGTTTGAGCTCTGCTTTGAGCATGTCGAGTTTGAAAATTCTCCAGCACACATCCTAGAAGAGAAGTTGAGGGGGAGATTGGATTTATTAGTGTGGAGCTCAGTGGAGCAGGCAGAGCTGGTACAGATTTGGGAGGTGAAGGAGAATTTACGTGGGCGAGACTTCATATGCCTGGCATGCAGTGAGCGCTCGGTCAATGCTCTCAGCTCTTCTCCCTTCCCTTGATAGGTCTGATTTTGTCAGGCTACAGCATCCACAGTTCCTTCCCCCTCCAGAAGTAACTGTGGTCATCCACACTGTCCTTATAAATGGATGTCCCTACAATACTGTACACATGGGCACATTGACACGTAGACACGTGTGCACATGTGCACACACACATGGTGCTGAGTTTGTTTTTTCATGTAACAATCTATTTTGGAGATTATTCTTTATTGATGGGCATAAATCTGCATCATCATCTGTTTTTTTATAGCTGTAAAACATCCTATAAGGGCCGGCCCGTGGCTCACTTGGGAGAGCATGGTGCTGATAACACCAAGTCAAGGGTTAAGATCCCCTTACTAGTCATCTTTAAACAAACAAAAAAAGTCCTATAGTCTAGTGAACCTTGTGCTTTGTTTAATGAGTCCTGCTAGTGAGGGACGGTTTGTGTTTCTGGAGTTTTGCCTTCACAGTGTGGCCGCAACACGCCTGGCCCACACAGCCCTGTACACCTGTGCAACAGGTGACTACTTTAGAAGTCCGTGTACTGGGAACCCTTGCTTTTTCATTTGGCAGCTCGCTGGTATGGGGATCTAAACTCTGGACCTTGGTGTTATCAGCACCATGCTCTAACCAAAGGAGCTAACTGGCCAGCCCCCTTGCTTTTTGATTAGAATTCTCTCCCAAATGTTCCTTCAGTTGTGATACAGTACAGCATGTCACCTTTATATTTTTTGCCTTTAAAAAAGAAAGTAGTGCGTGTCTTTTGTAAAAACTATAGCCTCTACAAATGTAGTGAATGCATTTAAACGGACCCTGAGGTTTTTTTTTTTTTTTTTTTTTACAAGGATGACCGGTGAGGGGATCTTAGCCCTTGACTTGGTGTTGTCAGCACCACGCTCTCCCAAGTGAGCCACAGGCTGGCCCTCACCCTGAGGTTTTTGAGCAGAATACGCCAATCCCCCAATGTCATGATGCCTCCCTGCCACCTTGCTCAGTGTGTGCCCTCTAGAACCTTGGCTGACGTCTCTGAGAGGCCCAGGAATGACATCCCAGACACTCCCACCGGCCTCCTCCTCACCAGCCCTTCCCTGCTCCCTAGGTACCGTATCCTGAACCCTAGCGCCATCCCGGACGACACCTTTATGGACAGTAGGAAGGCCACAGAGAAGCTGCTGGGCTCACTGGACTTTGACCACACCCAATACCAGTTTGGCTACACCAAGGTCAGGGTACACAGGAATTGGGGCTGATCCTGGGTTTAGGTGGTCACACTGGCAGGGGTCATGCTGGCCGTTGGGGGTTACACCTGGCTGCCCCCCTCTGCCCCTAGGTGTTCTTCAAGGCTGGCCTTCTAGGTATCCTGGAGGAGCTCCGTGACCAGCGTCTGGCCAAGGTGTTGACGCTGCTGCAGGCGCGGAGCCGGGGCCGCCTCATGCGTTTTGAGTACCAGCGCCTGCTGGGAGGCAGGTGGGTAAGGGGGGCAGGGGTGGAGGTGCAGCCACTGTCCCATGGTTCACAGAACCACCAGCCTCTCCAAGCTGTGTCATGCTGCCCTGTGGTCAGATTGTCCCTATGGTCGCTTGGGGCAATGTTCTGTTCTGAGCCCCCAACCTCCATTTCCTCACTTCGAAAACTGGGGTGAGGGCCCCAGCCTCTCTACTCCATGCCATCCCAGAATGTGGCCAAAGTGATAATGATGGCGCCCTGTGATTTCCAAGTCTCTTAAGTTCCAGGCCCTGGACGAGATACTTTATTTGTATGATTTTAGCTAATGTGCAGACAATCATAAGAGGGAGGTGCTGTTATTATATCCGTTCAGCAGAGGGGATACCTGAGGCAGAGAGAGCCAGTGACAGCTGGCAAGTGCCTACTGGGATGTGAGCCCAGGCAGTCTGGCCCCAGAGCCCAGTATCTTAACCACCCTGGTGGCTCCAAACACTTGCGGAGGCTGTAGGATATTCAAGATGCATGAGTGCCATCCTGGGTCTCTCTCCCAACCTCACTTGCAAAGCAGAGGCTACTGGGAAGACAACATGCCTCCTGTGCTTAGTGGGATGTGGCCCGGGTGGGTGGTCAGGAACATCAGGGCTTCACACCCGGCTTCCCCTCCCCAGGGATGCCCTATTCACCATCCAGTGGAACATCCGTGCTTTCAACGCCGTCAAGAACTGGTCGTGGATGAAGCTGTTTTTCAAGATGAAGCCGCTGCTGCGCTCAGCGCAGGCTGAGGAGGAGCTGGCAGCTCTGCGGGCAGAACTGCGGGGACTACGGGGGGCACTGGCCACTGCTGAGGCCAAGCGCCAGGAGCTGGAGGAGACGCATGTCAGTGTCACCCAGGAGAAGAATGACCTGGCCCTGCAGCTGCAGGCAGTGAGTGGCGGGGGGGGGGGGAGGGAGGGCAGGGGTTCCCCTTGGTAACCTGGTGCCCCCGGCACCACAACTATCCCAACCTGCCCCAAGGAAACACCACAACCAGCCCCACAGCAGGGTGGCCCTGGTGTGCTCTGGGCACCTAGGCCTTACCTGGATCTTCCTTCCTACTCCAGAGGCACCACCAGACGAGGTCTTCCACGTCCCAGCTTCTCCACCCATAGGCCTCAATCTGTCTACGTGTCCTAACGCTCTCACCCCATCACCCTGGTTTCCTGCTAAAGCTGCAGGGGAGCCTATGTCCCCAGCTCTCCCTTCATTGCTGCCCCTGAAACAGACCCATGCTCCCTTCTCTGGTTAAGGGCCATGGGAACCCAGGTGGCAGGTAACAGGGTCATAATCAGAGGGCAGGGATCATGGGTCCGGAATCTCCCCAAGTTCCCAGAGCAAATTTTCTTTCCTTCAGCACATGCTTTGAGTGTCGGCTGCATGCCAGCCCTGCATGGGTGCTGGAGATACACTGGTGGGAAGACAGAGATGGTCCTGTGGTCACAAAAGTCACTTACTAGTGCAGAGGCAGCCGTGTAGCCAGGCAGGGAGGAAGCAAAGAGAACACCTGAGCCCCTCCACAGCCGTGCAGGGCCCTGCACACCCACAGCTGCCCACCTGCCCTCAGAGGGCCTCAGCCCAGCGCGGGGAGCAGGCAGGGGGCCTCATTCTGGGTTACCCCAGCCTGACTCGTTTCCCTCTTGATGCTCTGTGTGTCCCTCTCCCCAAACCATGTCTCCCTCCACATCTGAGCCCCTTCTGGGCCAAGAGCAGAACAAGGCAGTCCTTGGTCCTCAGAGCCCAGCCGAGCATGTGCATCGAGCCCTTGGGTGGACAAATAAAGTTTCTTCTCCAGGACCTGGCCTGGTGTCCCTCAGCTGGTTTGCCTGGCCCTGCCTTGACTTGGCCCCACTTTCTGTGTCCCCTCCAGGAGCAGGACAACCTGGCAGATGCCGAGGAACGCTGCCACTTGCTGATCAAATCCAAGGTGCAGCTTGAGGCGAAGGTGAAGGAGCTGAACGAGCGGCTGGAGGACGAGGAGGAGGCGAGCGCTGACCTGGCTGCCCGCCGGCGCAAGCTGGAGGATGAGTGCACTGAGCTCAAGAAGGACATCGATGACCTGGAGCTGACGCTGGCCAAGGCCGAGAAGGAGAAGCAAGCCACAGAGAACAAGGTGTGGGCCTGGCCAGCTGTGGGGAAGGACCTGAGCCAGGGGGCCAGCTTAGGGGCCAGGTGGCTGCAGGTCACTGCCTCTTGTGGGCCTCAATTTCCTCATCTGTCAAGTGGGGTTATCAGGGTGAGTGAGGATTCTGTGTGTAACTGGCCTTTGCTGAGCACACACTACAAGGCCTCGCACACAGTAGGTGCACAGCCAATGCTAGCGACTATCATCCTCCTCCTGGACTGCAAGCCCCCTTAGGGCAGGAACCCCACATCCCCAGCTCTGCATCTGCCTGGTGCCTTCATATGCCTTCTACCCTTGAGCCCTCGTGATGGCCCTTGTGGTTCGCAGCCTGGGAAGTACTGACTTCATGAGCCAGAGGGAAGCGAGGTGGGGTGGTAAGCTGCTTGTCCAGGCTCTCACAGGTGCTCGCTGAGGCAGCCAGGGTCTATCCATCTCTCATTCCGGGCTGGCACTGTGCTAGTGCCTCGTGAGCTTTGGCTCCCTAACCCCTCAGTACAACTCCAGGAGGACAGTGTCAGTTCTTAGCCATGAGGCAGTGGAGGCTCAGAGTGGAGGGGCTGGCCCAAGTCGCATAGCTGGAAGGGGCAGTTGCTCTGACCTGGCGTGGAGGCTGCTCAGACTGGAGTGTGGGGAGGGAGGTCCCCATGGTGACCCTGCCCCGGCACAGGTGAAGAATCTGACAGAGGAGATGGCCGTGCTGGATGAGTCGGTGGCCCGGCTGACAAAGGAGAAGAAGGCATTGCAGGAGGCCCACCAGCAGGCCCTGGGTGACCTGCAGGCAGAGGAGGACCGCGTGAGTGCGCTGGCCAAGGCCAAGCTCCGGCTGGAGCAGCAGGTGGAAGATGTGAGTCAGGGCCAGCCCAGGGGCCATGTGGCAGGAAGGGGGCACCGGCTGGCATGGGCTGTGGCTGAGCTCTGCCTGTCCTGCCCCGCAGCTGGAGTGTTCCCTGGAGCAGGAGAAGAAGCTGCGCATGGACACGGAACGGGCCAAGCGCAAGCTCGAGGGCGACCTGAAGTTGACACAGGAGTCGGTGGCAGATGCTGCTCAGGACAAGCAGCAGCTGGAGGAGAAGCTCAAGAAGTAGGTGGTAGGGGAGGGCAGCCGACCCGACCTCCCGGCCGGCAGGGCCTTCTGGGCCTGCACGGTGTCCTCATTCCCTTCTGGAGTCTAGTCAGTCCTGCATTTCTGCAGATGTTAAGTGTCGAGGGTTGAGAGATGGGAGTCACTAGGGTGCATGGGGGTGTTCTGCCCTCCCTGCACCAAGGGCCCAGCAGATCCAGAGCAGCGGGTACACAGGGGTGAGGTCACTTAGGGCCTGGGAGGGGGTGTTTCCTGGGGCGCCTGGCAGGTGGATGGAAGGTGGGGCCTGGCTGGCTCATGCCCACCCTGTGGCTCCCAGGAAGGATTCCGAGCTGAGTCAGCTGAACTTGCGGGTGGAAGATGAGCAGCTACTGGGGGCCCAGCTGCAGAAGAAGATCAAGGAGCTGCAGGTGCGTGGGGGACCAGAGTGGGTGAAGCTGGGGTCAGAGGTCCACCAAGGTACAGTGTCTGCCCACCCACGCCAGGCTCGGGCAGAGGAGCTGGAAGAGGAACTAGAGGCGGAGCGGGCAGCCCGGGCCCGTGTTGAAAAGCAGCGGGCAGAGGCGGCCCGGGAGCTGGAGGAGCTGAGTGAGCGGCTGGAGGAGGCAGGTGGTGCATCGGCCGGGCAGCGCGAGGGCTGCCGCAAGCGTGAGGCTGAGCTGGGGCAGCTGCGGCGGGAGCTGGAGGAGGCAGCACTGCGGCACGAGGCCACGGTGGCGGCTCTGCGGCGCAAGCAGGTGGACACTGCTGCTGAGCTGGGGGAGCAGGTGGACAGCCTGCAGCGGGTGCGACAGAAGCTGGAAAAGGAAAAGAGCGAGCTACGCATGGAGGTGGACGATCTGGGTGCCAACGTGGAGACTCTGGCCCGCAGCAAGGTGTCTGCCTCCTTCTCAACTCCTACCTCTGATCCCTGACCCCAGCATCCAGTCCTGAGTCCTCCCTTTGAGCCCATCCATACCCATCCTGACTCTAAACCAATCCTGCCCCCAGCAGTAGGCCCCACCCGTTGACCCCTGGCCATCCCATGCCAATACTGACCCCACACCAGCCTTGATCCTGTACCTGATCCTGATCCCTGACCCATTAACCTGACATCCATCCCACATCTCCCCATCTCCCCTGGCCAGTCCTGACCTCAAGTCCTGACTCCTAAATCCTATTCCCTGACTCCAGATCATCTTTGACCCAGCATCCAATTCCAGTGTCAGACCCTTGACATAACATAGTTGTGACCCTAGCCCTTGACTCCTGAACTCTGACCTAATACCTTTCCTGACTCTGTTTCTGTCCTGAACCCCAGCACCCAACATTTACCCCTGACCTTTATACCACCTAATCGTGGCAGCTGATCTCTGACCTCTGTCCCCAGCTGACTCCAGATCTAGCATCTTTTATTTATTTATTTATTTTTAAAAGATGAACAGTAACGGGATCTTATCCCTTGACTTGGTGTTGTCAGCACCACGCTGTCCCAAGTGAGCTAACCGGCCATCCCTACATAGGGATCCAAACCCATGGCCTTGGTGTTATCAGCACTGCACTCTCCCGAGTGAGCCATGGGCCGGCCCTCAGATCTAGCATCCTAACCCTCACCTTGACTCAGTGGCCTTGGGACTGGTCCAGCCCTCTCACCTTTTGACATCCACCAGTTAAGCCAGGAGCCTAGCAGTAGAATCCCTGGCCCTGAACTTAAGGCTCTCATCACCCTTTGATTCCTGGGCCCATATCTAGCTTTCTAGTTCCTGATCCCAGGTCCCAGTCTCTGCCTGGCAGTCCCAGATCCTGCCCTCTGATGCACAAACTTGTCCCAACCCCTGACCTTGGATCCCAGGCCAGTGCAGAGAAGCTATGCCGGGCCTATGAGGATCAACTAAGTGAGGCCAAGATCAAGGTGGAGGAGCTACAGCGGCAGCTGGCAGACGCGAGCACCCAGCGAGGGCGGCTGCAGACTGAGAGCGGTGAGGCCAGGGGTTCAGTTGGGCCATGCCGGGCGGGGCCTGGGTGCTGTCCCTCGCCTGCCTGACCTGCCCTCTCCTTTGCCTGCAGGAGAGCTGAGCCGCCTCCTAGAGGAGAAGGAGTCTCTGATCAGTCAGCTGAGCCGTGGGAAGGCCTCAGCCACCCAGAGCCTGGAAGAACTGCGGAGGCAGCTGGAGGAGGAGAGCAAGGTGGGCTGGCATTGGCAACTGTGAAGTGGACAGGTGGGCACTGGGGCCCCTGGCCTGGACGGATGCTGAGGTCACTGGTGTCCCTGCAGGCCAAGAATGCGCTGGCCCACGCCGTGCAGGCTTTGCGGCATGATTGTGACCTCCTGCGGGAGCAGCACGAGGAGGAGGCTGAGGCCCAGGCTGAGCTGCAGCGACTGCTGTCCAAGGCCAATGCGGAGGTGGCCCAGTGGAGGAGCAAGTATGAGGCAGATGCCATCCAGAGGACCGAGGAGCTGGAGGAGGCCAAGTGAGTGCCTTGCTGCCAGAACACCACCACGCTGAGGTTTACGCCTGTGCCTCTGAACCCTGTCTGGGGGTGACGGGAGATGCTGGAGCCAGTCTTCTGCCAGCCTCCTCCCTACACCCATCCCCCCCGTCTGGTCCTATGGCCTAGAAAGAAGCTGGCACTGCGGCTGCAGGAGGCAGAGGAGGGTGTAGAGGCTGCGAATGCCAAATGTTCATCCCTGGAGAAGGCCAAGCTCCGGCTGCAGACGGAGTCAGAGGACGTGTCCCTGGAGCTGGAGCGGGCGACCTCAGCTGCTGCCGCACTGGACAAGAAGCAGCGGCACCTGGAGCGGGCTCTGGAGGAGCGGCGGCGGCAGGAGGAGGAGATGCAGCGGGAGCTGGAGGCAGCACAAAGGGAGTCCCGCAGCCTGGGCACGGAGCTCTTCCGGCTGCGGCACAGCCACGAGGAGGCTCTCGAGGCCTTGGAGACACTCAAGCGGGAGAACAAGAACCTGCAGGGTATGATCCACCATGCGCCAGGGCCAAGGTGCTGCTCTGGGTTTGGGAACATCTTTCAGACACTCAGAGTACCCTGCTAGGGCCACCCTGGAATTAAGGGTGCATGAAATGACCTGGTTGGAGGCCAAGCCATGGGGGTGGCCCCTCAGTGCCCTGTCCACTCTTCAGAGGAGATCAGCGACCTCACAGACCAGGTCAGCCTCAGTGGGAAGAACATCCAGGAACTAGAGAAAGCCAAGAAGACGCTGGAAGGGGAGAAGAGCGAGCTCCAGGCTGCACTGGAAGAGGCTGAGGTCAGGGGTTGGCTGCAGGGGTGGGTGGACGCTGACCCGCTGCTCCCCTGGCCTCCCACTTCCCTGAACACATGCGCACAGCCCCCATCCCCATACTGCCTACTCCACATGCCCAGGGGGCCCTGGAACTGGAGGAGACCAAGACTCTGCGGATCCAGCTGGAGCTATCCCAGATCAAGGCTGAAGTGGACCGGAAGCTGGCAGAGAAAGATGAGGAGTGCACTAACCTGAGGTATGTCCATCCCTCCTCCTGGGGCTAGGAGCTTCTCCCGTGCCCGCCTCTTGAGAGCAGCAGAAAGGGAAGGAAGCTGCATGTGCCGCCCCACTGTGTGCACGGGCTGCCTCTCCCACATGACTCTATCAGGTCAAGTGGTCCCATTCTGGAGGTGAGCCTCAGAGAGGCTAAGGGACTGGCCCAAGGTCACACAGTGGGGTAGAGCCAGAGTCCATCCCTGCCTGTCTCTGAGCCTTGCTCTTGTCCCTGTTGCTCTGATGGGCAACAGGCTGTCACAAAAGGCTTTAAACCAGGGAGGGACAACTCACTTGTTACCGAAATTGGCTCCCGTCCCCACCAATCCTTGAGTGTTTGTAACGGCAGGTGTGATGCCTGCACCCACCTGCGCCTCCCATGCCAAGGCGCCCCTTCCATCTCACCCTGCCATAGGCGCAACCACCAGCGGGCAGTGGAGTCCCTGCAGGCCTCCCTGGACGCAGAGACCCGGGCCCGCAATGAGGCACTGCGGCTCAAGAAGAAGATGGAAGGCGACCTCAACGACCTGGAGCTGCAGCTGGGCCACGCCGCCCGCCAGGCCATGGAGGCACAGGCAGCCATGCGGCTGCTGCAGGCCCAACTCAAGGAGGAGCAGGCAGGGCGGGATGAAGAGCAGCGGCTGGCTGCCGAGCTCCGTGAGCAGGCGCAGGCCCTGGAGCGCCGGGCTGCGCTGCTGGCTGCCGAGCTGGAGGAGCTGCGGGCCGCCCTGGAACAGGGCGAGCGTAGCCGGCGGCTGGCGGAACAGGAGCTGTTGGAGGCCACCGAGCGCCTCAACCTCCTGCACTCACAGGTGGGGACGGAGAGCGGGTCCCATGGGGATGGGTGGGGTGGAGGCCCACTGGGCCAGCTCTGAGACTCTGCTTCCCCATAGAACACGGGCCTTCTGAACCAGAAAAAGAAGCTTGAGGCGGATTTGGCCCAGCTGAGCGGGGAGGTGGAGGAGGCTGCCCAAGAGAGGCGGGAGGCCGAGGAGAAGGCCAAAAAGGCCATCACAGACGTGAGGCTGGGCCAGGGCTGTGGGGGGCCCGGGGCAGAGCTCAGAGGGACTTCCTCTGGGGCTGGCCACCTCTGACCATGCCATCTCCTCCTCTGCAGGCAGCCATGATGGCTGAGGAGCTGAAGAAGGAGCAGGACACGAGTGCACACCTGGAACGGATGAAAAAGACCCTGGAGCAGACGGTGCGGGAGCTGCAGGCACGGCTGGAGGAGGCAGAACAGGCCGCTCTCCGAGGCGGGAAGAAGCAGGTGCAGAAGCTGGAGGCCAAGGTGTGTGCAGCCCCTCTGGTCCTTTCCCCAGGCAGGGTGGGCAGCCTGAGGGCACGCTAGGCCATTAGGCCCGTCCCCTGGCTGCCCGCAGGTGCGGGAGCTGGAGGCAGAGCTGGATGCAGAGCAGAAGAAGCATGCCGAGGCCCTCAAAGGGGTGCGCAAACATGAGCGCCGGGTCAAGGAGCTTGCCTACCAGGTGGGTGACAGGGTCTACCCTGGGGGCAGCCCTGGAGCTGGCTCCATCCACGCAAGCCCTAAGTCCCCTGTGCCTGCCCAGGCCGAGGAGGACAGGAAGAACCTGGCTCGCATGCAGGACCTAGTGGACAAGCTGCAGAGCAAGGTCAAGAGCTACAAGCGCCAGTTCGAGGAGGCGGTGAGTACGCTGAGGACTGGGCATCTGGGGCCTACTACTGGCCAGCATGCCTGGGCTGGCCCAACTGTGGCCAGGTGAGGCGTCAGCAGCAGGCTCCATAAGGGGTGGCAGCTCCATCCTTCCAGCTCAGTGACCCACTGCCCATGGGGAGAGGTTTCTCACAGCTCCAGGAAAAGGCTAGACCTAGCTGTCTCTTGGAGTGCGCCCACATGATTTCCCCTCGCCAGGGCTGGAGATGGCTTCTGATGGGCTGGGTTGGCTCGCAGGCACCTTTCAAAGGAGTCTTAACTTCCTAATACCTGCTGCAGCTGCTGGTGAGGAGGGAGAATGGTGGTAGCAACAGAGCTGAGGACCAGAAGCCAGCTCCCTTCTGGGGATGGGGCAGGGACCAGAATGACCATCTCAGTTACCAAGGCCCTGTGTGTGCCCCTAGGAGCAGCAGGCCAACACCAACCTGGCCAAGTATCGCAAAGCCCAGCACGAGTTGGACGATGCAGAGGAGCGGGCAGACATGGCAGAAACCCAGGCCAACAAGCTGCGGGCACGGACCCGGGATGCCCTGGGCTCCAAGGTAAGGGGTGGCATGGGGCACCGCCCTCTGCACGGGGCAGAGGAGGTGGTGCAGCTCACTTGGCCATCCCTCTCCCCTCAGCACAAGGAATGACAGCCTGAGACCCTGGCCTCTGAAGAAGGACATATGCTGTTTGTCTATCATTCACCTCCAGCTACCCCCACCCTGATGTGTCATCTTTTCATCCCCATCTGCAGCCCCTCACCCTCCCCAAGACCCTGAATAAATGCTGCATCTGTAGCTCCAGCTGGTTTCCTTCTCCTCCCTTGAAATTCGAAGGGGAGGTGAATTTCAATTTCACACAGGCCCATGGATAAAAGTCAGGTTCACAGCAGTCATTTAAAATAAAGTTCTTTACTAGTCTCCATTTAATTGGTTTATTTGTTGTTAATAAATTGGCAACACAAGGAGGGGCTGAGAGTGAGCTCCCAGCCAGGCTCCTGTGTCTGGGCTCAGGCAGGAGATGCTGCCTAGGGCAGGCACAGCCACCCTGTGCCCCAAGGGATGGAGGGAAAAGGCCCCTCAATTCTGGGGTAACCCCTTGGGAAGAACACAGCGGCCAATGAGCAAACAGAACCAGAGGAGCTAAAGGAAAATGAGGGAGGAACAGATGGGCAGGCTTGCGGGAAGGCAGCATTCTCTGGTAGCCTCACCTCTGCCCAGGGCTCAGAAGCCTTTGCCTGGGTCCAAAGGCCAGGGACAGGGGAGGCTCAGCTCACAGACGGGGGGCGCTCATATCTTCCTCCCCACCCCAGGACTGACAGCCAAGAGACTGGGCGGGAGCTCAGACAGAGCTATTTTTAGGAGTCCCCCTAACTCTGGGTGGGCCAGGGCCCTGACGGATGGGTGGGCATGGTGTCCCTGTCCTCATCATGGGGATCAAGAGGGAACTGAGTCTCCCTAATGACCTGGGGCCCTCAGGCCCAGGGGCCAAGAGCTTCTAGGACACTCCCTCCCACCAAGCCTGTACCTTTAGACCTGGGGCAGGCAGAGAGTAGCAGGGAGGTGGGAGTGAGGGGGTGGGAACAGGACAGGGTGTGTGGCACGTGTACCCACGCTCACCCACACTGGCCCCAGCCCAGCAGCCTCCTGAGGCCTGGCCCAGGGTCACTCCTCAGTGAAGTCCCTGTCTATGTCCATGTAGGGCTCCTCGATGTAGCTGACAAGGGCAGAGGGTGACTGGCGGTCCGGGTTCAACAGGATGGACACTGTCTCCTTCCAGTATGAGAAGCTGATGCAGGAGCTCTGGGCAAAGAGAAAGGGGCTGGAGGGTGCCTGGAAGACCCAGGTCAAGCCTGGCACCCCGTAGAGAGGGCCTTGGTAAGGGGACAAAGAGCTGCCCGCCACGTTGCCCAGGAGGGGACCATGCACCCTGGACGCCCTTCTGAGGGGCCCTGGATCTGTGTGCCTGCTGACTACCCACCACCTGTTCCACCTGTTCTGGGGGTGGGGCACTCACATTCTCCAGGCAAGTGCTGTCCTTGTCCTTGTGCAGGTAATGCTGCTGCCAGAAGCGCAGCAGGTTGTGGAAGTTGTTGAGCAGGAAGCCAGGATACTTCTTGCTGTGCTCCATCCGCTGCAGCAGCCGCAGGTACAGGGGCAGCCGCTCTTTCCGTCGGGCCAGCATCAGGATCACCAGGCTAGTGTTGAGGCAGCTGACGTTCTCCTGCAAGGCCCCAGGCCAGCCATGGTTAGGTGTGTGCCTGTAGCCCCAGTGGCTTCTGGTGAACCTGGGCAGCCACCAGGCAGCAAGGCGGGTTGTCCTAGGCCCTGCATGGCTCCAGCAAAGTCCAGGGGCCATCCACTGAGCTGGCCCAACACAACCCTGAGACAAGACTGGGAGAAGGAGGAAAGCCAGCACCACCAGCATCCTGCCTGAGCACCCTCCTGTTCCTCACGTCCACCCACCACCATCCCCACCCTGACAGCAATGACATCTGTCCTTATCCAGATCTCAGCTCAGGCATTGCTGCTTTTGGAAGATTTGATACCCAGACAGGGTTGGGTACATGTGTTAGGTGCAGTAATCTCACTTTAAAACTTTCCCTCAGCACTAGACAGTGAGCCTCGGGAGGAAGAGTCTCTGTCTTGTCTGCTGTGCATCCCCTGGCCAGGGCCTAGCCTCAACAAACATTTGTTAGATGGCAGAGCAAAAGAATCACTTCTGAGAGGCACTAGTATTACCCACATCTCAGAAAAGAGGCGTGTGAAGCTCAGAGAAGGGAAGCTGCACAGCTGCTCAGTGAGGGGGCTGGGAGGCAGCAATCTCAGGTCTAATTCCAATGGCTGGCACAGCAGGAGGGGTGGGGGATGTCGGACACTGGGGAAAGGCGGGGAAGAGGACTGGAGTGGAGTTAGAAGAACACAGTGCCGATCTTGACTGTGACCTGGCTCAGTCTGTGACCTTAGGAGACTTGCTACCCCACCTATACAGTGGGGGCACTGACTCCTCACTGGACAAAGTCCTTAGAACAGCTGCGGCTCAGGAGATGCATTTCTAGAGCGAGGGAGGGAGATGGAGACAGACGCTGGTGGCTCCAGGATGAGGGCAATCATGTCCAGTCTACCTTCCCCCATTGCCTGTCTGCTAAGCCTCTCACCTGGGTCAGCGTCTGCACGTGGATGATGTTGATGAGGCGGAAGAGAAAGGACATCTGTGTGGGCACCTGGGATATGTAGGCAAGCAGGCGACACTCGGACAAGACCTCAGCAACTGTGGAAGGAGGCAGAGATGTGAACAGCGAGCTCAGGCCCAGTGGCAGGTCCACCTAGGCCTCTAGAAGAGCCCACCTTGAATCCTGCCTCTCTGAGGCTGGGAGCCCCTCACCACCAAAACAACAACAGAAGCAGGCTGCAGCAGGAACAAATGATCTCCTGCTGTGCTGCCCCCAGGCTACGCCCATGTTCTCCCCAGAGCCCCCCAGTAGCTCCCCACCTTGTCCTGCAGAACCACGCTCAGGGAGCAGCCCTCCCCAGCCTGGCTCTAGACCCTTGTTCCTCCATATTACACACAGGAGAGTTTTCCTCGGCAGGAAGACAGATCAACAACTCCAAATTAAGAAAACAATGAAAAGGTTCAAGTCGTTTTCCAAAGTGCCTAACACTCTCATGAGTGTCAGGCCCTGTCGGGACGCATTGTGCAGAGGGTCTGCTTCTTCCACTCGTGCCTGCCTCCCACGATATTGGGAGGAGGGGGCCACAGCTCAATGTATTCAAATCTGTGTGGCCATTCCCCTGAAATAGACTCTTTGGGGCAGAAAAAGGAGACAAATGGCTAAATTACCAAATGACCAGGAAACTTCTTGCTACCAATGACAATTGTGACAAGGGACAAGTATGTTTTTTGGTGGTGGGTTGGAGGGTCACACCTTGTGAGAATCTGCTAGATGCCATAGACCTTCTCCTAGGAAAAAAAAGTCCATGTGTACATATGCACATCGAAGTGTGCAAGCAACTCCAGGTGAGCTCAGACGCCCCCACCACGCCACAGGTCCTCCATGCCAACTGCATGGGAGACTGAAAACAAAGTGGCCTGTCTCATCCCAGGCAATCCCAGCCCAGAAGAGGAAGATGTTTTTTATTTGTTTTTTGTATTTTGCTGGCAACAATGGTTTTCGTCCTTTACTAAAACATAGTACCTGCTTATTAAAGGAAGCATGAACAACAGAGAAAAGTCAAAGCAGCAAACAAAGCAAACCACCCAGAGAGCCACCATCTTGACATCAGCCACCCGGGTTTTTGCACATGTGGCTACTGCAGTGGTTCTGGTCTCCTTGCTGACACTGCACTGTCACGCTGGACCGATCTGCCTTGGCATCCTGGCTTTTTCCTACCTTTCATGTCCACCTGGTTTTCAAATCGGTCCAGGGACAGAGTGACGCAGCGCACCAGCATGTTGGAGTCCACCAGGGAGCTGTTGATCTGCTTCAGGAACACCTGGAACTGGAGTAGAGCCGGAGCTGACGGGAGGCAGCGAGATGCTGGCCAGAGACAACCGTGGCCCAGGGTGGGCAGTCACTGCAAGGGGTGCTGGCCTCTTCCACCCCAGCCCACTGCTTCACAGACAGGAAGACAGAGGTCAGACAAGCTGAGTGACCTGCCCTCAGCACCCAGCTAATAAGCAGCACAACCAGGAGCTCAGCCCAGATCCTCTGCCACTCTGTCCAGTGGTTTTCCACTGCAGGGGGCTGGACTCCTCTAATGTTTACTTCAGCTAGTCTGAGCTGAGCTTCTGTCACATCCGCCCCTGTGAGCCTAACACACAAGGCCCAGTCCCTCCCTCCTGGGGCTCCCACCATGCCACCCACCACACAACAGTTTCACATCCCACCTGTTCCCACCCTCACTCCCTGCCCACAAGCAGCTGAGGTATTCCCAGTATCCCCAGGGTCTGGCACAGCACTAACGAATGTTTGCTAAAGACTGGCCACTGACTACCTAGCATTCTCCAATTTTAAACCCACACCTGAAGACTGGCAGACCAGGGCTCTAAGATAACTTCTAGACAATCCAGCAAACTTCACGGAGGCCTGGGTTAACCATACCTTTGCATCAGTGTTGATGTACTTATTGAATCTCTTGAAGGCATCAACGTTGAACTTCATCAGCTCCCCCAGGAGGTCAAAGTAACTCTGGAGCACATCCCTCGACTTGCACTCGCTGTCCACAATACAGTACAGGATGTGCTGGGGATGAGGAGGGCACAGGGTGAAGGTGTGAATGGGGCTGCCCCCACCTCTCTCTCCCCGGGGCCTGGCATGGAGCTCAGGCCCCACATCTGCTTTAAGCAAGCATCCAGGTCGATGGAACTTGCAGGCCTGTCTAGACTCTTAGCTGAGGATGCTGGTGGTGCCAAGGCCAGGTCCAGGTCCAACATGCCTCACCAGGAGGGGGAATGGGTGGGCTATGTAGCACAATCTCTCACTTGCCCAGGGCTAATAGCTGAAGCCTCTAACCTGCTCTGTAGTCACCAAATGGCCAGAGCACTCAGCTCCCAGGCAAGGGGCACCATCTCCGGATCTAAGATGAGCCACTGTCCACACACGGAGGCCACTCAAATAAATGAAGGACAGAGCTTGAGGGCACAGGACATGTTTTGACCCCATGGTTTGTCTTTGTGTTTATAAATGAAATTGTTTAAAGTTAAAACCCAAATCAATGAATTTTTATCAAGAACATAAAGCCAATTTAACTCCTTGATAAAGTTTTCTACAAGTTAAACTGTTTCCAACATTTTCCATTTTCATTTTCTTGAAGTTACATTGATTTGGATCAATTCTTTCCCATATGGACTTTACAACAATTTATGGGTCAGTTTCTCATCCATATCAATTTTTTCTAAAACCAATTATAACTTCAACTATTTTGCTCCCTCTCCTTTGTAAATTTTGCTCTTTCTGAAGGTCATTATTCAGTAAAGGAAAATTAACTTTTAGTCAATATCAAAATAGCCTCGGGGTCAAAAGGCCTTGCTGGACAACTCTAGACTCTTGCCCTTCTGCACGGCCACCCCCTAAATCCCTCAATCACTTCTTGAGCACCCATGGGAAATCCAGAGCTAGAAACCAGGGCAAACACTAGAACAATCTGTAGTGGCATTTAGAAATGAGATTTCGTCTGCTCCTGATGAACTATTTAGGGCTCAGGACAGGAAAGCAATGTGTGGGGCCGCGGGGAGAATGGACACCCAACACCCTGGCTCCTCCAGGCCATACCTCCAGAAGGCCTCGCTTCAGCAGGAACATCTGGTCTGCATAGGAGGTGGTCCCTCGGAGGAAACTCTCCACAGCCCGGGCTTGCCAAAACCTGCGACCCAAATGTTGACCCCTGGCCCAGGTGGCTAAGGCTGCCCTCTTCTGGCCCATGTTCAGTTCCCAAGGGGTTGGGAGATATTTGCTGCCTTTTCATGTATTCAACAGATATTTACTGAACATCTACCAGGCAATGGGCCTCATCCTAGCCCTTGGGGACACAGCACTGAGCAAAAGAATCCCCATCTTCCTGGAGGTAACAGCTCAATGGGGAATAGTCTTCTATCTAGGTCTGGAAGGGATTGTGTCACAGGGAAGATGGCATCTGGGACCAAAGCACTGGCTCCAGTGGGTCTCAGGTGAAAACACGCTCTAGGCTTTGTCCTTTCAGAAGAAAGGAGGACATGGAATTAAGGGGCCAGGAATGTGTGAGGGAAGCTGATGGACATGTGTGGACAGGCCACTGAGCTCCATGTGATGGGCTGGCCTAGAGGAGAGGTGGCTGATGGTGACTGGACCAGTGAGTACAGTGGGGCTCCATGATGGGGAGTCTGGATAAGGCAGGCTGAGGTGACAAGGGTCCATTTGGGCACGAAGCCAACAGACAGCTCACACCTAGCCCTGATGGAATTCTTCATGTCCACTCCTTCAGTCACCTCTTGAGCACCCATGATGAGACTAAGGGACTCTGAGAAGGCCTCCCTGTCCACACCCACCCCCACCAGTCCCCAACAGGGGCAGGAGCTTTCCTTTGCTCCTGCAGCTCCTGGGCCAGATCCTGGCCCCATTCCTTTCCACCCTGCATTGGAATAGGTTTCTCTTCATGCTTGTTTCCTACAACCCCAAGGAACTCCACGTGGGTAGGTGTGGGTAGGGCCTGGTACCCTGCTTCTCTTCCACCCATCTAGCACCAGCACAGAACAGGTGCCTGGTGAGCACTCGGGCTGTTCTTGGAACACACTGCAGGCATGCAGCATTAGCAGCAGCAGCAGCTCACACATCCCTGCCAAGTCAAGCCAGGGCGAGACGGTAGTCAAACCGCTCCTCCCCAGCAGTAACTGCACTCCAGGGTGGGCGCTGGTAACTCAAGGAGAAACGCTTGGCTCCCGCACCCCTCAGAAGTGCCAGGTACCTGTCCTCAGACCCACCTGAAAGATGACTCAGCTGGCTCCTTCTTCATGACCTGCAGTAGACGAGTTAATAAGCCCCTCTTCCCATCACACACCAAACTCCTGAAATAAAAGACAGGGACATTGCTAGTCAATCTGGGAGGCTGACAGGGGCCTTAGGGCTGAGTCATTCTGCTGGCTTAGGTGGGTGAAAAACCACAGGGACATTTCCAAGTCTGCAGGATGCCCTCCTGTCCCACCTGGGACAAGGGCCCCCAGAGACTCCTGCAGTCAGAGAAGGGAACAGCCAAGTGCACCCTTGCTGCATCTCAGGCCAGCTTTCCTGCCCCAAACCCACTGGCAAGAAGACAGAGGCACATCCAGAGTCAGACAGGGCTCAGAACTGCTGGAGGAAGGGCTGTTTACAGCAAAAATGAAACAGGCCATGACAGAATCTGCCAGATGGGGCAAGGTCTGGGCCAACAGGGTGGGGTCCACAGTACTCCCCGCCTGAGGTTCCTTTCCAGCTGGGCCTTGGACAAGTACCCATGCCTCCAGGCCTCAGCTTCCTGGTGTATGAAGTAAAGGCAGCAGATGAGGAAGTGACTCAGGTGCCATCATGAGGGAAAAAAGATGGCCAAGCAAGCAGTGTCTGGGCCCTTAAACTCCATCTTCAAATAGAGCAGCTCTACGTTTATCCACTACACACATTAGGGCAGGACTGTGTACAATTCCATTTGAACAAAGAGTTCTGCTGCCTTAAAAAAAAGGATGGGAAATTATGGCTCCTGCTGCTGGGTAAAGTCTGCCCTATTCTGACTCCTGCGAGCCTGTCACCTCATCACCCTGCCTCAGAAGATAAGGAAATATAAGACAGGCAATGGGACTCAACCCTCAGCAGAGGGTGAGGGGCCTGCTTTTGTCTGCTCTGCTTGGCTGCAGCTGCCCCAGGCAAGAAAGGAGCACATCAGCAAAGGCTCCATATGCACGTGACAAGGGGAGGGCTGCAGAACACAGATGACCTCTGCAAGGTAATGTCTCCGAGCCTCTGCTCCCTCATCTGTAAAGTGGAGGTGATGAGGGCACTTTCCTCCTAGGGCTGCTGTGAAGCTCGCATGAGAAAATGAAGGTGACGTGCATCCACTGCCTAGCACGCAGGAACTCTCAGGACGTCACAGCTACGTATGAGCGAGAAAGGACACACGTGCACACCTGTGTGTACCCATCTGTGAGCTCTGGGGTATGCAGGCAGCCAGGGTGGGTTGTGGCGAAAGCTGCACCCCCCCCCCCCCCCCCGCCCAGCTCACCTGTCAGTGTTGAGGACAGCTTCCACCTCGGGGATGTTGGCCTTGAGGGAGATGGCACTGAGTTCGTTCAGCTCCTGGTTGTTGAGTAGCAGGTACTTGTTCCTGAAACAAATGGATCGCATGGGGTGAAGGGCAGGAACTAGGCTGACGACTCAGCACTGGACTAGTGCAGGGAGCCTCCTGCCCATCTCCTGTGGAAAGAGAGAGAATGGAAGGATCCACCAGATGCCTTTCCCCAGGACCCCTCAGCCCTGAGCAGCCTTCTGAAGGAGGGCACCTGGGTGCTCAGGCTGTGGCCCACCCCTGCCTGCCACACTCACTAATGAGGCCCCTTCCCTTGGCACCTCCAGCCTTTCTTTTGCCTGCTAAACATTTCTGCTTGATTTCTCAAAGGCACCTGATCTCAACATGTCCAGTCACACTTGTCGTTCTACTCCTTCCGCCTGGCCCTACTGCAGCATTCCACCGGCCACAGTCAGTCACACAAGCAGAGGAGTGGTCAGCTGTGACCCCACCCCCTTCCCATCCAGGCCTGTCAGCACCCATGTCCTGTGCATGGCACCACCTTCCTAGATGGTCTCCCACAGGAATTGGGTCCTCACACAGCACCCAGAGTGACCTTCAGAAACAGTACTCTCTGTCACTCCTGTTTAAAACACTTCCACAGCTTCCTACTGCTTTTAGAATATATAAAATCCAGATCTATGAACATGACCCACCAGACCCTGTGTGGCCTGGTGACTAACCACCCGTGCAGCCTTGCCCTGAGCCAAGCCCTCATCACTCCCATCATCAGGCCACACTGGATTTCCTGAACACACTGCGCTCCCTCCCATACGGGCTTCTGTCTAGAACACTCACCCTCTCAGACTGCCTTTTCACCCAGCTGACTACCAGTGACCCTTCAGGTCTCAGTGACAAGTTAATTCTGCAGGGAAGAGTGCCTGAGTGCCCTCTGGGCAGCTCAGGACCCCTGTCAAACATCCTCTCACAGACCATGCTCCTTTCCTCCCAAATGTCATCTCCGTTTGTCCCCACACACCCAGTGGTGAAGTTCTCTGATGAATGTCCATCTCCCTTCCCAGACTGTACCCTCCATGAGACCAGGGCCACGGCTGTTTCATTCACCACTGTATCCCCAGAGAAGTGCTCAGATTTGAGTCTGATGAAAGCGAGGGACCCATTTCCTCAGGGGAAAAAATTGTACTTCCATAAACTACTACTGCCTTCTTTCAGAAGGTTTCCATACTTTCTGGAGCTTCTATATGCCCTCCAGCCAGAGAACCTCTCAAAGAGGATGGTCAGGCATGATCAAGAGGGGAGTTGCAAAGTAGAGGCTTCTGAGGCCACATCTGTCCTCAGGCATTTTCTGTTAGCTTAACAATGTTTCAAAAGAATTTATTTATTTTTTTTGGCAGACCCTCAGCCTTGGTGCTATCAGCACCATGCTCTAACCAAGTAAGCTAACTGGCCAGCCTGTAAACCAGTATTTAAAAATCAGAACTTTTCACATAAATCTTAATTTCTGGCTTTCCTTGCCGGGAGGAAATCAGAAGCTGTGTAACAGTGGGCCCAGTTTCCCATACACCTGCAGCTGGCTGGAGCTGAGCAGTGGCGGCCTATCGTTTCAGTTCGCCAAGGTCTTCACCACCCCCAGTGCCCCAAGGTCAAGGCCAGCTGCTATTCACCCCTCCCTGCACTCTTTTCCTTATAGCAATCATTTTCCTGTACATCCTCCATCACAGGCTGAAAAACAAAAAATGAGAGGGCAGAATGTAGTCCAAGAAAAATGGGAGAGATGCCTTGTGGAGGCAAAAAATACCTCCTGTGTTCAATAGGCAAACACTCAGCCAGCTTTGCCTGTCAGAGGTTCCTGCCAGCCCCTGTGAACAGCCAAGCTGTCCACTCCTGGTTCAGAGGGACAGTCTTCTGAGAGGGGCCCTGATGCCAGGTGTAAGAAGAGGCCAACAGCTTCCATGCTTACTTTTTAGGGTGGCTGTGAAGGCTAAGGGAAAGCTCAGCACAGGGCCGGCACAAAGGAAGGGCTGGAAATACGGCAGCTCTTATTACAGTGTCACACCAGCCCCCAGATCCTCCTCCTGAGTTGAGGTCAGTGACTGGACAAGGGAAGAGAGGCCTTTGGAAGACAGCCCGACAGCTCTTCTCATAGGGACGTATTCACACTTACTCGTGGTGGTCGCTGAAACTCTGGAGAAGCCTCAAAAACTGTATCTTCAAGGTGATGTCCTAAAATACACATGTATCCTCAAGGTTAAAATCACAGTCACAACGTTACAAAATAAAACAAAATAAATCAACTCTGTGAGAGTCTGGGCAAGTCACTTTGCTTCTTGTACAATAAAGACTTTTCTTTAGTTTGAAAACCATTTTTTGACTTCCACATCTAGCCAACAGCAGATTAAGTTCATGCGGAACTTTCCTGCTAAAAACATCCCAGCATATTGGATAAAAAATAACTAATAATACTTTGAAATGTGAGGTTAAGTTTGTAAGAAAGCAAGGGAGATCCATAAGAATCAGAAATGAAAGGATTGAATTCAGAACAGAGAGCTAGGAGCTGATGCTTGCAGCTGTGGAGAGGTGGAAACAAGACCTAGTCACACGGGGTTGGGTGTGAATGCCCTGCAGGGACCAGACAGAGCTTCAGGCCATGTAAAGCCTGGGGAACATGTACACATGATGAAAGGAGGGTTAGAAAGACCTGACCGATCAGTGCAGGGAGCTGGCAAAGAAGCCTGGCTTTAGGGTCTGGACTCCCCACCCACAACCCAGGCACACTGCCAGCACCTTGGGGCCCCACCCAGGGGCAGGGGGCATCGAGCTGGGGACGGGACTCCCCACCCACCCACAATCAGGCACACTGCCAGTGTCTCGGAGCCCCGCCTTGGGGCCCGGGGCAGGGAGCCAGGGCCTGGAACCCCCCCACAACCAGGCACACCACCAGTGCCAAGGAGTATGCCAAAAACATCACCTTCATGTGGATGGCCCACCACAGCCACCACAGTAACCACAGCTACTGCGAAAGTGGCTAGATGTCACAACCACCACGCAGATGGTCCGCCAGCCACTGGAGTGCATTGACACAAGGAGAGTCACCAGCAGAGACCAAATAAAAGAATAGGATCTCTCTCTCCACAAAGCCCATTCCAGAGTGACAGAAGAAGCATCTGCTCTATGATAATATTTGGGGACCTGAACACACCTTTCAGCACTGGACAGATCATCTAGGCAACAAACCAACAGAGTAACCATTACTCTTTCAGAGGGAGAGAAGAAATCTACGGTTATCAGTGGTGGGAGGGGGGAGGTAGAGGGGTATGGGGAGAGATTGGACAAGGGGCATAAAGAATAAGTACAATTTGTAACAACATACATACTAGTAATATTGATTTGATCAACGTATGTCAAAAACGAATCCCAAAAATATGTATAATCAATTATGATTCAATAAAAATAAATAAATAAATAAATAAATAAATAAAAGAAGCCTGGCTCTGCCAGGGTGCTGCTGGCAGCTGGAGGGGAACCTTCCAGAAGTAGAAACCCTGGGCTCATACTACCAGAGTGGCAGGGCCAAGACACTAAATGTGGAAACTGGCCTTGGGACGGTTATACCCCTTGAAGTACCTGGCAGACAAAGCAAAAGTACCCTGTAGAAATACTTCCAGGTGGGCTGGCCCATTAGTTCAGTTGGTTAGAGTACAGTGTTATAACATCAAGGTCAAGGGTTTGGATCCCTGTATTGGCCAGCCACCAAAAAGAGAGAAAGAAATACTTCCATGGCCAATGCTACACAGGTACCCACAGGGGAAACAAGCCCCACTGAAGGAGGCCTCTCCGTAAAAGTTACAAAACAGGAGGCAACACTCCGCCCTGAGTGTCTGAAGACCCAAACACAAGCATTAGTAACCCATGAGCAATTGAAAGAAAACATAAGAAAGTATGTTACAAATGACTAAAGAGAAACATTCAACAGAAGAAAGATAAGACATTAACATGATGAACAAAGACTAAGTAAGCAGTTTTTAAAAAAGAGCCAGACAGTATGTCTGGAAATGAAAAATATATTCACTTGAAGTTAAAAACTCAAATGGATGGACTGAAAGACAAATCTGACAAGGCTAAAGAGAAAAATGGTAAAGTTGGAAGACAGGGCACTGAGGAATGTCTCCAGAACACAGTGCAGAGATTGGGGCCCTTGTTCCCTGGCATTAGCCTACCCTCCTTGTTGCAAGAAAACAGAGGCTCAGGTAGTCAGCAACTCTTTCAAGCTCTCCCAACAAGGTGAATGGCACACACGCCTTCTAAGTCCCAGCTCAGTGCTCTCTCTAGAGCACTATAAGAGACGCAAGACAGAGACAAGTCCTTGGTCCCCAAAACACAAAGCATCCCAAAGCCCTTCCCACCCCCATCTTTTTTTATTGTTGACTGGCCAGTAGGGGATTCAAACCCTTGACTTTGGTGTTATAACACCATGCTGTAACCAACTGAGCTAACTGGCCTGCCCTCAAAGCCCTTTTTTGATGTAGACCATTGATGGTGTGTGGTTCTAGGAGGCAAATCTCGTATCAGTGGATGTAAATTAAAATGGGATAGAACATGGAATAAGGAACAACTTGTTGCTAGGTAATGGGCTGGCTAGCCCTGGATATCCCTATCCTAGAGGTGTACAAGGGGAAGCTGGCTGGAAGGCCCTAGGAAGGAACACTTTAAAAGGCATTTCTGCAGAGGTAGAGGGGTTGGCTCAGATCCTCGCCCAAGGTAGCTTTCCACTGGGGGGATTATAAAACATGACTCTTAGTTTCCGCTCTACTCCCAAAGAATGAGAGGTCAAAAGGTCAGCAGCAGTTGAAACAACTACTCCTAGCAAGTAATGCCCCATTTGTTCCCAGGGTCTCTTGCTTACCGGGCTACAGTCACAGTTCTGATTGTGACCGTGGAGGACAAGGGCAGATGCTGAATGTTTCCTCCAAATCAGCTTGTCGAACAAATTATTGAGTCCGGGAATCAACTTGAACTCAGCAATCATTCTGTGAACCTGGACGGGAAGAAAGGGAAAAGCATTAAAACAAATGTGCTTCAAAGATCTAGCAAAGCTTTGTGCTCAGCACATATAATAACGATCCTCAAGATGAAGAAAGCAATAGTCAGTTTGGAGTACTGAGATTTAAAGAAAATATCCACACATACCCTACGCCCCACTACACACAAATATATGTTTAAACTTTGCTCATTAATGCTCGCAATAATCCTACAAGCCATACCGTTGCAGGTCCTATGTTAAGAACATGAGTTTTGGATTCGGATAGTCCCAGGTTTGACTCGCATCTCTGCCATGTGTGAACTTGGTAACCTTAAGCAAGTTCCTTAGCGTTTGTTTCCTCATCATATTGTTAAAATGAAAATACCCCTCATGTTTCACACTAGGACAAATTTCAACTGGAGGCAAGATACAAATATTAAAAAATGAAACTCTAAGGAGCCAAGAAAAATCTATATGAAGACTTTTTTAAAAAAAGATCTAAAAGTGGGAAAGCCTTTCTAAAGGATTATACTAAACCTAGATACCAAAAAAAGATTGATTTCGATCACACAAACCTTTTAAAATTCTGCATGGCAAAACTCACAATAAACAAAGTCACAAATCAAACACGACAGATGGAGAACATATACTGCCTAGTCATGTCACACGTGAAGAGCTAATTTCCTTTATAAGGAGTCCTAAAAAGTCTCCTAAATAAAAAGGCCAACCCTACAGAAACAAATGGACAAAGGATACAGACAGGAAAATAAAATAGGTTCCTAAATATATAAAAAGAGCTCAACCTCACTTATAATACTAAAAGAAATTCAAATCCCAACCGATTTTTTACTTTCTCAGATTGAAAAGATGACAGAGTTGTATAACTGTGTTGGTGACCTGGGCATCAGGCACATTACATTCACACACCTCTGGGGAGAGGACAGACTGGTGCTACCTGCACAGGGAAAACGATCTTGCAACATCTCTAAAAATTATAAATCCACATTCCTGCTGACTAGCAATTCCACTTTTAGGAATTTATCCTCAGACAGATCCATATAAACACTAAATAACATATTTACAATGTTACTCACGGCAGCATTATTTGTAATACCAAAAAACAGACATAACCTAAACTTCCATCAATGGGGATTACTTAAATTATTGTACACCCACTCAGTGGGATACAAGGCACCAGTAAAAAAGAATCAAGATCTCCTACATGAGTGAACTGAATAATAACTAAGACATAATATTAAGAAAGCAAGTGTGTACATGATCCATTACTGACTGAGTAAAAAAAGAGAGGGATATATTTGCTTTTATCAGCATAAAATGTCTCTAGAAGACTACTAACACTAATAACTGGTAAAATTAGCTGCTTCATAGAAGAACCAGAATGTCAAAGATCAGAGTTAAGAGAGGCTCCATTGATAATAATTTATATCTTTTAAAATAGAACAATGGGAATTAGTTGCCTATTATCATTTTTTATATAACATAAAACAAAGCTATCACTACCCCTTCTCAGGGATGCTGTAAGGATAAAGTCAGGAAATGTCCGTAGAGGCCTGGGCACAGCACCAGCGCTCCATTACAAGGTGGAGGGCAGCTCTACAAGAGCAGCCGGGCACCGTCAGTGGGGAAAGTGCTAGCTACCTCAGGTGTTCTGACCCTAAAGTCTGCCCCTTCCAGTCCTCCACAGGCATGCATTTTTCCTGCAGGACTGGAACCTGACAAATACATCCCCTGCAGCCTGCATTCCCATGGACCTCTTCTTTGGACACAGAAGTCACAACCTCTGGCCACTGTAAGATGCATAAGCAGCCCAGAACCTGTCAGATGGAGGCCTGAAGTGAAACAACGTCTGCTCCTCTGCTCAGCCTGGGTCTACCCTGCCTTGCTTCACTGGGTGTGGGGACGTGGGATGACACCTGTGGCAGTCACCAAGCTGTGTGCCTTCCTGTCTCACTCCAAGGAACCCTAAATCCTGCCCATGACACTCAGTTACAAAAAGTTGACACTACAAGGGCCCCGAAAGTTCATCCAGTCCAACTGCCTCATTGCACAGACTGGAAACCCAGGCTCAAAGAGAGTAGCTGGGAAAAGCAGGGCCTTCTGAGGCAGACTTGGACCTGACCCTGGGTCTCCCGAAATCCAGGTCAGTGCTTAGGTTTGAAGTTTCTATCCTTTTCTCTTGAAAATAACAGCTTCTTCACCTGCAGGACAAATTTTATTTGTTAAATGCATTATTCCTACCCTCAGGTCCAGCCCCTTAGCTTGCTCTACACTAGGATGGTGGGAAAGCAGGCAAGCAGGCAGAACAAAGTACCAGTCTACCTCGGCAGGCAGGCGGGGAAGAGCTCAGCTTTGGAGTCAGGCAGCCCTGGGTTCACTATGACCCCGGGCAATGTTCTTCTCTGAATCCAAGTCCCTTGGTAGAAAATGTGGGACAATGGAGCTAATGAAAGGGCTCAATGAAGTAATGCAGAGAAAGCTTAGGGTACTGAAAAAAAAATGACAGTTATATTGACTATTTTCATTAGCTAGCACCGAGGGAACTTAGGCATTTGGGGAGCAATTCCAGTCTTGTGATTTCAATTTGGCCAAGACTGGTCAGAGAACTTGGCGCAACTGCACATTAACAAGAAGGCCACTTCAAGGAGGAAGACTTCTATGAGGCCAGGCCAAGGAAACCCTTCCTCTTGCTCCCCAGTCTAGGCAGGATCTGTGAATCCATGTCTCCGTAGCACCTGGCATACAGCAAGAACTCAGTAAATGCTGACTGTGCTGATGAAAATGTGCTGGCAGAACACTGGTTCTCAGTGGGGCATGATTCGAAGGCTACTGATGGTCCCTTCCCAAGGAAGCAGCACTGTAATCATAGTTGAAATAAAGACCACAATGACTCATAGCAACTTGGCAACAGGAAGGCTCAGGGAACAGGGAGCTGTGTGGTGAGGTGAAAGAAAAAGGAGGCAGGGCAGCACAGTTGAAATCCTGGCTCTATCAAGGCCTGCCCACTGAGAGCAGGGCCCACTCTGTACCCTGGCCTTCTCAAGCATCAAGTACAAGGAGAGGGGATCACCCCCCTGTTGTATAACTTACTAAATACCAGAAAATTCAAATATGAATAACTGTGAAAGTGTTTCAAAAAAGTAAAAGCACTTAAAATATGGAAGCCATCACTACTTTATTTTTTTATAACAAACATATTTTATAACAAAGGAAGGTCCACCAATGCTGTGGACATTGATGCAGGATCTCATCCAGTGTCTTGGTTTTAAAGACCACCTGTACGCTGAGAACTCCCAAAGCTACATCTCCAGTCCTGACCTCTCCCCAACTCCAGCTGCAGGTAATCCCACTGCCAATTCTAATAGACACCTCAAACCTACCTTGCTCAAAACTGAACTCCTCATTTCCTCCCTCAGCCTGCCCCTCCACTCCTTGCCCACCAAAGCTAAAAACCTTGGGAGTCATCCAAAACTCTTCCTCTCTCTCACTCACATCCACACCAAAGAATCGGCAAATCCTATCTGCTCTACCTTCAAAATATATCCAGAATGCAACTCCTTCTCAGTCATCAGCTCTTTATTCTTCATGTTACTGAGGTAAGCTGCCCACCCCTGCCCTGTGCACCTATGCTGTCCAGAAATGCTGCCCACAGCAAGGTACAGTGGAAACACTCCATGTCTCCTAATGCGTAAAACAGAGAGAAGAAAAACCACCCCTATGCTTTGCTGGGCCAGAGAGAGTGCCATTCTGAAAGAAGGCCCAATGGAGCACCGAGCACGCCACAAGCATCCAGGCAGCACTGGCTCCTGGCTCCCGCGGTTCTGAGATGTTGGGGAGGGGCCCACCTGGTTTCGCTGACGCCCCATCAGCAGCACGCAGAGGACATAGAGCACTTCCAGTTTGTACATGATCTCATGCATAATCTTCATTGACTGGGGCAGCTGGGTCCTAGTTGAAGTGTGAGGCAGGCCATTATCCTCAGAAGCTCCTGGAGGAGGGAACACAATGGAGGCTGACACAGCCACCGGGAGAGAGGGTTGAGTCGTGGCTTGTGAGGAACACATTCCTGCCCCTCAACTCTGTGCTGAACAGACTTGAGGTAACAGAGCCACTAAACTGGGCCTTCGGCCTGAGGCAGAAACTTTCAAAGCTGCAAAACTCCTTGTAAACCCCCAGAAGCCAGGTAAGCTTAGACACTTAGAGAAGTGGACTCTGCGTTCTGTTCTCTCGTCAGCTTTAACATAAAGTAAAAAAAAGTATTCTGACACAGCCAATGCCATAACATAACCCATCCCCTGCCCACTTACTCCTTTCTCCTGCCACCAACCAGCCTCCCCAGAGAGTGTCCAGACAGATGCATGACAGCGAATTGTGTGGAACTTTCTTCAGGTCACAAATGACTCTGAGTACTTGGTTCTTCTGCCTAGATCCCATAAGGGGACACTGCTGAAAGCCTGAAAGTGATCCTTCTTGAAGATTTTCCCACTTTTCAAAGAAGACCCATCTAAAGTTTTCTAAGGCTCAACTTTCTAAAGCAGACTGGGTATCACAATTGATATTAATGATACAGATGAACATATTATTGATGAGCAGATTTTCATTTTACCCAATCTTATTATTACTAACAACTGCAGATAAGTCATATTTACAGGACACTTGATACATGTCAGGCATTTGTACTTTAAGCTCTAGGTAACCCATCTCTTTTACGCTACTGCCCAGTTAACAAAAAAACTCTGTGTGTCATCAGGCCACACAGGTGTCCACTCTCAGAAAGCTAGGGGAGTAAAGTGATGAAGACTGAGGGCTCTGGAATGATGACTCACTGGCTGTGTGAAGCTGGACAAGTCCCCTTATCACTAGGCCTTAGACTGCTCTGTGCTGCTGCAGCAGACAATGAGAGTTACTGTGAGGACTCAATGGGAAAACGGAAAGCCCAGCACCTGACTCTTGGGAAGCCTCAGTCACTATTAAGTCCCTATTATTTTAATAGGGCACTGGCAGAGTCAGGAGATGTTTGGTGACCTGAGGAGTTACTACCCTTCAGTTTCTTCATCTTTAGGGCGAAAGGATGAGTCAGCAACTGCTAAGGTCCTTTCAAGCTCCTACTGGAACTACTGCCCTGGAGGACTTTTGCAAAGGCCAGAACGGTGTGGTATAGAGCAGTGGTTATCAGCTATATTTCACATGAGGACCATCCAGAAGACACGGTGTTTTCTGTGGGATATCACAACCCAAGAACTAAGCTTATCTTGCTCTAAAGACTTGGAACTATTTTTCTAATCATATTATATCACATCACATATCACAACCCTGGAAGAAGACAAGTTGCTGAATGAAGCAGGACCAAGAGGCGGCATGGCACAGTAGTTAAGAGCACAGACTTTGGAGCTAGATTGCTGGCTTTGAACCCCATTCACTAGCTAGCTGGCCTTTGGTGAATTAGTTGACCTTTCTCTGCTTCCAGTAGCCATCCTCATCTATAAAACAGCGATAAGGACAACAGTATGTATCTGTAAATGTTGCGAAGATTCAAGGAATTAACATATTGAAGGTATTTAGAATAATGCCTGGCACATACAGGCAACACATAAGTATATGTTAAATAGAAGTAAAAAACTATCTCTAAGGTTTTGTTTTTCTTTTTTAAGTTTTCTGGTGGCTGGCCAGTTCTAACTCGAAGTATTTCTGCTAACGCTTGCTTGCTACTTGTTTTCTTTGCATCCTGCAAGCTCTTATGGCAACAAAAGTGGCAGTGGGCAGAGACTTAGGAAAAATTTACCGGAGAAAATCTAATTGAGAAAATTCTATATATACACGTATATTTTCCTGCACCTTGAGAGAAAAACCATAACTACTCAATCTCCATGTTGGGACTTCTTGGCCCAGCTCCCAGAATGGTCGAAGAGTTAATTGAATTGTGCAAGGACTCTTAAGAACCATCATGAAGAGGTTGGCTGTGTGACCTCTGTGCCTCAGCGTCCTCATCCCCGAGCTCAGGGAGCTCCAGGGAGGACTTCAGGTGAGCATGTCTACGGAAGGAACAGGTGCAGTGTGTGGCACACAAGCCCTCCTCAGTAACAAACATCGGTGGAGAAAGAGACACAGGCAGCTCGGACTCTTCCCCAAGTCACTGCCAACTTTTGGTACCTGGCTTGCACAGGCGTGACAAACTCTGAAATAAATATTTTCAAGAAACGGTCTCCAAAGCAATAGCCAGAGCTTAGCAACAAGATCATCCCCAAGGATGAGGGGGGGAAAACTAGCTCAAGAGGCCTGCTCTTCCCTCCCAATCTCTTCAGTTCTGCAATACTGATTCAGGTGGTCACCACTCTCACATGTCTGCACTGCACTCCACTTTCTGGGGCCTACTCACCACTCACCACTCTTTTTTTTAATAGCTTTGAGCTACAATTCACATTCCAAACAATTCACCCATTTAATTAACCACAATTCAGTGATTTTTAGAATATTCATAGAGTTGTGTAGCCATCACCGCAATCAGTTTTAGAAAATCTTCATCAAAAGAAACTTTGTACACATCAGCAGTCACTCCCTACTTCCCACCAAACCCCTCAGCCCCAGCCAACCACTAAACTACTTTTTGTCTTTATGGAGTTGCTTATTCAGGATGCTTCATAGAAATAAATTCACATAATACGTGATCTTTTGTGACTGTCTCTTTCACTTAGCCCATTGTTTTCAAGATTTATCCATGTTGTAGCATGTGTCATAAGCATTTCATTTTTTTACTGCTGAAAAATATTCTACTGTATGAATATATCACATTCTGTTTTATTTGGGTTGTTTCCATATTTTGGCTGTTATGAATATGTTGCAATGTACATTTGTAAACACGTTTTTGTGTAAACATATGTTTTCATTTCCCTCAGGTACATACCCAGGAGTAGAATTTCTGGATCATATGATAACTGTATGTTTAACCTTTTGAGGAAATGCTTTACCACTTTACATGCCCACTGACAATAAATGAAGGTTCCAATTGCTCCACATCCTTGTCAACACTCGCTATTATCTGCCTTTTCGATGATAAGCATCCTAGAGGGTGTGAAGTGGTATCTCACCATGGTTTTGATGTGCATTTCCCTGATGGCTAATGATGTTGAGCATCTTTTCATGTGCTTAATAGCTATTTGTATATCTTCTT
Organism: Cynocephalus volans; assembly: GCF_027409185.1. Classification (NCBI taxonomy): domain Eukaryota; kingdom Metazoa; phylum Chordata; class Mammalia; order Dermoptera; family Cynocephalidae; genus Cynocephalus; species Cynocephalus volans. Next base: position 30,942,033 of record NC_084460.1, read on the forward strand.
TGGAGAAATGTCTATTCAGATCCTTTGTCATATACTGAAATGGGTTTAATATGGGTCAAATATGTCCCCCCAAAGTTCATGTATTGGAAACTGGAGCTCCATTGTAGCAGTGTTAAGAAGGTGAAAAATCCAATTACAGTATGTGAAAGGTGGAGCCTTTGAGAGGTGATTCGACTGTGAGGACTGTGCCCCCATGAATGGATTACTCCACTTATGAAGTAATGAGTTATCGTGGTTGTGGTTCTGATGGCTTCATAAGGAGAGTCAGAGAGAAGGGTGGCTCTCTTGCTCAGCCCATTCTCACCATGTGACACCCTGATTGCCAGGGGACCCTGGTGAGAGTTCCCATCCAGAATAAGGCCCTCACCAGATGTGCCCCTGGGACCATGGACTTCCCAGTCTTAAGAAATAATTTATTTTCTTTATAAATTGCCCAGTTTCAGGTTTTCTGTTACAAGCAACAGAAACGGATTAATACAGTTGTCTTTTCATTACTGAGCTATAGGAATTCTTTATACATTCTAGATACCAGTTCCTTATTAGATATATGTCTTGCAAAATGCTCCCTGCCCCAATGTCTTCTCATTCTGAGTTGTCATTTCACTTTCTTGATGGTGTTTTTTGAAGCACAAAAGGCTTTGATTTTGATGAAGTCCAATTTACCTATTAATTTGGTTGCTTGTTTTTCGGGGTTTTTAAAATTTTTTATTTTATTTATTTTTTTTAAATTTATTTTTGGCCACAAAACCAGTCTTAATATTTAAAAAGACTAAGATCATAGAAAACATGTTCTCTGACCACAATAACAGAAGGAAATTTGGAAAATTCACAAACATGTGGAAATTAAACAACACTCTCCTAAATAAACAATGGGGAAAAAGAAAAATCACAGGGAAATGAGAGAGTACTTTGAGATAAAAATCAAAGCACAATATATCAAAATTTATGTGATGCAGGGCTCATGCAGTGCTTAGAGGAAAATTTACACTTGTAAACACTTATATTACAAATCAGAAAAATCTCAAATCAGTAATGTAAACTTCTACCTTGAAAAAACGGAAAAAGAGCAAATTAACCAAAAGCAAATATAAGTAGGAAATAACAAAAATTTCAACAAATACGTGAAACAGGGAATTAAAAAACAATAGAGAAAATCAACAAAAACAAAAGTTGACTCTTTGAAAAGATCAACAAAATGTGCAAATCTTTATCTAGATTGACCAAGAAAAAAAGAGAGAAGACCAAAATCACTAAAATCAGAAATTTCGCAGGGGTATTACTACATTGTCATTATGGTTTTTTTGATGGTAAGATTTAGTTTCTTTTTCTTTCTCATTTGCATTTTTGTTCTACCAGTGGGTTTTGTTCTTTCTTGTGTATTTGTGGTAGTGATTATCATTTTTTGGATTCCAGATGCAGGACTTCCTTGAGGAATTCTTGTAGGGCTGGTAATGTGGTGGTGAACTCCTGCAGTTTTTGTTTGTCCGGAAAATACGCTATTTTTCCCTCATTTCTGAAGGACAGCCTTGCTGGGTATAGTATTCTTGGCTGGCAGTTTTTTTCTTTCAGTATTTGAATATATTATCCCATTCTCTTCTGGTCTATACCGTTTCTGTTGAGAAGTCTGCATTAGTCAGATAGGGGCTCTCTTATAGGTGGCTTGATGCTTTTCTCTTGCTTCTTCTAAGATTCTGTCTTTGAGCTTTGCCAGTTTGACTATAATGTGTCTTGGAGAGAATCTTTTTGGGCTAAATCTGTTTGGGGATCTTTGAGCCTCCAGGATCTGAAAGTCTGTGTCTCCCCCTGTACCTGGGAAGTTTGCCGTTATTATTTCGTTGAATAGGTTTTCCATGCCTTTTCCTTTTTCCTCCCCTTCTGGAACACTCATGATTCAAATTTTGTGTGCTTAAGGTTGTCTGCTAGCTCTCTTAGATTTTCTTCATATTTTTAAATTCTTTTTTCCTTTTGTTTGTCCACCTGGGTAATTTTGAAAAGACTATCTTCAAGATCAGAAATTCTTTTTTCTGCTTCTTCTAGCCTGCTGCTTAAGCTCTTGGTTGTGTTTTTTATTTTTTTGAGTGAATCTTTCATTTCCATGAGCTCTGCTACATTCTTTTCTAAGGTATTAATCTCTTTGTAAATTTCCTCCTTCATATCCTGGATTTTATTATCTAGTTTTATTATGTTGTCTAACTGAGTCTTCTCATATCTCAGTGAGTTTAAGATTATTGCTCAGAATTCCTTTTCAATCATTTCAAAGGTTTCCGGCTCTATAGGGTCTGATATTTAAGAATTACTGTATTCTTTTGGTGGTGTTACATTTTCTTGGATTTTTGTATTTCTGGTACCTCTAAGTTGATGTCTGGTCATCTGGTAGAGCAGTTGCTTCTTCTGTTACTCTGGAATGGGCTTTGAGGAGAGAGACATCATCTTTTTTCCAGTCTCCTCTGGTGACTCTCCTTGTGTCACTGCAGTCAAGTGTCTGGCAGGCCTCCTGCACTACTACTGTGGCATTGAGCCATTTTTGCAGCTGCTGTGGCTGTGGCAGTGGCTATGGTGGGCCTACCATGTGGGAGTGGTGTTTTCAGAGTGCTCCTTGCCTGCTTCTGAGTGGGGGATGTTGCCCTTGGCTCCTGCCTAGAACCCCAGGTGTGCTCTGCTGCTTGTCTGCTTCCAGGAAGAGGGGGCTGCTATCCTCGGCTCCTGTCTAGGACCCCAGGTGTGCTCTTTTGCTTGCCTGCTTCTGGGTGGACAGGGCTGCTGCCTTTTGCTCCTGCCTAGGACCCCATGCATGCTCTGCTGTTTGCCTGCTTCCAGGTGGAGCTGCTTACACTTTAGATGTCATGTCTTTGAAAACACTGCCAAATTCAAGGTCATGAAAATTTATCCTTATGTCTTCTTATAAGGGTTGGCACTTACATTTAGGTCTTTGACCTTTTGAGTTAATTTTTGCATATGATGTGAGGCAGAGGACCCAACTTCATTCTTTTGTGTGTGGCTATCCAACAGTCCCCAGTAACATTTGTTCAAAAGACCGTTTCCTCAATTAATTGGTCTTGGCACCCTTGTTGAAAATCCAATTGACCAAATGCATGAGGTTTATTTCTGAACTCTCAGTAATATTCCATTGACTTATATGTCTGTTGGTAAGCCAGTAACACACTGTCTTGATTACTTCAGCTTTGTAGTGAGTTTTTCTTTTTTTTTTTTTTTGGTGGCTGGCCGGTACAGGGATCAAACCCTGGACCTTGGTGTTATTAGCACCACGCTCTAAGCAACTGAGCTAACTGGCCGGCCCTGTAGTTAGTTTTCAACCATTTCACAGGAAGTGTGAGACCTTTTACTTAGATTTTTTTCAAGACTGCTTTGGCTATTTGGGGTCCCCTACATTTCCATATGAACTTTAGGATCAGCTAATGCATTTCTGCAAAGCCAGCTGGGATTTTTGATAAGGACTGCACTGAATCTGTAGAATGATCTGTAGATCAAGATGAGGAGTACTGCTATCTTATTAAGTCTTCAGATTCAAAGAATGGGATGTCTTTATATTTACTGAAGTCTTCAATTTCAATGATGTTCTGAATTTTCAGAGTGTAAGTTTTGCAATTCTTTGATAAATTTATTCCCAAGTATTCTTTTTGATGCTATTTCATGTAAATGAAATTGTTTTCTTAATTTCATTTTTTGTTTGTTGATTGCTACTGTTTGGAAATACTATTAATTTCTGAATATTAATCTCATATCCTGAAAGATTGTTGAACTTGTTTATTAGTGATTTTTTTGTGGATTACTTTGGTTTTTCTACATACACAATCATGTTGTCTGTGAACAGAGATAGTTTTACTTTTTTCTTTCTAATCTGGGTGCCTTTAATTTCCTTTTCTTGACTTACTGCCCTAGCCAGAACTTCCAGTACAATACTGAACAGAAGCAGCAAGAGCAAACATAATTGTTTGTTCCTGATCATAGTGAGAGAAAAACATTTGGTCTTTTGCCATTAGGTATAATATTAGCCATGGGTTTTTTGCAGATGTCCTTTAATAGGCTGAGGAAATGCCCTCCTATTCTGAGTCTGATGAGTGCTTTTATCATAAGGGGTGTTAAATTTTGTCAAATGCTTTTCTGCATCTACTGAAATGATCATGTGATTTTTGTCCTTTATTCTACTGTTATGGTATATTACATGAATTGATTTTCATATGTTACACCAACCTTGCATAAATCCCACCTGGTCATGGTGTATAATCCTTTCTGTTGCTGTATTTGTTTTGCTACTATTCTGTTAAGGATTTTTATATGTATATTCATAAGAGATATTGATCTGTAACTTTCCTTTCTTGTGATATCTTTGTCTGGTTTTGGTTATCAGGATAATGCTGACTTCACAGAACGAGTTGAGAAGTATTCCCTCCTCTTTTATTTTATGGAAGAGTCTGTGAAGCACTGGTGTTAATTCTTCCTTAAACATCTGGTAGAATTCACCAGTGAAGCCACGTGGACCAGGGCTTTTCTCTGTGCATAGTTTTTTTGTTACTACTTCAATCTCTACTTGTTACAGGTCTATTCAGATCTTTCTATTTCTTCTTAAGTCAGTTGCAGTAGTTTGTGTTTTTCTTGTTATCTGTCCATTTCATCTCAGTTACCTAATTTACCAGAACATACTGTTTATAGTATTCTCTTAGAGTCCTTTCCATCTTTGTAAGGTTGGTTGTAACATACCTTCTTTTATTCCTGATTTTAGTAATTTAAGCTTTCTCTTTCTGTCAGTGTAACTAAAGGTATATCAGTTTTGTTAATCTTTGCAAACAACCAACTTTGGTCTTGTGGATTTTCTCTATTGTTAATCTCTTTTCCAAAATCTCTATTTCAAAAATTTCCACCTTATTCCCTCTTCCCTCTTTTTGTGCTGTATGTAATTGTTATGCATGCATTTATACTGCCTTTTAAAATTATATCTTTACCTTTACAGGTGCTCTTTGGTTTTTTTGGGGTGGATTCAAATTATTGTCTGAAGTCACTTGCTTTCAACCTGAAGAACTTCCTTTGGTATTTCTTATAAGGTGGTATTGTTTAATTCCCACATATTTGCCTGCTAGTAACAAATCTCTCAGTTTTTGTTTATCTAAGAATATCTTTATCTTACCTTTGTTTTTGAAAGATATTTTTGCAAGATAAAAGATTCTTAGTTGACAGTTTTTCTTGAATATGTCATCCTACTGCCTCCTGGCCTCTGTTATTCCTGATGAGAAGTAAGCTGTTAATCTTACTGGGATACTCTTGAGCATGAAGAGCCATTTTTCACTTGCTACTTTCAAGATTTTCTCTTTGTTTTTCAGCATTTTTATTATGATGTGTTTGGTTTTGGATCTGAGTTCATCCTTTGAGTACTTGAAGTTCTTTGTAATGTGTAATATTTTTCACTAAATTTGGGAAGTTTTCAGCATTATTTCTTTGAATATTTTTTCTGTTCCTTTCTGTCATCTACTTCTGGTACTCCCATTATGTATATCTTGATGTGCTTAATAGTGTCCCACATTATTCTGAGGCTCTGTCATTTTTCTTTATTCATTTTTTTCCTCTTCTTCAGAATGTTTACTCTATCACCCTATCTTCAAGTTTGCTGATTCTTTCTTCTGACAATTCAAATCTACTGTTGAGTCCTTCTAGTGAATTTTTCATTTTGGCTATTATACCCTTCAACTCCCAAACTTCCATTTGACTTTTTCATATTTGCTATCTTTTTACTGTTATTCTCTATGTGATAACACATTATCATCATAGTTCCCTTTAGTTCTTCATTTATAATGCTGCTTTGAAGTCATTGTTAAATTTGGTATCTAGGCCCTCTCATAGGCAATTTCCATTGCCTACTTTCTCCTGTGTATCGGTCACACTTTCTTGTTTCTTTGCATGTCTCATAATTTTTATTATTAAAAACTGGAAATTTCAGGTAATATAGCAACTCTGGATACTGATTTCCCTTCCTCCCTTCATGGCTTATTGTTGTTTGCTTATTTGTTTAGTGACTTGCCTAGACTATTTTAGTAAAGTCTATTTCCGCAGTAGATTGGTGAAGCTTTTGATGTTGCAGGCCTCAGAGACTGCAACCTGGTCATGTGCACACACTGTATCCCTGGAATGGCAATTAGCAGGGCTCTCTTTGGATGCCTCTTTCTGTGAACTCTGTTAAGCTTTCTGCCTCTTCTGGCATCTCACACAGCTGTTAAGCTCCACTAATTGCTAGCTGAATGCTCTGTTTTTGACAATGCCCTGAGGCATAAATTTCTCCAAAGTCTGATTCAATTAAATTCGAGCAGAGGTATTTTTTTTTTTTTTTGTCGTTTTTTCGTGACCGGCACTCAGCCAGTGAGTGCACCGGTCATTCCTATATAGGATCCGAACCCGCGGTGGCAGCGTCGCCGCGCTCCCAGCGCAGCACTCTACCGAGTGCACCACGGGCTCGGCCCCAGAGGTAGTTTTTGAGACTGAGGTTTGTTCTGACCTCAGGAGAGCTATTCTTAGCTGTCTCTTTCCCTGGTTCTCTGGTGAACTAGCTGGCCCATGGTTTAGCTTGTTATTCTTAATTAAGAAGAGCTACCTATCTCCTTCGATTTGCTTACCACCAAAATATTCATTGTTTTTGAGAATGCTATTAGGCTTGAACTTCCCCACATTCTTTTCTTACCAACTGACTCTCCCCTTGAGCAAAATCTCTGAGCCACTACTCGGAGGAGTAGAGAGGCAGTAGCTAGCCTCTAGTCTTCTGGGCTTACCTCTCCTGGTATGGAACCTCTGTATACAAGTGAGTAGGGACAAGGATGATGACAGCCACAGTATTCTTGGCCTGAAGTATCTGGGGCACAGCTTCCATATTATGAGTGTAGCACAGAGCTGGGTAGAGGAAGGGAGTCTCTGGTCTCTTGGCCTATTCACCAAAAACTTAGCTTCTTCAAGTTGGAGTTGGAGGAGATGAGAAAAGCTAGTGGCTTGCCCCTCCTGGTGAGATACCATATTCCTTGTTTGGAAGCTGAGAATTCTGGGTTTGTACAATCTTATTCCATCCTGCCAACCAGAGTCAAATGCTTCAGGGGTGGATACCTGACTCAAGATGGGCCAGAGTCCTTCATTAGGAAGCTGGAGCTTAGACTGGGAGACTACTCATTTATCAGGCAGACTACTACCTAGTCCCATTAAGGGGACCAGAAATAGGCAGAGAACCGCAAGAGAGAAGACTAAATCAACATGTAGAAAGAGGAGACACAGAAAGAATTCTCCAGGTTCCTAAGAATGCTCTAGTTAGTAGTTCCAGTCAGTCCGTGAGACACAGCTGCCTCACATTCTGTAACAAAGCCCTTCTCCCTGCAATCAAGTCCACTTTGAGAAAGTTCAATGAGGTTTCTGTAACCAGCCGTCAGAGAAGTCTTACCAGTCATGGTCTAGGACTGCCCTGAGGAAAACTCTACTTTGGGCAAATCTCAGTCTTCCTTGGAAAGGTCAAGAATGGCTCCAGGGGTCCAAAAGAAAGCTCCCCACCACTCACAGGACCCTCTCCAAGTACCTTGATTGTGCTCAGACTCCTCATTGGCCACTCGCATCAGGGCATCTAGCACCAAAGCATTGTCTAGCCATGTGTACCACTCCTCCAACTCCTGAAGAAAACTGGCTGTGCCCGTTGACTCTGACACCTTTCGAGTTGCCAGTTTGCAAAGCCGCTCGACAAAGCCTGGGATGCTGAGAAGGGCCGCTGCCAGGGAGAGAACAAGAGAGGGAATTTTCAAAACGGACCAGTGAAGCCATCTCTAAAGCCCTCAACAAACAATCTGCATGACAGAAATGACTCTTACTCTGATAGCAGCTAGTTAGAACTGCTTTTTTAATATGAAATGCCAAGCTTCAGTGAAACAGTAATAAAATTATAGAAATATGTTTTTTTTTAAAGATGACCGGTAAAGGGATCTCAACCCTTGGCTTGGTGTTGTCAGCACCACACTCAGCCAGCGACCCAACTGGCCATCCTTATATAGGATCCAAACCTGTGGCCTTGGTGTTACAAGCACCGTACTCTCCCGAGTGAGCCATGGGCCGGCCCAGAAATATGTTCAATTTTTAGCAGGCATGGGGAAGCAGGATCTCTTTTATCTATTGGTGGGAATATAAATTAAAATAAACTTAAGCCTTAAATATGTGCATCTTTGAGCCAATAGGTTGATTTCTGAGAATTTACCATAAGGAAATAACCAGTCATATATACAAAGATAGCTGTATAAGGATGTTCACTGATCTGATTTCTGTAATAGCAAAAAGGTGGAGATAACCAAATATTCATCAATAGCTGATTGATTAAATACAACAATATATCCATACTATGGAACACAACACAGACACTAAGAATGACACATATATCTTCATACAGTGACTCAAAAAAGATGTTTAAGTTTACTTACTAGAGGAAAAAAAGTAAACGTTTAAATAGCTCATTTTCCTCAAAAATTTAAATATTTGCTTCTTTGAAATATATACATAAAGGATGGAAACAGATGTACCAAGGTGTTTACTGTAGCTGTTCCTGAGCAGGAGAATATAAATGTTCCTTTTAAAACTACTTACCTGTAGTTTCTGATTTTCCTGTAAAAAACATTTACTAACAGGAAGAGAGAAGATGAACATTTTTTAAGGTAAAGAAAGAAACAATAATTATCCAATTCCTATTCTTATCAATCCCATTTTACTGACAATAATGAGTAAGATGGAAATTCTGACCACAGAAGAGAACATAATATACTTTGAAGGCATTGTGATCCAGGTTCAAATCCTGGCTCCATAATTTAACCTTCTTTAAAACGAAGCTCATGTCTGTGCGTATTTACTTGTACAAGGGTACTTCAGAAAGTCTATGGAAAGAGTCTCATTATCTTTTAATTCTTCTTTTCCACGAGTTTCCTGAAGTACCCTTACATATGCATTAAATTTCCCTGGAAGAAACTGAAAAGACAACAGCAGCAGTGGTTGCCATAGGAAACAGCCACAAGAAATAGCCAAAGGATGGAAATAGCCCAAATGTCCATCAACTGAACAAAGGGAATTAGGCAACTGGGAATAAGAATGGAAGGGAAACTTTCCAATGAACACTTTTTCAAATCTGTAGATTTTTTTGAACCATGTGAATGTATCACCTAATAAAAAATTAATAAAAACCTAGATATTTCATGATATCAAGATATTACTGTTAATTTTTTTATATAATGACACTGGAGTTATGTTTTTAAAAAGTCATTACCTGTAGAAACATTGAAATGTATGCAGGTTAAATTATATGATTGGGATTTGCTTCAAAATAACCCAAGGTAAAACAGGGAGTAGTGAATGGCAGCAGAAATAAAACAAGACAGGCCACCAGTTGACAATTGTTGAAGCTGGATGACAGGTAAACAGCGATCATTATAGTGTTCTCTTTACTTTTATATGTGTGAAGTTTCCCACAATGAAAAATTTTAAGTAAAATTCAAAAGAACACAACACTAAAGAAAATTCTTTTAAAATAAATTTTTATTAGTTACTATGAATAATAATAATAATTACTAGAGTAATTAGTTAGAAGGATTGTATGAAGTCATAAAAATCCATGGTTCGGCAAAAAATCTTAATCCCTTTCTTATCCTATATAAAATTATATTTGACCTCACTCAAAAAAAAATAAAGCTTATTAAAACTACAGTGAGGTTCCTCAAAAAGTTAAACAGAAAATTACCATATGACCTAAGAATTCCACTTTAAGGTATATATCCAAAAGAACTGAAAACAGGTGCTCAAACAAATCATGTACACACATGTTCACAGCAGCACTATTCACAATAGCCAAAAGGAAACAGCCCAAATGTCCATCAGCCAATTAACGTATAAACAAATTGTGGTATATACATCTGATGAATATTATTCAGCCATAAAAAGGAACAGAGTACTGACATGCTACAACATGAACGAACCTCAAAAACATTATGGCAAGTGAAAGAACCGGATACAAAAGGCCACACACTATATGATTCTATCTATATGAAATATCCAGAACAGGTAAATCCATAGAGACAGAAAGAAGACTAGTGGTTGCCAGGGGGTGAGAGAAGGGGTAATGGGGAGTAACTGCTTAATGTGTATGGAGTTTCCTTTCAGAGTGATGAAAATATTGTGGAACTAGACAGAGATTGGTGGTTGTGCAACATTATAAATATAATAAATGCCACTGAATTGTTCACTTTAAAATGATTAATTCTACGTAATGTGTCCTTGTAATTCTCATACCTGTATCAACAGCTATCGCACCTTGTTGGTTAATGTTAAACTGGCTGACAACTAAATCACAAACAATTTCTGAGAATTTCTGCAAAAGTAAACCTCCTTTTTCCTCTTTGTTGAAACATCAATATTTCCCACATACTCCTGTACAGTTTCCTCTAGCAGGCCCTGCTTTCCAGCTAAGCGTCACCTATAAACAGAAAATTATCTGGCCTATGGCTTCATCTACATCTCTGACTAAAATCTTGAACGATGTTTTTTTTTCCAAGATGGAACCATTTGTTCCCATCTGAATCAACGAAAGGAACAAACACCCTGAGAGTTTAAAAAAAGGCTCTATCATATTTATTATCCAAGCTCCAGGAAGATAGCATAAATCACTATTTTGCTGGGCAAGAAAACTAGCTCACAGTCATAGTTTATTAAAAACAAAACAAACACTTTCTGGCAACATCTTACATACTTCAGCTTTCCACACTATTAGGGACTGAACTGTGTCATTTCCAGCCCCCATCCCCAATTCATATGTTGAAGCCCTAACCCCCAATGTGACTGTATTTAGAAATAGGGCCTTTAGAGAGGTAATTAAGGTTAAATGCAGTCATAAATGTTGGGCCCTAAACTGAGAGGACTGCTGTCCTTACAAGACGAGGAGACACCAGAGATCTCTGTTTTTCTCCTTGCACACACAGAGTAAAAGGCCATGTGAGGATACAATGAGAAGGCAGCTGTCTACAAGCCAAGAAGAAAGGCCGTACCAGAAACCAACTCTGACAGCACTTCCTTCTAGCCTCCTGTAAGATAAAAGCCCACAAGAAGCTTAGTAGAAAAAAAGGTATAGTCGTTTGAAACTCTGATAAACAATGGTTCTTAACTTTTTTGAGGTTCTGAACTCATTCAAAAATCTGACAAAAGCAACAGTCCCCCCAAATAATAAACAGATATGAATTTTATATACTCTAAGTGGACCCTAGGAGCCCTCACATAGATCAATCTCTAGAGATACTGAAAGAGCTAGACAAGTAAGGGTCTCAGAACTACAATCTCAAAATTCCAAGAATTTGGAGACTTTACCTTGGTTGATTTCAGCTGCAGAAGGCCCCAAGCTCAAGCTCTTCTTCTGCTGAGCATTTTTGGCAAGAAGCGTGTGCTTGTCATCATTCCCTGTATCCATCTCTGAAATGGTGACAGCCAGAATCCGGCAGAAATTAGCAAGCTGCTGCTGATCAAAATTGGATACTAAGGAACTCAGATTGGGGACTTCATCTAGTCGGATCATTTCCTAAAGAAGACACAAATAAAACAATCCCCGATGCTCAATTCACTCAAGAGACTGGATATACCCCTCTTTTGTATTTCCCCCCAAATGTGCCTCAGTAGCTAGACCACTTAGGTTCAAATCCCAGCTTTGCAATTTGCAGCTATGCAACCTTAGGTAAGTTATGGAACCTCTCTAGTCTTTGCTTGATTATCTGTAAAATGGGACTAACTTACCTCACAGGATTAGTCTGAGAATTAAATTTACTCTTTGAGCACCACTGTTCTCACTCTCTACCTTTGCTCTCGTGGTGCGTTTTGCCTATTAAAAAAAAAAAAGAAAGAAAGAAAGAAATGCCTACAACTCAGGTTTTATAAATCATAAATTGACACTCTTGCTAAAGATTTTTTCTCTTAAAAATAAAATATTTCAAATACAGCTAACAGTCTCTGTGTATCCCCACCCAGATTTATTCCCCTCTCCCCCTCAAGTGGTACCATTATTGTGAACTTTGTGTTTATTATTCCTATGTTTTTATACTTATAAGTATTTCCATTAAAATATATGGTATTGCTCTTCATGCACAGTATGAATATCATATTATACCTTACTTTTTTTTTTTTCTTTGTTGTGACCGGTAAGGGGATTGCAACCCTTGGCTTGGTGTCGCCCGCACCATGCTCAGCTAGTGAGTGCACCGGCCATCCCTATATAGGATCCGAACCCACGGTGGGAGTGCCACTGCGCTCCCAGTGCCGCACTCTCCCAAGTGAGCCACGGGGTTGGCCCTTATACCTTACTTTTGACTCAACACTGAATTCATCTACATCGATACAAATAGCTCTGGTTCAATCATTTTTCACTATTTTACTCCACAATTTAATCTTTCTCCTTCTTAAACATATTGAGGTAATCTACAACTTTTCTCTACTAAACAGTGATGTGATGAACACTCCTATAGGTGCTCCCTGTACATGTGACCATTTATCTAGAGTAAGTGACAGCAGGCATTCTTGTCTTTCTTGACATTAGTACAAATATTTCCAAAGTTTCAAAATTAAGTTTAGTGTTTCCTAAAAGTTTTAATAGATACCCTATATTAAGTTAAGGAATTTTTCTTCTATTCCTAGCTTTTATTATGAATGAGTATTACTAGAAGCCCTCATAAGTCTCACTCTCCTCTATTTCTGTAATGGAGGGGAACATGAGTTTGCTGTGGAGGAGACATTTGGGAGCAGCTGCTTCCACCTCTGCATTTCCTTTCCCCAATACACAACAAATGCTAGCTACTGTTACTATTGGAAACTGTGCCTTCAGCACAGTGACTAAACTGTGATTTTTCATCAGTTCCTCTATCTTTGTCTAACTCAGTGTATGGGTCCCAAACCAGGTTCCCACCCCAGTCCCCCAAGCCCACTTCTTTTTGTTAATGTTTTAATTTTTATTTCATATTTGACAGGTTATAGAGCACAGCAAAATGAATAATTGCATGTGTCTTCCCTATTGCATCTCTCTGCCAGAGGTAACACTTTCGTGAATTGTTTTTTATTGCCTTGTCATTAAAAAACTAGTTTTATCATATGTATGATTTGCTTTTATTTTTTGAGCTTTATTAAAATGATATACTATCTACTGTCTTCGGCAACTGGCTTCTATCACTCAGTCATTTCTATTATTCAGCTATGTTATTGTCTATAGCAACAGGTCACTGATTTCTACTACTCTACAATATTCCACTGGGTGAAATGAGTACATTTATCCATTCTTCTGCGGACGGATCAAAGACTTGGCTTCAGTTTTTTGTTCTGAAACAATGATGCTAAAAACGTTCTTACATGTTTCTTGATGCATATGTGCAGAATTTTTTCTGGGGCAGTAGCTTCCAAACTGTTCTGACAACGACCAATAAGAAACATATTTTCCATCACAACCCAGTAAATACACAATGTGGGAATATATAAATATACAGATAAATATGACAAAAACTACCCTTAAATGATACACTTAGATCTTTTCTATTTAGTTGGTAGACCGACTGAATTGATTTCACAACCCTCCTGGTTTCAATTTAGTGCGTTCATTTCTAACAATCACTGTTCTATGACTGGGGATCCATACAAGTGTGCCCAGGCACAGGTTATAGGTGACCTATGGCAAAATACTGATGCACAGGGAAGAGCTTCCCTCAGTGCTAGAGGACAGGGTATGTGCATGTTCAACTACAAAACAAAAAAGGATAAATATATTGTTAATATAAACAATTGTCTGCAGTATGTGTTTCCACTGATATACGTTCTCTCTCCCTCATTGTGGTATTAATTTGCATTTCCTTCATTAATGGAGTTAAGCATCCCCTCTTATATTTATGGACTATTTGTTTCTCTTTTGTGAAATGCTTGTTCCTATCATTGTCCATTTTTCTGCTAGGCCATTTGTCTTTTTCATGCTGATTTGTAAGAATTCTTGATAAATTCTGAATACTAATCCTTTGTTAGTTGCACGAGTTGCAAATGTGTTTTCCAGTTTGTGATCTGGGTTTCCGCTTTCTTTATGATATCTATCTCCCTCTCCAACTGCACCAAGATTTCCAAAATGTTTAGTAAAACCTATCATCATTTTTGGCAATACAGAAAGGCTTAAGAGGAAGTGAGAGGCCATGAGGGGGCAGGTGGGAAAAGCTGAGGGAGCAATTCTAGACTCCTATGCTGAGACTCCCAGGGAGTCTGGAGTTTCCATCCTGGAGGCCACCTCTCACACACTGGCTGGAGCTCACAACTATTGGAAAAATAACAAAGCCTCTTTATCAAAGGGCACAAAGGGTCTGTCTGGAGCCTGCACACATCTCCAATCTGTTCCTTACAGACAATGGGGCCACTTGTGCTTCTTCTGCCTAGGTGATGACAAGCAAGGCCTAGGGAAAGCATAGCACAAAGACAGAAATAAAAGCTGGGGTCACTATAATGCATGTGGGTGCCCTCTTTCCTGCAAAACCCATCTCTAGGAGGTTGTTCAGTAATAAGAGGAAGAAATCTGCCAACCAATAACCAACATGGAGACTCAGGACAGACAAAGATTGGGGAAGTAAGCTCCAGGTCTTAACAAGCATTACACAAAAATATAACATAGTGAGTCCCCAACAGAGGTCTATGGACATGTTTTTTGAGGTCTGTGAGTTCTTGAGGAAAACTTTTTAATTTAATGTTTCCATTTCAATCATAGTTTTTTTTAAAAAAAACCTATGGATCATTTGATTGTCCACCGTATGACCAAGTGGCAGGATTTCTGTGCTCACATTTGTGTCCCCCTGTGTTGATGCCAATTAAGCAACTTTAATTACTGAAGACTAATGAGAAAAAATAGAAGTAGATTTAGTAATTAAAGGTGTCAAACTTTACCACCAAGGGGAACATATCTCAATGAATAAAGGTTTCACAGCAGTTCAAACAGAGAAAGGTGGTAGAAGAATGGAGTCACCAAACAGCATACAACAGTATAGGTATGATAATAAGAATGTGTTCCATAATTAATAGCAAGGGGAGGAGCTCTCTCACTTGGGAGAGCGTGGTGCTGACAGCACCAGTGCCAAGAGTTTGGATCTCTGTAGTGGCCAGCCACCAAAAAATAAAAAGTAAGGAACAATTTGATTTTGGCAAAGTAACATTAGCCATCATACTAAAGTCATGAAGTCAATCTGAAGTTTTGAGTTTTATAATTAGTTTGATTTGAATTTATATATTATGTGTTATATATATAATAAAATAATGTTTGTTAGGTTTTATAATTATACAAGGCCCATTAGTATAAGAAGTATAATCTAAGCCCATACTTGAATATATTTAAGTAACATAAAAATCAATTTAATACTAGGAATATGGAAGAATTTCTTTTAAAAGAGCTCTATACATTATTCAGGTTTGAGAATCCAATGGTCTGACACATCCTCCCCCATCTGTTCAGCCACCTACTGGCAGACACAGCTCACCTTTTTAACACCCAAAATATCTTCAATGAGGGTTGCTGTTTGTAAGAATGTCTTCTTACTTGTCATCAGTGTAAACAGGAAGATCACAAAGTCATTCTTTTCTGCCAAACGCTTTGTAACTCCTTCCGTCTGTCACAAGGGAGAAGGGGAGAAAAGGGACAGAATAGGCTGTAACCACAAAATAAAATGTAAAGAACAAGGCATCCCTTGCAGATACTGGGAAAACAATTCTGCCTTTGAAAACTGGCATGAGCCATCACAACTGAGATGCCATGAGTTAACTGTAGGAAACACATGTAAACTCCCCAGTCATGGTACAAAAACCTTCCTGGCACCCAGGCTGCACAACTAGAAGCCCATTTTGGAGCTAAGGATGAGAGAAAAGAAGGAAGCAGTAGCCTCAGTTGGCCTGTAAAGCCTAAACTCCAAATGTCTCCATTTAGAAAACAAACCAAAGTCATTTGGAAAAAAAAACTTGGTGACTAATGTGGATGATTCCACTTAGAGCTCAATCAAGGTGACAACTTAACACGATGAGACTGTTTTCTATGAGAGCTTGTACAGGGTTTTGAAGGCCATTTTCAGATTTGAAATCCAACAGTGTTTGAAACATGGACTTTAAGAGTAAGATCCAAGTTCTAATTCCATCCGTGTGATCCTAAGAAAATCACTTCTCACCCTTGTACCTCCATTTCTTCATCTATAAAATGGTCATCTCAAAAACCTTTAAGAGGATTCAGTTAGACAATGCATGTAAACAGTGCCCAGTAAGTCTCTTATTTAGCCTTTATCCTATAGCCAAAGTGATCTTTTTGATGTAATCAAAAGGCTTCAAGTCTCCTTCGCTATTCAACTAAGTTCCATTCTGCCTGATATTCAAAGGTCCTTCAAACAGGTGCAAGGTATCTGTCAGAGGCAATCTCCCTGAGACTTACCTTATGCTGGGGTCAGGCTGAATGACTTACTGTTAACACCCATGCACATAGGACCTTTTCCTACTTCTGCCACTTGGTTCTTCCCTTTGGGAATACCCTCACTAACTCCATATCTGTCTATTAAAATCCTATATGCCAAATAGGTTTAACCCAGCACGATTCGGAATACAGAAACAAAATAAATATCTACTAATATGGAATAGATAAATCAAGTATGCTCTGCCAACATTATGGAGTATAACATTAGGAAAGATGATCTTTATGATTTCTGTAGCATAAAAAAAGCTGGCCACAAAATGGTGCTTGTATACATAACAATGTACAGAAGAAAAGTTTGAAATTATTTGTAGCAAATTGCTGGTAGTTGTTTAATCTGGTTAATCGACTCATACATGATTTATGTTCTATATCTTATCTATATTTGCTAATTTTTTCAGTCAGGAACATGCTTTGTTACTTACAAAACAAATAACAAAGATAGGAATGGCGAGCCTACCAACTCTTCAAGATACCACCTCCTTCATGAAGTCTTCCCTGACCTAGTCCACACATGTGCACTCCTCTCCCTCTGAAGCCTCAAAGCACCTCATCTGTACCTGTCCCAATCCTTTACCATAACCCCCACTGCCACCCCATCAACTATGAGCTATTTGAGGGCAGGACTATGTCTTATTCATCTCTGTATCTCTGGTACCTGGCGGCTGACCTAGAACATGGTAAATCCTTATCAAATATTTGCTGAAAGACTGGAATAAAAAACGAGGGGTATGAGGGAAGTAAGGGAACTAGTTAGTGAAAGAACTCAGAAGTTAGATTAACAGCCTGGATTTAAAACTGCAGTATTGCTAGCTTAAACAGTCCCCTCCCCCAGTCCCCACATACACCCTTGCTTTGGGGCACCCAGAGCCCAGTGGCTTTAATATTTCTTTCTTCATTCTTTTCAGCCTCTAAACTGCAAAAATTCCTCAAGGCAGACTACAACAAACATAATTTCTCTTTAAAGAACGTAATCAAGTGTGCAGGCAAACATAGTTTAATAAATGGGAACCCCAAGCTAGGAAGCATTTTACAATTAGTGGGATGAGATATGTCAAAGCAAATTTAATTTTCAAAGTGAAAGCATCAATAAAACTGTACTAAGTATATAAATCTTCAAGGATCACAACATTACATACGACACTAATGAAGAAACCAGTCTTGGCCTGATTCTGTATTAATTGTTCTTCCGTTTCTGTTCTTCAGTTGTAGCACTGGCACATTTTAAAAAAAGGTTTTTTCCCCAACCACAAACAGTACCTACACTAGCTATGAGATGTGGAACAGGACTGATTCTAACTTTACTTAGACAAGCAAAAGTCCTGGAATATCCAAAGAAACAGAACAAAAAGAGAAAGTTACCATTTTCTTAAGGCTTAAAAACATACCTTCAAGCTATCAAACCTATAATCTAGCTACCCTTGACTACCACCTTCCTCCTCTCTTCAATTTATCGAAGTCCTACTCCATTTAGAGACTGGCTAAAATGCCTCCTCCTCTGGAAAGCACTCCCAAATCAGGATTAACCACCCTATAAGCCATATATAATCCTTCCTTTCCTCTACATCACAAGTTCATAACTGAGGCCTTAAAACTCTAAAACGATATACAAAACATTGTGACCAAAAGATTTATCTGGGGAGAAGTTTTTCATGATATTCACCAGGCCAGTTTTTACGTGGCCAGCTGTACTTTTTAAAATTTGGGGGCTGGCTGGTTAGCTCAGCTAGTTAAGAGTGTGGTATTATAACACCAAGGTCAAGGGTTCAGATCCCTGAAAACCCCAGACACCAAAAAATAAGTAAATAAAATTTTGAATTTAAGCAACTTTAGGCAGGACATGCTTGCTCCAGGTTAGTCACAATTTACAGAAGTCCCCACTCCAACATGTGCAATTTCAAACACTTCCTGTTTTCTGCCTAATCCCTAGAGGCAGGGGTACTGGCAACTCTAACAGTCCTGGGTTCTCTATCTAAGCTACAGTTAAGCTGTATCAGCACAGCATTAGACCATATCGTCCTACATTCTTTACATTTTTGTTTGTTTTTTAACTGTATTTTACTGGAATACCACTGATTAACACCAGGTGTCACGATTTAAAAACAGCCTTGTAAAACTAATAAACAGCCTTGTAAAACTGATGGGGATATGGAAGTTGCCAATGATGGAGTCATTACATCATACACTATCTTCTTTGATCAGGACAATTTCTTATTGGTCTTAGTTGCAATAATAATTGTGCATTTCATGAACAATTCGTTTTTTATCTTACAGATCTATCTGTGCCTATCTGTGCCATTAGCTACACATGGCTACTGAGTACTTGAAATGTGACTAGTCCAAACTGAGATATGCTCTGGGTATTTTAAAAAAAAACATAGTGGATTTTGAAAGCTTAGTACAAAAAAAAGAATGGAAATATTTCAATAATTAATTATCTTGATTATACATTGGAATGATAATATTCTTGATCTAGTGTTAAATGAAATATATTATTATATAAATTATATATTTTCTTCACTTATTCCTACTTCATTTTTCTTACTTTAAAAAAAATGTGGCTACAAGGAAATTTAAAATAACCTAAGTGGCTTGTATTATATTCTACTGCACAGCACTACTGCAGATGCTGAGTTATACAAGTGTTCGAACATATTTCCCTATTGGTGCTGGCTGCTAAGAAGCTTAAACCCAAATGTGCATCCCGTCCATAGTACACATGACTTTACAGTCTTCATTTTTATAACAGCCCAATTGCTGGCTGTATGTTATTTCCCCACCCTTGTTTTATTCTTTTCTTTCTCACCTACTACTAAGTTTGTGATCTTGGTAGATTTTACATACTCCCACAATATGCCTGAAATCTTTTTTTGAATGAGGCAAGAAATGAAATGGTGTTAAATGTTTTGTATTTCCATAGCATACGGGTTTCACTTCTACAATAATAGCACTTGTCTTATTCTGCCATGTATTCTGATTTGCTGTTTACACAGTTTACCATACCATAAGTTCCTAAAAGACAGGTACTATGTCTTATGAAAACTAAAAATTATATATTGCTTTACAAAGTGCTTTCATATCTACTACCTCTGTTAGTTCTCTCAAAAACCTTATGACGTTAGTATGATTTCTAAGTACACTCCACTGATAAGAAACTAAGGCTCAGGGAGGTATACAATGCCAAGGGCCAGAACACAAAATCAAGTCCTATGTGCTATGTGCTATGGTCTTTTCCTTCTACCAAACTGCTTCCTTTATTCACCATTCTTCCTGGCTCAGTGGTCAACCTAGTAGTGTCCTGCTCAATATATGGATGAGGCTTCTGGTTCTTGTTTTGTTTTCTAACAAGGAAAATGAAGGAATGGGCACAATGGAGACCAAAGGAATCTTTTTTTTGGGGGGGGGGGGGGCAGCTGGCCCGTACAGGGATCCAAACCCTTGACCTTGGTCTTATAACACTGCACTTTAACCAAAAGGAATCTTAAAAGTCACACATACTCTGCAAATGTCTGTCACTCTTTGACATTCATTCTCTCTTTGGACACCTCCAGAGCCAAAAGAGTGAACTTGGCTATCAACAATTACCACAAAATTCTGCCCCCCCATAATTTCTACCTGTTGGTCCTGGTTCTCAGGCACATATAAAGTAAGTCCAAGTCTCCCAATATCTGAAGATAGCTCTCATGTCTGCCACCCCGACTCAAATCTTCCTTTCTCAACCACTGCAGATGTAGTAGGGAGATAAATGAAGCCCTAATGGCAGGGGTACTTACACAGACACAAGTATTATATAGGATGCTCAAGCAGTCCTTGGACATTTCATCACTTACTGAAAGTGAAAGGAGAATAACTGGTTATTTTCTCATTGAAAAGATAGTATAACAGTATTACATTTTCTGAACACAGGAACTGTTACGGTCTCCTTTAAGATAATTATTTTCCTTTTAGTATACCTCCTTCCAGTCTGTCTACCAAGATTTTCAAAGTGCCTATCAGAACTTACAAACCAATTTGTATATTGCTTTTTGGTTTGATACAGTAATCTTTTTGAGGGGGGAGGGGAGTAATATATATATATATAATTTTTTTTTTTTTTCTGAGAAATAAGTTTTGAGCTTCATTTCAATCTCCCATAACAAAGTCTGTCAAAGAAAATGAATGATATTTAACAAGTTACATAAATATACACAAAGATTATTCTACCCTAAAAATTATGTATAGTTAATATTTGATTAAAATATTTACATCAATGGTGCTTTGTAAACTGCTTAATAGTCTTCTTTTTTTATTATTCTTTTAAAACATCAACAAAATTTGCAAACTTTTACCTAGACTCACCAAGAAAAAAAGAGGGAGGACAGAAATTGCTAAAATCAGAAATTAAGCAGGGGCATGATAGAGCAGTTGCTTCTTCCATTACACTGGAGTTTTGAGGAGAGAGACGTTCTTTTTCTGGTCTCCACTGGTGACTCTCCTTGAGTCACTGCAGTTGGGTGTCGGACGGGCCATCTGACAGTAGCTGTGGCTACTACTGTGGCACTGAGCCACTTTTGCAGCAGCTGTGGCTATGGTGGGCCACCTGTGAGGAAGTGGAGTTTTCGGCATGCTCCCTGCCTGTTTCCTGGGGGGGGGCTGCTGCCCTTGGCTCCTGCCTAAGGATCCCGGGCATGCTCTGTTTCTTGCCTGCATTAGAGTGGAGGGGGCTGGCCCTCAACTCCTCTAATTTCTATTTGTTGTGGGGCTATAATTTAATAGAGCCATTTTCCCTTTGTGTCTTGTTAGGATATATTCAGGGTTTTAGTGGGTTTTTTTTTTTTTTTTTTTTGCTATTCAAGTAGATCACAAACAAGCAACTTAATATATACATGTAGCCTTTTTATGTTTGTGTTGAATTGGATTCTCAAGATATATTTGCAAAAGGAGAATTACCTGAATCCAAAATACAGGCATCTTGATTTAAAAGTTCTACTAGTGGCAAATAAGGATAACATTTTTACTACAGACTCACACCAACTGAGTGTTTTGTTTAGGTATTTCTAAAAAATTATTTGTGATGGGTGATTGGCTATTAATGTCTGACCCACTATTAATTCCAATAAAGAATTTGCTACTTCTCTGTGAATAGAAACAGGAGAGTAGCACAAAAAAGAAACCTAATTTTCACGATCTCAAAACCAGAACATGAGTCAAACCAGACATGAGTCAAACTAAGTATGAACCATGACCAAGATGTTTCGTTTGGCATTGCTTTTATTTTTAAAACTGTTTCCATTCACTCCTACGCTGCCATATACTCTAAAATACTAGGTCTCCCTCTGAGATCCCAATGGGCAGCCATGTTAAGCTAGCTTGATGAGATGGGTTGCCTCATATAATCTCGAGACAATACAGATGGCCTGCATCCCTCATCACTACCTTTCAACCTACTGGGGCTTTTTGATTTGTTTATTTAATGACCTCAAAGCAAAGTGGAACACCAGATCAGTAGATCTTCATATTTCTAGACCTTCCATTTTCAAAGGAAATTGGGATTCACTCATTCATTAAGTATTTATGCAACACCTACTCTAGAGCTGATATAGTAGTGAACAAAAAACCACAAAAACAAACCTCAGTTCTCAAGGAAACTATAAATCTAGAGAGAAGAAGAGAGAATAAACAAGTGCACCAAAAGTAATTTCAAGATGCTACATGCAATAGGATAGACAGAGAACATGAAGGACCAACTTGGTACAGAGCTGAGACATTAAAGGTGAATATGAATCCTCTTAACCACTAGTGCACACACAAATGAAGCCTTATTTGTATGTCCTATTGATGTTAGGGGTAAAAAATTTTTTTAATTTAAAAAATATATATGTAATGTTTATAGAAGGGCATTCATCAAATGTTAATTGAAGTGATCTTTGGCTTTTAATGCCAGAGTAAAATACACTTACTCTTTTTTTTTTTTTTTTTTTAATTAAATACTGAATACCTAAAAAGAATATTTGTAACATGAGTAAGTTACAAATAATAGAATAGCACCCATATACCCACCACCCAGCTTAAAAAATAATGCACTACCAAAACACTTTGACTTTTTACCATACACACTCTGGTAATGACTGGACTTTTTACAAAGGGCATGTAGCACCCTTATAACAAGGGTTTTAAAAAATAAAACAAAGTGATCTTACCAGGTTATTCCTACGCTCTCAGCTAGCTACATATGAGAAATAAGAATTTCCAAAGAAAATAGAAAAGCTGGACCAAAGGACAAGTTACAAAGATGTGATTCTTTTACCTCAGTGGTTTTCATGCTTTTTCTTTTAAAGTACCATATCTGTATTTCTACCCAGTACAGAAGGAATAAAAAGAGCTGCTTAGCTGGGGGGTGGGGAGCAGAGAGCACCCTGCAGCTGAATATAAGGCATGTCCTCACTGCTAAGAGTTAGGAAGAGAAAGAACAACAACTCCTGGAATAGCTACCATATCAGGAGGTTGAGAAATGAGGACCAACAACTGGTAAGTATACTTACTTTTTAGTTTCTGTCCCCGAATAGAGATTGTAGGCCTCATAAGAATTTCTACGAGGAGCTGTCAAAAAAAAAAATTGGATAAAATCTTCAAAATTAATTCAAAGCACAACTTATAAAACAATCTTTGCTATGATAACTCATGGCCCAAATATCTGTCACGGCACTGCAAGACCCTCTTGTTCTACAAGGCAGTGAGGTTCAGTGGAAGGAGAATTGTATCAAGAGCCAGGAAACCTGGGTTCTAGTGCTAGCTCAGCCATCTATTTGCCATATAACTTGGGCAAGTCAATGTCCCTCCTTGGGTCTCAACTTTCTCATTTTTAAAAATAAGTATGTTAGATTAGGTAATCTCTGGGATTCAATGTGGCTTTAATTTTGAAAAGCTGCAGAACATTACTATTACTATGATTTTTCTTTTGCTTAAGGAATATTTGTGTATGTAAGTTTATAAAAAGGTCTCAAAAGATATACCATAAATTGTTAACACTGATTTCTAAAGGTGCTGGGGATAATATGCATATATTTTTCTTTTAAAAACCCATTCTGTTGAGAGAAAGGAGGACAGTTTATTATGATATAAGGAGTCAATCCATCAGGAAAATATAACAGTTACAAACATATAAGCACATAACAACAGAGTCCTAAAATACATGAAGCCAAAGGTGATGTAATTGAAGGAAACAGACAATTCAAAAATAATAGTTGGACTTAAATACACTGCTTTCAGTAATGGATAGACAACTAGGCAGAAGATCAGCGAAGAAACTGAAGACTTGAACACCATAAACCAACTAGATCTAACAGACATCTATAGAACATTCTATGCAGCAACAGCATATAGAACATTCTCCAGGACAGATCATATGTTAGGCCATAAAACAAGCCTCAATAAATTTAAAATGACTGAAATCATACAAAGTATGTTCTCCGGCCACAATGGGATGAAATTAGAAATCAGAAAAAATTGGGGGAAATTCACAAATATGTGGATAATTAAAAAACTCATCCTAAATAATCAATGAGTCAAAGAAGAAATAACATGGGAAATTAGAAAGTATCTGAGATGGATGAACATACCAAAACTTATGATATAGTTAAAGCAGTGCTTAGATGGAAATTCATAGCTGAATGGGAGAAAACATTTGCAAATCATATACTTATAAGTAGCTAGTGTACAGAAACTAATATAACTCAATAATAAAAAGATACCCAATCAAAAAAGGTGCAAAGCAGGTGAACAGACATTTCTCCAAAAGCCATTCTCCAAATGGCCAATAAACACATGAAAAGATGGTCAGCATCATTAGGCACCAGGGTAATGCAAATCAAAACCACAAAACTGCTTCATACCCACTAGGATGGCTATAATCAAAAAGATAGATGATAAGTGTTGGCAGGGATGTGGAGAAACTGGAATCTTCATACACGGCTAGTCGACATGTGATGACAGCTGCATAACTCTGTGAATATACTAAAAACCACTAAAATATACACTTTAAATGGATGAACTGTATGGCATGTGAATTATATGTTATTTAAAACAACATTATGCTAAGTTAAAGAAGCCAAACATAAAACGTCACATAGTGTATTATTCTGTTTGTATGAAATAACCATAAAAGGCACATCCATAGAACAGAAAGAAGATCAGTGGTTGCCAGGAGCTGGGGGAAGTGGAGAATAAGGATTGACTGCTAACTGGTACGGGATTTCTTTTTGGCATGATGAATATGTTCTGGTAATCACTGCACAACTTTCTGAACACACTAAAAACCACTAACACTAAGTGTGGCTAAAAGGGTTAACTTTATGGTAAAAAAATTTCAATAAAGCTATTATTTAAAAAATTCTGTTAAACAAATTCTAAGTTAACATAAACAGAAAAAATAAATGTTAGAAAGAATACTTCAGAATGTGAAGTGGCAGAATTTTGGTGACAGTTCCAAAGAGAGTTTTTCATTTTCTTTAATGAACAATTTTTACTTTTATGATGAGAACCTGTGTTTTCAAAAAAAGTCAATTTCTACTTAAATAAAGCATTTTAAAGTAATCTCTATAGAGAACATGACTACACCCACATGTTTAAAGACATTCACCATATACATCTATTTTATACTTCATTATTGTTTAAATCAAGTTAGGTGCAATACAAGAATGAAAACACAAAACTTTTCTTCTAGCCCCTTCTACTTACAGGCCAATATTTGGGCAGCACATCCAAAATACCTCAAACCAAATGGGAGAAAAAAGATCCCATAGCATTTAAAAAAAAAAAAAAAAAAAAGCCAAAAGGCAAATCTCCAAGACTAGACAGTTCTGCTGGAGGATCTGAGAAAGCCCATCTCAAACCAGCAACAAAACTTCAGAAAGCAAATCCACATTTTTGAGATTGCTCCTGGCATGAATGTGACACTATAATTCAACATCGTGAACTGAGAGAGACAGGGGAATGTGTGCTATTTTTGCTTGAGATGACAGATTACAAAATAAAAACTCTCAAATACCCCTGTACCATGGATTGTCATTTCTGGAGAAGTATTGGGCTCATCTTTCTGCCCATCTGTCTTTAATGTTAACTGCACTTGTAGGAGAGAAAAGAAAGAAGTTTCATGGCTTGGCACAACAATGAAAGCTGCCCTTAATGTAGGCCTGTTTTGCTTTGTATAATAGAGACTTAAGGTCATCTTCTAGAAAAGATGGAGTAATTGTAATAGAATATATTACAATTTTGTAACTTGCTTTTTTTAATCAAGAGTTTTCCCATGTTATTCTAATTTTAATATTATATTAATGACTTCATAAAATTCAACCAAATGGATAGAATAAACATTACCTTCTCCTCGTGGATACTTTCAGTCATTACAAAGAATGCTACGCTAAATATCTCTGCATACAAAGCTTTATCTCATTTTGACTTATCTCTTCAGGAGAAAGTCACAGAAAAAGAAACAGCAGGGAAAAATGAGTACTCATCTTTAAGGATTTGAGACACACTACACAAATGCGTTTCAAAAGAGGTCGCAATCACCCAAGCAAGATGTAAGATGCTAAAATGCACAGATTTAAAATTAATTCACTTCAAATGGAAAATGGATTATATCAATGAATAAATTAAAAGTTCCTGTATGCCAAACTCTGGCTTATGCTTGGCCCCACAGACATATTTCATTTGGCCCGCACATACTGAAAAGCTGGGAGATTTTTACCTACAAATCTAGATTTCCCATATCCCCTCAGGGAAACCATCAATGGGATTGAAAGAGTCATTTTCCCCATAAAAGCAGGCATACACTCTCTAGTTTACCACAGTTCCTACAAACATTTAATTTATGCAGATGATCTGCTTCACTCCATTTATTTACCTATTTAGCATATGACTTCACAAAGTCTAGGACATACTTTTCATATGAATTTATGGGCCTGCTTCACTCCATTTATTTACCTATTTAGCATATGACTTCACAAAGTCTAGGACATACTTTTCACTATCATATTAGGGATTGGGCCAAGTTGACAAGGAGTGATCCAGCCACCAGAGTGGCCAATCATTCCAATCCAGCTGAGCTTTGGGCAGCATGGCCAAAAAAGGCTTACTAGGGATCTTGCTAGCTATTAACTGAAGAAGAAATGACGAGCCTCTGTCTGGAAAAAACTTTTAGGAGCAAGATGGCAAGAGAGTTCAGCAAGAACAAAAGCACCCAAATGAAGAGTAGTGAAGTGGAAAAACAACCTAAGCAAAAGCCCATATTTATTAAAAGACTGGGGTTCCTAGAGAAGCTAACCTAAATCAAAGCAGGAGAAAAAAACCACACAAAATCAAGAACAGTGGATCCAAAGGTGTCATAAGATGGGACAGTCACCTACTACAGAATGCCACACTTTTCAATGCAAATGGACATCAAGCTAGAGACCTACATTATTCTTTTTCCTCCTATAAATACGTTGGTTTTTACTGAGTAAATTCCTTGCTGAACAAATGCTATAGGACCAGTGGGACTGCAGAGAAGAAATGCTGAGCAGCAAAGAGTAAAGGCTATGTGGCTGATGACATAAATGCAGATGTATCACTCAAACTTTACTTTTGTGGAAAAGGCATTTTTAAAGAAAACGAAACTTTTTTTTGGCGGCTAGCTGGTATGGGCATCCAAACCTTTGACCTGGGTGTTATCAACACCATGCTCTAACCAACTGAGCTAACCGGGCTTTAAAACTGAAGTATAAGGGCTGGCTGGTTAGCTCAGTTGATTAGAGTGTTCAGTTTGTAATAACTGGACCTCTACATTTAAGATTTGTGCTCTTTCCTGTATCTTGTTATACTTCCCAGACTCCCAAACTGTATGCAATACATTTCATTTTCTCATAAATCATCCAGTTCCAGGTATTTTGTTATAAGCAAGAGAACTGGACTAAGACATATACCCAAGAGAAATGAAACCATATTCTCACACAGAAACCTGTACAAGAATGTTTACAGCAGTGTTATATTCATAATAGCCAAAAAGTGAAACAACCCAAAATCCATCAACAGACAAAAGGATATATTAAATGTGGTACATCCATACAATGGAAGATTATTTGGCCATAAAAAGGATGAGTATGAAAAAAAAAATGAGTATGGATTCATTCTACAACATGGATGAACCTTGAAAGCATTATGCTAAGTGAAAGAAGCCAGTCACAAAAGACCACGTTATATAATTCCATTTATATGAAATGTCCAGAACAGGGAAGTCTATAGAGACAAAAAGCAGATTAGTGGTTGCCTAGGGTGGGAGTGGGAAGTGTCAGAAAGATAGGGGAGTAATAGCTAAAACAGATGGAGTTTTTTTTTTGTGGGGGTGATAAAAATGCTCTAAAACTGACTGTGGTGAGGGTTGCATATATATATGTGAATACACTAAAACCACTGAATTATACACTTTAAATAGGGGAATTATATGGTATGCGAAAAAGTAAGCTGGTAAAAAAAACTATGAAGAAATACCATTTTTTCCCACATCTCCTTAGTAAATACTTAAAATACACTGTTTCGTGAAGGGGGCTTCTGAGTGCTGGTAATGTTCTATTTCTCGATTTGGGTGGTAGTGACAAAAGTGGTAATTTTGTGGTAATTTTCTGTCTGAAGGTTACTTTAATAACAAAGTCCATAAAAACACACATATACACAATACATTGGTGATGGTGTGGGTAAACAGGCACTCTTATACTTTGTTACTGGTGATAGAAGCTGATAAAAACCCTTAGGTAATAATAAAAGACACATATGCTCTCACATGCACACAAAAGTATTTACAAGATCTTTACTGCAACCTTGTACGCAATAGAAAAGTGTGCAAAAACTCTAAATGCCCATCATCTGGGGCCTGAGTAAATATGTTATGGTACAACTACAGAAGGGAATTCTATTTAGCTTGAATTTAAAATAACAAGGCAGATTTACATGTACTGAAATGAAACTAATCCCAAGCTAGAGAGTTACATGAAAAAAGCAAGGTACAGAAGAGTGTACCCATGTATAAGGTATGTCATTCTATGTGGGGAGGAAATAAACTATGGTGGAGGGGGTGGGAGGGTATTTACATATACATGCACACGCATGCATTACCACAGAAAATCTCTAGAAGGACATATAAGGAACTAGTAATCACAACTGCTTCTGAGGAGGGTACAGTGGGAAATTGGGAGACACACTTTTCACCTCGTATGCTTAAAAAAAGGTGGATATATTATCAATTTGAATAAGTTGTGCCCAAGGAAAAACTATGCTGCTTCAACACAGGTGAATGCCACTGAACTTCTAAAAGTTAAAATCTGAAATATTTCCTATAAATTCTGAAATGTTCCCTGTCTCCCATTTTAAGAGTTAAATTCTCAAACCATTAAGTAGTAGTAATAGCAATAGTAATATTAAACAGCTACTTACATCGACACCTCCAAACAAGTCAAAAATGTAAGTATTTGGATAAGTGGTTTCTTGGGTAAATTTCCTCTCTTCAGTAACAAATGCCATAGCCTCCATGGAGAGAAGAGGAGAAATTTCCTAGTTTAAAAAAGAGTATATAAAGACATTATGTTTTAGTACCCAAAACAGACATTAAAACATCAGTTTGCATTTTAGTCAACTTGAGTCCCAATGAGCACAAAAATAGTTCCCAATGAACCACACTTGCTGGTATTCAAGGCTCTATACAGTCCTTTCCCACTCTGAATCTGGGCTGGTATGAATCATCTCAACTAATGGAATGTGGCAGAAGTGACACTATTCCACTTTCAGCATAAGCCTTAAGAAGGCCTAGTAGAGTTGGCTTTTGCCATCTTTGAACCCAACTGTCATACTGTGAGAAGATCAACATAGCCACCTTGAGAGTCCATGAGAAGAACTGCAGCCGCCAGGACTAATACCCTTAGCTGATCTCCACCTGACAGCCAGTACCAACCTGCCAAGGGTGTAAGCAAGGCCATTTTGGACAGTCCAGATGTCTCAGTATCCCACCCAACACATGAAGCAGAGGAACCACTTAATCAACCAATAATTGTTAAACATAAATGGTGATTGTTATTTCAAGCTACTTAAGTTTTACGGTGACTAGTTCTAAAGCGATTACCAAATCACTGCTTAAATGTCACCTGCAAGAAGTCTTCCCTGATTTTCCCCAGCCAGAAGCAATCTGATGCTTTTCTAAATCCCCAAGCAATGTGTAACTCATGTGTGGCATTTAGCACTTTCACTTTGTATCTGTTTACAAGCTTACGATATTTCTTCCTTATACTAAATGCTCCTTTAAGACAAGACTGAAACAAATCCTGTGTATTCCTCATAGGTTCCAAGACACAGCAGGTATTTGATATGGCAGACACAGGGTAGTAGGTCTCAAATTTTGGGGGGCCACAGAATCCTTTGTTCATATGGAACAAAGCTAATAGAAAAAAAAAAAAATCTTACAGAAAAGCCTGGTGCATAGTAAGTTTCAAGTAAGTATTTGCTGGGTGAATAAAAGAAATAATCATCCCCCAGCAAGGCCTCACAAACATTGATTTCTCTCCCCCTTAATTTCACCTCAACTCCATATCTCAGAGATAATACAGGAATCAAATGAAACAGTACAATTCTTTGAAAAGCATCTTTAAACAAATGTAAGAGGCTATAATTATTTCTATCAATCAGACTATGAGAAGATCAAGAACATGAAAACATCTCTTCTTAAAGGTAAAGACTAAGCTTACCTAGTGTCTATTATACTATAGAATAACTTACTTATGATAATCAAAACCTCACCTCTGAAAAAAATTATATCATTCAGATTAATTATGACCAAATGTAACTTACATGGGTTTTAACTGCAGCTAGAGCTAATGCTCTAAATTCAAATTTGGGCCCAGTCCAAGCTACAGTTTGGATAAAGTAACCCCAGACCTACTGAATCAGAAACTCTAGGGGTTAGGAGGCCCAGCACTGTTTTTTTAACAAGCTCTCCAGGTAATTCTGATATACACTGAAGTTGGAGAACTGCCCTAGCATAATGTCTCTGCACTCTTTCCACCCCTCTCTAACCATCAAACCTGGCCCCTTCAATCTTCTTATATCAGTGATAATTATCAACAACCACAACGGCCCTTTCCATGAGATCTTTTAAGCCCTGTTCAAAAATAATGTCATCCAAATCCCAGCACACACTGTTGACCTCGCAAAGTTAAGAAAGCACTGCCACAAAATAAGCATGAAGAAGCCCAGAAGAATACACCCAGGGAACCTATGGTGATTATCTCTGGATGGGCGGCTTATAGGTGATTTTTATTTTCTTCTTTGAACTTTTTCTGAACTTCTCAAATGTTCTACAGCTCACACAATAAAAACAGGCTATTAAAAAAAAAAAGGAAAAGGAGGAAAAAGAAGCAGACAGTTTGTGTCACCTGGAGGCCTTGAATACAGCCCTTTCAAGGCCCCTAAGAGTTACCTTGAGGATGTTTTGGCACTCAACAAAGTCACTGTGGAGGTGGCTGGTGGCATACAGCTTAAGGAGCAGCTGGGGAATTCCACTCCATTTGGATTGCTTGTCCCTCTCTGTCAAAAAAGTCTCAGTGAACTGTGGGTCAAAAAAAAAAAAAAAAAAAGAGGAACATTTTACTGATGGGGAAAAAACTACTATCAGACATGGCAAAGGAGAGCAGCTGACTTCCAAACCTACCAGGACAAATAATTCAAAGGTCTCTTCTAGAAATCTTCAAAAGCTCCCCAACAGCCTACAAGCTAAAAGTCCAATTCCTTGCCCTGTGATACAACACCCTCCATAATCTATCACCTACTTTCCTCCCCAGCCTCGTCTCCTTTTCAACACACATTCTAGGCTCCAAATGCGTCATCCTCTGTCTATGCCTCTCTGCGTATGTGCTTCCCCTGCCTAAATTGTTCTCATCTTTTCTACCTGAAATGCTCTTTTTCCTTCAAAACAGAAGACAAACAGCCAGAAATCTTCCTTGATTAGGCTTCTTCTCTCTCCTTTTTAAGTGATTAGGTGCCCCTCCTTTGGGGCTTTATAATTTATCCTACTGCAACATACTTAATGGTTCATTTATCCCCCTCCTCCTATACACCACAAGCTACTTCAGAGTAGGTAACAGGCTGTGTTTTCTTTCTCTCTCTCTCTCTCTCTGAGTGAAACATAGGAAATTGACATTTCTGTACATCAAAAATAATTGAACATCAGCAATTTCATACTGTTCAAGCAAGCTCAAATCAATGCAAGCTCAAAAACAATGGAAAAACATCTTTCCTTTCCTTGAAAGGAAAAAAGAAAACACAGCTATGGGATCCAGCAAAAGCACAGCTTACAGAGAAATTTATAGCTGTAAAACAGATACTAAACAAAAGAAGAGAAACTGCAAATTGATAATCAAAACTTCCATCATGAGAAACTGAGGAAAAAAGGAATAAACTAACCTGAAGCAAGCACAAGAAAGGAAATGAAAAAGACTGTAGCAGAAACAAATGAAATAAAGGAACAGAAAAATAATAGAGAAAAATCAACAAAACCAAAGGTTTCAAGATTCCTTGAAAAGCTCAACTGGCAAAACTTTAGCTACACTGACCAATTTATACTGACACGAAATACTAAATTCAGAAATGAAAGAGGGGATATTACTACCAACCATATAGAAATTAAAGGGATTATAGTGGAGGACTATGAACAGTTATACAGCAGCGAATTACATAACCTACATGACATGGACAAATTCCTAGAATGACACAAACTACTGAAACTGACTCAAGAAGAAAATGAATATCTGAATAGATGTACAATAATTAGTAAAGAGACTGAATTACTGATTAAAAAAAAAAAAAAAAAAGCCCAGGTCCAGGTAGATGGCTTCACTGGTGTAGTCTACCAAACATTTAAAATAGAACACCCATACTTCACACTTTTCCATAAAATAGAAGAGCGAACATGTCCCAACTCATTCTATGAGGCCAGTATTATCCTAATACCAAATCCAGACAAGGACATCACAAGAACTACAGATCAATATTTCTTATGAATACAGAAGCAAAAATCCTCAGCAAAATACCACCAAGCCAAATCCAGCAGCATATAAAAGGTATGACCAAGCAAGATTTATCCCAGGAATGCAAGGAGGGTTCAACATATGAAAATCAACCAATATAATACTGCATATTAATAGACTACAGGACAAAACTCACATGATCTATCAATTGATGCAAAAGAAAACATGAAAAAATCAAACATTCCGTCATGATAAAAACACTGAACAGACTAGGAATAGAAAGGAACTTCCTCAATCTGTTAAAGTGCATTTACAAAAAGTCCATGGCTAACATCATACTTACTGGTGAAAAACTAAATGCTTTCCTACTAACATCAGGGAAAAAACAAGAATGTCTACTCTCACTACTTCTGTTTAACAATGTGCTGAAAATTCTAACCTGAGCAATTAGGCAAAAAAAAGAAATAAAAGAGGGCCAGCCTGTGGATCACTTGGGAGAGTGTCGTGCTGATAACAGCAAGGCTACGGGTTTGGATCCCTATATAAGGATGGCCGGTTAGCTCACTTGGGAGAGCGTGGTGCTGACCACACCAAGTCAAGGGTTAAGATCCCCTTGCCGGTCATCTTTAAAAAAAAAAAGAAAGTTGGGCTGACCCCGTGGCGCACTCGGGAGAGTGCGGCGCTGGGAGTGCAGCAGTGCTCCCGCCCCGGGTTCGGATCCTATATAAGGATGGCCGGTGCGCTCACTGGCTGAGCACGGTGTGGCCGGTCACAAAAATGACCAAAAAAAAAAAAAGAAAGAAAAAGAAAGAAAAGGCATATAATATTGGAAAGAAAGAAGTAAAACTATATCTGCAGATGGCATGCTCATGTATATAGAAAATCCTAAGGAATCCACACACACACACACACAAAACGAACTTTTAGAGGCTAACAAGTGAGTTTATCAAGCAGGTTTCAGGATACAAGATCGATATACAAAAATCAGTTATATTTCTATCCACTTGTAATGAACAATTCAAAAATGAAACTTAGAAAATGATTCCATTTATAATAGCATCAAAAAGAATAAAATACTTAGAAATAAATTTAACAAAAGGAATGCAAGACTTATACAAGGAAACTACAAAACATTGTAAAGGAGGCCTAAAAAAATGGAAAGACATCCCATGTTCACAGATGGGAGGACAATACTGCTAAAAAGGCAATACTCTCCACACTGATTAACTGTGATTCACATCAAAATCTCAACCAGTTTCACTGCAGAAATTCACAAGTTGATCCTAAAATTCATATGGAAATGGAAGGGATCAGAATAGCCAAAGCAATCTTGAAAAAGAAAGAAGTTGGAAAAATCATGCTTCCTGATTCCTAAATTTATTACAAGGCTATAATAATCAAGACTGCATGGTACTGGCATAAGGACAGACATCTAGACCAATGCAATAGCACTGATATTCCAAAAATAAACCTTTACATTTATCGTCAATTTATTTTTAACAAGGCTGTCAAAACTACTCAATGAGAGAAAAAATAGTTTTCTTCAACAAATGTTGCTAGGACAACTGGATATCCATAGCAAAAAATGAAGATGGACTCCTTTCTCACATCATATATGAAAGATTAACTAAAAATGGATCAAAGACCTAAATTTAAAAGCTAAAACTATGAAACGTAGAAGAAAACAGAGGTGTAAATTTCATTACCTTAGATTAGGTAATAGTTTCTTAGTTATGACACCAAAAGCACAAGCAACCAAAAGAAAAAATAGGTAAGTTGGACTTCATCAAAATTTAAAACTTTTGGAAAAAAATTAAAAACTTTGGTGCTTCAAAGGGCAGTATCAAGAAAGTGTAAAGAAAACCCACAGAATGGGAAAAAATATTTGTGAATCATCTATCTGATAAAAATCTACTGTACAGATTTTATAAAGAACTCTTACAACCCAACAATAAAAAGACAAATAATCCAATTAAAAAATAGGCAATGGGCTGGAAATCAAAAACTCTATAACAAAAATGAAGAATGGTTTTGATGGGCTCAGCTGTATACTAGATGTGGCAAAAGAAATAATCAGTGAGCTTGAAGATATGTCAATAGAAACTCCCCAAACCGAAATACAAAGAGAAAAAAGAATAAAAAAATAGAACACAATATCCAAGAACTGTGGGACAATTATAAAAGGTGTAACACTGGCTCTTGCCATTCTCGCCATGTGACTGCCTGCAATGCCATGGGACTCTGAAGAGTTCCCACCAAGGCCCTCACCAGACACATTCCCTAGACCTTGGACTTCCCAGCCTCCAAAACTGTAAGAAATAAATTCTGCTTCTTTATAAATTTTTTAAAAAGAAGGAGGAGGAGAGAAAGGAAAAAAAAATGGAAATAATAATGGTTGAGAATTTTCCAAAATTAATGACAGACAACAGTCTATAGATCCAGGAAGCTCAGAGAACGGCAAGAAGGATAACTACTAAAAACAAAAAAAGCACAACATGTAGGTATATCATATACAAAGTAGAAGAAATAAAAAAGACAAAGAAAAATCTTGAAAGAAGCCAGGGTGGGGGGGGGCTTACTTATGGTGGAACTAAGATTAGAATTACCTTGGGCTTCTTATCAGAAGCCATGCGAGCAAGGAGAGAGTGGAGTGAAATATTTAAAGCACTGAAAAAAAAAACTTCCACCAACACAGAACTCTGAATCCAGTGAAATTATCCTTCAAAAATGAAGGAAAATAAAGTCTTTCTTAGACATATAAAACCTGAGGGAATTTTCACCAGCAGACCTGCCCTACAAGAAATGTTAATAGTTATCAGAGAAAAGGAAAACGATGTAAGTTACAAACTTGGACATACACAGAGTATTGAAGAAGGAACAAATGAATGCAAAATAAAAATTAACTTTTTTGTTCTGAATGAATCTAATAATTGTTCAAACTAATAACAGTAACAATGCATTAGGTAATTATAGCATTTGGATAAGTGAAATGAGCAATAGCAATGTTATAACTGATGTCAGGGAGGAATTGGGAACACTGTAATAGGGTACTTGCCCACCCACAAAGCAGCATAGTGTTATTGAAAGTGGACTTGGATTCATTGTAAATGTATACTGCAAACTCTAGGGCAACCACGAAAAATGTTTTTAAAAGAAGTGTAACTGATACGCTGAGAGAAGAGAAATAAAAGAATCATATAAAATGTTCAATTAAACCCAGAGAAAGCAAAAAAAGAGAGGAAATTTAAAAAGAAACAAAGTTCCCAGGTTTGCAACCTGTTTAGAAAATTAAAAGAAAGAAAAAAAAAAAACAAACAAAGAACCAACTTAACAAGTAGAAAACACTTACAAACGTGGTAGATATTAATCCAACTATATCAATAATTACTGTAAATATCTATGAATGGTCTAACCATACCAATTAAAAGACAGACTGTCAGAATGGATAAAAAACAAGACTCAACTATTTGTTGTCTACATGAAACCTATCTTAAATATAGGCACAGATAAGCTGGGCCAGCCTATGGCTCACTTGGGAGAGTGCGGTGCTGATAACACCAAGGCCACAGGTTCAGATCCCTGTATAGGAATGGCCGGTTAGCTCACTTGGGAGAGCGTGGTGCTGACACCACCAAGTCAAGGGTTAAGATCCCCTTAACAGTCTTCTTTTGAAATAAATAAATAAATAATAAATAAATAAATACATACATACATACATACATACATACACACACACACACACAGATAAGTTAAAAGTAAGGGGATGGAGAAAGATAAACCATGCTAACATTAATAAAAGGAAAGCTGGAGTAACTATATTAATTTCAGACAAAGTAGGCTTCAGAAAAAGGAAAATTTTCAGAGATAAAGAAGGTCATCACATAATGATAAAGGGGTCAAGTCTCCAAGACAACATAACAATCCTTAACATATATGTACCTAATAACAGCATGCAAAATATGAGACAAAAACTGAAAGAAATGCCAGGAGAAATCAATAATCTCCTACCATAGTTGGACTTCAACAACCCTCCATCAGGCAGAAAATCAAAAAGGATATAGTTGACCTGGATGACATCATCAATCAATACATATTATTCTCTAATACTAATACTATTATTAGATCTAATACATATGGACCTAATACATATTATTCTCAAGCTCACATGGAACATTCACTAAGATAGACCACATTCTGGGCCACAAAGCCCACTTTAGCAAGTTTAAAAGAATAGAAATTATACAAAGTATGTCCTCAGACCACAATGGAATTAACCTAGAAACCAATTAACAGAAAGATAGGTGGAAATCCAAAAATATTTGGAGATTAAATAACCCATTTCTAAATAACATATGGGTAGAAGAAGTTAAGAGAAATTTTAAAATATTTTGAACTAAACAAAATTGAAAATATAACTATCAAAATTTGTGGGATGTGGCAAAAGAAGGGCTTAGGGGGAAATTTATAGCACTGAATGCCTATTTAGAAAAGAAGAAAGCTCTATAATCAATAATCTAAGCTTTTACCTTAGAAAAAGAAAGAAGAGCAATCTAAGCCTAAAGCAAGCAGAAGAAAAGAAATAATAAAAACGAGAGCAGAAATCACTGAAATTGGAAACAGGAAATCAATAGAGAAAATTAACAAAACCAAAAGATGGTTCTTTGAAAAGATCTATAAAATTGATATACTCTAACCAGGCTAATCAAGAAAAAAATAAATAAAAAACACAATTTACTAATATCAGAAATATAAGAGAGGTCATTATTACTGATCCCATAGACATTAAAAGGATAATAAAGGAATATTATGAACAACTCTATGACCAAAAATTTGATCACTTAGATTAAATGGATCATTCCTTGAAAGATACACTACTAAATCTCACTTAAGAAGAAAAAGATATGCTCAATAAACCATCTATTAAATAAACCAAGTTAATAATTTAAAGAATGGGCAAAGTCTCTGAATAGACATTTTTCTAGAGAAGATATATAGATGGCCAGTAAGCACATGAAAAGATGGTCAACATCATTAGTCATCAGGGGAACTAAAAATCAAATACACAATGAGAAATGTCTCCACATCTGTTAGGATGGCATAACCGAAAGGACAGAGAATAATAAGTGTTGACGAGAGTATGAAGAAATTGGAACCTTCATGCACTGCTGGTGGAATGTAAAATGGTACAGCCACTTTGGAAAACAGTTTGGCAGCTTCTCAAAAGTTAAACACAGTATTACCATATGACCCAGCAATTCTACTCCTAGGTGGAAGAGAATTAAAAACATTAAAAACATATGTCCACAAAAAAACTTGTATACAAATTTTCATAGCAGCATTAATCATAATAAACAAATGAACTAAATGAATGAATAAATAAAATATACTATATCCATACAATATATTATCTGGCAAGAAAAAGGAATTATGTACTGATACATACTACAACATAGACAAATCTTGAGACCATTATGCTAAAGGAAAGAAGCTAGTCACAAAAGGCCACATATTGTTTGATTCTTTGTCGATCTAGTAAAAACCACTGACTTGCACACTTTGTGTGCAGTATGTGAATTATATTTCAATAAGGCTGTAAACTAACTAAATGAATTACGGACATAAGTGAACTTTTTAGGGTGATGAAAATGTTCTAAAACTATTGTGATGTATAACTTTATAAATTTGCTAAAAATGATTAAGTTGTACACTTACAATAGGTAAATTTTATCATATTTTAAGTCTCAATAAAGCTGTTTTTAAAAAATATTTAAAACAAAGAGAGAGAGAAAAAGAAACACAGAAGAGGTAGGACATCTGAAAAGCAAATATGTGCTGACTGGTTAGCTCAGTTGGTTAGAGTGTGGTGCTGATAACACCAAGGTCCAGGGTTCAATGCCTGTACCAGCTGGCTGCCAAAAAAACCCAAAAAACAAAACAAAAAACCATAAAGGAGAATAATTATATGAACATCTCAATTAACGCAGGAAAAGCATTTTGACATAGTTTAATATCCATTCATGATAAACTCATAAACTCAAAAAAGAAGTGAATTTCTAATAATGGGTATCTCCAGCAAACTTACTACAAA
Source organism: Cynocephalus volans (assembly GCF_027409185.1). Classification (NCBI taxonomy): domain Eukaryota; kingdom Metazoa; phylum Chordata; class Mammalia; order Dermoptera; family Cynocephalidae; genus Cynocephalus; species Cynocephalus volans. Next base: position 30,980,644 of record NC_084460.1, read on the forward strand.
CATCATACTTAATGACAAAATGTTTAAGGGTTTTTCCCCCTTAGACTAGGAACATGCTACTACTCTACTCATCGTACTAAAGATCTCAGGCAGCAGAGTAAGGCAAGATAAAGAAATAAAAGACAAGATTGGAAAGGATAAAATAAAAGCTTCAATTGCAGATGATATGATATTCTCAGATGATTGTACACATATACAAAAAAATCTAAAGGTAAATTATTAAAATATCAGAGCAATATAAATATAAGAGCAGGAGCAGTGTGAAGAAGGGGCAAGAACGATCCCTAGACTGACCAAAGCCCGCATGCTGCTGCATCCCCATGTCCGGCACTGACAGTGCCATCACCACCATACCCAAGAGAAAGGCTGAAGGAGATGCTAATGGAGATAAAGCCAAGGTGAAGGATGAACCAAAGTTTAGCAAGACTGTCTACTAAACCTGCTACTCGAAAGCCAGAGCCCAAGCCTAAAAAGGCCCCTGAAAAGAAGGGAAAGAGGAAAGATTAAAAAAAAAAAAAAAAGAAGGGAGAGAAGGCACCCAAAGGGAAAAAAGGAAAAGCTGACGCTGGCAAGGATGGGAATAACCCTGCAGAAAATGGAGATGTCAAAACAGACCAGGCACAGAAAGCTGAAGGTGCTAGAGATATCAAGTGAAGTTTGTGCATTTTTGATAACTGTGTAATTCTGGTGACTGTACAGTTTGAAATACTACTTTTTATCAAGTTTTATAAAATACAGAATTTTGTTTCACTTTTTATTAAAGCTATGTTGTTGTTTTGGGGGGAAGGGGCATATGTCACTAACAGAATGTCTCCAAAGCTGGATTGATGTGGGGAAAAGACCTTTCCTTTCTAGTTTTGAGAGAACTCCTCTTGGCTCCCAGAAGGAAGGATTCCCTGACACTGCTAAAAATAGCCACTCTGGCGCAAATGCCTTGTGGTGGGAAAAAACTAAAATTTGTTTTTATGTTCTCTTCTCCCTCTCCACCTTCAGCACAGACCTAATTCCCTTAAGCTCAGAGACTTGTTGGGACCTGACCCTCAAAAATTGGATACCATTATGTCAGGCAGACTGGACTTTCCAGTGATGCCACTGAGATGGCAGCTCTCAAAGGAGCAGCAATTCCTTTCCCATATTGTGGATCTTCATATTAATTCTGCCATTTTCATTTCATTTCCTGTAAGTCAGGGTTGGCTTGTGAAAAGTTGTTAAACAACATTCTAAATGTGAAATGTCAACTGTCACTCTAAATTTTCCCTGTTTAGAGCATCAAATGAAGACTTCATTGGGTTTTATAGCAGCTTTCTGATTTTGGTAGTCCATTGAAGAACGGAGTTTGAAAGTTGCTGTATACTGTTAACAACTGTCTGCCCACATCCTACCTGAAATACCATGGTTGTTTGTGAAAAGTATCTCCAATAAAGCTGGATACAGTTTGCCTTGGAGAAAAAAGTAATTAATAAATAAATAGGAATATAAAAAGAATCAACCTACTTCTCACATTACAGTTACAGTTTTAAAAAGCAGTTTTAAAAATACTATTTACAATACCATAAAAAAATCCCAAGGGGTAAATCTGACAAAATTATGCAAGTCTGCTACATAGAAAACTGTAAGATATTAAGACATTGTCAACAGAAATTAAGGAAGACCAAACCAAAGAGGAGCAGAGAGAGGAAGGGACAGAAGGAGAGAGAATGACTGTATCGAGGTTAAATAGACTGAATGCGATCCCAGTCAAAATTCTGTTGCAAAAATATACAAACCCATTCTAAAATGTATATGGAAATGGTAAAGGGTCAAGAAGAGCCAAGGCAATCCTGACTATAACTAAGAAGGAAAACATACTCCTATTCCATATACTCTAGCCAAAATCAACACAGATAAAGTTACAGAAAATAAGACAATGTGACACAGGTCTCAGCACAAGGGTAAACAGACAGATCAGCAGAATAGAATAGACATGAAACAGAACCATGTATATATACATACTCAACTTATAACAAAGATGGTACTACAGAGCTGCAGGCAGGGGACAGGGAAGACTTTTCAATAAATAATGATGGGTCAAACTGGGTTTGTGTATGAAAAACCTAACAACACACCCAAAAATCAATTCCAAGTAGAATGCATATCATATCTAAGTGTAAAAGGCAAATCAATAAAGCATCTAGAAGATACACGGAATATCTTCATGAACTTAGAGAAGGCAAAATCTTTACATGAGATCCAAAAAACACTAACCGTAAAGGAAAACAGTGATACAATGAGTCATATTAAAATTAAGCACCTACATTCATCAAAAATCTTTTTAGAGATTAAAAAGGCAACTCACAGAATGGGAGAAAATATTTGCAAAACATCACTACAAAGGGCTCATATCCAGAACATGTAAAGAACTTCAAAAAAGAACTGCCAATCAAGTTATTAAAAAAAAAAAAAAATGACAACAGAAAACTGTGCAAAAGATTTGAACAGTCGGGCCGGCCCGTGGCTCACTCGGGAGGGTGTGATGCTGATAACACCAAGGCCGCGGGTTCAGATCCCATATAGGGATGGCTGGTTGGCTCACTGGGTGAGCGTGGTGCTGACAACACCAAGCCAAGGGTTAAGATCTCCTTACCGGTCACCTTTAAAAAAAAAAAAAAAGATTTGAACAGACAGTTCATAAAAGGGGATGTCCAAATGACCAGTAAATTTCTGAAAAGGTGTTTAACCTCATCAGTCATCAGGAAAAGACAAAGTAAAATCATAATGATACACCACTATATATCTGAGAGAAAAGGTAAAATTAAAAAGACTGACATGGGTTAGCAAAAACACAGAACAAAAGCACTACATACACTGATGGTGGAAGTGTAAATTAATACAATCACTTGGGAACCTCTTTAGTAATAACTACTGATGCTATGTGTATTCTATAACCCAGAAATTCTACTTCTAAGTATATAGCCCTGAAAATTATGCAAATATGTACTGAAGACATGTACAAGAATGTACATATCAGCATTATTTTAAACTGGAATGATCCCAAATATTCCTCAAAAGTAGAACGAATTAATTGTGGTCTGTTAATACAATAGAACACTATACCACAATGAAAATGAACAAACCAACATCACGGATGTTAGTTCACCATCATGGATGAATCTAACAATGTTGATTGAAAGACTGTAGTTGCTTAAACACAATGAACATTACCACAGAAAATAACTTCCAACCTAGAATTCTAAATCCACTAAACTAAATATCAGAATAAAAGACATTTTCAGATATGAAAGCTTAAAAAGAAAAAGTTATCTCCTATGTACTCTTTCTTGGGAGGCTACTACAGAATACGTTCCAAGAAAAGGGATGAAAGAGAATTCAGGAAACAGGGTCTAAAACATGAGAAAAACTAAATGCTCTGGATTTGCTGAATTCCCAAGAATTCAACTGTATAGTAGACCTAGAAAGTTACCAGTCCAAATTGGAGCAAGAGGATGGAGGGCTTCAAGGCGGATTTCTTCTAAAAAACAACAACAACAACAACAACAACAAAAACGGGGGTGGAGGAGATCCCTAAAAGAAAAAAAAAAGAGGAGCTTTAGAATTTTGGAACAAATTCTAAGTATATAGAATGCAAAACAAATTTTATAGGTATACACTACTGTTTTATGCTATTGAAAAAAGCCAGACTAAAAAGGCAACATATGATATATATACATACATGTATGTGCATGGTATGATTCCATTTACATGACAGTCTGGAAATGGGCAAAAGAACAGGACAGAAAAGAGAAGAGTGGCTGCCTGGGGGCATCGGAAGGGACTGCCTAGTATGAGGGAATTTTCTATTTCCTAACTACAGTGGTGATCGCACAACTGTATGTGTTTGTCAAAACTCATAGAACTATACAATAAAAAGGGTGAATTTTAATGTATATAAAAACATATGTAAACTCAACAAAAAAAGAAGAGGATTGCGTTTAATGTTAAGAAAAACAAAAAAAAAACAAAATAAATATAATTGTTGTACACTATAAGGCTTTGCTACAAACAATAATCATAGCATTATCATAATGTAAACACTTAACACCAACAGCCAAAACTGTGATATAACTACATTGAGAGAATGGCGGCGACGAATAAGGTGGCATACGGGGCTGTGCATTAAATTCTAATCTTTCACAGGAGGAAGAAAACAGGTAACACCTAAACTTGAAAAGTCAGGAAATAGCTTTATAAGCATTTACCTAGACATACTGGCCCTCTTGTTTCCTAGACCCTTCTCTTGCAAAAGAAAGAGCTGCAGTATGGACCCTGGATGCCTCCGGAGCACGGAGCTTGGAGGTGTGGAGTGGGGCAAGGCACTCCTGCGTTTTTGTCAGAAGCTTCATGATACCCACTGATCCAATCACAGTCCAAATATGCAGTTTCACAAGGGATTTCTTTTACCACCTCCACATGGTTTTGCGAAGCATTTACTCTCATTTAAAAATAATCATTTGGATTTTGTTTTCCTTGCCAACAGCTGAACACTGTGATGAAAGAACCACCATGCAGTTATCTTCACAGCTGAATTACTGGCAGGTGTCGTATGGGTTTTTCTCTTAGAGTGCTTGTGGTTTGACAGTTTACAGCAGGGACGATCTCTTACATCATGCTCCCTAAGCTGTCAGCCTGTTTACTGAATGTGACATTTCTAGACATTTATAGTTTTCATTGATTTATTTTGTTTTTACTGCTTTTCTTTTTAGGTAAAGGCTGGATTCCATAAAGAAAATGTACTGTATATTTTATTTGTCTGTTTAATCCTAAGTGTAAGATATCTAATGCCCCAAAATATACTAAATGCAAGTAAACAGACATCTTAAAGGATAATTAATGAAAATTAAATACCTTGTTAGGTTATTCAAACAACAAATGATAACCACTAAATATCTGTGCCCACTTTAACAGGGTTTGTGTTGTTTCAATATAATTAGGAGTGAATTTCAGAGCCTGTGATACAAAAACTTCCTGTTGAAATGGATGTTATTTACATACTTATGAGAATTTATCCTATCCAGGGGTTTTTCAGTATCAGATTACCCTTGACAGGCAAGGAAAGATTTGACTTAAATCCCTAGTTTCACAAATGCTAATGCTTTCAATGAGACTAAAACAAGTAGTGAGCATTGAAATTTTTTTTTTAAAGTGAGTCAATCTAAAGAAAAATTATGAAGTAAATAAGATGCAAGTTAATTTAGATATGCCAGTAATCATAAAGGAAGCTATAACTGGCATGTGGAATACAGAAAGGGCATCCTATAACCCAGCCTGTCACCAGACTGCCACACTGAAGGGTATCTAGGAATAGTTGGTCTCAACCTGTATTGTGAGCCCATGACTGCCCTGGAGCTCAACGTTTACTCAGTTTTCCTTTCCCTCAGCTCCTAGTGATCATGCAGGGCCTTGTACGCTCATAGTAAGGAATCTGGATTTGATTCTAACTGCAATCGGATGCAGTTGGAGAGTTTAAGCCAGGGATTAATAAGATCTGATTTGCTTTAAGGATCAAATATGCTGATGAATGTGAAAGGACCTGGTAAACTCTAGAGCATCAAACCAGCATATTTTATTACCTTGACAGAGGGCAGAATGAAATGGAGGAAAGAAAATAAGGCAAATTAAAATCCAAGTAGGACAGACCTATTCTAAATCATGTGGCCAGTAGTCTTCTCCCAGGCTTCCCTTATGTCCCTTTTAGGGAAATGGGGAAGACTTGGGGAAGATCAGGTTTGGTGGAAAAGGAATCAGAATGCTGGTTTTCAACACATTAAGTTTGAGATGCCCATTAGACATCTAAGTGAAAATACTAAGAAGACAGTTGAGTATACCTACCCACCTGGAACTAAAGGGAGAAATCCAGAATGGAAATATAGATTTAAGATCCATCAGAATATAGAGTATTTATTAATAACAACACATGCTAACCTTTACAGCATGTTTACTGTGTTTCAGCACAATTTTAAGTGCTTTATATGTATAAACTCATCTGGTCTTCACCCCAATCAACCAACCTCCTAACCAGGAGGTTAGGATCTCTGATTACTCCTACCTTACAAATGAAGAAATTGAGGCATAAAGAGATTAAGTAACCTGCCTAAAGACACATAGCAAGTATGCACCAGAGCCAGGTTTCAAACCCAGGCAATAGACTCTGGAACTCTTTAAAGCCATGGGACTGCTTGGGGACTGAGTACAGAGACAGGACTAAGGATGTGGTATTTTAATTGAAACCATTTCTTGGGTCCTGAGTATCAAGTGCCTGGCATGAGTTCATGCTCTGCAGATACAAAGAAAAATAAGACATAGTCCCCTCAAGAAGCCCAGTCTAATAGCTACTAGCTAAGTAAAACTATTACACATCTATTATGTGCCATACTGGTTAAGCTTTTTAGACATATTATTTCACTTAATTCTCCTAACAGCCCTATGAGGTAGATGTTATCATCACCACTTCAGAAATAAAGAAACTGGGCCGAGCCTGTGGCGCACTCGGGAGAGTGCGGCACTGGGAGCGCAGCGACGCTCCCGCCACGGGTTCGGATCCTATATAGGAATGGCCGGTGCACTCACTGGCTGAGTGCCGGTCACGAAAAAGACAAAAAAAAAAAAAAAAAAAAGAAATAAAGAAACTGAAGTTCATAGAAGTTAAGTAACTTAACCTAGGTCACTTAGGTAGTAAGTGACAGAACTAGGATTCAATTCAGGTCCATCTTCCTCCAAAATTTGGTCTTTCCAAGAAAATTCTGTCAAATGTTACAAGAACCTGGAGGACATTATGCTAAGTAAAATAAGCCAGTCACAAAAAGACAAATACTGTATGATTCCACTCATATGAGGATATCTAAAGTAGTCAAGAGTGTGGTGCTGATAACACCAAGGCCACGGGTTCGGATCCCTATATAGGGATGGCTGGTTAGCTCACTTGGAAGAGCGTGGTGCTGACAACACCAAGTCAAGGGTTAAGATCCCCTTACCAGTCATCTTTTTAAATAAATAAATAAATAAATTAAATAAAGTAGTCAAACTCAGAAACAGAAAGTAGAAGAGTTGTTACAAGGGCCTGGGGGAGTGGGGGGAATGGGGAATTGTTGGTCAATGGCTACAGAGTTTCAGATCTGCAAGATGAAAAAGCTACGGAAATTTGTTTCACAACAATGTAAATACGATCATCCTCAGTATCTTCAGGGTCCCCTGAATATACTAAATCTGCAGATGCTTAAGTCCCTTATATAAAATGGCATAGTACAGTATACTTAACACTACTGAACTGTAAACTTATAAATGGTTAAGAGGTTAAGTTTTATGTTACATACATATTTTTACCATAATTTAAAAATTTTTTTGATTTTTACTTACTGTGCTATGGAAATATGCATGAGAAAATAATTTATTCTGCAGGGTGGGAGAGCGGAGAAGAAGGGCATGGCAAGGAATAAATCAAAGAAAGTTACTAAGAAAACATCTGAAAGATAAAGGCCCCACTTATCCTCACTATAGTTCCGACCAGGGGTCCCTATCTCAACCTCTGAAAATGCCTGTCTACAACTATCAGTTACCACAATAACCAGCTTAAACCAGGCTCAAGAATATTCCATGCCCTTCTATCTGATGAACTTCTCTAGTCTCCCATTCTAAGTCATTCAGCACTGGAAACAAATTAAGTTTCCTAAACTGTCTCATTCACCATGCTAAAGAACTTCTGGGTCTCCGTATTGCTCTCAGAACATAGATGATCAGGATGGGTATTTAGGAACATATTACCTAAACTTTCTGAGCCTCAGTTTCCTCATCCATGTTAAGAAATGAGTCTTGGTACCTAACTCAAAAGATTGAGAATTAAATAAAGACATTTTATACCCTGCGAGATGCTTGATCCAAGGCATGCACTCACTGAAGGTTAGTTAGTCCCCTTTCTGCCTGTCCCTACATATCCAGCTCAGTAAGGTATTTTGGCTTAAAGAAGGACAGAGCAAATATTTCCAGAATTCCTAAGGCAGATAGAGAGGAACTCAAAGGGGGAAAAGGTTGCTCATCTGTTGTTGGATGATGTCCAGGAAAATATTGCTCACCTAGAATACCTCCTTCGTCTGCAACCCTCCACACACACAGATCACCTAGCCTTTATTCTCTCCTTTTAGTTATATGAGTAAGTAATATTCAAAAGGTTCAAAATTAAGTTTAAATTTAAGTTATACTGTGAAAAGTCTACTCCCGTTCTCTCCTCCATTTACCCATTTCCCACCCCACTCCCACCAATTACTTTATTAGTTTCCTGGATATTCTTCAAAACTTTCTTTATGCAACAGCTGTCTTTAAACTAAGCTAAAGTTTTACAGGTGTGTTTGCAAAGTAAGTTCTGGGAACATGGGTTGGGGAAGTGAGGAAACTAGGTCTCGTTCATTCTGCTTTACTCTAAAGCAGTGTCCTTCACTCATTCAAAAAGTATATATTAATCATATATCGGGCACCTTTTATAAGCCAGTGATTAATATAGGCCATACATAAAGTACATTAACTGATTACCTTCAGCCCTCACTGTGCATCAGAAATGCATTAAACCTTTACACAGTTGTCTTTGATCTTCATAACAACCTTAAAAGGTAAGTTACTAATTCTCATCTTCACATTACATAAAGGAAACAGGCATAGAAAGGTAACCTGCCCAAGCAAAAAAGAGAGAGCAGGGCTTTGAACCCGGGCCTGACTCCAGAGCCGTCGCTCTTAACCATGACGCTCTACACTGGCAAAACAGATACAGTCTGCACCGTTGGAGCGCAGCCTAATGTAGGAGGCAGGCGAGAAAAGGGCAGACAACAAAGAAATGTGTAATTACAGACTAAAAAAGTAATGCGAACAAAACGACTTCGGAGCTGTGACAGAATAACAATGGGCACCTACTTTAGAATGGGGGAGGGAAGAATGTCCAGGAAAGGCCTCTGAGAAAATGACACGATACGCTTGGGAACCTCATGGGGGCTGCAATGATGACCCCCTCCTAATTCACAGGGGAGAAACTCGAGGCCTGTAGAGACTAAAGCAAACTCGCCAGGGTCCCCCAGACGTGCAGACGTGGCGCAGAGAAGGGAGGATCCAGAAACTAGGCCCAGGGCTCGTACACGCCATCAATACCCACAGCAACGCAGCCCCACTCGGCCCCTAAGCATGGGCCTCAAGCCGGCCGCTGCCCACGGCCCCGTGCGGCTGGACAGCGTCATTGCAGCCCACAGGGAGACGCTGCGGCCAGCCAAGAGGGGTCTAGCCCGTTCGGCAACGGCCTGGAAAGGCCTCTTCCCCGGCCCCCAGCCAGCTCCTGCCTGGTCCGCCCCGCCCCTCCGGGCCGACCTCATACCTGCACAGCCCGGACCAGGCCCCGACCGGTCAGCTGGCCCTGCCGCAGCTGCAGCAGAATGTTACCGGGCCGCGGCCGGCCGCCCCATCCGCCCCAAGCCGCCACTGTTGCTGCCGACCGTCTCCCTCGGCCGGCACCAGACCCAGCTGCCGCTGGCGCCGCCGCCATGTCGCCTTCTGCACCAAACAGGAAGCAAGCGGCCCCGGCCGGGGCCGCGGAGAATTCTACGGGACGGCGGAGGAGTCTCCGCAGCGCCCCCAGAGGGACGATGGAAGAGGTGCAAGCCGCGTGGCAGTAGACGCGCGCGCCGCAGGGGCTGCTGGGAAATGTAGTCTTGCTCCGAGGAGCGGCAGGTGGGAAAGAGATGCGGCGTTTCCTGCCCCGCCTGTTTTTCCAGCCTCTCGGTCCAGCATTTCGGCGAAGTCCCTCGAGGTCGACTACAAATACCTGCGTGCTCACTCTCCCATTTCTCGCTTAATTGGGGAGGATGCAACCAACTGGCCAGGAAAAATCCTGGGCTCCAGGCCAGGAGTCTGATTCCTGCCTGCTTCTCTCTGGTAGTGCAGGACTAGCCCTGGACCTCGACCTAGTCACCGCACTCTGCCCTTGCGCCTCAATTTCCTCGTCGGTTCGTTCAATCTATAGTTCCTGGGAGCCTGATCAGTCAGTCAATAGTTCCTAGGGGCCGGCTCTGCGCCTGGCACCGAACTGGTCGCTGGGGGCGGGGGGTGGGGGTGGAGACACAAGCGGACCCGCCTAGGAGCCTGTGATCATGAAACGTAGGTTCAGGGAAAGACAGCAAATCCATACACAAATAAACGCACAGTAACAAACTGGATACGCTGTGTGACTGGATAGGTTGTTGTGAAGTTAAATGAAATAATGGAAGGGAAAGGGATTAGTAAATTGTGACATCATATTCTCTGTCGGATGGAACCCTGTCTTAACTTCTCCCCACCAGAGAGTATATTCTCTCTACTCTGAGCCCACGTACTCATTCTTTTGGCAAACTTCTCCGGCAGGAGGGCGTTTACAGCTCCCTTTTCCCTTCCTAGGACGGGGGGGGGGCGCGGGGGGGGCTTGTAACATAAATGAAAGAGAAGTCCTGAGTGTGATGTAATAGCGAATGGTAAAGATTGAGGCTCATATTTAAGGTGTCTGTAAGTTATTGCCCAAACGCTTTTAAGAATAAAAAGACGCAATAAATAATTACATCAAGACAATAGGCATAGGGCCGGCCCGTGGCTCACTCGGTAGAGTGCGGTGCTGATAACACCAAGGCCACGGGTTCGGATCCTATATAGGGATGGCCGGTTTGCTCACTGGCTGAGCGTGGTGCTCACAACACCAAGCCAAGGGTTGAGATCCCCTTACCGGTCATCTTTTAAAAATAAAATAAAATAAAATAAAATAAGACAATAGGCATATACCGGTACTGTCATGCCCCATCTAAAAGGAGCAGTCTCTACTGACCTCCAGCACATTTTGCTGGGTCTTCTGGTTTTTCTGAAAAAGCCAAAAATCTGGGGGGGCGGGGTTTCTGTGAAATTTCCCAATTCTGAAAATCATATGGGACAAATAAAATTCTGTCTATATACGACCCCTGGAATAGAGATAGGAACAGATGCATGTATACATGGAAGTTTAGCATGTGGTAAGGGAGGTATTTCAAATCAATGGGGGAAGAAATTAAAAAAAAAGATGTTAGGTCTCTAACTTCACACCAAAAGCTAAAATGAAGCTCATATTAAAAGCTAAATCAAAGTACAGGTGTAAATTGGACTGTTGTGATGGAGCTACAATTCTGTGTACCTACTAAAAATCGTTGGATTGTCACTAAAAATGAGGGAATTTTATGATATGTAAATTATATCCCAATGAAACTGTTAAGGATCAAAGTATAAAAATAGTAGAAGTGAATATATGAGAATACTCTTATAATTTTGGGGTCGAAAAGACTTTCTAAGCAAAATCTAGAGCCATGAGTAAGAAAAGATTAATAAAACTAACTTAAACAACATGAAAACCTTCTTACAAGACACCATAAACAACCATAAAAAACAAGTGATATTCTGAGAAAGACAATAGTCAGAATTTACTATCCCATTTGCCTTAAGTTCTCATCTCCACGCAGCTCACTGAATAGCTTGCTTTCTTATCCTCCGGTCTGTGCTCAAAGACAGATTTCCTTCACCACCTATATAAGTAGCATCTCTTACACTCTTCATCTTACTACCTGCTTTCTTAAAAAATACCACTTATCTCAACCTAACATATAGTTATTTACTCTCTGTATTAATACATTTCTGTTGCTTATAACATAAATACCTGAAACTGGGTGATTTATAAAGAAAACAAAATTTATCACTTACAGTTTTGACAAATGGGAAGTCCAAAGCCCAGGGAACACATCTGGTGAGGGTCTTCTCTGGTGGTGGCTTTACAGCAATTCAGGGTTGTCACATGGCAGAAAATGGTGAAGCAGAGAGTGAAAGATAGCTCCTCATACACTCTCCTTTTAAAGCCCTCAGAACCATGCCCAGGACCACCATTTTTAATCCATTCACCAGGCATGGTCCTCAGAATCTAATCACCTCTTCAAGGCCCCACCTTTCAATTACCCTAATAGGATTTCCCATCCTCTTAACAGTCACAGTGAGGATCAAGCTACTAACACATAAAACTTGGGGGACACAATCCATATCACTCTCTGCACTTCTCCCCCTGACTAGAGGATAATTTTGATCTGTTTTGTTCTTTGCTGCATTCATCCCCAGAATCCAGAACAGTACTTGGCACATAGTAGATAAGAAAATACTTGTTGATGGGATCAATGGATTAATAAACAGATACATGAAAACTCCTACAAAATTACAAAGATAAGCCTAACAACACAATAGAAAAATAGGTAGTTAGGAACAGGCAATTCACAGAGGGTGGGGAATGGCCAGTAAATATATAAAACCATGCCCATTCTCAATTTTACAAATACTAAAATGCTGATGGAGAGAACATAAATTGACAGACCTCTCTGGAATGCAATTTTTTAGCAATATGAATTGTCATGAAGAAGTCCAAACTTTTTGATTCCTTTAGCTACTTCTAATCAACGTAATACTGGAAGTCCTAGCAGAGTAATTAGTCAAGAAAAAGAAATAAAAGGCATCTAAACTGGAGAAGAAGTAAAATGATCTCTGTTTGCAGATCACATGAACTTATATATAAAAAACCATAAAGTTTACACACATGCATGTGCACATGTCCACAAACACACACACACACACACAACTGTTAGAACTAATAAATGAATTCAGCAAAGTTGCAGGATACATCAACACAAAAATCAGTTGCAATTCTATAGACTAACAAGCAATCTGAAAAGAAATTGAGAAAACAATCCCATTTACAATAGCATCAAAAAGAATAAAATACTTAGGAATAAACTTAAACAGGAAGGTGAAAGATGTGTACACTGAAAATACAATATGTTGCTGAAATACTTTTTTTTAATAAATGGAAAGGCATTTTTGTGCTCATGGATTGGAAGATAATATTATTTAAGTGCCCATTAACCTAAAGCAATCTGCAGATTTAATGCAATCCCTATCAAAATCCCAATGGCATTTTTTTTATTCTTCCCAATGGCACTTTTTGCAGGGAAAAAAAATCCTAAAATTCATGTAGAATCTCAAGGGACTTAAAATAGCCAAGACAATCTTTAAAAGTAAGAAAAAAGTTGGCAGCCTCACATTTCCTAATTTAAAAACATATTACAAAGCTACATTAATCAAAACAGTGTGGTATAGGCATAAAAACAGACATAAATACCAATGGTATAGAACAGAAAACCCAGAAATAAATCCCCACTCATATGGTCAAATTATCTTCTGCCAGGGCACAAAGACTGCTCAATGGGGAAATGACAGTCTCTTCAACAACTGATGTTGGGAAAACTGGATATCCACAAGCAAAAGGATGAAGTCAGACTTTTATCTTACACCATACACAGAAATAAACTCAAAATGGATTTAAGACCTAAATGTAAGACCTAAAACTATAAAACTTCTCAATGAAAACATAGAGGAAAATCTTTACGACATTGGATTTAGCAATGATTTCTTGGATATGACACCAAAAGCACAGACAACAAAAGCAAAAATAGACAAATGGGACTACATCAACTTTTAAACTTCTGCTCGTCAAAGGACACAATCAACAGAGTGAAAATGCAACCTACAGAATGAGAAAATATTTGCAAATCATATATCTGATAAGGGGTTAAATCCAGATTATATAAAGAACTCCTACAACTCAACAACAGCAACAACAATAAAAAATAACCAGATTTTTTGTAAATGGGCAAAGCCCTCGAATAGACATTTCTCCATAAAAGATATACAAATGTCCAACAAGCATATGAAATGGTACTCAACTTCATTAGTCATTAGAGAAATGCAAATCAAAATTACAATGAGTATTTACACTCATTAGGATGGCCACTATAAAAACAGAAAATAACAGGTGTTGGCAATGACGTGGAGAAACTGGAACCATTGTGCACTGTTGGTGGAAATGTAAAATGATGCAACTGCTATGGAAAGCAGTATACAGGTCCCTCAAAAAATTAAAACTAGATTTATTATATGATCCAGCAAACCCATATCTGGGTATACATCTGAAAGAATTGAAAACAGGATCTCAAAAAGATATCTGAAAACCCATGTTCATAGAAGGATTATTCACAATATTCAAGAGGTGGAAAGGACTCAAGTGTTCGTTGACAGATGAATGGATGCCACTGTTTGAATGTCCCCCAAAACTCATTGAAGCTTGAATCCCCAACAGTGTTAAGAGGGTGGGAGATCAGACTATGGTATTTGAAAGGTGGGGCCTTTGGGAGGTGATTGGATTGTGAGGACTCTGCCCTCACAAATCGATTAATCCATTCATAGATTAATGATAAATGGGTTATCACAGGAGTGACACTGTTGCTTTAAAAGGAGAGTAAGCATGTTAATGCTCGCTTGCTGAGCCCTCATCATGTGATTCCCTGCATCGACATGGGACTCTGTAGAGAGTCCCCACCAAGAAGAAGGTCCTCATCAGATGCATCCCCTGGACTTTGGTCTTCCAAGCCTCCAAAACTGTAAGAAATAAATTCCATTTCTTTATAAATGACTCAGTTTCAGGTATTCTGTTATAAACAACAGAAAACTAACACAATGGATTTCTTTAAATGTGGTATATATACACAATGGAATGTTATCCAGCCTTAAAAAAAGGAAATCCTGTCCACATGCTACAACATGGATGACCCTTGAGGACATTATGCTCTGGGAAATAAGCCAGTCACAAAAAGACACATATTGTATGATTCCACTTATACGAGGTATCTAAAGTAGTCAAACTCATAGAAACAGGAAGTAGAAGGGTAATTACCAGGGGCTCTGGGTAGGTGTGAGTAAGGGGAAATAGGCAAATGTTCAATAGGTATGGAGTTTCAGTTTTGCAGGATGAAAAAGTTCTACAGATCTGCACAAGATTAAGCAAATTATAAAGGAATGGGTATAATTATGATTCCATTAATGTACAATTAGATATTCCTACTGTATGTGTTTATATGCATAAAATTACCTGAAAGAGCTCTGTTGGTAGAGCATTGTGCTGAGAACACAAAGGCCAAGCATTCAGATCCCCATAACAGCCAGCCACCAAAAACAAAAAAAGAATTACCTGAAAGAAATGTCACCAAAAATGTCAACTGTGGTTATCACAATGTAGACAGATATCACATGGTTTTTACTTTATTAATATCTTTCATAATTTTTTGCACAGGTACAGGTTATGTACCATTTTTATACTCAAGAAAATATCTTCTGATGTTTAAAATTAATTTAAAAAAGAAACAATAAGAAAAGGCATTTCCAGGGATACAAAGCTGGGCATTGGTAACTGTCTGGGCAGCAACCAGCCTTCCCAGGGCAATCCACAGCCCTAGCATTCTGCCCAGAGCTCTTCCTGAGGCATATGTATACTCTCATCCTTGTCACAGGGAGGAGATAGGATCCTGACAAATTTCGGAGTACCAATGGCCCTACAGGTTTCCCTTGGCAATCACAATGCTAGGGACAAGTCTTCCCACCTCAGCTTTGACCCAACAGCAAATGTCACTTCCCATTCCTAAATGTGTACCTTTCTCAGTCCAGCCTGTCCCAGGCACTCCCTAAAGCTGGGTAGTCACTGAGTTGAAAATGATCACTTCAAATTTAGTCCTTAAGGACGCTATACCACTAGGAAGTAAGGAGACAGATTTCCAGAGACCTCTTTCCTCCTCATCTCTGTTCTGTGGGCCTTTTCCATAGAAACCAGCTGAGTATCTCTCACCACCAGAGGGCGCAGGACCCCTCCCACAGAGGCCAGTTGTCAATCTGGGCCAGCATCGGAAAAAATGAAACTCCCAAACTGGCTGATTTTTCTTTTTCCACAATAATCCCAAATGGCTTAACCAAACATGATGACATTATTCAGAGAATATTACTTCTTGTAAATAAATTGTCAACCTCATCTCAGTTGGGCAGACATATTTCCTGGAGCAATTTTTTTTAAATGTATTTTTTTAATCATGGAGAAGTCACTTTAATAAAGCAATGGGCACAGTTATATTTAGGCCACAGTAACAGCTGTCCCGTGTGACCATGCATCATCCTGTGGTGTCATTTTTGACAATGATATTTTTTCACATTACATTTGTAACGTACAGCCTCTCAATGATTTGTTTTTAAAATGTTTGTTGAGTATCCCTTACATGTCAGGCACTGTCACAGATGCTGGGGATACAGTGCTAAATAAAAGAAACAGAAGTTCCTCCCCTTATGGGGCTTATACTCCTGTGTATTACCCACCCTGTACTGAGCACTTACCATGGGCCAAGAACTTGGCTACACTATCTTATTCTTCCCTAAGCTTTGGGGGGGAAATTTTCAAATCTACAGAGAAGTTGAAAGAACAATACTATGAACACTCATAAACCCTTTGCTCAGCCTCACCAGTTATTAACATTATGTAGGACGAAGTTCCCGCCCTTTTCAGAACTCTTGAACCACTTCCCTTCAAAGTCTCATCACCTAACTTTGCTCACAAATCTTTTTAGTACTGTTCTGTAATCATATTTTTGTGGTTTCTTTCCTTCCTAAGTAGATTACGTCTGATAGAAGGATAAAGCAACCAGATTTCTACCCCCCAACATAAATATAGTTCAAAACACATTCAAATCCTTGTTTCCTTGAATCGTGTAATTACTCCAATAAAGTTGCAATAGCTCAATCCCTTTTTGAAGTTCCTCTTTGGAAACAATTCCAAAAATGTCTTTTAAAAAGAAAAAAAAACTTAAGTAAAAGCCGCTGCCTCTGTATCTGTCCTACTTTCTTGGTACCTCCTCACAGGTGACAAATTTGCATTGTCTGGAGGATTCGGGTCTTGCAAACATCCCAAAGCCCCTCTGAGTGGAGCTTGGTGAATAAGTGGTCGACTAAGAGTATTTTTCTGTTTGTTATTTATTTATTTTATTATTTAATTTATTTTGGCAGCTGGCCGGAAAGGGATTTTTCTGCTTTTTAAAAACTTTTTTATTTCGCGATAATTTTAGATTTCCAGAACTGTTGCAAGGATAGTCCAGACAGTTCCCTTACACCCTTCACCCAGCTTCCCCTAATAGTAACACCTTATATAACCACCATTTTTCTGTTTTTTAAAAAAGCTGAAGATAGAAGAAAAAGAAATCCCACATTGACTGTCGTGCCGCAATCCTACAAAACAATAAATCAAATCAGAACAGACTTCATGAAGCAAAAGAGAGATTCCAATCAGGAATTAATGTCAGAAATGCAGAGAGGAGACATCATTTCAGGATTCTTCAGCGTTAAGATCATAAGGGCACATGAACAATTTTATACCTCAACATTTGAACATTTAAATGGAACAAATTTCTTTAAAAAAATACTTACCTAAATTACACAAGAAGTAATAGAAAATTGGAATCATTCCATAAGTATTAAAGAAATTTCATTCTGTAATTTAAAACCTTTCCACAAAGAAAACTCCAGTCCCGAATGACTGTAAAATCTACCAAACTTTTAAGGAAGAGATAATACTAATATTACATAGTTTCTCCCAAAGACTGGAAAAAGAGGTAACATTCACCAACTGACATTATGAAGTCAGCATAACATTGATATCAACACAAGAGATGAGGTGCAACAGTAACTCTGACTTCATCTTATCAGGTCGTATGAGAACCCTTCTTCGGCGGGCCCCATCATGGCGCTGGCTACCCTTCTCTTCCGCCTTCTCCTTCCCGCCTGCGCGAATCGCACGCCAATCAGCACAGGTTCCCTGCTCCTGGCCCCTTAGCAACAGAATCCATCCAATCTCCCAACATCCCGTGTCCTCAGCAAACCTATCAGCTCTCTTCTAACCCTATAAAAGCAGATGTGCCCGCTGGGAAAAAAAAAAAACCTTCTCCGGGGAGTTGCCTTGCTGTTTGTGTCTCATCCTTTAACTGGTGCTGAATTTTATTCCTTTCACATTTCATTCAATTCGAACTGCTTTCGTTATTAGGGTCTCATCAATTTGTTGCAACCGTGTTGGGAACATCTGCTACCCTTTTCTCAGTCTTAAGCTTGCTTTGGAATCAGCTGGAAGGCTTGTTAAAACAGATCGCTGGCCCCACCCCCAGAGTTTATGAATAAGAAGGTCTGGAGTTGGGCCCAGGAGTTTAGTTTGTTAACAAGTTTTCTGGTAATAGTAATGCGGCGGCTGCTGCTGGCCCAGGGGCCACATTTGAGAACCACTGATCCAGTGGCATGTACAGTTGACCCTTCAACAGTGCAGGGGATTTAGGGACGCCTATGACAATACCTAACCAAAAATTTTCCAATATATTTAACTGAAAAAAAAAAAAACACATGTAAGTGGACCTGCGCAGTTCAAATCTGTGTTGTTCAAGGGTTTGCTAAAGTCTTGCTTGCCATAGCAATAGTGTCATTTGGAATGCTTGGACAGGTTTGACATACTGGAACAATTTTCCTGGGAAGTTCCTAGTTTAATTCTCTAAGAATGTTTAAAAAAAAAAAAAAATCAGGCCAACACTGTTACTCAAAAAACAACTTTGGAAATATTTTCCAAATGCGATTGCTTTTTAGCTAGAAAAATATTAACTTCATTCTTGCATTCTTATAACCTGCTTTGGACTTTCCTTTAAGACAACAAACTAACTTTGATATTATAAAGTAGTATGGTCAGCTTTAGTCCCTGAAAATTCGTTTCCAAGAAACTGACTTTCACTTTTTTTCCCCAATATCTTCATGAATTTCAGCAGGATCTCTTTGTTTTCTAAAGATTTACAGCATATAAAAGAATATTCCAAAGAGCATTATTTTTAGATGCTTCTGAATTTTTAAATAACTTTGTTTTATTTTCAGTCATATTTGCTACTCTAGCTCACATGATGCCTTTACATTTTTCTGGACTAATTCATACTGACAAAAAATACAATTGTCAATTCTCTAGATATTTTTAATCCCGTTTTGTGGGTGGAAATTAACTAAACAACTTAAGATCCCCATAAAGTGGTCTTACCACTAACATAAGACATAAACTAAGTGTTGTGCAAATTTCAACTTGATTATCTCAGGCTGGATTACAAAATTCATACTAAATTGTAACAGCATAATAAGCATTGTTTCCAACAATCTGCAACAGTAGAAATTCAAGGGGAAATTATATTATTTCTAAGACATATTGTGGGGAAAATAGGATAATTTAGTCAGGCTACCTTGACTCAGGTCCAGGTGGGGGTCAAGCAGCACATTTCTTGAAAACAAGTTGTGTGTGGGTGGAGTTAGTGCACATGTGCGCCAGTGTATCTTTTTAGTTATTGCTATTGTGTGTTCTTCAGTTTGTGAAGGAAGCTGGCTGGCAGAGCTTGCGTCTAAAAATAGCATGTTTGCTGGCCACTGCTCAGTTTTTCTTTGGACTCTGCTGGTAGCAGTTGAGTTTCTGAGTTTCTGTTTGTACTTTTCAGCTATTAGATGTGTGTGTGTGTGTGTGTGTGTGTGTGTGTGTGTGTGTGTGTGTGTGTGTGTGTGTGTGTGTGTGTGTGCGCGCGTGTGCGTGTGTGTGTGCGCGCACGCGCGTGCGCTTAATAAAGACTATTCCTACTTCAACCAAAGCTCCAAGGACCTTTTTGCCGGTTACCTAGCTCATAGACCTGCATGTGAAGGGTTTGTGAATGGGCTCGAGGGGTCTGAGCACCAGAGACCCATCTCTAGCTCTACACATACTATCAGTTGATTTACCATAAAAACTGTATAGACAAAACCATATGCCAGAAGAATATTTTTTTCAGGAACAATGTGAGCAATTTTCTCTTTTGACACACAATATGCAACCAAATACAATGCTAATAAGGCTTTCTCATTGACATTCACATCATAACTCAGAAAATTTGCCCATTACTTTATGTATGTTTTTCTTTCTTTGAAAATATTCAAGAGACTAATTCAGTGTGTCGTATTTCCAAGTATCTTTTTAATTTTGATGGTTTAAAGCTTATATTTGCAAGAACATTATTACAATAATACATTGGTGTATGTCATTTTGTTGGTTTTGCACATTTGATAAATCCGTATTTTTAAAAAAGCAAATCTTACACTTTTTCTTTTTAACGAGGTATGAATGAAGTCCAAGTCTGCTGATTAGAGCTGATATTTTCCCCAGTATTACTATCGACTCTTCCCATATTTTTAAACTTTTCATTCTTTCTTTTGTAGCATTGGGACAACCAATTTGAGGTCAATTCGAACCAGCTCAATTAAAATATTACAATTATCACATGTTCCTATCTGATTATGCACTTTCTGAAAAACCACAGTGTGCATTTCTAACCAAAAGTCAGTTGAAAGTCATGATAAATATTGCCGAAAAATAAAAAATCTTTCACACTTTTAAATTCACAACTATCTACAAATTATGTTGCTATAAAATCAAAAAATCCTCAACTCTCCCATTATAATGTAATGGTCATACTGACAGTCACATACCAGAAAATCAAATAAGACAATAGTGCTCTAAATAAAATAATCTCCTTTTAGCCAATATGTAAATTTTTCACATCTCCTCTTTGTCTTTTCCATGTGTTACAAACCTTCATGTTGGGCCAATGTCCTCGGTTCTTGCCAACAATGCACAGGATACACTCTATTATTTTCTAACCCATTCTATTTTATTGTTTAAAAAGTTAGTGAGACACATTTAATTTATTTCTTGACCCATTAAAGGGTCATGAGCAAAGTCTCAAAAATACTGTTCTGGGCCGAGCCCGTGGCGCACTCGGGAGAGTGCGGCACTGGGAGCGCGGCGACGCTCCTGCCGCAGGTTCGGATCCTATATAGGAATGGCTGGTGCACTCACTGGCTGAGTGCCAGTCACGAAAAAGACAAAAAAAAAAAAAAAAAAAAAATACTGTTCTAAGGCACTAAACTGTTATTACAGCAAGAAAGTTTGGAAAAAATATAAACAGAATAGCTTACCTTTCTGCATGCAGAATGTTTCCATTGATAACTTTATTTTCCAAGTCTAGATTTAGATCAAAATGTGTCTGCAAACTATTGCTTCTTCATGGGGGTGGGGTGGGGGGTTGGAGATGGGTATAGGGGTTATATATGCTCTTTTTTTTTGGTGGCTGGCTGGTATAGGGATCTGAACCATTGACCCTGGTGCTTGGTGTTAGCCCCACACTGTATGTTCTTTTTCTTTTCTTTTGCCTTTTAAAAAATGTTGAGATATTCATGTACCATAAAATTTACCCTTTATATTAAAGTGTACAAGTCAATGGTTTTTAGTATATTCACAAAGTTGTGTAACTATCACTACTATCTAATTGCAGAACATTTTAATGGCCCACCAAAAAAAAAACCTCATACTCATTCCCTATTCCCCCTCCCTCTGGTCCCTGGCAACCACTAATTTACTTTCTGTCTATATAGATTCATCTGTTCTGGACACTTTATATAAAAGGAATCATACAATGTGTTGTCTTTTGTGTCTAGCTTCTTCCACTTAGCATATACTTTCAATGTTTATTCGTGCTGTAGCATTTATCAGTATGTCATTTCATTTTGTGGTTGAATAATATTCCATTCATACACACACACACACACACACACACACACACACACACACACACACACACACACACACACACACACACACACACATACACCAGATTTTGTTTATCCATTTGTAAGTTGGTGGACACTAGGGATATTTCCATTTCAGCTATTATGAATACTGCTACTATGAACATTGGTGTATAAGTTTTTGTGCAGACATATGTTTTCATTTCTCTTGAGTGTATAGAAGGATAGATAGATGTAGATATATATGTACCTATATCTATGTCTACCTATCTATATCTGTCTGTCTATCTACAGTCATTCACTACATAACAATGTTTCAGTCAGCTATGGGCCACATATACAACAGTGGTCCCATAAGATTATAATGGCTATCTCACACAGCATAGGTGTATAGTAGGCTGTACCATCTAGGTTTGTGTAAGTACACTCTATGATGTTCACACAACAACGAAATTGCCTAATGATGCATTTCTCCAAACGTATCCCCATTGTTAAATGACACATGACTGCATATCTATCTGTATCTATATATATATACACACACATAGACATATACGCATATGAACTTGCTGGGTCATATGGTAACTCTATATTTAACCTTCAGAGAAACCACCAAACTGTTTTCCAAACCAGCTGCTCCATTTTACATTCCCGTCAGCAATGCATGAGGATTCCAAACTCTCCACATCTCACTAACATTTGTTTGTGCATCTTTTTGTTAAAGCCATCCTAGCAGGCATAAAACAATGTCCTATTGTGATTTTGATTTGCATTTCCCTAATGACTAATGATGTTGAGCACCTCTTCGTGTGCTTATTGGCTATCTATCTTCTTTGGAGAAATGTCCACTTATCCCTTTTGCCCATTTTTTGACTGAGTTGTCTTTTTATTGTTGAGTTGTAAAAGTTCATTATATATTCTGGATACTAGACCCTTATCAGATATATGATTTGCATATATTTTCTCCTATTCTGTAGACTGTCTTTTCAATTTATCAGTAGTGTTCTTTAAAGCACAAAGCATTAAAATTTTTAATTTTGAAGTCCAATTTACCTATTTTTTGTTTGCACATGCTTTAGTGTCATATCTAAGAAACCATTGCCTACTCCAGGGTCCCAATGGTTTACACCTATGTTTTCTTCTAGGAATTTTGTAGTTTTACCTCCTACTTTTATGTCTTTGACCCATTTAAAGTTAATTTTTGTATACAATAGGAGATAGAGATCCAAAACCATGCTTTTGCTGGTAGATTTCTAGTTGTCCCAGCAATATTTGTTTAAAATGTTCCTCATTGGGATTGTCCTGGCACCTTTTTCAAAAATCAATTGACCATAAATATAAGGATTTATTTCTGAACTCTCAATTCTATTCCATTACTTTTATATGTCTGTCCTGCCAGTACCACATTGTCTTGATTATTGTAGCTTTGTACTAAGTTTTGAAATTGGGAAGTGTGAGTCCTCCAACTTAGTTCTTTTTCAGGGTGGTTTTGGCTATCCTGGGTCCCTTGAATTTCCATCTGAATTTTAGCATCAACTTGTCAATTTCTCTGAAAAAAGGCAGTTGGAATTTTGAAAGAGATTGTATTAAATCTGTAGATCGATTGAGTAGTAATGCCATCTTAACAATATTATATATTCTTATCTATTAAATATGAAAAATTTTTTCCACTCATTTAGGTCTTTTAAATTTCTTTCAATAATATTTCATAGTTTTCATTGTACAAGTCTTACACTATTTTTGTTAAATTTACTCATAAGTAGTTTATTTTTTTTTTATGCTACTGTAAGTGGGATTTTTTTTTCTTGATTTCATTTTTGGATTGTTCATTGCAAGTGTATAAAAATACTACTGATTTTTGTATATTGATCTTTTATCCTGCAACCTTACTAATTTAATGCTTTTATATTATATGAGAGGAGTGTAAAGATGTTAACTTTATTTTTATCATTTTTTAATTAATTTATTTTTCAACATTCTTTTTCTTACTTTATTTTTTAAAAAAAGTGACAACCAAGTATATAAAGAAAAGTACTGCTGTTCTGAACTTTTTTTTTTTTTTTTTAAAGATGACCAGTAAGGGGATCTTAACCCTTTACTTGGTGTTGTCAGCACGATGCTCAGCCAGTGAGCTAAGCGGCCATCCCTATATGGGATCTGAACCCGTGGCCTTGGTGTTATCAGCACCACATTCTCCCGAGTGAGCCATGGGCCGGCCCTCTGAACTTATTTTTTAGGAAGTGGCAACAGGAAAAAAACAAAATAAAATTTGGAATTTACTAGGTTTTCAAGATAATGGTGAGTGTATTTCCTAAGTATTAGGAATTAGCTAATCATGTGGTTTGCTAACCTAGATGGTGGGAATAAATTTCCAGATGGAGAAGCAGGAGTAGATGCTATTAATTACTATTGTTTTTAATGGACAAATAAAAGTTGTATATATTTATCATGTTGTTTTGAAATATGTATACGTTGTGGAATAGTTAAATTGAGCTAATTAATATATGTGATTAACTTTAGACTTTAAGTTAAGGACGTGTACCAGTCATAATGGTCTCTAGGTGTGTTAGCCAGGCGCCTGACAGGAAACAGATGGCTCATTGAAATCCAGAAGATTAGAGGGAAGTTTACAAAGGTGTAGTCAGAGTGTTGGAGAATGACAAGAGATGATACAGTAATCTAAGGCTAGTAATAGCACAGCCATTACAACCTCTAGTCTGAAAGGCACAAGGGAATGGAAAGGTTACTGTGTTAGTCACAGTTACAAGACAGAATGTGTATTGTGTGTGTATGTATATATTTGTTGGAATTGACGCACACAATTATGGAGATTGGCAAGTTCAAATCTGCAGTGTGGGCCAGCAGATTCAAAACCCGGGAGAGTTGATGATAGAGGTGAAGTCTGAGAGCAGCCTGCTGGAGAAATCTCTCTTTTGTGAGGGAGGGTTGGTCTTTTTGTTCTAATCAGACTTCAACTGATTGGATAAGGCCCACCCACATCATGGAGGGCAATCTGCTTTACAGATTAAGATGTTAATCTCATCCAAAAACACCCTTGCATAAACACTCAGAATAATGTTTGACCACATATCTGGACACTCTGTTGCCCAGACAAATGGACACATAAAATTAACCATCACCTGAAAAGCAAGAGGTTTTTGTTGTTGTTGTTGTTGTTTTTATGGCTATAATAATACTCCACAAAAGGAAAGAATTGAGTACAGAAGACCACTTTGAGAAAAACAGTGACCTTTAATTGACAGATATAGCCAAGCCCGAAGCAACCCTGCAGGAAGATAACCAGGAGAATAAATACCCTTGACCTCATTCTACTCCCTCTCTCCGATCTCCTACCTGGACTCTGCATTGGCTGGACCCAGTGGGAAGTGAGGAAGCAAGTGAGCCCATTGATGTAGTTCATACAGACTACAAGAGCAGAGAATAATTTATCTTCTTGAGGCAAAGAACAGGGTAGAAAAGGGTGCAGATTACCTCCAGAGGAGCAAATGGAAGATATCCTACACACTAAGTTGTGCCATACTAACAGATAATTCCAGCAGAATCACCCAAAGAAAGTAGAAAAAAGGAAATAAGATAAAAACAGAAATTAGTACAATAGAAAACAAACATACAATTGACAGCAACTAAGTCAAAAGTGTGTTCTTGAAAAAAGAATAATAAATTAAAATGTCTCTGGCCAGACTAATCAAAAAAAGAGAAGGCATGGATAATTAATATTAAGAATAAAAAAGAGTTAGGACAACTTTAGTCCAATAAATTAATAGAAAAGTACAACTTTCTAAGCTGGAGAAGAGGTTGGGGTTTAGGAAAGTGTTATCAGGCACATAGGTCTGGCTGCCTGACTCCTTTCAAAAACAAACCACTCAAAAGTCAAATTTTACTGAAAATGGAAGTCAGTTCTTACTCAGGAATACCGGTGACCTGAGGAGAAATGCTGGGCTAACCCATCTCTCCTGTAAACCTGAAGGAGAATGGCCAGGCTAAAGCCATCTCAAAGACTCAGATTTCCTGAGGGGTGTTTATTTTTTATTTTTTTATTTTTCCTGTTATTTATTTATTTATTTACTTCTTAATTGAAACTTAGTTGATTGTATATATCTGTGGGGTACAGAGATGAATATCAATACCTGTGTGCAATATGTGAAGCTCAAATCAGGATAATTAGTACACTCAACATTACACAAAGTAATTGTTTTTCATGACCCTTTACCAATTCCTCCTTTACCCCCTCCTGAGGAGTTTTTAAAGAGGAGCCAAGGGAATGGAAAATGGGAAAAGGAAAAGCAGGAGGGAGGGGGGACATGAGCCTCGAGGGCTTCATGCAAGGTCTCAAGTGCAAAGTCTTGCCAAGACTCTGTCTGGTCTTTGTTCCCATCCTGCTGTTATCCCTTGGTTCTGCTGGAGGGGTGGAATCAGCATAGCTTCGTTGATGTCTTCCTAGGTTTCCCAGGGTCTGCAAGTTTGCAGCTTCATGCTGGCTGGAAAACAACTTTACATTTATGTAAATAATGTCATCTTGCCCATAACCAAGTGTATTAGTCCGTTTTGTGTTGCTATAACAGAATTACCTGAGACTGGGTAATTTATAAAGAACAGAGGTTTATTTCTACGATTCTGGGAGGGCTGCATCTGACACAGGCCTCAGGCTGCTTCTACTCTTGGCGAAAGCGGCAGGCAGCCAGCAGTATAAGCAAATCATATGGCAAGAGGAAGCAAAAGAGAGGAGGGGGGGTGCCAGGGTCTATTAAACAACCAGCTCTGGTCAGGAACTAATAAGAGCGAGAACTCACTCATTAATTCCCCTTCCCCTAGGGAGAGCATTAATCCATTCATGAGGGATCCGCCCCCATGACCCAATCAGTTTCCGACACTGCCACAATGGGGATCAAATATCCACGTGAGTTTTGGAGGGAACAACACATTCAAACTCCATCACCAAGGTTTGAAATATCAAATAACCATGGGAAAAGAGGGAACTCAGAGAAATGCATGCCAAGAAAAAAACTGTCCTTTTAAAATTTGCCTGCAGCCCATGTGGTTTTAAGTCCCAACATGGCTTCAGTTCATCTCACTCCAACAAAAGGACTTTCTTTCGTGTCTCTGGTCTAGACTCTGAGGTGTTGACTGATGGTCAAGGGTGTCCTTAGGTGTGGAGGTGAGCTAGTCATGGCCATGAAGAAGTCCTTAATAATGGGGTAGACTGTGTTTCTATGAGCAGCTACGGCTAATGGTAGTTGTTAGTTTTAGTTAATTTCCCTCCATCATGCCTCAGCTTTCAGTTAAGACTGGTTAAAAGTTACAGCAGTTCTCATCTGTGCTATGGGGAATTATGCATAGGTCTGAGTCCTTGTTTAAGGCAAAATAATTAAAGAGAGGGCAGGAGGTTTCCCTGCCTATCAAGGTGGCCACAGAGGCTTGCTCTGGAACTGCAAATGGTCAGCAACTGAATTAACCAAGGTTCATGGACAAAGATGAGGTTGGCAGATAAAGCCATAAAGCTCCTGGTTAAAAGTTAACTCTTCAGCTACTTAGAGAAAGAGTTGATTTAGGGCTGGGGCAGGAAAGGTACCAGATGAACCTGGAACATCTTGTTATACCACAAAGCAAGGAAGCTATTAAAGACGACTGGGACTGTGTTAACAGCACTCAGGGCTAATTTTAAGAGGCTTCCAACGGCCAAATATGGGACAATTTGAGCTTTGATAAGAATAATATTTTTTTTTGAGAATATTAGCAAATATTTATTTCATAAATTGCTATTCAAATAAATTTATAAAAAATAAATGTTATCAATTAGAACTATAAGGACACTTTAGCCAACACAAAATTCTAAAACCAAAAACTAAGGCAAAAGTTATAGTCTTCTATCAACTTGAACATCTAATTTTTTCTGTGTTTTGATTTGATTGATTGTACCATATCAAGAAAATGTAGTTTTAAATAGCTAAGGGGCTGAAAATGTAACAGATTTAAGCAATTCACTTTGCCATCTCAGGACAGTCTTAAACAAAGAGAGCAGGAGAACATTATTCTGAACTCCACACACAAATGAGCTAACTGGTAGGTAAAGTTAATGGGTTGGTGGGTTACTATTTGGTAACACATTTGAGCACACATAATTCTTATGACAGACTTTCACATGGATTTTTTGAATGAAATTTGAATCAAAGATAATAATTTCAATGAACTGAAAACCATCAAATGAATTTGAATCCAAGAGTTGACAGTACTTAAAAAAAAACACATAATTTCATTGTCATTTTTGGAAGATGCTAGGGAAACTACTCATTATTCTGGAAACTGGTAAATAAAGGGAAAGAATCAAGTGTTTTTCTTGGCTTTCCTGAATGAACCCTACATCAAGGTACACAAATATTGGTGAGGAGAAGTTTTTCTTTGGAGAAGTAGTCTAGCAAAATTAGGATGTCACGATTTTGTAACCCCTATTTAAATAATAGATCTAGGCACTGATCAACAAATGGCTGTTAGTAATAGAGACAACCAGACACTAGTACCTCCTGGCTGAAGTACACAACACTGGTTATGAACCACTCTTGAAAAAGAAAAACCAAACTAAAAATTCAAATCTGATAATGCCTCTAGGTCTTAATA
Organism: Cynocephalus volans; assembly: GCF_027409185.1. NCBI lineage: Eukaryota > Metazoa > Chordata > Mammalia > Dermoptera > Cynocephalidae > Cynocephalus > Cynocephalus volans. The sequence goes on from NC_084460.1 coordinate 31,008,856, forward strand.
TCAATTTACAAAAAAAATACAGAGCTACATATTAAACACCATAGGGATGCAATTAGAAAAATTCATAATATGGGAAATCTATAGGACAAAGAACTCAGTTTCTTCAACAAACAAATTGCAATGAAAATAGGGAAGAAAAGAATCGTAAATCAAATAAAAAAAGTGGGAAGGGAGAGAGGAGAGAGAGAGAGAGAGAACACATAGATGAGAAGATACTTCAGAGATATATCAACTAATTCCAAATATAAGAACCATGTTTAGACTCTGATTCTAACAAACTACAATACAAAATTTGAAAACAATAAAAAATTTTGAATATTAATTAGATATTATAAGATATTTAGGAATATTATTGATTTTTATAGGTGTGCTTCTGGGATGCATTCTGAAATACTTTTATGGACGAAATGACATGCTGTTGAGAACCCTAAATAATCTAATGTGGATATAAAATGAAATAAGGTTGGCCATGAGTCCACCATCTTTGAGGCTGGGCTTGTTGAAGATGGGTGACGAGAACATGAGGGATTACTATCTTATTCTCTCCACTTTTATTTAAAAATTTACAAAAGTTTATAAAATAAAATGAAAAAAAATTTTTAAAATTTTTCCAAATTTTAAAAGCTCACCTCCTCAGGGAGGCCTTCCTTCACCATCCTATCTAAGGTAGCTTAACTCTTCTCATTATTTCCTAGCACAGCACCCTATTTTCTTCATGGAATTTATCATAATGTTATTTTATATATTTACTAGTTTATTTTTCTCTGCTAGAATTTAGCTTCCACAAGAATAGAAAGTTTGTCTGGTTCACTGCTAGACCTCTAGGGCTGTGTCTGGTACACATAGATGCTTAATAAATCTTTGTTGCACGCAAGGGCAGAAGCACAGAACTAACAAAGAAATACATTTATAACAACAACCTCCCCAAAGACACCAGAAAAGGAAGGGAGATTCAATCATCAACCCCTGGGGTCTTCAGAGCCAACTAACTTTGGGTTTAGCTGTTTCTCCAACAGTATGAGAAAAATAAACTAGATTCATAACTATTAGCCACAAATCCTCTCTTTGAATAAAATCTCATGAAATAGTTGATTGTGTAAAACATGATAACCAAAACTTGATAACCAAAAGCAGATTTATTATTA